>NC_080672.1:374422586-375629007 GCF_030247195.1 Topomyia yanbarensis | reverse complement strand
AGTGTTTCTGAACTGTTTATCAAATCCAACTTTGAACGACACAATCCTCATGTTGCTAACATCCGCATTTCGTGGTACTAGTTTGGTGACTCTCAATATATCTTTATCATTCAATCCGATACATTCGCTCGCTAGAGTAGCAATTTGATCGTCGGAAGTGTTCGGGTGAAATGCAGATAAATAAACCGAAACAAGTTGGTTATTACCATTCACATTCACCGTCTGGATGGATCCTTTTGTATCACGTGTGCCTATTGACAGCCAACCCATCATTTCCTCGTTGGCGTTTGGCTGAATTTAATAATGTGTTGTTTCGTACAGCAAATTTCCATGGATTAGCAGGGGAAAGTAGCAGTGTGCCAATAGCAGAGTTAAGTTTTGCGATATCGGCCTTCGTGTCATTAATTGTTACACGCAGAGCAGCATCACCCGTATCACATCCAAAAGGTGTTTTTATCATGCTGCCTGAGTTGATCCAAAAGCGGCTTGTCGACTTCGACGCAAATCGTATGGAACGAAGCGCCGCAAAAACCTCTGCACTAGGGTGTCCCAAAATGACATCATGTTAAAAAAGTCATCGGGCTCACTTCTTAAATGAAAGGTTAGAGGGTATTGGGACCACTTTCTTCTTCGGAGTGAGTTTGCTAAAACGCTTCCTACTGGTGGCGACTTTTGATTTTTTGAAAAATGGGCCGATTTTGGATAAACTTTCAAATTTATGCCTGTTGAAGTGGTCCTGAACTGTCTTAGATTTTTTTCCAGCATTTTTTATTTTTCTGGAAATCCAAACGGAGAAGTTTGGTTAGTTAGTTTGTACAAATTTAGAATTATAAGAGCGGCAGGGCCATTAAAACTTAGTAAAAAGTGAAATTTTTGGTGTTTTTCAGTATTTTTTCTTCAAAACTGGGTATCTACAAAATTTTAAAAGTACAGAAAACACTTTATATAGTTGAGCCGAATTCAGGGGCGTAATTTTGCTGAAGAAAGTGTATAGCTACGGCCAATGGGGTATAAGTTATTTACGTTTTTGTTAAATAACCTTTTGACATTTTATGATATTCATAAAAAATAACACTGTTCTACAAAGTAAAACAACTTAAGTGGGCTCAGTCCGCATATTATTTTTCGGAAAATTGAAGGAAAATGATGAAAAATGGCGTTTTTCGCTTGTCTCTAGTACATCAGAATCGGTTTTTATGATCATTTGACGATTTTTTAAAAAAATATTTTCTATACTAATAGCCACCTAGCGGGTTTGAAAATAACTAAAATTAAACATATATGTCGAGTTAATGGCAAGTTATGGCGTATATTTGAAGGATGAATTGATTAACGTACTTACATTTTGTATATAAAGTCTTATTTTCATGCTAGGAACTTTGAAGTGGAGAAAAATACAGAAGAGTGTGGTGAGTGTTGAAAAACTGATATTTACTGTTTAGATCACATAATTCCGAAATAGTCAAATTTGGGACAAATATCCTCGAAAAAGTTTTACAACAGAATACAGCGCATCTTCTGACACAATCGTTTTGTTGAAGATGTCTCCTAGAAGTAATTATGAAGAATTAACTCTTCAAAAAATAATTAGAGACTTGGCGTCATTAGCGAAGTTATTATTTTTATAATTTAAGTTACAAAAAAAATCATCAGATGCTCATTAAAACTCGTCCTGACATACTAAAGACGTACAGAAAACGTCATTTTTTATAATTTTTATAATTTTCCTATTTTTCGAAAAACAATGTGTGGTCAAAGCACATTTTAACTGATTTACTTTTTGGAACAGCATTATTTTTGATAAATTGCTAAAAATGTCAAAGGTTATTTAACAAAAACTTAAATAACTCATACCCCATTGGCCATAGCTATACGCTTTTTTCAGCAAAATTACGCCCCTGAATTCGGCTCAACTATATAAAGTGTTTTCTGTACTTTTAAAATTTTGTAGATACGCAGTTTTGAAGAAAAAATACTGAAAAACACCAAAAATTTCACTTTTTACTAAGTTTTAATGGCCCTGCCGCTCTTATAATTCCAAATTTGTACAAACTAACTAACCAAACTTCTCCGTTTGGATCTCCAGAAAAATTAAAAATGCTGAAAAAAAAATCTAAGACAGTTCAGGACCACTTCAACAGGCATAAATTTGAAAGTTTATCCAAAATCGGCCCATTTTTCAAAAAATCAAAAGTCGCCACCAGTAGGAAGCGTTTTAGCAAACTCACTCCGAAGAAGAAAGTGGTCCCAATACCCTAACCTTTCATTTAAGAAGTGAGCCCGATGATTTTTTTAACATGATGTCATTTTGGGACACCCTACTCTGCACGTAATACGCTCAGCTTCGATCACCTTTTTCTGGCAGCGGTCACAATTCATGTTCGCTCGCATTTGCGGGACCGGCTCGTCAATAAAGAATTGGCAAAAAACAACAACTTATCAGTGGCTATCGTATGACACTCCTATGAAGCAACTATCTGCAGACAATAACAAAGCACGTCGGGATAATTGTCACTTGATACACAAGACACAGCAAATAAACACTAAAACCTTCAGTTGCATGCAATAGCAACGACTTTACGGAAGCACAAACTCAAATAAAATTTCAGTGAGAACGAATAAAACAGCGATAATAATAAAAATTAAAGGGGTAACAGCAAAAGCGCAATATAAACAACTTCAGCAGTGTTGAATGGGACCAATAAGTTCACTGTTATGGGGAAATTCTGATAGAAAGCCTCTCATTTTCTGGCTTCCAAACTGCATCAAAGTAAAAAAATAATCATCGAATGACTTTCTTTTAAATTAGATTAACGACCCCAAAGTATCCAAAAATGATGATTTTTTAACGTATACAGTGAAGACCCGTTTTTATCAGCCCCTTGATGAATTTTAGGTTGATAATTCATAGATATTGACATAATCGGGACATATTTTTTCTTTCATTTTAAGAAAACGAAGCTCTTAAAATATTCTTTTTAGTCCCTAGATATAGCCTCATAACTCTCTGATTATTTAATTTAAATTTCCATCAAGTGGGTGGACAGCACAAAATAAAAAAAAATTTTTTTTGCGCATTTCGGATCTCTAAGATAAGAAAAATATGCTCAAGAAAGGATTTACTCGAATTCAACTTAGTTCGTCTGCTAGAGCCCATCAACATGGGGGCGGGCATAGCGTAGTTGGTAAATCGATTGCCTTGTACGCAGCTCACCTGGGTTTGATTCTCAACCCCGCACATAGGGTTAGAAATTTTTCCAGAAAGAGATTTTTCTAACCCGAAAAAGAGGCGAATGACCATAAGGTTAAAACTTTAATAATTGAACAAAGCCCATCAAACAACTGACTATCATTTTTCATATGAGGTCCAAAAGCTGATGAAATCGGGGTCTTATAAAATAGGGGGCTGATAAAATCGACTCTTCAATGTGTTTATAAAACAAACTTTAAAAACAATTTTAAGACACATTTTCAGCAAAATCTATATGAACTAGAGCTCAGAAATATTTTTGAAAACATATAAGAGTATATCATTTGCATAAATACGTACTTGTGACTGGGACAGGTACCTATTGACCTTTCCGATGATCCGTCGTAGAATTGGCTAGTTCACATAAAGGGTCTTTGTTCTCGTTCGCAAATACGATTTATTTGCAATAATAGTTCTTTAAAAAACTTTCGAGAAAACACAGACTTCCAGAGCCAGTTCCAAATCATCCAGATGGTCACTACGTTACCAATAGTGTCCCTATCCCAGTCACAAGTATGAATTTAAGTGAATGATATTTCCAAAAATATTTTCGAAAAAGGAACACATGAAAGTACATTGTGTATATATTAGTTATTGTTCAAATAACGGGATTTTCACAAACATTTCACAACTTTCGGCAACAATGGTTTTCATGTTCGTTTAATTCGTTTTATTAGTTTATTTTGCTTGAATTATTTTTGTTTTAAAAATTATTCCATATACTTCATTCTTTCATGTATTAATTTCGTGGAATTTATTCGTTTATTTTATTCATTTTGAATATTGGACTATTTTCCAATTGTATTATCATCCTTTTTTTATTCAATTCATTTCATTCTGTATTCTTTTTATTCATTTTGTTCATTTGAGTTCATTTTATTAGTTTCATCTATTTTATTCGTTTCATTCTATGGATTCATTCTGGTCAGTTCAAATATTTTCATTCCAATTTTGTTCACTGCTTTCAATTTATACATTTTATTCTTTTTCCAGTTAATACACTTTATTCAGTTTCTTTAATTTACATAATCTTACTAATTTTTGTTGATTTGACATAATTTAATTCATTGTTTTAATTTTGGAACTTTTTCAATATAGTTAAATTGTCTGGTTTTATCATTCAATTCATTTTATCCTGCTTATTATTTTCTTACTCGCTTTATTGCTTTAATCAAATATATTCATTTTATATATTACTCGTTCTCTCCATTTCATTGATTTTGTTAAATTTTAATCAATTTCAGTGTTCAATATAATTTTATTTTACTTATTTCATCCGTTAAATACGTTTCATTTGCCTTATTCATTCGTTTATTTTTTATTTTATTAAATTCCTTCAATTCATTTATTCAATTCGTTTCAATAATTTTACTATTTTTACTCATATTGATCATTTTATTAATGTATTTAATTGCAATAATTATGTTTACTAATTTTATTAATTATTTATTTTACTACTTTTGAAAATTTTATTATTAATGTAACTAATTTAATTAAACGAATAAAACGAATTAAATGTATCCAATTGATTTAGTTCATTTAATTCGTTTCATTCGGTAAATCAATTTGATTCGTTTAAAACATTTAAACCATTTAATTCATTTAATTAATTTAATACACTTAATTAATTAAATTTATTTAATTGATTTATTCAGTTCATTCAGTTCGTACATTGCATTCAGTTTTCTATGAACTTCTTTATTTATTTTAAGGTGACAACAAAATGGGAATATTGACAAAATCTTTTTAATTAACCGTAGCTGTTAAAGTAAAGGACGAACATGAAATTATTGCGACACCGAAAATGTCATGCCAATTTTCTTATAATGTTTGAAATCAAACCAAAATTTTAGGGTAGTTTTATACATATATTTACTTCAAAAATCAAAAGAAAAGTTAATCGATGGAGCCTTGAGTGTAAAATTGAACGCATTTTCGCTTGATGCCCTTCATCAAAGTCTTTACAGTGTCATCCGGTACCAGTTTCTCAGTTTTTTTTCCATTTCTTAACGTATCCTTCTCGTCTTTGACAGTCTTCTTGCTCTTCCGAAGTTCCCGCTTCATCATTGCCCAGTACTGCTCCACCGGGCGCAGCTCCGGACAGTTTGGCGGATTCATGTCCTTCGGAACAAAATGGACAGAATTGGCCTCATACCACTACAGGACACTTTTAGAATAGTGGCATGATGCCAAATCTGGCCAAAATAGCGGAGCTTCGTCGTGCTGCTGCAAGAACGGCAAAAGGCGCTTCTCGAGGCACTCAGATTTGTAGATCTCGCCATTTACTGTGCCATTTGTCACAAAAGGCTCACTCCTCAGTCCGCAAGAGCAGATGGCTTGCCAAATGAGATATTTGGAGGCGAACTTCGACATTTTCTTCTTCTTAAATTTGTCGTCCACATAGAACTTGCTCTTGCCGGTGAAAAACTCCAACCCCGGAATTTGCTTAAAATCGGCTTTTATATACGTTTCGTCGTCCATCACACAGCAGCCATATTTTGTCAGCATCTTCTCGTAGAGCTTCCGTGCCCGAGTTTTAGCCGTCGATTGTTGCCGCTCATCGCGGTTTTGGAAGTTCTGTACCTTGTATGTATGTAGTCCAGCTCTCTTCTTTGCATTCTGGACGTAGCTCTGCGACATGCCGATCTTTTTGGCCAAATCACGACTTGAGACGTTGGGATTTGCTATGAATTTGTTCTCTCGATTCGCGTTGGTTCACCTCCATTTTCGTTTAATCGAAAACACGACTTCGAGTTTGACAGCATGTAAACAACACACATCAATGAGAAAGTGTGCAAAATTTGGTTGATTTTCACCCAATGGTAAAAAAGTTATGCCCTGTTGAATGTGTCGCAATAATTTCGTGTTCGCCCTTTATAAATAATTTTAACATTTTCATATTCAACGAATTAGTATCTCAAAGACGGCGCCGGTAGTTAAGTGGCAAGTCCAGGGTTTTCATGGTAGAGTCGCCTTTCTGGTAATGGGTACTCAGTGCAGAAGAAGGCCGAAGGATAAAAAATAAATAATAACAATAATTAACCTTTTCGCCTTTCGAAAGAACAAATGTACAATACCTTAATTGTTACGAAAACAAATAAACATAGCGAAACATTGAAATTACTCGAACCTATTAATATGAGCAACACAATTCATTTCAATAATTCAAACTTTCAACAGTTCATTCATAAACAGCAACAAACAGAAATGCAACGATCTACCAAAGAAGCTCATCAAAGGTGAAAACCAAGTGCTGCTGGAATTAAAAGGAAAACATTCTTTTATTTTTATTTTTCAGCATTCCACCAAAATGCTCAAGAAGTCCAGGAGTCATTTTTGGAGGTTTTCATGTGGATTTGTCCATTTACAATCCCTGATGCGATTGTGGGATTGTGTACCGAATTTCGACATCCTCTTCTTCCACTTACGACTTCCTTGTGCAAATTTTGCCACCTTGTAGGTAGCCGCAGCTTGGTGCCTTTTGAACATTATATGTGTTGTACAAAAAATTTCATTGATGAATGAATTGAAATTTCACTCGAAATGTTGGTTTGACGTTTGAGTTGGTCCAATACCATCCTGATCATGCAGTGCCTCGTTTCCTACCACTACCATCACTCCACTCGATTGTATGATGCTCTTTAAACGTCACATGGTATAAAGTGCAATGTGTCAATTCGAGCAACTGATCCATTGTTATCCACACTTTAAAGAGTTATAAACAATAGAGTGCTACTCTATTTTGTAACGTGTGCCTTTAGAATTATTCTACATTCATCCTAAGTTGGGGGCCCCTGCCCCTGGCCCAGTGTGCCCATGCGTAAAGACGGTACTGTAATTTTGACAGAGACAGCCTTACATTTTCTGGCTTACAAACAGCACTAAAGATTAACGACCCGCAAGTCCTCCGAAAATGTTAATTGCCATGAATATTTAAAAAAAAAGATAATGCAGGTTGCACTTTACTAAGGAGATGGCCTACATTAGGGTACCTCCAACGCTAATCTAAATGTGGTAAAAATCTAAATATTTGGAACAAATTTAGATCTTCTCAACCCCATCGCGTAGACAAAAATTCTACATTATACTAATTTTAGATCTAAATTTTTGGCTCTGGTTTTTCGCTTGTTCCAAATTTTAACAATTTGGTTCAGAGGATGAATCTAATTCAAATTTATTCAAACTGATCTTGTCAGTATTTTCGTATAGACATAAATTGAAATATTTGTGGATGTAAATTACAACTTTATCGGATATGTAAATTTAATAATTGGTGCTGGTAATTATTTTTATTTTTTGAAGAAATCAACTTCCTTTTGATAATAGCAGCAGGGCCGGCGTATGACATGCATAGTATGGGTAATACTACCCACTTGAAAATAACCGAGTGGGCTAATACCCACTCGAAATTAAATCTCACGCACATAAAGGGTGTACGGAATCAAATTGCTATAACTGTACTTTCTGTTTAAATTTTGGGTGAAATTAGTACAATGTCGAACTCTGAGCGCATCGTATCGTCCAATGCTGCTTCCTTAATTGCTATTGGAAAAGATTCTTCCATCCAAGGAAGTACCGTCTTTACGAATGCATACATTGGGCTAGGTACAGAGGCCCCGACTCTTGCGGTCACGCTCATGATAGACAGCAAAGTTATATACCTATGTTAAATGTATAAAAGTTTAATTTTAATAACACATTTTTACTTGATTTCCTAAGATTTTCACTCCAAATTTCATGGTATATAGGGCGCCAACACTTATTGGCTGTGTGGTCCACTTATTTGCTATTAATCCGGTTAGTGCCTGTAGGACTAAACGGCGAACAACTAGGTGAACTTTGTCAACGAGGAGATAGTTAGATAAAGCAGACCCAGGAAAGATCACCGGATCCTGAAAAAAAATTCGGGAGGGGTTCGAAATTTCTATTTTAAAATGAACATTGTACAATCCGTAATACGTAAAAACCTCATTTAATGAAAATAAGGTGGTCGAATTTGGCTTTGAGCTGCAAACTATCATAAAATTAAAATTAATTCAAAATTTCTCAACAAGTTGAAAACTTTCGGGAGGTGGGATCCGGACCGTTTACAGTGTTCACCGGCTGCAGTATTGGGTCCTTAAAACAGTCAAGCCAAGTGCTTCAGCAGATTAGCGAAAATGAAACTCGTATCAGTGACCACGGTCGATCTCAACTTCTTTTTTAGGTACTAACACGCGGCATGCGATCGAAAAAGCATCGTTACTAGTAAAGGCATTTGGTTACCAAGAAGGGCTTATTATTATTATTTCCTGATTATACATCATATTTAATCTGATCTGATTTAATCTGTTTCACAATATTCCGCCACGTCACTCGGTTAGTTGCTGCTTGTCTCCAACCTCTCAGGTGCCCGATACTCGCCAGGTTCTGCTCCACTTGGTCCAGCCACCGGGAACGCTGTACTCCTCTCCGTCTTGTACCTGCCGGATAGGAGGTGAAAACCAACTTGGTGAGGTTGCTGTCCGGCATCCTCCCCGCCAACCGTACCCTTCCAGCTTGAGCTACTTTCCGGATACTTGGCTCGCCATAGAATCGCGCAGGTTCGTGGTTCATCCTTCTCCTCCACACGCCATCCTCCTGCACACCACCGAAGATCGTTCTCAGCACTCTTCCTTCGAAGGCTTCGAGTGCTTGCATTGTCCATGTTTCGTGCCCGTAGGGAACCACCGGTCTAATCAGTGTGTTGTACATGGCGCAATTCGTGCGGTGGTGAAGCTTCCTGAATCTCAAAGTTTTGTGGAGCCCATAGTAAGCACGACTTCCAGAGATAATACGCCTTCTGATCTCCCGGCTGGTGTTATTGTCCGCAGTCACCAATGAGCCTAGATAGATGAACTCGTCAACCACCTTGAACTCGTCGCCGTCGATTGTAATACTACTGCCCAAGCGTTCCCTATCGCGATCGGTTCCGCCAGCCAGCATGTAGTTCGTCTTAGACACATTTATATTCAGTCCTACTCGTGCTGCTTCGCGCTTCAGTCGGGTATACAGATCTGCTACCGTCTCCTTGTTTCTACCGATTATGTCCACGTCGTCAGCGAAGCACAAGAACTGTCCGGACCTCGTGAGAATCGTGCCCCGCATGTTGAACCCCGCTCTTCGCATTGCACCTTCCAGCGCTATATTGAACAGCAGGCAGGACAACCCATCGCCTTGTCTTAGTCACCTGCGTGTTTCAAACGGACCCGAGAGGCCGCCCGAAATTTTGACACAACACCTTACACCATCCATCGTAGACTTAATCAGTCTTGTCAGCTTCCCAGGGAAGCCGTTCTCGTCCATCATTTTCCATAGCTCTACACGGTTCACCGTGTCATATGCGGATTAAAGTCGATGAAAATGTGATGTGTCGGAACCTGGTATTCACGGCATTTTTGGAGGATTTGCCGTATAGTAAAGATTTGGTCGTTTGTTTATCTGCCGTTGATGAAACCGGCCTGATAACTCCAGACAAATTCATTTACCAGCGGTGATAGACGCCGGAACAGAATCTGGGATAGCACTTTGTAAGCGGCATTTGTCACTGTGACCGCTCTGTAGTTTTCACAGTCTAATTTGTCGCCTTTTTTGTATATCGGGGTGATGACCCCTTCCTTCCACTCCTCCGGTAGCTGTTCTCCGTCCCAGATTCTTTCGATTATTCGGTGCATGCATTCCGTCAGTTTCTCCGGATCCACCTTGAAAAGTTCCGCTCCTAGACCATTCTTACCAGCTGCCTTGTTGTTCTTGAGCTGTTGAATAGCCTCGTTAACCTCATTCATAGTGGACGCCGGTACATCCCCGTCGGCTGCGACACTGACATAATCGTCCTCCTCGAACGCCCGATAGTCCGCCTGCGCACCATTCAGATGTTCATTGTAGTACTGCCTCCACCTTCCGACCACCTCACGTCGACTCCTCTGTACGTATCCCAGGACGCTCTCCGCAGTGCTGCTTATGGCTGCTTTAGTCCTGGTTCAGCAATCATCAAAGGGAGCATCGATGAGCTCCTCCTCCGGTGGCAGCGCTGCTTCAAAATGCTGCGCGTATCAGGAACATTAGTTTAGTTGAATATCCAGTGCACAAAATGCAACATGCATATCAGTGTGGGAAATCCACGATCACTTTGCTTCACGATGTTGTTTATATCATTGAGAAAGCCTTCTCGCTCAAGCAATCTAGCTCGGGTGTATTCCTAGATATTGGGGGTGCTTTTGCCAATGTGTCCTTCCAGTCTATTCTGGAAGCGACGCGCTGTCATGGGATATCTGCTTGTATCTCGGGTTAGATAAACGCAGTGCTTAGTAACCGCATTCTTTGCTCGTCACTGCGACAGGCTGGGATACGGAAGTAGAGTATATGCGGTTGTCCTCAGGGTGGCGTTCTGTCACAATCGTTATTTAGATCTGCTATTAACAAACATTAATGAAGATTTCTGTGTTGATGAATCTCATTCTCCCTTATGGAAAAATGAAACGTTTCACACAGCAATAGAATTCTCTATTTTTGTGCACAAGAATCATAATTTCATTGATTGTGACTTCGAGGACGTTTTCGATTATAGAAAAGCAAATTATGAAAATATTAAATATAAATTAAGCAGTGCTAATTGGCAGTCCCTTTTAAAGAATCAAGTGAACGTTGAATGTGGAGTGGAGATCTTTTATAATATTTTATGGCAAATAATACAGGAGGAAGTTCCACTCACGAAAAAACGACGAAATCATGCATCCAAAAATCCAGTTTGGTTCAACAAGGAAATTATTAATTTGAAAAATCGGAAGCAAAAAGCTCACAAAATTTACAGAAAACACAATAATCAGGATAATTTGGAAAAATACCTTAACATTCGTGACCAACTAACTTTGGCTATTTCTTCGGCACTAACTGTATATAATGCAAAAACTGAAAATGAGATCAAGTCATGCCCAAAAAACTTTTTTAATTACATCAAAACTAAGTTGAATTCATGCAACTTCCCATCAAAAATGTCTTTAGATGGGAAAGAGGGTGAAACTTCAAAAGATATTTGTAATCTCTTCGCAACATTTTTTCAAGAAACTTATTCTAACTATTCAGACAATGATCGTGACTTTGAATATTTTTCTTATTTTCCTGATTATTCAAGGGATGTTGGTGTCAGTCACATTAATGTTCAAGATATCTTGTCTGGTCTCAATGATCTAGATGCCACTAAAGGCTCAGGACCTGATGGAATTCCACCTGCTTTCATAAAGAATTTAGCAACTGAGCTTACGTCACCTTTATTCTGGCTGTTCAATAAGTCACTAGAATCTGGTATTTTCCCAAAAGATTGGAAAAAATCTTTTTTAATACCTATTTATAAATCGGGTAAAAAATCTGATATTCGCAATTATCGTGGAATTGCCATTCTGTCTTGCTTTCCCAAACTTTTCGAATCCATCATAAATAAAACCATTTTCAACCAAGTCAAACATAAAATAACAAATTCACAACATGGGTTTTTTAAAGGCCGTTCAACTAGTACAAACCTTTTAGAATTTGTTGATTACTCGTTAAATGCCATGGATAAAGGAAATCATATAGAAGCTCTTTACACTGACTTCAGCAAAGCTTTCGATAAGCTGGACATTCCCATGTTAATATTCAAACTTGAAAAATTGGGAATCGAGATGAGACTCCTCAATTGGATTAAGTCGTATTTAACAGATCGTCAGCAAATAGTAAAATTCTATGAGATGAAATCTGATATAATTAAAGTTACTTCGGGGGTTCCGCAAGGTTCACACTTAGGACCTCTTCTTTTTATTTTATATGTCAACGACATCTCTCTTATTTTAAAAAACATTAATATTCTCATATATGCGGATGATATGAAGCTATTTTTAGAAATCAGAAATAATAATGACTATAATGTTTTTCACGATGAAACACAAATCTTTTATACATGGTGTTGTAAATGTTTACTGGAGTTAAATGTTAAAAAATGTAATCTCATGACTTTTAGCAGAAAACAAATCACGGCTTCCGTGTCAATTACATTAGGTAATCAAACCGTTCAGAAATGCGATAAAATAAGAGATTTAGGAGTTATCTTAGATAAAAAATTAAACTTTGTGGAACATTACAACACAATTGTTCATAGAGCTAGTAATATGCTTAATTTTATAAAACGCTTCGGATATCACTTTCAAGATCCTTACACAATTAAAACTCTTTACGTAGCATATGTTCGGTCTATTTTAGAATATTGTAGTATTGTTTGGTCACCATTCATAAAAAAACACGAAGTGAGAATTGAATCAATCCAAAAACAGTTTCTATTATATGCATTACGCAAGTTAAGATGGACAGTATTCCCTCTTCCATCTTATGAAGCACGTTGTATGTTGATAGATATTCAAACATTAAAAGAACGTCGGGACTATGCGATGATCTCGTTTCTAAACGATATCGTCATGCAGCGTATTGACTCATCTTACATTTTGTCAAAATTAAATTTATATGCTCCTACTCGTCAATTACGCAATAGAAATTTGTTCGCGATAGGTCATCACCGTACAGACTATGCTAAATTCGGACCACTAAACCAGATGATGGCTGTGTATAACGAGCATTGTGAAAGTATTGACCTTACCATGCCCCGAACAAGTTTAAAACAGTTTTTCAACTCTTTACGGCATCATAGTACATAGAAATAGTTTACAGGATAGTATATAAGCAATTAATATTTATATAATGTAGTCTACATTTGATTGACGAAATAAATAAATAAATAAATTATGGAACTTGGTTGCCAACGGCTGGTTGAAGAAACTCAATGAGCTTGGATTTCCAACCTACGGGTTTGCTGACGATTACCAAATTCTAATTACTGGATTTTGCATCGGAACAATCTTTGACTTAATGCAACAAGCATTAAGGCCTGTCAAACAGTGGTGTCGACAAGTTACATTATTCAGTTAACCAAAACAAAACTTCAATGGCTCTTTTCATGAAGAAGCGGTGTTCGTCCCTTGTAGTTATTTGATTCTGATCTACTGTATGCAGATCAAGTCAAATAGGTTGGAGTTGTATTGGATTCCAAACTGAATTGGTTTGCTCACATTGAGTTCAGAGTCAAGAAAGCGTGCATGGCCTTCGGGCAGTGCAGACGAACTTTTGTAAAGACCTGTGGTCTCAAACCTAAATACATCTATTGGATTTACACGACAATTGTACGTCCAATACTGTCATACGGATGCCTTGTGTGGTGGCAGAGGGGAGAGGTGATGACAGTCCAGTCAAAGCTAAACCATCTGCAAAGAATGGCGCTCATGGCGTTGACTGGTGCTTTCACCACGACTCCGACTGCTGCTCTTGAGGCACTTCTAAATATCAAACCATTACACATACACCTCAAACAAGAAGCACTATCATGTGCATACAGACTGCAGGTTACTGGGCTTTGGAGCAGTAACCATGTTGATCTTGCTACCAGTCATACACGATTGTGGTCCCAAATGGTTACATGGGGTGAAGATATTCTTGCTCCCAGCGATATTACACTCACTTGTAGTTTTCCTTACAGGACATTCCATGTGAAGATTCCCCCTCGAGAGGTATGGTTGTCTGGCTTCATGGAAAGACAACAACAAACGCAAGTGGTCTGTTACACTGACCGTTCTCTGATGGAGGGACGTGCTGGTGCTGGTGTCTACTGTCGTGAAATGAGATTGGAACAATCTCACTCACTAGGTAGATACTGTACTGTATTCCAAGCATAAATCTTTGCGATTGTGTGCGGGGTGCAATCGGCCCTTCAACTGAGTTTGTCCGGCAGAGTTATAAACTTCTGCTCCGATAGTCAGGCTGCAATCAAGGCCCTTAGCTCAGACAAATCCCGGTCCAAGCTAGTGATCGCGTGCCGAACCCAAATCGAAGAACTAAGCATTGTCAACACTATCTACCTTGTCTGGGTGCCCGGACATTGCGGTATTACTGGAACTGAATGGGCTGACGAATTGGCCAGGGCAGGTTCAGCGATTGACTTCGTTGGTCCTGAGCTCACGCTGCCAATTTCGACAAGTTGGATAAGGGAAAAATTCGGTCCTGGGCTTCGTCCAAGCACCGCAATTATTGGAGAAATCTACAAATGTGTCTTCAAACAAAGGCGTTTCTAGAACAACCGTGCCCAGTCATTTCGAAAAATCTCCAACATTTTTTGAAGCTCCACTGTGGCATGCTGACCGGGGCTTTAACCGGCCACTGCAAACTTAATTATCACATGGCAACTATTCAGCGCGCTGAGTCTTTTTCATGTGATCTTTGTGAATCCGACTACGGAACCTCATATGATCTGATATGCATCTTTTCAGTGGTAGCGCAATTGTGATTTCGAGTTTTCGGCTGTCCTTATATAAACGAAACCATGTTTGGACGACTAAAACTTAGAGACATACTAAAGTTTCTTATCCAATATGGTAAAGAGCTTTAGGCTTACTCGCAGGCAAGATGAACTACTTGTGAGTTTAACTTATCTGTTGTTTATTTTTGTTTTTGTGCTGCTATTTTTCCCACCCTTCCAATTATACTTCCCCACACCTCCTTGTCCTTTCCTTCCGCTCAGGAAATGATGAAAACACACGGCAAGGAACAAATCCCCGGCTTCATATGGGGAACGTGCCATTTAAGACAACACATTCTGATTCCTGATTCCTGTCAAGCAAAACACAACGGCTAAACCAAGAGTGCGTAAGTTGTACACAACATTGTTGACCAGTCTACTTTCTACTGCTGCCCAAGTCAGACGTACAATCGAACCAAGTGAACAACAACTAGCAACCTCTCGATCTATTGTGCATTGTCTCGAGAACCAGGGAAATTTTTAATTTATTCTTGCCATCATGAGTAAAGTTGACGAAAAATCTATGCTCCTACCCAACACAGCGGTCGTTGACTTTAAATTCTGTTCAATAAGATTGAGTTTTCGTGAAGTGGAATACCTGCTGAAGGTGAAGATGCAGCTTAGGCTCAAGGAGGTTATGTATCTACAGTATCATCATCTTCGCAATGTAGTACTCATATCATTCAACACGTTAGCCCAAGCCGAACGTTTCGTTTTGCAGAACAACTTGAAGCACGTTGCTGAAAGTGATAAAGTTGGAATTAAGATTCCCGTGTGTATAGAAATAGACTATGTAGATGTAAAGCTACATGACCTAATTGCAAAATACATGTCGCAATACGTAGAAGTAGAATCCGTTACACCTGATACGTGGAGAAATTTTTTCCCAGGTACACCTAACGGTGATCATCTTGTGATGATGATGAGGATCGAAAGACCTATCCCCTCCCACTTGATTATAAAACTCAAAATCCACCAAGCTACTATTAACCAAACTACGTTATGCACGCATGAGGGGCAAACTCCTACGTGAAAGTATTGTAATCAGACAGCGTACCACGGGCAACCTTGCGCGGAAGATACAAATGAGAATGCATCTCTACCGATTCCCAACGCATCCACGGCAAACCAACCCAAAAAAGAGTTTTTAATACCAATACCTGAACCACAAACGGTTGCCAAATCAGTGGCAGCTGTTCAGTCCATATTGACCACGGCAAAAGCAGCATCCAGCACACCAAAACCACTGTAAGCAACATCGGTGAAGAAGATAATAACAATGACGACGGATTTACAATGGTCACCCGTAAGTGCAAGAAGCAGGAAAGAACATCTGGTCGCGAGCACCGAGGCACTTTTAACGATAATGACCTTGATATGGAGGACAGGAGAGTATTAAATAGTCTCAGGTCAGGTCAGGTTTCAGATCGCAATAAAAAGTTGCGCACACGACATCCAACGAACAATCAATAATATTTGTTTTTATTTTTAATTTTTACATATTTTAAACACATGAAAGATCCACGGCTCCGTTAAGCTACCGCTATGAGCCGTGTCAAATAAACGAAATAAAAAAAACATTGTTGACCAATTTCGCTTGCGTTGCAATAAAAGATGAAACATACGATAAGGAAGTTTTCAAACAATTTTTGGGTAAAAAATTTTACACGGCTACTGGAAAACGAAAAGTTTCAAGACAAGTTAAGTCAGAAAAGTTGTTAAATCTTCCGAAAAAATCCTTAGTTTGGCAAGCGATTTGCACGCGTGGGCTAAAAAAAAATTTTTTTGTTACATCTAGCACTGACACTGAAGATATTTATGATTGTAAAAATGCTTGTTTCCTTTTTCGAAAAAACATAGTTGTTCCGTGCTGTTGGCAAGACCTAACTGGACCTGTTACTATGTGAAAATGGTATACCTCATCTACCGTGCAAATCGTACCCGAGGTCAAAAACACTCCAAATGTGCTAGGGTTGCGCCCACCTAAAAATATTGGGCAAACGATACGCGGAGCCTTAAGTAAACTCAGAGAATATTTGGAAATCTAAACCAATTTAAAACAAATTGACATTCGGCATCAAATGAAATTTATACAAGAGGGATACAAAATCTGATGGAAGGTGTAAAACTTTGTATTTTGTAGTCACGTAACTTCGAAAATAAAAATAATTTCAGTGTACACCTACTCACGTTTGGCCAACGTTGGCCTGTCCCACACTTTATATCATAAAAAAGACCACCACGGTCAGTTTATTTGTTTAGCAGCAGCTTATGTCTAGTGGCGGTTTTTCGAGTGGAAAATTGCACAAATTTATTACCGACAGAGGAAATTCGCGTCCAATAACAAGTGATGCTAAAACGAGCAAATGTGGTTGGTAAATCTTCTACCACAAAATAGTTCACCAGAGGAAATGAATTATAGCTAACTGCTGGTTGGTTATCGCAAATATTTTCAATTTCTCACTTTATTGCAGAGTTAAAAGCTACAAGAAGAATGAGCTGCCATAATCTTCAAACTCTATTAAATTTATCATTCAGTGGTCGTTCGAGACCATCCTATAGCTATTTGATGTTTGATAATAACGCACAAATGACATTTCCCAACTAATCGTGGCGCAAAAGGATAGAAGTTGATTCCCACGATCGTTCCGAGCTAGTTCAATCTACGATTGAATGAATATCGAAAAGCTTCCACCAGGGGGAAACGGTTTCTAGATTGGCTCAACCAAGCACATCGATTTGGATCTATGGCAGTGTGAGAAGTGGATAAATGAAGCGGGAGAAGTGCAATTCAAGTGATTGGTCGAAATTCAGTTCCACATCATGGGTGGTAGCATCATCTGCGGTGTACAGGACTGCTCCGTCGTTTCGGCTGTTTATTTTGTGCAGTGGGAATTGAGCATACGGACAGTGGTTATGCTAATTCCGATCGATGGCGTAGATTGGTTGCATATTTTCCACAAACTTTGTTTCGACGTCGTCTGTCGATTGCAGTCGATCTGTTCAAGAACTTCATCGGCGTTTAAAATTAATTTTTTTAGTAATGTGAAAACAAGTTAGTATATTTAATCAGTACCTGATTTTTCTAGATAGGAAAAAGGAATCACGGTATTTGCTAGTCCACTAATATACACATATCAATTACGATGAATGAAGGTATTCGATATCGGTCATTCCGTGCGAAGTAATAAAAAAATCAAACTAGTGTCAACCTTCAAAGTATCAGGTTATAATTTTTCTGCAAATTTTATTTTAATTTTGCTCTCATTTCGTTAATTTTTGACCATCTTCAATAAGCGTGTCATTGTAAAACGGGTGGTCACAGAAGACGGAAATTGGTGATTGACACCATTTTTAAAACAAGATGGCGGCTTCCAGAGACCACAAAACAGAGAAAATCACCTTCAACATGGGTGTCATTTGAAAGGCAGTTGTCAGCAGAAAAACGGAATTCAATATTGATGCAATTTGAAAACCCAAAATAGCGTTTTCAGGTTACCACACAACAATGGAAGTGACGTCGTCAATATGGGTGTCAATTGAAAGGGAGTAGTCCGTAGAAGACCGAAATTGATTACTGACACCATTTTATACCAAATAAGGCGGCTTCTGGTTACCGGTTTTCATCATTCGCCAACACCGAACGATAAGCCGGCGGCGCGTCGACAAGAAATTCTTCCCCGCTGACTATTTACGAACTCCAATATTCCCAATATACTTGCTTTTACCAAACGATGACAAACTAGTACGATATAAGTTCACTCAGTTTCCGAATACTCGCTTTTCTTCTGCTGTATTTATGTTGAAGATACAGGCCTGCCATGCCGGAAGCGGTTAACTTTGTTGGTCCTGAGCCCGCCCTGCTAATTTCGCCAAATTTAATAAGAGAAAAAAATGCGGTCCTGGCCTTCGTCCGAGTGCCGCAATTATTGGAGAAATACACAACGGCGTTTCTAAAACAAGCGGCCATGTTATTTCGAATAAAAACTACTACATTTTTCGAAACACCACTGCGGCGCGCTGACCAGGGCATTACTTGGCCAATGCAAACTCAATTATCGCATCGTAACTATTCAGCGCGCTGAGTCATTTTAATGAGATCCTTGTTAATCCGACTACGAAACCTCTTATCATCTGATACGCCACTGTCCAGCAGTAGCGCAATTGCGTGCGATTTCGAGTTTTCGGCTGCCTTGTATAGACGACACCGTGTTTCGACGACTGAAACTCAGTGTTGTACCGTACTGAAATGTTGGCAACCGTAATACGCAGCATTGCGTTTCACATGCTAATGGTGCTAACGGCCGTAGAGTTATGCCAGTTTCTATAGCCCTTCTGGCAACCCGGTTTGCGATCATCGCTTTCGTGCATCGATCGGTCGGGATCATCAGACAGTCTAAATTAAACCTGCATGCGAACAAGATCAGCAAAATTTCTGAGTTTATTACTAGTTGTACAATTATCAAGTAAAGTGAAAGTTCAGAACGGAATAATGTTTTCTTTCGTTAGAACGTGTGTGATTTATCGTTTTGTGTTGCCCGCTGTTATCCGCTTCTGCTCTGTTGCTGCTGTTTGCTGTTGCTTCCTACCGTCGCTGTTGCATCTTCTCGCCGGTGAGTTGCATTGCACTGCAGTTAGGGTGATTAGCCCAGTTACCGCCATCACGACGCCGGACAGATTCTGTCGAGGAACAAAAAGGACACAACGTAGGGTCTCGGTAAGCGCCATCACTCAGAGATATACTAAAGTTTCTAATCCAATGTGATAAGGAGTTTTAGGCTTTCTCGCAGGCGAATTTAACTACTTATGAGTTCACCTTACCAGGTGTTTGATTCAGTGCTGCTATTTTTCCCATTCTTCCAATTCTACTTCCTGCTTCTTCCTTCTATTTTCCTTCCGGTCAGGGAAATGATGAAAAAAGGCAAGGCACAAAAGCCCTACTACATACGGGGAACGTACCATTTGAATCAATACATTGTGATTCATGATTCCAGAACATCCTCCTTTTAGTAGGCGCAAATCCAGTTCAGTCCGCCCGTACTTTAGAAATATCTACAGATACATGTTGTTAGATGCCTTCACGATAAAAACCGCAACATGTATACCTGTCCGGCAGACTCTTATGGACAGGGCAGCCAAGATGCTTCTACCGATAATACGGTAGCTGCTACTGGCGGATAGGCAGGGCGGGTTGTCTTCACAGCGACCGACCGACACTTTCGTGGGAATCCGTACGGTACATTTCTCCACGAGTTGATTTTTTTCCACTAGGCTAGGTTTTCGCGTAGGCGGGTATCACGCGCAAGACGGTTTTTTTCTACCCGTACAAAACTCGCGACGTTCTCCCTATCGAGGTTAGAATCGGCCTCTCCCGTTTGGTTCGCCGCACAACCAAAACAAACCGCGGCTTCCACCACTGCCGCTTCCTGAGTTGCGGATTCAGCACTAGTTTTCGGCAGCAAAAGGAGAATTTTTTTGGTCATTTTAATCTTTTTTTAAATTTTTTTCTTTTTATTCATGTATTTTATTTTGTTCATTTTAATCATTTTAATTATTTAAATCATTTTATTCATTTTATTAATTTTATTCATTGTATTCATTTTATTCATTTTATTTATTTTATTTATTTTATTCATTTTATTTGTTTCATTTATTTTATTTATTTTATTCTTTTTTTTTAATTTTCATGTATTTTATTTTATTCATTTTAATCATTCATTTCATTTTATTAATTTTATTCATTGTATTCATTTTAATCATTTAATTCATTTTATTCATTGTATTCACTTTAATCATTTTATTCATTTTATTTATTTTATTTATTTTATTTATTTTATTCATTTTATTCATTTTAATCATTTTATTTATTTTATTCATCTTATTCATTTTATTGGTTTCATTCACTTTATACATTTTATTCACTTTATTCATTATATTCATTTTGTTCATTTTATTCATTTTATTCAGTTTATTCAGTCAATTCATTTTTCATTTTATTCATTTTGTTCATTTTATTTATTTTATTCATTTTATTTGTTTTATTCATTTTATTTATTTTATTCATTTTATACATTTTATTCACTTTATTCAGTCTATTCATTTTTTCATTTTATTCTGCTTATTCTATCAATTTCAGGATTCTCTTCATTTACTTTATTTCATTCTTTATCCAAAACATAACCATTATTTATTTTATTTATTTATTTTATTCATGTTATTTATTTGATTTTTTAATGTTTTTATGTATTTTATTTATTTTTTATGTTTTATTCATTTAATTTATTTTATTTGTTTTGATTAGAAAAGGTCATTCTCCTCTTTTGTGTTGAAAGACGAGCGGTTTCGGTAATCGAGCCCAGGTGAGTTGCTTAGGGATCATTCATAAATTACGTAACACGTTTAGGGGGGAGGAGGTTTGACAAGTTGTGACATTGTGACAAGTGTGGTAGGGGGAGAAGGCTAGAACGTAACGTAAGGGACCATTCATAAAATACGTAATGCGTTCAGGGGTGAGAGGGTACGACAAGTTGTTACATGTTGTGACATATGGGGGATATGGAGTAAGCTAGATCGTTACGTAACATGTTTTTACTGAGCAAAAAAAATATTTCGAAGAATTTGTTACGTAATAGGTGAGGGGGGATAAAGAAATTTGTGACAATTTGTTACATGGGGGAGGGAGAGTCAATTTGGGGCAATTTTCGCGTTACGTAATTTATGAACGGTCCCTAACACGTTTTTAGCGAAGAAATTTTTTTTTTGGAATAATTTGTTACGTAATAGGGATAGACAAATTTGTGACAATTTGTTACATGGGAGGAGGGGGAGTCAATTTTGGGCAATTTTTTCGTTACGTAATTTATGAATGGTCCCTTACAAAGCAATCGATTTACCAACTACATTATGCCCGCCCATATATATTTTATTAATTTATTAATTCTATTTATTCAATTAGTTCTGTAAATTTTATTAATTCTAATAATTCAATTATTTCTATAAATTCTATAATTTCCGTCAATGCCACTAATTTCAATATTTCCATTAATTCTATTAATTCTACTAGTTTTATTAATTTTATTAATTCTATTATTTTCGTTAATTCTATTAATGCCATTAATAATGTTAATGTTAATAATTCCATTAATTCTATTAATTCTACTGATTTCTATTAATTCCATTAATTCTATTAATTTCTAATAATTCCATTAATTTTAACAATTCTATTATTTCCAATAAAATAGAATTATTTCTATTATTCTATTATTTCTATTAATTCTATTGATTCTGTCAATTCTATTAATTATATTAATTCCAATAATGCTATCAATTCTATTAATTATATTGATTAAGTTAAATATAAAAATTCCATCAATTCAATTATTTCTGTAAATTCTATTAATTCTGTTTCTGTTCTGTTTAATTCTATTAGTTTTATTAATTTTATTAATTCTATTAATGCCAATAATTCTATTAATTCTATTGATTTCTATTAATTCCATTAATTATATTAATTTTATTAATTGGAATATTTCTTTTAGTTCTATTAACTCTATTAATTCTATTAATTTATTAATTCTATTAATTAAATTAATTAAATTCATTAAGTTAAATATATAAATTCCATCAATTCAATTATTTATCTAAATTCTATTAATTCTGGTAATGCCATTAGTTTCAATATTTCCATTAATTCTATTAGTTTTATTAATTTTATTAATTCCATTAATGCCATTAATTATGTTAATGTTATTAATTCTATTAATTCCATTAATTCTATTATTTCTTTTAATTCCATTAATTCTACTGATTTCTATTATTTTATTAATTCGATTATTTCTTTTAATTCTTCTAATCTTATTAATTTGTTAATTCTATTAATTCCATTAATTCTATTAATTAAAATTAATTAAATTCATTTAGTTAAGTATACAAATTCCATTAATTCATTTTTTTCTCTAAATTTTATTAATTCTGTTAATGCCATTAATTTCAATATTTCCATTAATTCTATTAGTTTTATTAATTTAATTAATTCTATTAATGCCATTAATTATGTTAAAGTTAATAATTCTATTAATTCCATTAATTCTATTATTTCTTTTAATTCCATTAATTCCATTAATTATATTAATTCTACTGATTTCTATTAATTTTATTAAGTTGATTATTTCTTTTAATTCTATTAATTCCATTAAGTCTATTAATTTATTAATTCTGTTAATTCTATTAATTCTATTAATTCTATTAATTATATTACTTCTATTAATTAAATTAATTAAATTCATTAAGTTAAGTATACAAATTCCATTAAATCAATTTTTTCTCTAAATTCTATTAATTCTGTCGCTGCCATTAATTTCAATATTTTCATTAATTCTATTAATTCTATTAGTTTTATTAATTTTATTAATTCTATTATTTCTATTAATTTTATTAATTCTATGCATTCTATTAATTCCTTTAATTCTATTAATTCTAATAATTCTATTATTTCTCTTATTTTATTTGTTCTATTAATTCTATTAGTTCTTTTCAATTCCTTTTATTAATTTTATTCGATTTTTCCATTTTATTTGTTTTATACATTTTATTAATTCTGTTCAGTCAATTCTGTTAATTGGACTCAATTTAATTAATTTTATTAATGTTTTGCTACAGTGAAAACCCGTTTTTATCAGCTCTTAGGTAAATTTTTGGCTGACAAAACAGTTACATTGGCAAAAACGGGACAATTTTTTCTTTTCTTTTAATAAGCCGAATCCGTTATAATATTCAGTCCCTAGGTAGTCCTTTCCCATCATTTAGTATAAATTTCCCTTTTAAATAAAATTTCAAATGAGGGTGGGAGTAGCGTAGTTGGTAAATCGATTGCCTTGTACGCAGCGCACCTAGGTTCGCACATAGGGTTAGAAAATTTTCGCTAGAGATTTTTCTGACCCGAAGAGGCGAATGACCTTTAGGTTAAACCTTCTATAATCAAAACAACAAAAATTTCAATAGAAAATATTTTTTCTTTTGGCGCACTTTGCATCTTTAAGATAAAGATTCTCAAGAAAGGATTTACTCGAATTTGACTGTATTCGACAATACACAAATTTGGGGGCTGATAAAATCCGCTCTTCACTGTATTGTCTAATTTTTTATTTAGTTAGGTGAACTAATTTGTTTTATTTATTTTATTTATTTGAATAATATAATTGGTAGCATGTTTTATGAGCTTGATAACTTTTTTTTCATTAAATTTTTTTATTTTTTTATTTCATTGGCTTTCTTAATTTTGTATAATTTATTCAGTTCATTCGAGGTTTTATTCGCGTGGGACTCGAAACTATGTTCATCCCATACCTAGTTGGGTGCCTGCTTCGCACGAATTCAGAAAACTAATGAATGATTCGACAGTGATATGTGTAAGAAATGTCTCATCTCACTGCTAGGTTGCTAGGTGGATGAGTAGTTTTTTTTTCTTTTATGGACTATTTTTAAATTTAAATTTTTCTGCTTCTTATCGAAAAAATTGAAAATCTGTCTTTGTTAGATATGCGAACTTGAAAAAGTGCTGAAGAATGAACTTAATCAGTATCAGTAACCTCCCCCAGGCAACGCCACGGGTGCATAATTTGTTTAATAGAAATGTTTAAAATGTTATTAACAGTTGATGAATCTACATTTTCTGCAACCAAGATTTGAAATATTTTCAAAAATCCAAATGATTTCATAACATTACCTAAAGCACGATTATCCACGAAACAGTTCAAAACGTTTTCCAAACTAACCACAGGCGAATATAACGCGGATATAAAACTGCAATGTACGTGAATTCCCACCAGCAATGAGTGGTTTTTCTAGTGGCCTTGAAGACGAGCCTCTAAAGGGAAATCTTTTCAATCTTCAAACGTTCCATTTTTTTTTGCGCCACCAAACCAAGCACTCTTCGGCGGCGGTGGTGGTGGGGTCTACTCCTACTCTATCCGAACCAGGTCCCACGTCGATTTTCCTGCAAACCATGCTGTACGTGATCTTATCAGTAGAATAGGATTACGTTTGGGGCATCCATTTGTCACGGTAAGCAAAGTGGAGTGCACGGATGCGCAATGCTTATAAAAGCCTTCGGAGACTTTCTGGAAATGGTTTTTTCCCGCTGCTGGCTGGAATGGTGCAAATCTTAAGTGCCTACTCACTCAATGCATTTTAGAATCCTAGCAAAAATGCATCACCATTTGTGAAGATGCGCCCCACACTCCCAGTCACTGGTTTCAATCGTTCGGGAAGCCTGAGATGAATGAATCTGATCCTGTATGATGGGAAAGATATGAATTGATAGCGCCGACCCTCATGAAAATATCGACATCCGCTTCCTTTCAGCTGTCGCTGTCAGTTTAAAATATTGATATTGAATTTTCCGACTGGGGTACGACTGACAACGCCGGGAATTGCAAGCCTCTCCCCCTCTCGTAGCAGGAAGATTTGTGAACATACGTGTTATTCAAATGCTTCCCTTTCAAATGTCGTAAATGCCGTTCGGAATGGTTACAACAGCAGGCAATAAACAAGCTAAAATAGAACATGTAAACGAGTTCGATAACACAATTTCCGCCAGGCAGCTGATTGAACTTTATCCATCCAATTGATTGGTTCGATGTCTTGGCATTGTGTAATAGGACGAGTGATGTGTGATATGTGAACAAGATGTAGAATATGCACGGAGTACTTTGTACACGATGGAGAATATCTGCGTAAAACAAGTTTGAGAACCGGCTAAAACCTAGGTTTAAAATTTCGTATGAAAGTATTATATTGTAGATACACCAATACCACCACTTGTTTGTGAACCAATTAAACAATCTAATAGCTGCTTCTGTCGGCTTCCAATTAGGAAAGTGATTGATGATCAATTGCCTGATAGAATCGCCATGACAGCATAGTCGCCAACAGCAGCTAGCTCATATCAGATATCCTAGAATATCGAAACGTGATTTCAGTGACGCAGCACCGATGATGCAACCGCTTCATAAGAACAACACACTTTACGACACTTTACACCACTTTTCATAGGAGCTATCGAAAGCCCGATAGCAGTGTTTAGTGGTAGGTGCCTGCTGATGGCTGGTGAACGATCCGCTCGTGTTGTTAAGTTCACACACACACGCTCGATTTTCTCCCACACCTTCCTAAAGGGCCACCCACTAACGATTGTACATTCCGCGCAGCCAGGACTACCGTTCGCTTCGCTCCACTTCGCGCTGCACTCAACAATCGATGGTGCTCGGTCATGTGTTTACATTATCAACCTATTCAGCTGTCGACGAGAGCTCCTTCAAGATTGAAAAGGGCATAGCGATGAATGGAGCAAGAATGTGGTAAAAAGCGAACTGCTTGAAATATCCGGCCAGAAACTAAGTTCACAACAGGCTACAAACGGCAGTTGTGATAATCTGGCGAATCAAGTTCAACTGGAAGGGGCCGCTGCCGAAAACGAGCAGAAAGAAATGAACGGTGACTTGCTACCAGGTGAAACATGAAATTCAGATTTTATGTCCGTTTCTTTTTCAGTGTGACTTTTTATGGTTGCTTCTGATGCGTTTCAACTTCAACCTGTTGAGGCGACCTTGGCCGTGGGATTTGTGCATAATCTGAAACTGTTATCTTCTTTTAGTGATGTTGCAATTTGAGTTGAAATGTAGATTTACGATTTATTTGAGGATCAGCTGTATTTAGGGTGATCATATGAGGCGAGTAAAAAACCAGGACAGTCGAAAGGGGACTGCCTCCCCCCGTTACCTATCAATCGACTATGCTTTCTCTACAGGTTTTCGGCAGTTACAAAGATCTTGGGTCGGGCAGGCAGAGCTTCGGCAGTAAAAAAGTTTTGTGGGTCTGAGAGGAAGAGCTCTACCAGAAAATTTGTCGTGGGAATTCGATCACCGTGCTTTTTAGGATTTACACACACACGCGAAGTTCTTGCTACACCACCACCAGCGAAAGTTTCATGCTGTTGTTGGAGATATCGGAAATCGTGAATTGAGCAAATGAGACGAATTATTATGAGATCGTCTGTGCAGGAACAGGCGAGGAGTTTTCAGCACTAAATACACGTCATTGAAGCAAAGCAGAAACATCAACGGTCCCAAGTAGCTTCCCTGCGCTATATCTGGCAATCTCGAATGACAACTATTGGTAAGCAGTATCACAATGATCGGACACGCTGTGTGTAGATTCTGTTGTTCCAGCATTCGTCGGTGGCTGAGTTGCAACTCCGGTTGTTGGTGATTCAGTTAATGTTGTTGGGTTTGCTCGCAGTTGATGTTGTTTCATTAGAGGCTTTCACACATGGTTTGGCACCTAGGGATCTGTCCTTCATAAGTGCGCAGCGTGATTTGAGATTTGCTTCTCACGATACGAACACCATTGGATATACCTGGAAAAAGTTTCTCCAGGTTTCAAACTTTCACCGTTACGTACTTCGACATCAATAGTGAATTTTTTGGTTGTACGCGGGGATAGATCGTGCAGGCTCACACCAGGCTTATCTTCGTCAATCTTAACGGGTGTCTTGATTCTAACATTGGCATGCGCAACGACGTTTTGCATGTTGTTTGCCATAGCCAAACTTTTCGCCATGGCCAAAGTTTTAAATGCTGTCAGTACCGCATTACGAGTATGCGCCTTTATTAATTGTTCCACTTCGCGAACACAAGGGCGGATTGGACAAACGACTACTGTATTGTATCGAAGATTGTTCAAATTTTGCTGCTGAGTTTCAAATTAAAATTTTTAAAATTCATTTTTAAATAAACGATCGATACCGCATCAATGAAAGTAACGGTGCATTATTTTCCACACTGGCTTGAGACAACTATTATTTTTCGATTACTTTGCTGGCGCGGTACATATAGACGGCAGACTGTATGTAGAAGCGTTCGTTTGATTCACTGCACTATTAACAATCAGCGCGATTGTAGCTTCCGATCCGATTGAGATGGAAAAGTAGACTGATTAGGAACTGGTATTGATCCTAAAGAGGTTCCATAATTACCAGCTCGAGAGAGCGCTCAATACGGTTATTCCACAACAGTTATTGTTGTTTCGCCATTTTCCTTTTTCTGAAATGGATTTCCAGTAAAACGAAAAACTGCAACTTGAAAGAGAAAAGAAGCAGAATCGCCAAAAATTCGATGTGTCTTTTTAGAGGTAGGCACTAAAGGAAATTTTTCGGATCCCGGAAATCCGGAATCATTGTTTCATCGACATTGCTAACGGCCAGATTTTGGTGCACAACTGGAATCGGTTCGATTTGTTCGATTGCCAAATGTTGCAAACAGACTACAGCTCATTCATATGGTACGTACATACGAATGCCTTTTTTTTTCAATTTCCATGTAAAAAAAGTTGTCATACCAGATTAATGAAAAACCTGTTTTAATCTACCTATAGGTGCAATTGTGCCTTTCTCATTTCTCCAAACTATGATTTAATAACTGGTTCGTACAATATAACATTATGGAAATGTCTTTCATTCTTATTACACTTGGTAAGTATATATAAGAGCACCTTTTTGCGTTCATCGAGGTATCGGTTTGAATCGGAGTTTTCTATGTGATCGCACTCCACAACCCGTAACTCCGGAGCTGGAAGTCGGATGGAGATGGAATTTAATATCAGTTTCCGGGGACGCAACACCTTTCATTTGAGACTAAGTTGATCAAATCGTTCTAGCCATTTTCGAAAAACCAATATAACCGTTATTCTAAATTTGGATGCTTCCGGATCCGTCGATGGTGGCCAGTGTGGCCAAAGAGACTTTGAATGACTGTTGGTGACCTAGATCTACAAATTCAACAGTTGTGTTTATATTTTGGAAAAAAATCACCTCACCAATTCATCGCAGAATTCGTTAGAATGGGGATTTGCTGCGTGATCGTACGTATCACCCTGTAATTCAGGAACCAAAACTCGGATCCACACAAAATTCAACAGCAGCTGATGGACCTTTCATTTAAAATCAAGTTTGTCAAAATCGGTTCAGAAAATTCCGAGAAACCGATGTGGACAAATCAACAAATTTTGTTTTGTAACCATACTCTTCAACTCGTAATCCGGAACAAGATGTCGGTTGAAAATGAAATTCAATAGCAACCTATGGGAATATTATACCTTTCATTTGAATCTTAGTTTGTAAAAATCGGTTCAGCCATCTCCAAGAAACCGATGTGGACATTTTGTTAACAAATCCGCACATACATACATACATACATACATACATACATACATACATACATAGGGGGCAGCAGGGACAGGAAGGACAGGAGTCTAGGGGCCTAACGAACCCCCCCCCCCCCCACAGCCCTACTGCGAGTTGGGGAGTTTTGCTAGGATATGGTGGGGCTAAGATTGGGCTCTTCTGAACCTCTAAAAAATGCCATAACTCCGAAAGCAGCTCCGACGAAGCGAGTCTGTGCCGCTTCTGCTAAGATCCTAAGATTCCAATAATCTAAGATCTGGGCAATAAAAGCACTCTAGCCCAACCGGAGTGCCAACCGGCACATCAGGATCGACGCCAGTAACATCTTGATTATGGTATACTGGCCATGGCGAACGGCAACGGACAGGACACGGATGACGAAAAGGATGGCGACTTAGGGCTGACAGACGTGCTGTTCTACTCCCTGAGTAAGGAAGGATGACACCGACTTGAAATGGCGAGTGGGCTAACAGCATGGCTGCCTCCGTTCCAACAAAACCCTGGCAGGTCTCCGGGTACGTTCGAATCTCGCCATCATTTGGTTGGTGGTACTAGGTTCGGTTGAAGCATTCCCGATTTACGCCGATCCGGCTCTGAACACTACTCCCCATGAGAGATGGTGTCAACCCTTGCATGACCTCACTGCTGCTTTTCGGCAGCATAGATAATCATGGGATCACGAGAGGCGACTATGTGCAGCGAGTGGAGATAGCGGCCCGGAGTTGGGACCCAATAAAATAAAATGGAGAAACAACAAGCAACCGATATAAATGGAGCAGGCACGGCAAATCCGTTTGCCAGAGGTGGGTTGGTGAGGTCACCACCACCAATAGTAGCTGAAGTCACCCAGCAAGAGCAGGAGGAGGGGAAGCCGAAGCAACAGCAACAGCAGCAACAAAAACAGCCGGAGCAGAGCGGAAGGAGCTACACCCCACAAACGCCAAAGGTAGTGGTAGCGAGGCACTTGGTGGAGGAGCTCCACAAGTTCGTGGACATGAGAAACAATGTCCACAAAGACATTAAGGAGATGGTCATCAAAATCCGGAAGGCGCTACTGTCTGCCGTGAAAGAGTACGATACGGCAACGCAGAGGGCAGATTCAGCTGAGCGAGCATCCGCGTCGGCTAAGGCTACTATCCTCCTAGCCCCTCCGAAACAGGGTAAGGAGAGGCAGATTGGAGTGGAGAACACGCCAGTTCCCATAACTCCAAAGAGGACAAGATCCTCACCAGGAGAAGAAAGACCAGGCGGGTCAAAGAGGCAGACGCTCGAGGATGCTGTTGCTGCCGAAGAAAAGGACGCCACCCGACAGGGTGATAGATGGAGTACCGTTGTAGATAGGAAGAAGAAACACGAGAAACAGCAAACAAGGAGGAGCGGAAGGGTAGCAGAAGAGGAAATCAGAAGAGGAAATCAGAACCCTCGACTCGTCCGAAGACGCCTAAGGGAGAAGCCGTGCTCGTCAAAGCAAATGACGAGACTACGTACGCAGCACTGCTCAAAAAGGTCAGAGAGGACCCGGAGCTGAAAGATTTGGGGGAAAACGTGTTAAGAGTCAGGCGTACCCAAAAAAATGAGATGCTCCTCGAGCTTAAGAAGAATACTACGACTAGTAGCTCTGCCTTGCAGGAGACTATAACTAAATCAATGGGCGGAAAGGCAGAAGTTAAAGCCTTAAGCCCGGAGATGGTAATCGTGTGCAAAGACCTCGACGAAATAACGACGGAAGACGAGCTGAGAGGTGCTATGAAGCAGCAGTGCAAACTGGGCGAGGTGCACATGACGATCCGGTTAAGGAAGGGATACGGAGGAACGCAGATAGCGATGATACGTTTACCGGTAACCGCTGCAGACAAGGCACTGGAGGTAGGTAAGGTTACAGTTGGATGGTCGAGATGCCTACTGAGAGCCGCCCCACGAGTAAACAAACAAGCAGAGAAATGCTTCAAATGTTTAGGCTTTGGACATTTAGCAGGGGCTTGCAAAGGCCCGGACAGATCCGGGATGTGCTGGAAATGCGGAGAGACGGGCCATCTTGCGAGAGACTGCACGCAGAGGCCGAAGTGCTTGCTTTGCACCCCAGCGGAAGGGAACGACCATCAGACGGGTGGCTTTAAATGCCCAGCGTACAAGAAGGCGACTGCAGGCCAACGGTGATGGAGATGACCCAGATAAACCTGAATCACTGTGATACCGCACAGCAACTGTTGTGGCAGTCTACGACAGAAACTATGTGCGATGTCGCTTTGATCGCAGAGCCTTATCAAGTCCCCCCTAATAACGGTAACTGGGTGGCGGATAGATCAGGAACCGCAGCGATACAAGTAATGGGAAGATTCCCTATCCAAGAAGTGGTAGAACGTTCCTATGAGGGTTTCGTGATAGCCAAAATCAACGGCATCTTCGTATGTAGCTGTTACGCTCCCCCAAGGTGGACAGTAGAGCAGTTCAGCCTAATGCTGGAGCAGTTAACCGAGCAGTTGATCGATCGGAAGCCGGTAGTCATTGGTGGTGACTTCAACGCCTGGGCTGTGGAATGGGGCAGTAGAGTAACCAACACAAGAGGGTGTATCCTGCAGGAAGCTCTAGCGAAGTTAGACGTACGATTGTGCAATGAAGGCTCTGTTAGTACATTTCGGAGAGACGGGAGGGAGTCCATCATAGACGTCACATTCTGTAGTCCCTCATTGACGGCGAACATGAATTGGAGAGTATGCGAAACGTATACGCATAGTGACCACCAGGAGATTCGCTACCGTATCGGCCAACGGAACCCCGCGGCAGTACAGAGAAGGGTGACCGGCGAACGAAAGTGGAAGACGAAAGCCTTCAACAAAGACCTCTTTGTTGAGGCACTTCGGCCGAACGGCGGGACCGAGAACGTGGATGCGGCTGACCTAACAAGAAGGATTGTGGCGGCTTGTGACGCCACAATGCCGCGAAAACTGGAACCACGCAACAAACGGCGTCCAGCTTACTGGTGGAACGAGACGCTTAGTACGTTACGCGCTGCTTGTCTCAGAGCCAGAAGGCGGGCCCAAAGAGCAAGGTCGGAACCAGATAGAGAAGAGCATAAGGCATCGTTTCGGGAAGCTAGGGCCGCTCTAAAACGGGAGATCAGACTTAGCAAGTCAGAGTGCCACAAGGAGCTATGCCGAGAAGTAGACGCCAATCCCTGGGGTGACGCATACCGAGTCGTGATGGCGAAAATGAAGGGTCCAACGACGCCAGTCGAAATGTGTCCGAGCAAGCTGAAGATAATCGTCGAGGGTCTTTTCCCGAAGCACGATCCAACTATATGGCCACCGTCACCGCACGGCGAGGAAGAAGGAACAAACATGGATCGGCAAGTGACTAACGACGAGCTAGTAGAAGCATCGAAGCGCCTAAAACCAAAGAAAGCCCCTGGTCCGGATGGAATACCAAACGTGGTACTGAAAGCTGCGATCCTGGCATATCCGGACATGTTCAGGATAGTGATGCAGAAGTGCCTAAATGAAGGCAACTTCCCCGAAATGTGGAAGGTCCAGAAGCTGGTGTTGCTGCCGAAGCCAGGGAAGCCACCTGGCGACCCGACCTCGTACAGACCCATATGCCTGCTGGATACACTCGGAAAACTCCTGGAAAGGATCATTCTTAACAGGTTGACGAAATTCACGGAAGGTGAGCGCGGACTGTCCAAGATGCAGTTTGGTTTCCGCAAAGGAGCATCGACAGTGGATGCAATTTGGATAGTGCTCGAGAGTGCCGAGAAGTCATCTAAACAGAAGCGAAGAGGAGATCGATACTGCGCTGTGGTCACGATAGATGTGAAGAACGCGTTCAACAGTGCCAGCTGGGAAGCCATCGCTGCAGCGCTGCATAGAATGAGGGTTCCCGACTATCTGTGCCAGATCCTGAAGAGCTACTTTCAGAGCAGAGTGCTACTGTACGAGACGAGCGAAGGACAGAAGTCATTGCGTGTCACAGCGGGCGTTCCTCAGGGCTCCATTCTCGGTCCAACCCTTTGGAACGGGATGTACGATGGAGTGTTAACGCTGCAGCTGCCTAGGAAAGTGAAAATCGTAGGTTTCGCGGACGACGTGTCACTAACGGTGATGGGTGAGACACTTGAAGAAGTGGAGGTGTCGGTGACGGAGACAATAGACGCGATCGAGAGCTGGATGAACGGGGTTAAGCTGCAAATAGCTCGCCACAAGACGGAGGTGTTGTTGGTCAGTAACTGCAGATCGGTCCAACGGATGCAGATCGACGTCGGAGGGCACGTGATTGCATCGAAACGTGCATTGAAGCAATTGGGAGTTATAATCGACGACCGGTTGAGCTTCAACAACCACGTTGATTACGCCTGTGGAAAGTCGGCGAAGGCAACGAACGCAATAGCGAGAATCATGCCAAACGTCGGCGGTCCGAGAAGCAGCACGAGACGTCTGCTATCTACTGTTTCGTCATCGATACTCCGATATGGGGTTCCTGCCTGGAGTGCTGCGCTGAAAACCAAGCGGAACCGTGAAAAGCTAAACAGGACATTCCGACTGATGGCCGTACGAGTCGCGAGTGCCTACAGAACAATATCGTCGGAGGCAGTATGCGTTATCGCCGGGATGATCCCCATCTGCATTACCCTGGCGGAGGACGTGGAATGCTATCAGCGGAGAAATGCACGTAACGCTAGGAGACAGGTTCGAGCGGACTCGTTGGCTAAATGGCAACAGGAGTGGGACAACGCGGAGAAAGGAAGGTGGACCCACCGACTCATCCCAAATGTATCGGCCTGGGTACATAGGAAGCATGGAGAGGTGAACTTCCATTTGACGCAGTTTTTGTCCGGGCACGGATGCTTCCGGAAGTACTTGCATCGGTTTGGACATGCTTCGTCACCCCTTTGCCCGGGTTGTGCGACCGTGCAGGAGACACCGGAACACGTGGTCTTCGAATGCCCTAGATTCGAAGAAGTTCGTAGGGGTATACCTGGTATGACAGCGGACAATATCGTCGAAGAGATGTGCCGTGACGAACATACCTGGGACGCTGTCAACAGAGTGGTCTCGAGCATACTCTCCGAGTTGCAGAGGAAGTGGCGTAGAGACCAACAAGAAACCGCAAATCGGGTTTCGAGAGAAATTCCGCCGCCGGGGAACTCTCCAACTGTGTAGACTAGGTCCACCGCCGGGGACCAGTTGAGTAGTGCGTGATGTAGCACCGAGTTGGGTCGTCGGGGCGCCTGGGAACCGGACGTCAAGCTTCACCGGAATCGCTGAACCGACCTCGACATCCTTCCCTTAGCTCGTGAGTAGGCTATATCCACCGCCGGGGATTGGACCGAGTAGACCGCGTCGCAGAGCTAGCAGTGGGTCGTTGGGGCGCCGGTGAACCGGAAGTTACGCTCCAACCGGAATCGCCGGATAGACCTCAGCACCTACTGTATGGCCCGTTGAGTAGGCTAGATCCACCGCCGGGGACTAGATCGAGTAGATCGGGCGAAACGGAACGAGAGGAAGCCAAAGAGCTCATGAAATTGTGGTGCTAAAACAAAAGAAGAATCGGTACCGGGGGAGCCTCCTTCGCCGGGGAACTCTCCGTCGGCGTAAGCTAGATCCACCGCCGGGGACTAGACTGAGTAGACCGCGACGAAATACCACCAGTCGCAGGTCGTCGGGGCATCAGCGAACCGGACGCTCTGCTCCACCGGAATCGCCGAACTGACCTCGACATCTGGTTGGTTGGCTCGGTTTCGGGAGAACTTCTCTCGCCGGGGAATTCTCCGTCGGAGTAGGCTAGGTCCATCGTCGGGGACTAGACCGAGTAGTTCGCGAACAAGTCTGGTGCTCAAAGAGTAAACGGCGTTGAATGGTGCGAGAAGGGAGTTGCGGTGCTAACCGGCACAAGCGAGCCGCAGGGCTCAGTGAATTAGACAGTCAGAAGTTTGCCGCTCAGACTGTACTCGTAGGGGAGGAGTACTAAGCCTCGACTCACAGCCAGCTTTCCGACTGCCATGCAGAGCTTGCCAGTCTGTGTGGATGGTAGAGAATTGGTGGTGTGTAGAGGAGTGGGGCTGTAACCCTACGGAAGAAACGAACTAGGAAGTAGTTGAATTAGAGTGCGTGCTATGCACATAAAAACCCCTCCCCGAAGTAATGCCGTAAGGTAGTGCCGGGGAGGAATCAGGTTCTGGGCAAGAGCAGTGGTTTTTAGCGGGTCGGGTGATGGCAGCCCAAACCCGTTCCCTGACAATGGGGTTTTTGTACATTTTTCCTCACTCAGGGTTTTTCTGAAATTTTTTTTACTGCTCTCAAAAAAAAAAAAAAAAAAAAAAAAACATACATACATACATACATACATACATACATACATACATACATACATACATACATACATACATACATACATACACATATACATACACACATACATACTCACAGATATTTTGCGATCTCGGCGAACTGAGTCGAATGTTATATGAGACTCGGCCCTCCGGGCCTCGGTTAGAAAATCGGTTTTTGAAGCAATTGCATAACCTTTCTATATGAGAAAGGCAAAAGAATAATATTTAATTAGCTTAATAAGCATGAGTTCAATGTTATCTTCATGTGATTATAATTTGGAAAGGTTGGTGGAATGGGTTTGAACGTGTAGGGAATGGGGGGTTAGTAGAGTGGGAGTGGAGGATGCGTCAGAAATCCTTCATCTTATTTCGGTATACGGGATGGATGAAGGAAATGCGGGCGTGAGGGTGGTCCAAGGGGAGGGGAGTGATAAAGAAGGGAGGTGTAAGGGCAAGACGGGGGGGGGGGGGGGGTGGGCGGTTACGCAATACTCAACTGCATATTTTGTCTTCCATTTGAGACTTGGTTTGAGAAAATCGGTTCAGTCATCACCGAAGAACCGATGTGACTTAAATTGTGGAATATGCCCGGAATTCCGGACTTCCGGAATCGTCGATAGTGGACAATATATTCAAAGAATGTTTGATTGGCAATCAGTGATCTAGATCTGCGATTAGAAGTTATTTGGTGACCATTTCAATAGTTTTTAGCCTAACTCCGGAAGCAAGAGTCAGAACCGAATGAAATTCAGCAGCAGTGAATGGCATTACTGTATCTTTCATTTGAAATCAAGTTTGTAAAAATCGGTAGAGAATTCGTTGGGGAATGGGTGTGATATTAGCTTAGGAACTTGGCGGGTTCCCCGGGGGCGTCATGAACCGTCATAGGTGGCCAATGTGGTCAAAGCTACTTTGATTGATCATTAGTGATCCAGACCCGCAAACTAGAGTAATGTTACATCAATTTTAATATGTTTTACATCATTTAAACATCATGGTGGTACCAGTTTATATGGGAATTTGCTGTGTGACCGCACTCTTCAACCCGTAACTCCGGAACCGGAAGTCGGATCAACTAAAAATTCAATAGCAGCTTATGGCAGCGTTATACCTTTCAGATGAAACTAAGTTTGCGAAAATCGGTTCAGCCATCTCTGAGAAAATTGTGTGAGTTTAAATGACACACACACATACACACACATACACACACACACATACACACACAGATATTTGCCGATCTCGACGAACTGAATCGAATGGTGTATGACACTCAGCCCTCCGGGCCTCGGTTAAAAAGTCGATTTTTACAGTGATTGCATAGCCTTTCTTTATATGAGAAAGGCAAAAAGTGAGTTGGAAAAAGAAATAACGAGGTACTGCATCGGATGGTACAATTGAGAGATTCGAGTGTATTATGTTTTGTTTGTCGTATTCTGGAGCAAAGTGAATAAAGCTAAAACTCAATAATTAAAAATGTAACGGGTGTTCAAAAAAAAATTGAATGATTTCAATACCTTTCTGTAATTAAAGAGAAGAGCGTATATTCTTTTCTCTCCAAGAGAATTGCTCTCTGGACTCGCTATAAATGGGAGACATGTTTCTTTTCGCTCGGGTTCTGTCAGTTCAATCGAAGATGGCGTCGAAACAGCAAGTACTCCGCGAGCGTGTTGTGTGGTTTTACGAAACACTTGGCCATCGTGGAAAAAAGTTTACGGTAGACCACTTTCGAGACAAAAACGTGCCCATGAGTACAGTTTACCAGATCCTGCCATCCCTGAGCGTGGAGCCGGTAGCGGTCGCTGGCAAAGATAATGACGAAGAAGAAGAAGGAAGCGTTGAAAAAGCTGTTCGACAACAAGGACGAAACGAGTTTGCGTGAGGCCGGCCTTGATTCACCGAGCCCTCAAGATGGAGGACATCATCTGTCAAAAGAAGACTCGGTCCCCCGACGACACCGACGAGCAGATAGCGATCGTGAAATCTCAGTGCCAGGGGATGACGAACAACTACCGCGAGACGTTGTGGCACTCTAACACCCACATTCCAGGAAATGACAGCTACTATTCCAGCGACAAGTCGGCCACACACCCCGAAGTAAAATGCAAGTTTAAGCATAAATTTAAAAAAAATGTTATGATGTACATCGCCATTTCGGACAGAGGGATTTCAAAACCGTTGTTCAAGCCGAGCGGTCTGGCCATAAATCAACAAGTGTACCAGGAGGAGTGTCTTGAGAAAATTCTTCTACCGTTCTTAAAGGAGCATCATGCGGTTGGGAAGTACGTCTTCTGGCCGTACAAGACGTCTTTCCATTACGCCAAGAGGACGCTGAAGTATCTTGAGCAGAAACAGATACCGTACGTGTCGAAAGAAAGAAACCCCACTAACTTGCCCCAGTGCCGTCCCATTGGGGTTTTTTCGGCTCCCTCAGTGCTTTAGTGTATAAAAATAATTAGCGAGTCAAGGATACGAAGCGGTTGACCACCAGGATCCGGAATTGTATCCGGAAGAAGGACGTTAGTGCCGTCCTGCTCTTGTGAGAGCATCGCGACTACGTTGTGTCGTACGGCTGACCAGGGCCCCTTCTCTAATATTCATTGACGTTTTTTTGAAGAATAAACATTATATTTTTAATAAAAAATTCTGAATCCGTTGAAGATTTTTTTGTTGTTTTTCAACTACATGACTGAAAAAATTCTCATTTTTATTGAACACCTGTTATTAGGCTTACAGGAGAGAAACCAGGACAAAGCAAGCTTTTTCCTCGACTTCCCAGGACACCAGGACAGTCAGTGAAAAACCAGGACATCTCATGGGAAACCAGGACGTACGGTCACCCTAGCTGTATTTGATATTCTCAATGGCTTATGCTTCCTATTTATGATCAATACCAGTATTTCGAATTATTGACATCTTCGACCACTGCTTTCGTATACTGGGCTAGCTACTATACCCGATCAGAATGAAATAACAAGATTATAGCAGAACACATTTTTTGTAACATATTGTGTTATAAATTAGGTCTCGTTAGTAGTTAAAATAACAGAAATTTATAACAAGTTACAATGCGAGTTATAGTTTTGAAATATTTCTGTTATGTGTTTCTGATCGGGTATCTGCTATAACAACCCCTAGTGGATTATGAGAAAATTCAGCCGAGACAGCACTGATGGTTTTGAGGTTAGTGTGACCGTCGCACACTCCAGTGGGTCTTGGTTCAATCCCAGCCGAGGTCGTTGAGATTATCTGAGGTAAAAAATTTGTTGTCACGTCTTCCTTTGGAGAGGAAGTACCCAGCCAGTGATATATTAAATTGTAGCTAACTTTTTGAAGTCATTGTGATGGATATCGAAGTCGTAGATATGTTTATGCTGCTTACTGACATTTCCCACACATAGGAACGACCACAACGACTTTATTATGTTGTTAATCCGACATTTATCAAAGTAAAATACGATCAAATGTTTGCAAAATTACGACTTTTAATGATTTAAATATTTGTAGCTATATGAATATAAGTTGTCAGTGCTCTACAACCAACTCCGATCGAACATGATTTAACTAGAACATCATTACGATTTTGAATGAAAAATCGTATTCAAATCATGTTTTAGTAATATGCGACTACAAACCATTGATTGATGGTTTGCTGGATAAAGCTATTGGTCCCGGTCCATGCGTTGATGGGCCGATATACAAGGGTCCAGATGATGGAAGTCACCTCTCTGGCGTCGTTGATTGGTACTCAGTGCGGACAGAGGCCGACGGAAAACAAACAAAAACAAATCTTAGCTGAGTTCCAAAATCTTTAGTGGAAGGTGACTTCGCTGTAGGCAACTAGAGTTACCACCTCTCTGGGCTTGATCCGGAGACTCTGGTTTTCGGGAGCGATCTCTAGCTCTCCAGGTTTTATGTGGACGTCTCTTCTTCGAATTCATTAGAAAGTATTCAGTACTTTCATAAAATCAAAATAAAATATTCTATTATTTCGCTCAAAATAGTTTTTCGAGGTTGACACAGAATGGAGTGGGGTCAAGCAGCTCAGTTTTTTTGGCGAGCTCGTGCAATGGTATTTTTGCATTGATTTTGACGAACACTCAGGCAAAAAATACAGCGAATTTCATAGGAATATCGTATAATTTTTAGCCACAAGTAGCACGTATGTAAATCATAAGATTATCTTATGAAACAGCATTTATTTGGTCAAATCGGTTTGCTATGATTTCATGTTCCATAAGGCATCTTTGAATTATCATAACACATTATTATACATTTCTCTTATGTTTATGAGAAACATAAGATGCTCACATGAAACTCGAACGACTGGCATATGCAATAACTTATAAAATGTTAAGGTAATTATACAAGTCGTATGTTTTTCATATGAATCTTATGAAAACATAGTTATGTTACTTTTTTTGTCACCATAAGATGAATCTTATGAAATTAGCTATGCATTTTGCCTTAGTGTACAAATCAACTGGTGCTGGTAGTACATAGAGACAGGGACATAGTCAAGATGGGGGTGCGTATCCCAACGCCAAAATAATGATCTGTGATTAATTGAGGATACAATTTCTTTTTGATATTTTCTTGTATTAGAATGGGAAAAGTTGAGAACGAAATGTGGTGAGTTATATAGAAAAAAATACAAACAATGCAGCAATGGTACAAAAAATCAGTCGTGACTGTCAAAACCGATAATAAGTCCACTCAATTTAATTATTCATAAATTGTGAATATTTATGAAAAATATCAAATTTGAAACTAGTTTTGATTAGGCGGGTATAAAGCGTGAATCGATAATTATTGCGACACTATCAAACTTGCGTAAATTTTATCTTGACCAAAATGAATCACATTTGACTAGTTTCTCTATAGAGTATATTATTTACATCTGCTAAGTTTTGCAATTATCGGTTATAATACGGTCGAGGTGGAGGAAAATCAGCAAACAGTTCGCGAAAGGATTTTGATCAGCCACAGGCAAAATCCTGGGTTGTCGCATCGTAGGGGAGACCGGGGCTGGTTGGCCGAGTTTTGCTTTCAGAATTTTTGTACTCATTCTGGTTAGACTTTTTGAAAAATAATTTGTACTGTCATGAAGAGCACATATGTCATTTTTTTTATTCATGAAAAAATCAGGGAAAAAGTTATTAGCAAGTAAATGCGGAAAGAAAAATCGGCCAACCAACCCCAGGGCTGGTGTAGGTTGGCCGAGTTTGGTAAAATAAGTTAAACACGTCAAATGTATCGGTGGAAAACCTTTATTGATTAAAAAACGTCATTTTTTGTAAAGAAGGTAAAGAAAATAAAACCCACTCTTCACTTTTTAGTCTTTTTAACCTTTTGGGACTTAGTTTCGGCACCTTTAGTGAACTTTTTACCAGCTCTCGCTGCTTTTTTCCTCCGCCAGCGTACGCTTACGTTTGATTTAAGTTTTCTCCTCCAATGCTGCTATTATTGGGGAATCGGTCGAAATTTGAGTCGATCGGCGTTGACGATTTTGCCGCTTCTTCAAATCAGATCGTGCATTCGCCTTGTAATGGCCGCGGTTTGTTGCATAACCATTAACTTTTGCTGTTGCGCTTTTTTGGTTGATAAATCAGTTGAATAGTGGTTGATGTACATTTCTTTTCAACTAATTATGTTGCAGAAACTGCTGGTCAACAAACGGTGCTGCTCGAGTGGTCAGGAAATGGACGAAAACAGATAACAACGGGTAAAAACCGACAGAGCGCTGATTGCTCATTTCGAGCCATATCCCAATACGGGAATTGACAGAAAAACTTGTTGTTTTGCAAAGTTTCGTACAAAGGATCAAGAAACTATCCAGATTGAAAACGTTCTCTTCCCAAATCGGGATGAATACCAGTACTGTTACTTTACGCTCGTCCGGACATGGCGCAGACTCAGGTCCCAACAAACATTTCGTGGTTTTTTAAACGTTTAAACGTTTTAAAGCTGCTTTATTCAGCTCTAGCTGAACATTGGAAGTATACGTGCAATCATGTATCGTTAATTGTACCCTTAAACATCCGGGATTTGGAGAATTTATTCAGCTTGTCTGATTAAGACCACAGCTTAAATAGTTCAGCGAAAGTATTATTCAGCTTAAATAGCCTTTAATCTGCTTTTAATCAGCAAGTAGTCTTATAGTTCAGCTCCTAATATTTGTTAGGGTGATTCGTATTTCTACTGCCAAGAGATCCTGACTTCTGTGGTAGCAGACAAAAGGTTAAGTCGCCGGGAAACTCTAAGCTTGCTTATATGACCATATTCCACGCTTTTTTAAACTTTCTACCATGGGTCTTAATATTGAAAAATATACTTCACCTTCCAGTCCCTTGCTAATTAAATGCCATTACAACAGATAAAAAATTGACTCAAAAGGTCATTAATAAAAATGAAAGAAAACTGCAGAGTGTTGCTAAAATGCGAGCCCGTGAACTCTACATGACGTTGCTAACGAAATACCGGTGCTGAGTCATCGATGATAAAACAAACATTAAGGCGAATGTCAAGCAGTTGCCGGGTCAGGAGTATATCACGGATTGGGACAAGGTTGTCTTGGACGACGCTTCAAACGGAAGAAGCTGTTCATTTGAAGTACCTAATTTGGCACGCCGTATGCACTTGAGGCTAGCATTGGTGATAAAAGGCTCCATGGGCGGTGATATTTACGCAGCCTTTGCCGTTTTTAAAACAGCGCGATTAAACATCATTGCACAGTAATTCAGAATGCAAAATTATCTGTAATTGTAACTTTCTTCCACAATTAATTAATTTAGCCATATAACGTCCCAAGCAGCATTTCTAGTTTTATAGCATACTACAAGTGCATTCTAAGTTTTAAGAAGGGCTTCAAGAGTGCCATATAACCTCAATTGTTACTAGGGGTGTTCAGGGAAACTCTCATACTTTGTAAGGCCCTTCTTGTCATTTAAATGGAAGCTACGGTGTTTTTAAATCTATCAAGATCAAAAATTGCTACTTTTAACGGTTCGGAATGGAGTTTGACTGCATTCAGTGTAGTTGTAAATCATATTTAAGACAAATTTTTTTGAAGACATTCCACGAGAGATCCCATTGTAATAGGTGTTCCTTAAAAAGTTTTGCTTATATAACTTTTTTAGATTTTTTCTTTTCACATTTTTGGGCACATAATTTGTCCATATAGTCAACAGTTTTTTCGGCATTTAATTAGCAAGGGACTGGAAGGTGAAGTATATTTTTCAATATTAAGACCCATGGTAGAAAGTTTAAAAAAGCGTGGAATATGGTCATATAAGCAAGCTTAGAGTTTCCCGGCGACTTAACCTTTTGTCTGCTACCACAGAAGTCAGGATCTCTTGGCAGTAGAAATACGAATCACCCTAACAAATATTAGGAGCTGAACTATAAGACTACTTGCTGATTAAAAGCAGATTAAAGGCTATTTAAGCTGAATAATACTTTCGCTGAACTATTTAAGCTGTGGTCTTAATCAGACAAGCTGAATAAATTCTCCAAATCCCGGATGTTTAAGGGTACAATTAACGATACATGATTGCACGTATACTTCCAATGTTCAGCTAGAGCTGAATAAAGCAGCTTTAAAACGTTTAAACGTTTAAAAAACCACGAAATGTTTGTTGGGACCTGAGTCTGCGCCATGTCCGGACGAGCGTAAAGTAACAGTACTGGTATTCATCCCGATTTGGGAAGAGAACGTTTTCAATCTGGATAGTTTCTTGATCCTTTGTACGAAACTTTGCAAAACAACAAGTTTTTCTGTCAATTCCCGTATTGGGATATGGCTCGAAATGAGCAATCAGCGCTCTGTCGGTTTTTACCCGTTGTTATCTGTTTTCGTCCATTTCCTGACCACTCGAGCAGCACCGTTTGTTGACCAGCAGTTTCTGCAACATAATTAGTTGAAAAGAAATGTACATCAACCACTATTCAACTGATTTATCAACCAAAAAAGCGCAACAGCAAAAGTTAATGGTTATGCAACAAACCGCGGCCATTACAAGGCGAATGCACGATCTGATTTGAAGAAGCGGCAAAATCGTCAACGCCGATCGACTCAAATTTCGACCGATTCCCCAATAATAGCAGCATTGGAGGAGAAAACTTAAATCAAACGTAAGCGTACGCTGGCGGAGGAAAAAAGCAGCGAGAGCTGGTAAAAAGTTCACTAAAGGTGCCGAAACTAAGTCCCAAAAGGTTAAAAAGACTAAAAAGTGAAGAGTGGGTTTTATTTTCTTTACCTTCTTTACAAAAAATGACGTTTTTTAATCAATAAAGGTTTTCCACCGATACATTTGACGTGTTTAACTTATTTTACCAAACTCGGCCAACCTACACCAGCCCTGGGGTTGGTTGGCCGATTTTTCTTTCCGCATTTACTTGCTAATAACTTTTTCCCTGATTTTTTCATGAATAAAAAAAATGACATATGTGCTCTTCATGACAGTACAAATTATTTTTCAAAAAGTCTAACCAGAATGAGTACAAAAATTCTGAAAGCAAAACTCGGCCAACCAGCCCCGGTCTCCCCTACGATGCGACAACCCAGGATTTTGCCTGTGGCTGATCAAAATCCTTTCGCGAACTGTTTGCTGATTTTCCTCCACCTCGACCGTATTATAACCGATAATTGCAAAACTTAGCAGATGTAAATAATATACTCTATAGAGAAACTAGTCAAATGTGATTCATTTTGGTCAAGATAAAATTTACGCAAGTTTGATAGTGTCGCAATAATTATCGATTCACGCTTTATACCCGCCTAATCAAAACTAGTTTCAAATTTGATATTTTTCATAAATATTCACAATTTATGAATAATTAAATTGAGTGGACTTATTATCGGTTTTGACAGTCACGACTGATTTTTTGTACCATTGCTGCATTGTTTGTATTTTTTTCTATATAACTCACCACATTTCGTTCTCAACTTTTCCCATTCTAATACAAGAAAATATCAAAAAGAAATTGTATCCTCAATTAATCACAGATCATTATTTTGGCGTTGGGATACGCACCCCCATCTTGACTATGTCCCTGTCTCTATGTACTACCAGCACCAGTTGATTTGTACACTAAGGCAAAATGCATAGCTAATTTCATAAGATTCATCTTATGGTGACAAAAAAAGTAACATAACTATGTTTTCATAAGATTAATATGAAAAACATACGACTTGTATAATTACCTTAACATTTTATAAGTTATTGCATATGCCAGTCGTTCGAGTTTCATGTGAGCATCTTATGTTTCTCATAAACATAAGAGAAATGTATAATAATGTGTTATGATAATTCAAAGATGCCTTATGGAACATGAAATCATAGCAAATCGATTTGACCAAATAAATGCTGTTTCATAAGATAATCTTATGATTTACATACGTGCTACTTGTGGCTAAAAATTATACGATATTCCTATGAAATTCGCTGTATTTTTTGCCTGAGTGTTGTAGCGTTGACATTAGTGCTGGTTGCCATCTGCTGATGCCAGCATGCTGGCAACCAGCATGCTACCAGCATAATGTAAACGCATGCCATCTGCTGGTGCCAGCTGCTGGCAAGCGTTTACATTATGCTGGTAGCGTGCTGGTTGCCAGCATGCTGGCACCAGCAGCTGGCAACCAGCACTAATGTAAACTGGGCATGTACGTTGCACAACTTTTTTATCATTCTACCTGTAAAATATCACCCAACCTGTAACCATAGTCCACTAACTGCAGAATTGATGAGCACATAGTTTCCAGTTTCCGAGACGACAACTCAGCATGCTGATGTTTTTCTCGCTTTTCACCGCTCCTTTCAGTTAATGTTACTTTTAGTACCTACATTGCTTCGTCCTTAATGAGTACTGCAACGAAAGTTACTTGCAGTTTCCTGTTTTCACTTCCGCCGCCGTTCCGTTGAAGCTACTCCCTGGTTGGTTGCCGGAAGAAGTATTATTTCTACATGCAGCACTTTCACAGTCTGCTATTGGTTACCGCACATAAAATTAATGAACTTTCTCCAGCAGTGACCGGACGACGGCGAAGCTACTAAACCCCTGATCAGTCGTTTGAAATTATGTACCGCGCTGGTTCCGAATTCCGGACCGTGTTAAAATTCGGATGTTTGTCCGTAGGAATCAATTATTTTGCAGATCAGCTTCCATACCAGGTTCGAACATGTTTCACCGTATTTCGGTTTCGAAGTGTGGCCAAATAAACATCCGGACTTTGCTACGCCACAGTACCATCCTCTGGTCTGTGGGAGTTTTTGACCACATTTATAACTATTCCTCCCGAGAAGTCACCAGCTTTCAACATGTTCACCAGCGATGAATTCGCATTTATCATTTCCTGGTGGTCATTGGTACTAGTATTTCCGGGTGCATAAGATGGTCAGCATCCAATTTGTTGTTGTTTTTTGCTTAGGCACTTGTTGTTATTGTGGGAGAGAAAGCTGGAGGGGAAAGCTTTTCGACTTTATTAGCCCTGTCCGGTGGTCGGTTTTATTTGGTTTAAATTGTGGTTGGATATGTGCAGTACTTAAGGGGGCATGAAATCTCAATAATGAGCAGCTGTATATCATCTACGTTTTGTTTAGGGTGGGAAAGTTGTTTTGAGTCTAGGGTTATCTCTAAGCTTAGAGCCACTAGCAGGCTGTTTGTCTATTTCTTAGAAATCAGGAAAATCGGTTCACATTTCGTCATGCGACAGTCTACCTGTACGAAAACTTGCAGGACATTCGACAAAAATGCATTAAATTTCTTTGTCAAATATTAAATACAGTGTACTACCTGCTTAGGGAGCATGTATTGCGAAAGCTTCATTCAAATTAATAGTCACGTGATATTATCCTTCATTTTTCTCTTGCAAACTTATTTTGAATCAACTTTTCGATCTTTTATATGCTATATTATGATTTTTGTTACTCACAAACCGTGTAAGAAAGTGTAAGCAAGTTTTATCCTGTAGGAAAAAAATGTTTATAATCCTTAACTGTCCGTTTTTTCGATTTTATTTATCATCCTTCGTACACTCAGAACAAACCCGGTAAGAATCACTTTCATTAATGCAAGTATCGCTAGTTTAAATTGCAAGAGCTCTGGCAATGTGCAAAAATTACAAGAAGCGTCCTTGCATGTAAAACAAGAAACAGACAAAAATTAATTATGCCTATGTATTAGCGATATCTGTGTTGGTGACCAATACGCGTTTGATAAAAAACTGCTGACATTGAAGAACAAGCCCACATGGGCAGATTAGGTTTGTTCTAGTAGATGGAAGTTACTCCCAGTTGCTCCGGAGCAAAAAATCTTGCTCCTTTTCACTCCGGTTTACCACCAGAGGAAGAAAAAAGAGAAGAAGATAATACAAGAACGATTTTCTCCCTGTTTGCTCCGGAGTACTGCCAGTTTCTCCTGGTACTGGAACAAGCCTATTACTAACCAATAGTTTAGGGACCATTCATAAATTACGTAACGCAAAAATTGCCCAAAATTGACCCCCCCCTCCCCCTATGTAACAAATTGTCACAAATTTTTCCATCCCCCCTCCCCTGTTACGTAACAAATTCCAAGAAAAAAAATTTTTTCTTCGATGAAAACATGTTACGTAACGATCTAGTTAACACCCCCTCCCCCCTATGTCACAACTTGTCACAACTTGCCGTACCCCCTCCCCCCCAAAAGCGTTACGTAATTTATGAATGGTCCCTTATCTATCCAACCATGTTAACAGATAGTTGTCAGTGGATAAAAGTCATATATAAACACGATTTCACTATGAATGAAAAAAGTAGCAGACGCACCTAGATTTGAACTCATGCTCTTGCACATCGTAGCACTGACTATTAGCACTGTTCCGTTCTTGCACATGAGAACAGCGCGTTACAACTCGTACAATCAGCACATCCGCTATTCTATGCTGTGTCGTGTCAATATAAATTCGCTGTACGTTGCTATAACAACCAGCGTAGGCACGTGAATGTGATGGCAGTCATTTGTTGTGGTGAAGAAACGAATGCAGTTGTAGCACGAGATGAAGTGATTTTATATAACTGCAAAACATGCAAGGAGCTTTAACCAACGACGGGCCACATGGAACAAAAAAAAAATGCGTCAGATGTTTTTTTTTTTTTATTCAAATCGTTTATTTGATAAGGCACGTTGCGTTAGCTTAAAGGTGCCAATTTTGTTTTGTTTTACATTTTAAATTGCTTAAAACTAGGGGATTACATATTGATTTTTTTAAAATGAAACTAATGCGATTTTATAGCTATCTTATATATCTACACAAGGGGATAATATTGTTTTCGTAAGATTAGGGGGGTCATTTAGTTTTTGTGGCAATATGGTTTGACATTTTTATCAGTGAGATTATTGGAGCAAATAATGTTTAATTAAGGGGGACAATTTTTTACGACTAACTTAAAACTAGGCATAACTAGAGGGCATGATTGAATTTTGTAAAGATTCGTAATTATAGTTATTTTTGTGGGTAGTAGAGTTGGGCAATTTCAACGAGATTATATAATATAATAGTTAAAACTAGAAGAGACAAGAAGAGCTAAATGCTTCATGATGATATTGGGGGGGGGGGGGGGTAGGGGTGTTACTTCTGGGTATAAGAGTCAGGGGAGGGGGGGTAGACAAAGATGGCAGGGAGAGAAAATTATTTCAGTTTCAGGCATCGTGAGATCAACGGATGGATTACAAACTCGAGTGGCCTTCATCAGGGGAATCATGTACTGGGACGCCGGGTGGTCCTCCTCAAGATGGCAGGGGTTTTTCCAGACGATTTCGTAGTACGCCTCAGATGTGGATCGGCTACATTTCGAGTTAAGCGTGTTATGTTCGTGCCGTAGGTCCCGTGTTTGTTGGCTCATTCGATACAGATGGTTTGATACAGGTGGAAGAGCGTTCTGAGAATGATAAGGAGATAACAAGGGGCAGTTAGACTTGTATATTGATGGTTTTCACAAAGGTGTATATAAGGGACATATAGAGAACATCGCGGCTTGCCAGCACATCTCGAACCGGGACGTTGGTTGGTCTTCCTCGGGCCCGCAGGGTATCCATTAGCCGAGACCTAGCGGAACTGTACTCGGTGCACGCCCAGACAATGTGCTCGATGTCGTGATAGCCGTCGCCACAAGCGCAGATACCACTATCCACGAGCCCAATACGCCGGAGATGTGCTTCCAGCGTGTAATGGTTTGCCATGAGTCGGGACATCACACGAATGAAGTCACGACCCACATCCATCCCCTTGAACCAAGGTTTCGTCGATACCTTAGGGATTATCGAATTTAGCCACCTTCCCAGCTCTCCACTGCTCCACGAAGTTTGCCAACTTTCGAGGGTTCTCTGATGAGTAATACTGAAAAATTCGCTGAAGCAAATTGGTCTTTCGTAAACGTCTCCTTCTAAGGCACCCACCTTAGCTAAGGAGTCTGCCTTCTCATTGCCCGGAATGGAGCAATGAGAAGGGACCCATACCAAGGTAATCTGGAAAGAGTTGTCAGATAAAGCACTCAGTAGCTCCCGTATTTTCCCCAAAAAATACGAGGAGTGCTTGCCTTGTTTCATCGAGCGAATAGCGTCAATGGAACTGAGGCTATCCGAAACGATGAAGTAATGGTCTGCGGGTAATGTTTCAATGACTCCAAGGGTATACTGAATGGCAGCTAGTTCTGCGGCGTAAACTGAAGCAGGGTCACTGAGTTTGTAGGAGGCGGTGAACTTTTGATTGAAAATACCGAAGCCAGTGGATCCTTCGAGGTTTGATCCGTCAGTATAAAACATCTTAGAACAGTCGACTTCTCGGAATTTATTATAAAAAATGTTTGGAACCACTTGTGGGCGTATGTGGTCCGGAATTCCACTAATCTCGTCTTTCATGGATGTGTTTAAGAAAACAGTAGATTCAGAAGTATTTATGAAATGCACACGGTTGGGATTGTAAGAAGAAGGGTTAATATTCTGCGCCATGTAGTCAAAGTACAGGGACATGAAACGGGTCTGAGAATTGAGCTCAACAAGCCTTTCGAAATTTTCAATCACGACCGGGTTCAAGATATCGCATCGAATGAGCAATCGATATGAGAGTTCCCAAAATCGATTTTTCAACGGGAGAACGCCCGACAGCACTTCGAGACTCATCGTATGGGTCGACTGCATGCACCCTAAGGCGATACGCAAACAACGATACTGAATTCTTTCGAGTTTGATGAAATGTATGTTCGCGGCGGAGCGAAAGCAGAAGCATCCGTATTCCATTACCGACAGTATCGTTGTTTGATACAACCTAATTAGGTCTCCTGGGTGGGCACCCCACCACGTTCCGGTTATTGTACGAAGAAAGTTGATCCTTTGCTGGCATTTCTGTTTCAGATACCGAATATGGCATCCCCAAGTACCTTTCGAGTCGAACCAGACCCCTAGATATTTTACTGTGAAGACCTGAGCTATAGTTTGACCCATTAATAGAAGCTGTAGTTGTGCTGGTTCACGCTTCCTTGAAAATACAACTAGCTCAGTTTTCTCCGTGGAGAATTCGATACCCAGCTTAATAGCCCAAGCAGACAAATTGTCCAAGGTATTCTGTAATGGTCCTTGTAGATCGACAGCTTTGGGTCCCGTAACAGACACCACGCCATCGTCTGCAAGTTGCCTTAACGTGCAGGAATTGTCAAGACATTCATCAATGTCGTTGACATAGAAATTGTATAAAAGGGGGCTTAGACATGAGCCCTGGGGAAGGCCCATGTAGCTAAATCGTGATGTCGATAAGTCACCATGCGAAAAATGCATGTGCTTTTCCGACAACAAGTTTAGTAAAAAGTTGTTTAAAGTCGCTGAAAGACCATGCTGGTGCAGCTTCTCTGAAAGAATGTTGATCGAAACTGAATCAAAAGCCCCCTTAATATCTAGGAACACTGATGCCATCTGCTCTTTGCTAGCATAGGCCATTTGAATTTCAGTTGAGAGCAACGCAAGACAATCGTTCGTCCCTTTGCCTTTGCGAAAGCCAAATTGTGTATCTGACAGTAAGCCATTTGCTTCGACCCAATTGTCGAGGCGGGATAGGATCATTTTCTCGAACAACTTCCGGATACAGGATAGCATTGCGATCGGACGGTACGAATTGTGGTCGGAGGCTGGTTTTCCTGGTTTTTGGATGGCGATGACCTTCACTTGTCTCCAATCGAGTGGGACAATGTTAGCCTCGAGAAACTTATTAAATAAGTTCAACAAGCGTCTCTTGGCAGAGTCAGGCAGATTCTTCAACAAGTTGAATTTGATTCTGTCTGGCCCCGGAGCTTTATTGTTACACGACAAGAGAGCAAGTGAGAACTCCACCATCGAAAAAGGTGTTTCGTTCGCGCTATCGTGAGGAGACGCGGCGCGGTAAATCTTCTGTGCCGGGGCGGAATCCGGACAAACCTTCTTGGCGAAATCGAATATCCAACGGTTTGAATATTCCACGCTCTCATTAGTACTGTTTCGATTTCGCATACGTCGGGCTGTTCCCCAAAGAGTGCTCATCGATGTTTCTCTCGTTAATCCGTCGACGAACCGGCGCCAATAATCGCGTTTTTTGGCTTTCATCAAACTCTTCATTCGCTTGTCTAACGTCGCGTACTGTCGAAAACTGGCGGGTAACCCGTCGTTCCGGAAGGTCTTAAACGCGGCGGCCTTCTCTGCGTACACGTCTGAGCACTCTTTATCCCACCAGGGATTGGGAGAACGTTTTTGTATGTTCGCGCCGGGTACTGGCCTAGTCTGAGCTTGATTCGCGCTGTCGAGAATCAAGCCAGCCAAAAAGCTGTACTCTTCCTCCGGAGGAAGTTCTTGCGTAGATTCGATGTTGTCGGATATCGCGGCAGCATAGCTCATCCAATCGATATTTCGTGTGAGGTCATACGAAATATTGATTGATTTCAATGGCCTTGAACCGTTATTGATTGAGACTACAATCGGCAGATGGTCGCTGCCGTGGGGATCAGGAATTACCTTCCACGTGCAATTTAACCGCAGCGATGTTGAGCAAAGGGACAAGTCTAAGGCGCTCGGGCGCGCTGGAGGAGCAGGAATCCGTGTCATTTCACCCGTGTTTAAAATTGTCAAATTGAAGTTATCGCAAAGATCCTGAATTAAGGAAGACCGGTTATCATCATAGAGGCAACCCCATGCTGTACCGTGAGAGTTAAAGTCTCCTAAAACTAGTCGCGGTGCTGGCAGGGATTCTAAGATGTCTTGTAGCCGTCGGTGCCCAATCGCGGTGTTGGGGGGAATATATATGGAAGCTATGCAAAGGCTTTTGCCTTTGGTTGTTACTTGACAAGCGACAACTTCAATACCTGTTATCGAGGGAAGGTTAATTCTGTAGAAGGAATAGCACTTTTTGATCCCCAAAAGCACTCCTCCATAGGGGGTGTCTCGATCCAGGCGAATAATATTAAAGTCGTGGAAGTTGAGTTCTATGTCGGAAGTTAACCAAGTTTCACATAATGCAAATGCATCGCAACTCAAATTATTTATTAAAATTTTGAAGGAATCGATTTTCGGGATGATACTTCTGCAATTCCACTGTAGAACAGTGATCAAATCCGTGACCTCGTTCGATGAGTTAGCCATCGAAGGATACAATCGCTGAGAGGAGGGGCCATTTAGCAGTCAACTGCTTCAAAAATGTTCTCACTGTAGGGAGAAAAGCTAACATAAGACTTTTAATAGGATCAGTAATATTGAAAGTTTTTATTATCCACTCCACTATGTCCGAGAGTTTTATAATTCCAGTGCTGTGATTACTCTCGAACTGAAACAAAGGAACACTTGGGATTTTTGATGTTCCTGGAAGTGCTGGGAACTCCTTCTCTGAGCTTAATCCTCCGAGACCAGGAGCTAATTGCTTCGGTTTGATTGCAACACTTCCAATAGATGTGACTTTCGGAGCCCCCTCAAGGGACACCTTCTGGCCTTTACAAGGAACTTTACGAGAGGAAGTGTTCCTCCTCTTCCTATAAATTCTAGGCACCCTAGTAGATGTTCCCTCTTGTGGGTTACCAGCCTCGCCCTCGTCAGGAGGCAAGTGAGTATAGATGTTTGCTGAGGATGGTGGCGTAGCATTCTTTAACATTTCTGCGAAAGAATGTTTGGATCGTCCCGCAAGGGAACGTTTCAGTTTATCCCCGCGTAGTTTGTACGCGGGACATGCCGAGATATCATGCAGACTCTCCGCACAGTAAGGACACTTTTCGGCTTGCCTACTGCACGAATCATCTAGATGATTCTCCCCGCATTTTCCACAGCGGGCCTTGTTGCTACAATGGGTGGCTGTGTGACCCAGTTGTTTACACTTTGTGCAATTCATGACCCGCGGCACAAACAGACGCACAGGCAGACGAACCTTGTGCAAGAGGACGAAATTTGGCAAAGCGGTACCAGCGAAGGTCACCCGATAAGAGTTTGATTGGGGGTACGTTTTTGAACCATCCCCCGCAACTACTACTGAGTGCAAACGTTTGCACTCAAGTATTTTAACTGGCTGAAGTAAGCGGTCTCTGAATCGGCCAACCCCGTACTTCAGCAGATCCTCGCACGTCAAACTCTCATCGGTTACGACGCCTTCGGATTGTACTCTTACAGCCGGAATATACACGTTATAATCCCGCGTAAAGTGCTCACAGCAAGCCATATCGTTTGCCTGCTTTGAGTTGGCTAGCAACACCCTTATCTTGTCCGAGCGGACCTTTGAAATTTCGGTCACAGCCGAGAACCGTTCCGTTAGGTCTCTAGAAATCTGAAGAAGATTCAGTGATTTAGTCTTGGGCCGAAAGAAGACCACAAATGGACCAGTTGAGAGTTCTGGATAGCATTTGGGCCGGGGGGGAGCCTTAGAAGTTGAACCCGATTCAACTTCCATTTGACCATCCGGAGAGGGAACCATAGAAAACGTCAACGCACGGGGTCAGCGCCCGCGCAGACGGAAGAAAGCAATAAATGTGTTACAAAAGACAAAAACCACTTAGCTTTAAACTGGTGTCCAACGACGAACCGATCCAGCTTATACAGCTGGCTATTGTTTAATCCTCACACGCGAACAAAAGACTGAGGACCGAACCGAACTGGCAAAATAACCTCTGTCTCGATGGAGAGCTCGAAAACGAATGTGATGCGTCAGATGTTGTCTTAATTGTTTAAATTTAAATATGTTGTTACACTAGCGGCACCTGTATAATGGTTCGCGTGGTAGTCTTCGTCGATAAAACAACAGTACGCAAACTACAAAGTGTATCGACGTTGTAACGAACAAACTTTCATTTATTCACGTTAAAGGTTGTTTTTCCAGCTTTTTATTACCTTATGTATGCACTATTTCACGAAACTGTTTTATGAAAGCAGGCAAAATCACAGAATACATGCATTTTCAATCAATTCAGAATACCATACCATCACCTGTTCATCGACTTCAAGGCGGCAAACGACAGTATCGACCGCGTAGAGCTATGGAAAATCATGGACGAAAACAGCTTTCCCGGGAAGCAGACACGACTGATCAAAGCAACGATGGACGGTGTACAAAACAGCGTAAGGATTTCGGGTGAACTTTCCAGTCCATTCGAATCTCGACGGGGACTGAGACAAGGTGATGGACTCTCGTGTCTACTATTCAACATCGCTCTGGAAGGTGTGATGCGACGAGCCGGGCTCAACAGCCGGGGCACGATCTTCACGAAATCCGGCCAATTTGTATGCGGACGACATGGACATTATCGCCCGAACATTTGGAACGGTGGCAAACCTGTACACCCGCCTGAAACGCAAAGCAGCGAAGGTCGGACTGGTGGTAAATGCGTCCAAAACAAAGTATATGCTGGTAGGCGGAGCCTAAAACGACAGGATCCGGCTAGGAAACAGCGTTACGACCGACGGGGATACCTTCAAGGTAGTGGAGGTTTTTTTCTACCTAGGTTCCTTATTAACGGCTGACAATAACGTGAGCCGTGAAATCCGAAGACGCATCATCAGTGTAAATTGGGGCTACTATGGGCTCCAGAAGAAACTGTGATCAAGAAAGATTCACCCTCGCACCAAATGCACCATGTACAAAACGCTTATAAGACCGGTGGTTCACTACGGGCACGAGACTTGGACCATGCTCGAGATGGACCTGCGAGCGCTAGAAGTTTTCGAGCGACGGGTGCTAAGGACGCTCTTCGGCGGTGTGCAGGAGAACGGTGTGTGGCGGCGAAGGATGAACTACGAGCTCGCTGCACTCTATGGCGAACCCAGTATCCAAAAGGTGGCCAAAGCTGGAAGGATACGGTGGGCAGGGCATGTTGCAAGAATGCCGGACAACAATCCTGCAAAGATGGTGTTCGCTAATGATCCGGTTGGTACAAGAAGGCGAGGAGCGCAGAGAGTACAATGGGCGGACCAGGTGGAACGTGATTTGGCGAGTGTTGGGCGTAACCTACGTTGGAGAGCTGTAGCTACAAATCGAATATTATGGAGGCAAATTGTTGATTCAGTGTTATCATGAAATTAATGTTGAACTAAATAAATGAATGAATGATGAATATCATTTTCATGCATATTACCACTACCAGGCATTGTAATTCTCTCTCACTCACTCGAGAAGAAGCTTATCCGATGTCCAACTTTTCCGAGATAAGATGAGTCGCAAAATTCTCCGTCTCCACAAATAGCATGAGAATAAAATTTATTTGATTTTTTCATTCTCACCGGAGAATTTCGTGGAAATCAATAAAAGCGTAAAAATATACACTTAATTTCAAAGAAAAGCGGCAAAGAAGTACGATAGTCTTGTTTTTTGTGTTTCGGAATAGCGACAGCGAGGCAGCGAGCGCAAAAAGGATACCGTGATAAACTCATTCGTTCAATCTCCGTCGGTTTTATTTATCCGGAGAAATAACACGTTGTATTTATCCGAAGAAGTTGTGTGAGTGCCAATAACTTTTCGTGTGAAAATGTGAGTTTTGATTGTCACAGTAGCAAATCATCCGAAGCTGGACACATTTGCTCATATGAGCGATAAATGCAATGCCTGACCACTACATACGCAGCGGAGGGAATTGCACACTTTCTGTAATATCAATATACTTATCGGGAAGCCTGCCCTGATTCAAACATGGCGGAGCAATCTGTCGTAGTTTGACAGTAGCGATCGCTTCATTTCAAAACAATCGCTATTTTGTATGAGACTCTTTTCGAATGCCTCTGTCACGTTGGTTCGTTGGGGCTTTAACTTCAAAATTGCAAGAGATGCTAACATTTTTGTCAAGCTCGCTAGCATTTGTTGCAAGATATTTTTGTATCATATTGTAGAGTTATATTGCGAATTCGCTGAAGTGGGATCATGTCAAAATAGAAGGCCAGATAAAATTTTTATGATTTTTGCAAGCATCGGTATGTTTCAAACGGCATAACAAAGTATAAGTATATCTTAAACGTGTTGCTTGTGTTTTTTTTTGCCACAGAACAAACAATAAAGGGCCCTAAAACAGAAAGTGTTTGTAAATTCAGCAAATTTAAACAAATTCATACCGGAATCGAAAGATTGCATTCTTATTAGAAATAAGAAACATGAACATGATTGGTTCAGTAGCTGTTTGAATATAAAATGTTAATTTAAGCGAGGACGAGTGTTCCAAAATACACATCATTTTGACAAGTCATTCGTCCATTGTCAACTTTGGCTGCACGCTTACATATGAGTTGCAGTTAATTGGGGGCATTTTTACACAAAAATGAGTAAAATTGTCAAACAAACAATGCCTAGCCACGGCATAATTAGTAATTTTAAGTGGCTCGAAGTGCTCAACTCATTTGACACTAGCTCAAAAAATTGAGAATGCCACTGGAAATCGATTGATTGTACTTTAAGGGGTTACACCACCAAAGAATTTTTAAAAAAATCGATTTTCTTTTGCCTAAAGTATGCTTTAGAGTCTTAAAAATGATATGTCAAAGTATGGAAGGCGACAATATTATATAAATGTTTACATTTATGAATTATTCTGCTGCAACGCCTCTTATGCATACCCCGGGAGTATTGAAAACTTTAACTGTGTTTCTCGAAACCACTTTCTTGAGCTGGCCGGAAATGTAACTCGAATAAATGATTTTTGATCCTTCTGCAATTTTCACAGCAAATTTAAATTTACTTTCTTCGGTGACTTATCTAGAATTTAATTTTTGACATTGGAAATGTCTTACTGCACTATTTGGGGCAGGGTGTCATTCTAAAATTTGAAATCAAACGTCACGTTTTTGCAGCACTATTTTAAACACCAATAACTTTGTTATTTATGAACGGATTTCCATCTGTTTACTACTAAACAATTCAGAATTAATTGAAATTATGTTTTATTGTAATTTTGTTTTTGTATTTCAATAGAGCACTTTTGAAAATCAAACAAAAATGAATAGATGAAGGAAAACATAAAAACTCCCATACATCCGTCAATCTATCCCAGGTAGAGCCGTCAATAGGGAGCACCTAAGCAACTCAATCAGATACGGGAGGCTTTTATAGAGGTACCACGTGTTCGTTTGCGTCAGTCTTTGCTCGATTTTCGCACGAGCAGGACCTGGACAATGATGTCCGGACGATGCGAGTCGTGTATGCACGATGGTTTGCAAAGTGAACCATCGTGGCCTTTGGTTTGAACACTGCAGGGTGCGACATGTTTGTATGCCGCTTACGAGTTTGCGTTGGGACTGGGACAAAGGTGGCAAATTTATTTATTTTCATGTTTGTGTGCGCGTTTGGTTAATGAGACACCAAATGTTTTTGGTGGCACACACGTTTTATATTTCGGATAAACGTGATGTATTTTTGGCACTAAGGCATCTGGCATGCTACTATATGTTTAAAGCACAGGCAAACTGAATTAGGTCTACTGAAATGCGGTGGTGTGTTGAAGATATTGGTGGGTGAAGTGGGGGGGGAGGTATTATGTTAGAGCAGTTTCATAATTGAATTTTGTTTTAAAAAGGGTGAAAGCAAAGCGATCTTTGGTAGTCAATCTAAAAGTAAAACCCTTACAAAAAAAACTCGCCTGCGGAAAAAATCCTGCACATCCGCCATCTTGCGCTGAAATTACCTGGAATTATTATTTTTTACAAGAGATTGAAATATACACTACCTTCATAAGTTTGGAATCGCTTCAATAAGTATTGCAACACTCATATTGAATATTGCAACAAACCGCCCCCCCCCACCCGAAAATAGTGCTCTATCTCGAAATCCTGATTATTTAAGTTGTTCTTTAGGCTAAAGTGGCTTAACAGATGAACAGTTTGGATTTCTGTCACTACATGACGCTAGCGTACATGTGAAATTGTGCATTTCAACTTGTTTAATCTCGTTTTCCTAAAGCCCTAGATGATCCGTATTACAGAAAAATCGTTCAAAAGGTCATGTCCACGTGTATGACAACCATTTTAAATCGGAACTCTGTCAACTGATTCAGAACTTTCTAACTACATGGCACTAGTGTGAATACATATCATATAATAGACATTGGATCTTGACGGCTTACGCAATCTGCAGCTTCAGCGAAATCAATTCTAAAACCAAGTTTGTGAGGATAGCAAGGTTTAATACGAAAGTCTACCACGGTCTAGCTGCTGTGTATATCGGAATTCATGATTTTTTGCCTTGACATACAAATTATAAGCTTTTTAAAAGTTTTTGTTTTTTTTACATTTATTTCCCTGGAGCATTCGTTTAAACATTACTAAAGGATTATGATTGAGTGGTCGCATTTTTATCATTTTACGATCCAATGCATCCTAAAGACAGGATTTAGATAGGGTTACTGAGCTGGACAGACCATATTGACTAGCGTTACCTACTGCCCTAGATCATTTACATAGTAATTTTTGACACACAAATAGCTCGGAAGTGATTTTATATTCGTCCAATAGTTTTCAAAATTTTGCAGTGGCTTATAGTATATTTAACAAGAAATCGAAGTCAATCGCTCAGTAAGTCGTTTCTACTGTTGTGTTATGTGCTGGTAGGCAAAAATATCGCAAGAATATTGTAATTTGACGTAGTGATTTTAACGTCACATACTAATGGGACGGCGCGAATTAAGTTACCAAAAATACGCCAACTTAGCATCCACAGCGCCATCTAAACTGGTAAGATCGTTTTGTGTTGTTCTTCAATGTTATTTAGCTGATTTTACCTTATTGTAAATACGTGCCAGAATCAAACATATTTTTCATTCTGGAAGTGCGAATATGTTGCACATATCCAATTGATACGTGGATGTATTCGCGCGGGGCTTATTGTATATGAAGACGGTATCAGAACCCAAGTAACAATTGAAGTTTTATAGCATGCTACAAGTGCAATCTAAGTTTTATGAGCAGCTATAAAACTACCATAAAACCTCAATTGTTATTAGGGAATGTATGACCAGGCATTCTTGAAAAGGTTCGTTGGATGTACAGTAGAGCTATCGCTTTTTATCTCCAGGGCTAAACATGTGTACATCTATGGATAATACAAAATTTATTAATAAATAGATGCAGAAAAGTTTCTTCCATAAAAGCACTGCCGGGCAGTTGGAGATGGATTAGAGTCAGAGAGAAATAAAGAGAGAATACGATTCGTAAATGAGACAGGTAGATATTTCCAAGTATTCTTTAGTATAGAAGCAAAAAGTAGGAAGTATAAAGTGCGGTAGTAACCATAAGCACTAAGCCATTGCACAATACTGGCTATACATTTGCACTAATGCTGCATTTAAACTCTATTGTAGCATTTACAATGCACTAAAGCTTTATATTAGCATCATAAATGTATACCGGTACAACCGAAATGTAGCAATATCGCTTGTTCTGCATACGTATATAAAGCTTATATATCTCGTTCATGCTTCAAAGATCTTTAAAGCATGTATGCTTTACATGTGCATTTGGTGCCATTATAGAGCATATAGAAAGCCGATATAATGCTATCGTAATAGTGTTGACGTATTTAAGCAACTTATCTTGAAGATTATAATCGGCATATTTCATTTTATTCGAACATATGCAATAAGGCCCAGACAACAAAAGCAGCACACTTACTGTGAAGGACGAGGCAAGGTACCTCTGTTCGAGAATTACTAAAGGTAATTTTCATAAAACATTATTCATATCATGTGAGAACAAAATCCAATTAAGGATATTCATTACAATGCATAAGAAGGAAGCCAATTACGGTTTTACGCAGAACATTTTATTTTAATATTTTTCCTTTTCGTTCATCATACCGAAAAGGAATCATAAAAGCCGATTTAATCCACCTATCAGTGAGATAAAACATTTTCTACACACATCACTGTTACATCATTCATTAGTTTGCCAAACTCATGCGAAGTTGGCAAGCAACTAGATGTGAGATATGCAGTTTCGAGTCCTGCGCGAATAACACTTCGAAGAAACCGAATAAATTATTGAAAAATAACAAAACAAATTGAAATAATTATTATTCAAAAAAATCACAAAAAAGTTATTCAAAAAATGGGTAGAATGATTATTATAAATCAAATTTAAAATAAATAGTTCAAATTAGCGCAAACGAATATTACTCAATATTTAAAAAAAAGTAATAAAACTAAGAGAGTAAATTAATTGTTTCAAGCTAACACACTGTCATCCAATAGTAAAAAGAACTATCTAAACCGAATTCATAAAATGAAGAAACTGAATAGAAAATACGAACTAGGAAAAATTAATAATTTAATAAAATGATTGAAAAAAATGATATAAATAATATGAATAAAACCAAAAAAATAATTGAATTAATAAGACAAATAATATGGATAAAATTAACCTTTCATACCTAATATTTTTCCAGGTTCCAAAAGCGTTTTTCTTAAAAGTGCTGGAGTAAAAAAGAAACACGAAAAACCTGTTTCGATCAAGAGAGGTGCATCTTTGGCAGTGTTTGAAGCTGCTCAATTTTTGCATCCTTAAGGGGTCTTCTACTCTCACGGATTCAAAAAATCGATTTTTTTTCTTTGTTTAATTTCAATCTATATGTCTCTGAGAATACGCCACAGAAAGAATTTGGTGAAAATCATATTCCTTGACATGTTTCTGGGAACCGAAAGGTACTCATCTCCGGCCGTTTCTGAGATACTAAACGGGGCGCACCACGATGGCGAACATATCAGGATCTACGAAAGTCTATCATCTAATGATTTATTAGAAAGATGCTTAGGAGCTCACACCCAAAACATCACTGAGCCTGTGAATAGTGTAATCTGTTCCTTAGCGCAAAAACACATGCACAATTTCTGGCAGGCAGGAGGTCAATGTTGCGATTACTTGGCAGTCAGCATCTTCAATCAATGATTTTCATCGATCTTACAAGCTATAGAGGTGTTGGGAGTTACCTTGGAAACTGGAGCTCTCGAAATATGCCTATATCGTGCTCTACGGTGGTGTAACCCTTCAAATGAATATGAATCTAGCCATAGCCGACTGATTGGCTGTATCCATTCAGTTTCGATTGAATGAACTGAAATTTTGCTGCTCAGACTTGGGAAATATTTAGCATTGTTTGATGGAATTCCCGCGCTACAAGCAATTCTAAAATCAACTGAAGAATAATTCTGACGGAATCTCTACAACCATTGAAAATCGACGCAGTGGTTGGTTCTGTTATACATATATTCTCCTCTAATGAAACTCATTTTCCTGCAAACAATCTATGACATTCTTGTTCAATTTTATATAAATTATTATTTCTCAATCATATCTCTTGTAAATATTTACCAAAAAAAACGAGAGAAGAAACAACAAGAGAAAACAATTTGCAATGGTATGCAAAAATCCCATCCATCTCGTTTCGCCACCGCACAGCATGATAATGGAAAAAGAAAACCCTTCGCAGGAGGAGCCGGGCTGCCATCGAGCGAACAAGACAACTCCAGCCCGTTTTGTGACGACGGGGTTTTTCGGTCAAAATAGTTTACATCCCAAAGACAGAAGAGCTACTACGGACAAAATGCGCCAGATGCTCTCATCCTTCACACGGTGTCCGCGTCGTATACACACCTACAGAATATAGACGAGATTTTAATAATAAATTTCAGTCTTTTCACTCGGTCTCCGTTTCCTTCCGGGCACAGCAGCTGGTCCTGCTGCAGTGGATGTAGGTATTGCATTGCATTGCAGCACTGACAAGAAACAAGGTTTGGCTCTTTCTAAAAAAAATGTGCACTGATTGCAAAGAAAGAAAGGCAAAAAACCAACCGTTGTAATAAGCAGGGATGAGGCCCGGGAAGAAGTCGACTAATGGCAAAGTGATCTGTATCAGATTCTAGCTAGGTACGTAGTGCATGTCTTCTTCCGTTGGTGATACGATACGATCTAGATTTTATATGAACAGACGAGTTTCGCCAAGTAACGAGTAACAGTTATGAAACTTTACTCCGGCCGGCATGTGCTGTGCCATCCATCCCTGGCTGGGTATCAGCATCAGCAGTGACGAAGTACACGATGAATTGTGAAAAATCCTAGGTGTAATCAAGATGTTGGGAAATGCAGTCCGGTGCAGGCAGCAGCGGGAACCCAAGCAGCTGGGAGCTAAAGTGCAGGGAGCGTTCCTGTGGGGGAATCACCAACAGGTGTGCTGTGCAATTATTTGATGCGGAAATGTAATGAATCGTTATATTCTGCTGTTTCTTTTTTTGTTTGATTTTTTTTTCTGTTCGGTCACCAAAGGAGTGAAAACTAATACAAACGCAATACGATCGTGGTTATTCCTGGGCAAAATTGTACTGAATTTTAATGAAGTTGTAATTTTAGGTTTCCCCCTAAAGCTAGGTTTGAGTCGCCTTATGCACAAATTTCGGTTTATCCCAAATTGCTCCCCAGGGAGAAAAAGCATATTGAATTTTACTCGTGTTGAATCACTTTGCTAAAAATAAATTCTTGAGCAATAAATAAGAATATATTCAAAATTTTCATACCGTCCAATCTTATCGTATCCTTGCACTATCAGAGCAAGGTAGCAAGAGACAAAGTCTTCTTGTTTATAATTATCATCCTAGGATAACATTGATTGCTCCCAAAGGTTCTCATCCATTGCTAGTCATTGACCGAAATTATTTGAGAAAGAGTAGCTGTAAATACATAGTAACAGCTACACAGAACGCTTCTGTTAATCCTATTATAAAAGACGTATACCTTACATCACCGAGCGCAAAATTTAATTTTTCAATTTATCAAGTTTAATTAGACTTCGTCAAACTATTAACAGACGCAGTACATTTCCAACCCCGGTAAAATGTTTCAAATTTCAAATTAATAACCGGCTGAAGTTAGAATAGCAGAGATCTGCCACGCGTCTGGTGTAAATCAAACAGAAAGGAATGTTATAACTCTCTTCATCCTCCCGGCAAGGATCTGTTTAATATTCATTTGCAATTAAATTATCCTCGTTTAAGCAGGGTTCGAGGCAAGACATGTTTCAAGTTCAACGCCTAACGTTAACCAAAGGTTTTCCGGGACGGATTATGGAGAATATTTAAACGCTCTTGCTTAAATTTGCTGTTTTGTAAAATGACTAAATATTGAAATTTTTGAGTGATAATTTCATACCACTATCATTTACATCTAGTTTAAAAAGTTCCCGAACTAAGATAAATTTAAAATTTAAAATTGAATGTTGTACGTAAAGCGCGATTACGTATGATGAACCCGGAAACAGAGTTTAATTCTGGGGAAACAAAACTAGATAATGCACTTGTTCCATGTTAGCTCCGCAAGTCCCGACGTGCCCATTGAAGATGCACCAGAGGAGCTCTTAGCAAATTTAATAACGCATGTTACTCGTCGGGCTTTTCCGTTTTCATTAGTTTTCATTAGGCAAGTAGGGCGTCGGGAAAAGTTGGTTACCTAGAGGGTTTTCGTTCGCCTGGTAGTTTGTGCTTGCCATGAATACTATTTGGAAAACGGTGGACAGTGGCTCTAAACTTACTACAGGCGGTCAAAATTTTTGCTGACTTTCGAAGAAATATTCGAGTTTAGGTACCTTCGGCAAAGTATATTTATTCCTAATTATGGAGTAGATAAATAAAAGATATCTTCAGATAAGTTACTCCAGATTAATGTTTATATAAGATTGTCACTGAATAAATATGTTATAATAATAAAAAAAAAAACTAAAAGGGACAGCCCTGTGGGGTTGTACGAATTGCAGACGTAGAACTGCAATACGTGAAATATTTAATTTCTTATTACATTTGGATTAATAATTAATCAAACATTTCTTTCTACAGTTCACTTCATGAATCAAACCGTCTTGCTCATCAAGTCATTTTATTTACAATGAGCGATCGAATCCGATTAAAGAAAGCAGACTGCGATGGAAACCCGAACTAATATCTGGAACTACTTTAAAATTTTAAAAAGTTTTCTATTGTGTGCGGTAAACAACCAGACCGATGCTTAAAAATCATGTTTTAGACAATACAGTCAGAGTTCTTGTATAGGACAAGCTTTATAGTTTTATTTTGCCGTTATTGTAATTTTCCTAAAGTACACATAAATGTAGCGAATGCAGTGGTCTTAATCATATATCGAAGCAAAACATATACAAGTATCGAAAATAGTTTTATGGATGGACTTAGATGCATTTTATGCAGCGATTTTTTTGAGTAACAGTGCATCCATTCATAAATAGGCTTTGTAGTACCTATGTATTGGTAGAATCAAAGTGCGATAGGTTGAGTGGAAATGAATCTCGTGGAATCAATAAATTGATGAAACGTAAATAATAAACCTTCGTTGCACTTTCTTCTATCCATTCGCGTGAATTTGTTGCTAAGAAAGTTATCGTCTCCTTAGCCTGTCATGGAGACGACAACGCAAAGAAAAACCGAAAGCTTTTGCTTCGCGCAGCGAAAGCTCAGATTTCTATCATACACGCAAAACTTGGATATACCTACACATTCGCCTCAAGCAATAAACCCAAGCGAACGGTGTACCGTGCTTGAATAAAAAAGCTGTGCCAATACATCGTGTCCGTACACGAATGGAAGATACGCACCAAGCAAAATGAGCCAACGCTGGTGATGATGGGTGGTGCGAAAGAGACAACTAGTACCACGACGCTAGCCTCTGCTACACTGGCTGTGGGAGCATGCAGCGCAGTGCTCTGCTCTGCCTGCTGTCCAAGAGGCAACTGAGCTTGCCCGGCTGCTCTTTAAATAGTCGATGATGACGTCATTCATAGAAGCGTTGCGCGTTAGGTACATAAATCTGTCGTGCCAGACTAGGGAAGCGCAGCCTTCTGTGTGCAAATGCGTGGCATTTTAACTATGTTGAACATTATTTAAAATTTTAATGCCATGATATCAAAAATCTTTGGGTTTATCTATTGGAATCTATTCTTAGAAGTATTTCTGAGCGATATGCGCAAAAAAATTGAAAATTTACCTTAAGATGGCTGAATTATAAGCGTTTAAAATTGGACCGCTTTTCGTTACATACCATTTTGGTTGAATTTGCAAAGTGCACCCCCATATCGAAAACAAAGACGTGGTCCTACGTCAAAAAAGTTAGAAATGGGTTAACCTTCTTAAGAAGAAATATTTTGTTAATTTCGCGAATTTCACATTTTTTGCCAATTTCGTAACATGTCGTATATTTTGTGGAATATCCATGCATTTCGAGCTTCTCGCGACAATATTGTGAATTTCGTAAAATTTTGTGAATTTGGCGAAACTTTGGGTGTTTTGTGAAATTATGCAAATGTTGTGAGAATCTCAAAATTTTGTGAATTTTAGCAAATTTTGTAAAGTTCGTGAAATTATGTGAATTACAAAATTTTGTGAAGATTGTGAAATTTGTGAAATTGTATTAATTTTGCGAATATTTGTAAATGTTGAAAAAAAACGCCTTTAATCCACCTAACAGGGTGATGAGACATTTCTTATAACTCTTATCACTCTCTTCGGATATTATATCGTTTGAGAACATTTAGAACTTGATGCTTCGCGATGTTTTTGATAACACATACTACATGGGATAGTGGCAGGACTCAGCATAGGCATAGGACAACATCAGTGCTAGAAATCTCAAACCAAATCAATGGGAAAGCGAAAAAATGGCCTATAAAATAGACATACCAACGAATTATTGTTAATACTGTGTTAATAAAATATCTAAATTGTGGTGGGAAAACTGAATTTTCCTAAAGGGTTTATATATTGTACTGAGCCAAAAAATCGATTTTTTTTTTTTTTTGAATCGAAATGAAGTTTATACTTTACTCAAATTTCCAACACGACTGAGACCTAAAAATCAACGCTTTTTCTGGAAAAAAGCGATACTAGCAGTGACACCATCCAAAGAAAATCAACAGTGAATATTTCCAGACTTGGTTTTATTTCCTATTTAAGAACTACTGTGTTTTTTACATCCTAGATTGCATGATTCAGTGATCGAAACCCAAAACTTCATGAAGTATTTGAAATTATTAAATTAAAATTTGTGTTTGCTATTGAAATTGACGAAATGATAATATCGCCCCTTTGACAATTGTTTACTTTTTCGGTCCCACCTATCAGCATTGAAGTATCGCCCTTACGTTTTTTTTACAATACCAATTTTATAATTAGTGGGGGTTTGGTGAAAATCGATCTTACTGTCCAAACGGCATTATTGTAGTCATGAATATTAACCTGAGAAAATTCACCATAAATACTTCTTGGACGATATACCGCCAAAATTATTTTATCAAATGATGCGCTGTTTAACGTATGTAAAACTTATCGAAGATACTAAACCTCCGAAATTGGCGGTTTCAAAATGATGTTATCTTGACCTTAAATTACTGTTTTTGAACATTTGACCTATACATATAATTGATCATACAACAAAAATCAAATTCTCATCAAAATCGATCAGGACCTGCTAGATTCGAATGGAAATCGTCATTTTTCATAAATTTCTCTCTACATTCGAAAAGTGTTATCCTCGTTATTAATCATATTACGTTTTCGTCTCAACTCGACGCATTCCCAAAATATAAACCTGTTTTAATCCACCTAGTGGTGCAATTGTGCTTGTCTCATTTGTCCAGACTACGATTCCATGGCTGGTTATGTTCAATACAATGGTGGAAATTAATATTACATGTTCAGTACGATTTGCACATGCGTACAATGGATCAACAGCCACGATCTTGAGATACTATGTGATACTGAAACATCGCTTGACCGCCGCTGGTTTCAAGCGATGTTTCAATATCACATAGTAAGATCCGGGAGGTCCGGGTCCTGCCGAAAATTTTCAACTTGTTTAGAAATTTTAAACTAATTTTAATTTTAAAGTAGCAACCACTCACTGCATACTTCCTCCGGGCCGGTATGATTGACGATTTTTAGAGTGAATGCAGAACCTTTCTATATGAGAAAGGCAAAAATGTACCAAAGTCCAAAAAAATCAATTTTTGTCAAACATTATTTTTTTCGAGTTTACATCAAATCTCGATGTTTCATGCATTATAAAGTCATTTGGCATCAAAAATACAAATTTGATTTTGAAAATTTTTCATTTCAGTTTATATGGGAATTTGCTGTGTGGTTGCACTCTTCAACTCGTAACTCCGGAACCGGACGTCCAATCAATAAAAAATTCAATTGCAGCCGATGGGAAGGTTGTACCTTTCATTTGAGACTAACTTTGTGCAAATCGATCCAGCCATCTCTGATTAACAGAGGTCACATATTTTTCCACATACACAGACACACATACATACACACAGACATTTTCCGATCTCGACGAACTGAGTCGATTGGCATATGACACTCGGCCCTCCCGGTCGGGATTAGATTGACGAATTTTAGAGTGAATGAGAAAGGCAAAAACATTTTCAGCAAATGTTGAAAGTTATGCATTTTTTGGTGCGCAGTTCTATGTTTCATAGACATTAAATCAATTTTAACTTCGCTTCCTATTAACTGAAGACCCTTATTACAGTACATTTCTACAAAAACGAGCTCAATTTGAAAATAAATCTGAGGATTATGATTGATTACAGAACTGTGGTATTTTCTATTGGAATATTTTCAGGCAGGAATTTGATATTGATGCTATTAGACAACTGTGAAATCAAGACCAATAGATCAGTTACATATCAGGAGGACCCCATTCCGACAATTTATCAAAAGTCCTCATGATGTTTACAACAACAGGTTATTAATCTATGGATCAGATAATTGTTATTGTAATATTGAATTAAATCAGTCTGCATCAATAAATTTTCAACTTCAATCCTAAAATTTTTTTTGGGTGTTGGGGGAGGGGGGCGTTGTACGGTGTTAAACCCCAAAACCTTCTCTTGGCAACGCCGTTGCTTGGAGTTATTTATTTCGCTTTTCATTTTCCGATATGTTTCAGATCGATCAGATGGTCATGAGTTAGAAAAATTGCAGTCAGAAGGCTCGCACAAATGAACATTTTTGCACTGATAAGCTATCAAGTTCCTTCCAGACAACTTGGAAGTGTTCGATGATTATTTCTAGCGGTTGTAGATAGAAAAATGAAATACCAAATTCTTTTTATCGTAATAATGTTTGGCTTATTTCAATGCAATATTACTATATTGAACAAAAAAATAGGCGACAAAGAGTAATCCACAAACAACAAGCCATAACTTTTAAAGTATTCAAAATAGATATTTGAAGTCTTCAGTAAAGTTATTCGCAAAAGTAAGAGCTACAAATTTGCTGAAGGCATCATTTCGATATAATCACTTCCAAGAAAATTTGTGAAAATATCTCACTCATAGGGGGATTAATCAGCAAAAGCACAATACCAAGAGAAAAGGCATATTACCTCCATTAAATTCTCCGAAGATACTATTGACCTAAAATAAGCCGTTTTGGCGTTAATAATAGATTACATGTTTTTGGTCATATTTCTGGCAATGGGAAATCTTTCGTCCGCATTTAACGTTAAATATCTCTTTTGATAATAGTCCGATTTCAACAATCTATAGCTTGTTCGAAAGGTATTCGTTAAAGCTGTCTAAAAACATATAAATTGTTAATCTATATTGTCAATTTCGACAGATAATTTGATAAAACTGCGAAAAACGCCATTTTTACGCATTCAAACATTCATATCTTAGAAACTAAGCATCAGAATCAAAAACAAATTAATAGCGTTCATACTGTTTTTTAGTTCTTTCATTTAAAATTGGTTTGGATAAGATCGGTTCAGCCATTGCTGAGAAACACGAATGAGAATTTGTCCGTTACATACACACACACACACACAGACACACACACACACACAGACATTGTCCCAAATCGTCGAGCTGAGTCGATTGGTATATAAGACTCGGCCCTCCGGGCCTCGGAAAAAATCTTGAAAGTTTGAGCGAATTCTATACATTTCTTTTATAAGAAATGTAAAAATTGTAAATTTCGTAAAATTTCGTGAATTTCGATATATTTTGTGAAATTTTGTAAAATATTTAAAGTTACGTGAATTTTTCAAAATTTTGGTTTTCGTGGTTATGTGATCTTCGTTAAATTTTGCGAATATCGCAAAATTTCATGACTTTTGTCAAATTTTGTTAATATCGTGAAATCTTGCGGATCTCGCCAGATTTCGTAGTTTTCGCGAATGAACAATGCGAAAATTTTGTAAACGTGTATTTCTTGACATATTGTAAAATTTAAAATATTTTGATTACTTCATGAAATTTTGTGAAATATTGTAAAATTTTTCTAATTTTTTAGAATGGTGTATTTTTGAAAATTTCGTTAATTGTTGAAAACTTCGTGAAATTTTGTAAACTTTGGCAAATTTAGTGCATTTTGTTAAATTTCGTAAATTTTTGTAAATTTTCGTGAATTCTTGAAAATTTTGCGAAATTTTACATATTGTAAAATTTAAGATTTTTTATAAACTTCATGAAATTTTGCGAAATTTTGTTAATTTTTCAGAATGGTGTAATTTTGAAAATTTTGTTAATTGTTGAAAATTTCGTGAAATTTTGTAAAACATTAGCAAATTTAGTGCATTTTGTTTAATTTCGTGAGTTTTTGTAGAACTTCGTGAATTTTTGAAAATTTTGTGAGATAAAGTTTGATAAACATCTTTTAAATTTTGGGAATTTCTTAACCTTCGTTAAATTTTGTGAATTCCGGAAGTTTTCAACGAATTTCATAAAATTTTGTGGATTTAACGAAATTTGTAAAATTTTGAAGTGAAATTTTATGAAATTCGTAAAATCATGCGGATTTCGTAAATAATGTGGAAGTTAGTGTATTTCGGGAAATGATGTGAGTTTTATAAAATTGTGTGAATATCGCGATATTTTGTAAAATTTTGTTAAATTAGTTAAGTTCTTGTAAAATTTCGTATGGTTTTGCAAATTTCAAAAATTTTCATAAATTCAATTTCGCCAAATTTCGTGGGTTTTTTAAACATTTGTGGATATTGTGAAATTTTGCGAATCTCGTGAAATTTCATGAATTACATGAAATTTTTGCATATTTTGTAAATGATGTGATAGTTTGAAAACTTCGTGATATATGGTGAATTTCGTGAAATTTTGTAAATATTTTGAAGTTTTGTAAATTGTGTGAATTTCGTGGAATTATAGAGATTTTGTGAAATTTTGTAGTGATGCTGGTTTGTGAAGTTTGAAAATTTTTGGTAATTTCGTTGAATTTTGTGAATTTCGCGCAACATTTAGTAAAACTTCGAAAATTTGGAAAATATTGTGAATTTCGTAAACTTAACTCAATTTTAAAAAAATCGTTGTTTTGTGAATTTGGTGTATTTTATTATTCTTGAGAAATTTTGTAAATTTAGTGCAACTTTCTGTAAAATTTTAAGAATTTCGTAAAAGTTTGGTGAGTTCCATAAAATTTCGTGAAATTTTGTGAAATTTTATTAATTTTTTCATTTTTTATAAATTTTGTAAATTTTACAAATTTTGCAAACATTGTGAAATTTTTAAATTTTGTGCAACTATAAATTTTGTCAAATTTGGCAAATGTCGTAAAATTTTGCGAATTTCGAAAATTTTTGTGAATTTTATGAAATTTAATGTGAATTTTTGCGAAAATTTGGGGATTTTATTAAATTTTATGTATTTTGTGAAATTTGTGGAATTTTGTGAAATTTTGTTAATTTCGTAAAATTTAGTGAAATATAATGGATTCAAAGGTTTGTAAATTTCGTGAAGGTCTATACAATTTTGTTGATTTCCTGTAATTTTGTGAATTTCGGGCAAAATATTTTTATTTTTGCAAGATTTTGTGTTGTTTATGAATATTGGCAATTTTTATAAACTAGTTTCGTGGAAATTCATGAATTTTGTTAATTTTGTGAATTCTGTGAAATTTTGCGAATTTTGCGACAATTTGTTAATTGGTTAGCATTTTATGTATTTCGAGTACTTTTGTGCATTTAAGCAAAGTTCGTGAAAATTTCGCTAATTTATAATTTTTTTTTTGATTTGGGAATTTTATGAAATTTGGAAAATTTAAGAAATTTGTAAAATTGTATGAATTACCCGAAAATTTTGTAATTTTCGTGAAATTTTGTGAATTTCATGAAATATTGTAAAATTAATGAATTTTTCAAAATTTCATAAAATTTTATGGTTCGTGAATTTTGTAAAATTTTATTGATCTTGCAAATTGCAAGAAAATATGTTTGAATGTTGTAAATTTTGTTTATTTTGTGAATTTTCTGAATTTCGTATGGTTGTAAATCTGTGGAGCTTTGTGAAATTTTACAAATTTCGTTAAACTTTGTTTTATTTTGTAAACTTTTTCAAATTTTGTTAGATATTTTAGTTTTTCCGAAATTTTATAGATTCGTGAGTAATCTGAAAGTTGAATTTCGGAAAAAATGGGGATTTCGCTAAATTTTGTAAATTATAGGAAATTTGAATTTTGTAAAATTTTATAAATATTGTGCCATTTTGTGTATTTTGTAAAATTTTGGGAATTTGGTGAAATTTTAGGGATTTAGTGAAAATTTGTCAATTTCGTGATTTTTTTACTAATTTTGTTGAATGCGTGACAGTTTGTGAATTTCCTACAATATATTATTAATTTCGGAAAACTTTGATAATTTTGTAATTTTAGCGAATGTAAAATTATATGAATTTTGTAAAATTCGTGAATTTTTTTAATTATTATTCATCACATAAAATTTTGTGAATTTTGTGAAAATTCGCAAAGTTTGACGGAATTTACTAGATTCACTAAAAAAATCATCAATTCCGTGAATTTCTTAAATTTTTGCGATATATGTATATTTTGCAAAAGTTGCGAATTTCTTAAAATTTTGTAAATTTTTTTAAGGTTGTGAAATTTTCTGAATTCCGTGAATCTTATAGTTCATATACGTGAAAACTTTGTGAAGTTCTGATAAAAATATGTGTTTTGTAAAACTTTGAACATTTTGTATAACTTCAAAATTTCGTTTGAAAATTTTTGCTAATTTTGAAAAATATTGTGAATTATGAAAAATTACGTGAAATTTGCGAGTTCTATGAAATTTTGTGAAATGTTGTGAATATCGAAGTATTACGGATTCTGTCCATTACGCAAAAATTCTTGAGTTTCGTAAAATTCCGTTAATATTGTGATATTTTGTTATTTTCGTAAGATTTTGTAAATTTTGAGAAATAGTGTAAACTTTCGTGAAGTAAAATTTTATAATTTTTGTCATTTTCGTGAATTTTGTAAAAATTGCGATATTTTGTGAACTTGGTAAAATTTTGTTAATTTCGTGAAATTTTTTAAATTTCGTAAAATTTTGTGAAGTTTGTGAAATTTATTATATGAATTAGCTTTGTAAATTGCGTAAAATTTTGTGAATTTCATTAAATATTGTAAAATTTATGAAATTTTGTAAACTTTCATGAATTTCGTGTATTTTTGTGCATTTCAGCAAACTTCGTGAAAATTTTACGAATTTTGTAAAATTTTGTTAATATGTGAATTTTATGAAAATTGGAAATTTTGAGAAATTTGTAAAATTATATGAATTTTTGAAAACTTCATAAAATTTGATGGTTTGTGAATTTTGTAAAATTTTATTAACCTCGTAAATTTTTGTTCCATATTTAATAGTTTAATGAGTTTTTATAAGTCTAAATTTTGTAAAATTTCATTATTTTAACGAAAATTGAATTTTCATAAAATTTTGCACATTTCGTGAAACTTTGTTAATATCGTAAAATATTGTCAATTTCGGGAAATTTTAAAATTTCATTAAATTTTACGAGTATTCATAAAATTTCGAGGAATTTTGTGCATATTGTGAAATTTTGTAAAATTCCGTAAAATTTTGAAAATTCCTTGTGCTTTGTGAAATTTTCTGAATTTTGTGATAATTTGTTAATTTTGGAAACTTTCATCAGTTTTGTACAATTTTGCGAGTTTCGCGAACGGTGTGAAAGTTTGCAAATTTCGTAAATTGTGAATTTCGTGAAATTTTGCGAATGAAATTTTGTGAATTTTATGAAATTTTGTGAATGTGCTGAGATTTCGTAAAATTTTGTCAATATGATGTTTGGGAATTATGAACTTTTTGTTAATTTCGTACAATGTTTTGTAAATTATTGTGTATTCGTAAAATTAAGCGAAATTTGAAAAAAATTGTAGGTTTGGCGAAATTTTGTAAAATTTTGTAAAATTCGTGACGTTTTGGACATTTTTAAAAGTTTGATGAAATTTTTCGCATGTTTTGTAACATTTTGTAAGTCTCACAAAAGTTTGGTGGGTCTTCGTAATATTTCGTGAATTTTCATAAATTTTTGAAATTTTGAACAAATTTCTAATTTATGTGAATTTTGTTAAATTTCGTTAAATTTTGCATATTTTTAACGTTTGTGAAATTTTGTTAATTTTATGAACTTTGTAAATTTTTTGACTTTCGTAAAGTATAATGAATAGTGTTATAGTTTTGAAAAAAAATTGCGGATTGTTGAAAATTTTCAATGAATTTTGTGAAATTTTGTTGATTTTGTGAAATTTTATCAGTTGCGTCAAATTTCCCGAATGTCGTAATTTTTTGCGAATTTTGTGAAAAATGTAATTGTTTGTAAATTTCGTAAAATTTTGTGAACCTAATGAAATTTTATAAAGCTCGTTAAATTTCGTAAAGTTTTATGAATATCGTAAAGTTTTGGATTCAGTAAAATTTCTCGCAATTTTTGAAACATCAAAATGGTTTGTGGATTTTGCAAAATTTTGTTAATTCGTAAAATTTAATGAATTTCGTACCATTTTTAAAAGTTTGCGAATTTTAAGAAATTTTAGTTTGTGAATTTTAAAAATTTTTTCGCGAAATTTGGAAATTTAGCAAATTTCTTGAATTTTATGAAATTTTGAAAATTTTATAAAGTTTTTATGATCCTTGCAAAATTTTGAAATTTGGTGAATTTTGCACAATTTTATATCGTGTGAAATTTTGAAAGTTTCATAATATTTGTAAATTTTGTTAAATGGAGTAATTTTTGTGAAATTTTGTAAATGTTATGAAATCTTGCAAATTTTGCGACAATATTTGGATTTTATAATTAGTTCATGAAGTTTTGTAAATTTCGGGTGAATTTTCTGAAACTCCTGATAAATTATGAACAACGCACAGAAAAAAATATAAGTTGTGAATTTCGCCACCAATTTGTAAAATTTGTGCATTTTGTTCAATTTTGTGAATTTCGTAAAATTACTATTGAATTTCTTACGGATTGGAATGATGATTTCGAAAATATCGGTTGATATGTTTGGGCGTATATGTAATTTTCGGAACTGAAAGTTTTCCAAAGCGTAGCACACCAAATTTTGGAAATCGAATACGGTACCAGATTTCTTTGAAATACATAGAACGGTGAGATTTGACAAACTACTTTAGGTGTTTAGGAATTCCGCTATTACCTTATGAGCGTTAAAAATGCTTCCTGTCCGTGGTACGAACGAAACCATTCTTTTTGAACCAGTGAACTAAAAAAGTGCATCGTCACATTGATTTTGATGCTTGTGTATCGGAGCAAATTTTATAAAAATAAAGAGACAAATTTTTACTAAGCTATATAACAACCATGGAATGATAGAGTTTACGAATGAAAAAGGCACAACTTCTAGTGGTGAAGTGGTGGATCAAAAAAAGATTTTTCAGTTATAGTTTAAACCAAGCAACACCCTTGCTTCCATGATTTCTTATCTTGACTAGCGCGGTAGTAAAAAAATGGAAAAGAAAAAATCTTTTATCTAAAATGTTTAAGGTAGACCGTCATAATTATTTCCATTTGAACAAATCCTGCAGATTTGTTTTCGCCCAAGACAACACCGGCACGGACACCACTGGACACCAGGCGTAAATCTCTGTAATTGTGGTTCCGGAATAAATTTTACCTCTTTCATTTATCAACATTCAACACGGAGTATCACTTTTCGCGGGCGAAGCGACACCCGCTGCCACCACCACCACCTCCACCAACCGACCGGGGTGGAAAAAGTAGCAAACAGAAAAGAAACGTTTATAGCAAGGATTTACGGGCTGGCTTATTTGTTTTGCTGTGCAGTTTTCGTTCTTTCCCAGGGAAAAAGATTTGTTTGTTATTCCGCCGTAAATAGACATCACTACATCTTTTCCGGATCCGGTTGATAGTTGGAGTGGGCGCTGCTTGTTTTGCTGGAAAACGGCATCGTTGGTACGGTTTTGCGGTTTGTGCGGTTCTGCTGACTCGCATGACAGGACGGACGAGCCGGCGAGTTAGTCAGTGATGGAAACTAGTGCAATCCTGATGTACATAGTGTGCCAGGGAAGCGGAAAATGAACCTCTGTCTGCCTTTTGAACATCAGGGCACGTACTAACTACAACACCTGCACCGACCAGTGTGCTGGTATACCCAAAACAAAAGCGTTGCTGAGAATAAGCAGCCCTCAACTTGTTCAACCTTCTCGACACGTTAGTGGGTGGCCCTTCACATTGTGCAGTTTTGCGTTTTTTCCCCGAATTATGATAATGATGTCACTATTTTCAAGGTAAGCACCTATAGAACGTCACATGGTTGACAGGGTACATTTTCCTGTAGGAGCTTTGAGTGACCTGGAATGGAACTGGGACATGTTCAAACTATTCTTTCGGTTATCAATTCAATTGTATAAATAAAACAACTGACGATAAGTTTGCGCGGCGTCGGCGAGACAATCTCATTCCACAACACAATCTACGTTTGCACCGCTAGAGCGTCAAAAGGCAGCTGAGTTTCCTTCCATTTGCCATTCGCAGCTATATAGTACTAAAACTCTTTCGCAGCCAACCTCACCAACAGGTTCTTTTGCCTTTCTGGGCTTCTGGCAGTTCGTGCTCAGTGCTATTTCGGTGCCTTTCTTGATATTTTATGTTTCGCTACCTGTTTGGCCACGCGAACGAAATATCGATTTTTCCTGATTACAGATTCTCATGTACTTAAATATGTTCCTTTACCTACCGTGTGTTTTTCGTCTGCTCCAGGCATTGTTTGTGTGCGAGCCCCCGTGTACAATATTAATTCGACATTCAAATCATGGCAGCCGAAACAGCAGCGGTTAAGTGATTGTTGGAAATCCATCCGTGGGGTCTGTTTTTATTTGGCACCATTCTTGAACCGTTGGCAAATTACAGTTTCGTTGGCTTTCATGGTCCCTCATCCAATAGAAACTAATAATGAAACCTAGCGCAAGTTACGCGATATTGGGCGGATGTGCGTGCTCTTTTTGCCACTAACTCTAACTAACACCCAGTTTAAGACGCCGCGGCGGTAAAACTAGTTGGCCAGCGAAATGTTCTATTTTTTATACAAATAACACGCAATTTAGATAAACTACTACCGGTGCTGCGACGATGACTAGAACAATGAACGGAAGGAAAGTGGCATCAGATTTCAACAAATGATCGGGACGCTACGAACCATTAAAAATAATTTTGCCCCAACACTGCTGTATTCCGTGGCAGTTTGTGAGAAGAAAAAATGTTTGGAACGTGACTTGTTTTATTGCTGATGGTTTCGAAGGTATTATAGCATGTTTATATATTTTGTGGGTGAGAACGAGTATTTGCCGAAATGAACCACGTTCCCACAGTAGTAGCGCAAGAAGGATTTTGCACACATTATAAACCTAACTTATTTTCGTTCTTGTGAGAAACCAACCAGTAACACAGGTCTTATCAAGACATTCGATTCAACACAGCGTGACCCACATTTATACGCTCACCCTATTTTTAGGATAGCTTTTTCAAATCAAACATCTGCACCAAATTTTCTGAACATGTTTTAAAACTTAGCGTTGTATGGTGGAATGAATTTTTGCATAATTATTGTTTATTTTAATATATTTCTAATCTGGTAAAAGTCGACTGTAGCTGAAGAAATTATTTATCCAATTACTACCATTATCTCATTTTTTGAAATTTAGCGACTTAGCCCGTTCTGACTTAACACCGACCAAATGTAGTGTTATTACTTGATAATTCCTTGAAAGGTTCATTTTTTGGGCAGTTTGCTTTAAAAAAAATAAAATTTATCCTGAAAGAAAAGGTATAAATAATCTCTTGAACTGTGAGCGAAAAGCTCCCAAATGATTCGTTAGTGTTCAACCAACCTCATACTCGTGCAATACCAATATCGTACCCTATAGCAAACCCGTTATTGGCAACACAGTGCAGAGATAACTTGAACGGCACATTTCAACGTCTCCATGCGGCTACTCATCATGTGTCGTTATGGCCTAGGGTGTAAGTAGGCTTTTTTATGAGTGGATGTTTGTCGGTTCTAGTTCTGATGTGGCCTGTTAATATTTTTTTCTAGTAAGGCTTAGTTCCCGACACATACACACAAACGGAATATTAACCGTTCTGTGCCCAACAAAAAAAAATTAACAGGCCGACAAGGGTATGACGCTTTATATTTCTTCTCGAAAGGAATCACCCCAAACATGATGCACGCAGCTTACCTAGTCTAATGTCGGTTCGCAAATGGGGAGAATATGAACATACTTTCGTATCGTGTGTCTCTATTCTCAATTCGTTCCGGGCTGCCAACACTCGACAGATTCCTTCTCAAAGCTTTCTTTCTTCGGACGGTGACACCATCTATATCTCACATCTTCCCTCTTCTCACAGGGAAACAAAATTCCTTATAAAACAAATTATTGTAAGAAAATATAGAATACACTTTTTTCCATGATCTCGTACATAAATTTACAATTCGCCAAATTGATATGCGTTAATGCCTATAAAATCTGAAAGCTGACCATCTTCTTCGTTTGATATCTGTGGTAAGAAGTCAACCAACCGCTAGGCGGCGCGTTATTAGTTGACAGCTAGAAGAGTTTTCAGAACGATTTATTTATCATTTCATTTTTTGCGAAGCAGATGCACAAGGTAAGAGCACTTCACGTCCGTAAGGTTAGTTCCACATAATAACCGACGTGTAGGTTAGATTTGCGATAATTTGCCAAAATACAGTGCAAACAGACAAAAGTCATCCCCCGTGGACAGGCTCTCGTCGATGCACAATCCCACGATTGATCCGCCTGCCGTCAAGAAACGGGGAGGGCATTCAAATGGCGTCTTACACTGTGGTAACAACGAGATTTCAGGTGACATTGGTATGACATTAATCTGTCGTTCTTCTATTAGGCGAAAGAAAAAAACAAATTTTATGTAAAAGATAAAAACAAAAATCGGGTTTATTTATCCAAAACGTCGCTATCGACCACTTGCACAAAATCTCTCTCTTTCTCTCGTTTAGGTCGCTTGTGCCGTGGCACTTTCGTCAGATGATGTCTTCGAATTTTCCGCCCATTTGTTGACCTTTTTTGTTTGAGTTATGTGACGTTCCATCGTTGCTCTTTCATCGTCTACCAACAACAAGCTCCCGTTTTTTCTCCTCGAGTACCGTGTACCGCTTTAGGTTGAACCTAGAATCACCCTTTGTCCGGCTCTGACGTTCGACAATGACCACATCGCCGGGCTTAACCCGACATTCTCGAGCGGAACGTCGACTGTTCTCTCGAGATTTACCTCGAAATTTAGATTTGTGATCACGTTCTTTCAGCAGGTTCTCATTGTGATGGGTTCTAGCTCGGATGAAGAGTGGGAGACCCCTTTTAATTTTCATTCCGAGCATCACCTCTTTTGGTGGTACCTGAGTAACAGCGCGGGTGGCCGTATTATGAGCCCTCACTGCTGTCTGCAACTTCTCGTTGTAGTTGTTTCCCGAATTCACAGCAGCTGTCATAGCTTTGTTTACCATTTTCATAAAGGTTTCGGCCAGACCGTTCTGCTGCGGAAACAATAATGTAGAAAACTGATTTACGATGGCACGTTCAGAGCAGTATAATCTGTAATCCTCGGCATTAAAAGGTGTTCATTATCGCTCTTTATAGTCTTTGGAAACCCCTCTTTATCGAAAACCTCTGCCAGAACAGCCTTCGTGTGCTCGAAACTTGTTGATTTGACCGATCGAGCTATCACGTACCTTGATCTATAATCTACGAGTAAAAAATAGATGTCTTCGAATCGTGAGCGAATCTACCGCAATGGCTTCCCAGACCGCATTAGGTGCAAAGGTTCGCAGCATTGGTGTGGGCTTCTCTGGTTTCCCATTTGCTGCACAGATACGACAAGCCTTGACCCAGTTCTCAGCATCACCAGTCATACCAGGCCACCAGACATGTTCTCTAAGGATACTTTTTGAATTTAGCGGAAAGAAGATGCCCACTGTCTGCTACTTCCAGTGTCTTCTTGCACAATGGGCTTGGGATAACGATACAACCATTTTTCACTATCAAACCACTTGAGACATAAAGATCTGATGCCACCTGCTGAAATCTGCTTCGTCGCGAGCAGTCTCGTCTTGGATTTCTGTTTCCGTAAGAAACCCAGTTACATTTACTTCCAGTCTAGCTATTTCCCACGGACTGGTGTCTTTCGAATGGATTATTACTTCCATTATGAGTCGAGAGGGAGAATCAGCTAGGTTATCGTTGCCCTTAATATGCTCGACCTCGTAACTGTTAGGGCTAAGTCCGGATGCCCACCCATCAGCCCTTGTGAGTACTCTCTTTGAGTCGTCGCATTAACGATTGAGTATGAATGATATATACCCTTCGAATCGACCTGCAATATAAAGTGCTTTCCCAAACGAAAATAGGCAAAATGCTTAGCTGCAATTGCCCACAAGGGTCTTGTCAAGTCAGCAAAGCTTTTGATGTGAGGACTCAGAAACGAGGCCAAACCTAGGAAGCTGCGTTGTTCCGATACTGTTGCTGGTCGTATGAACTCGCGAATCAGTTTTACTTTTGCTTCGTCGATATGAAATCCTTGCTCGTCCAGTTCATGTCCGAGGAATGTCGCACAATTTTTGTCAAACTCGCATTTATCTGGGTTCAATGACAAGTTGTTTTTTCTTGCATTGCGAGGCAGAACTCTGCCTTCCAGCAAGCAAATCACTGTAAATTTTTCCATCAGTGGACATTGCGAGGCAGAACTCTGCCTTCCAGCAAACAACTCACTGCAAAAATTTTCCATCAGTAGACTTTGCGAGCAATGCACTGCTTAGCATTCCGTCGGCTAAATTGGCGAAGCAAACAACGCGCTGAACGTTCTCGAACCTCACTTTTGTAGCAAATTTTCCGCAAGCGAAAAGCACCATTACTCTTCTTCAGACCGATTGCTTTGCTATAGCATTCATAAAATGGCGGACATTGCCAGAGTAGCGTTCACCAGCACCGCTGAATAATTTGCTTACATCATGCGGGGTGATTCCTTTCATACAAATAAATCAACTAGAAGTAGTTTTTTTCTCCGCAATTTAGCGAAGGTCTGGCAGGATCGCCAATGTGACGCACTCGAAAGGAATCACCCCAAACGAGATGCATGCAGCTTACCTAGTCTAATGTCGGTTTGCAAATGGGGAGAATATGAACATACTTTCGTATCGTGTGTCTCTATTGAGTTCTACAAGATGACGACACGAATGAACTCATGATGAATGAAGTTCATGTTTGACAATTCTCAGTGGTTTGTTTAAGTTGTCAGTTGCGTGAGTTCGAGTGCAACGGGTGCTCATCTGTTGCACTCGTACTCACGTAACTCCCATGTAAACAAACCACCGAGAATTGTCAAACGAAGTTCATCCGGCTCATTTTGTCGGGTTATGTCGGTTGGTGTAAAACGTAATTCTCAATTCGTTCCGGGCTGCCAACACTCGACAGATTCCTTCTCAAAGCTTTCCTTCTTCGGTCGTTGGCGCCATCTATATCCCACAAAGGGTACCCGGTTACCCACAAATTGAATTGCTCATAACTAATGCTTTCTTTAACCGATTTGTGGACACTTTAAGATGTTTTGGATTCAAGAACTCGTCCACTTTTGGTTCTGTGGAATTGAACCGGATAAATGAATCTGGTTCTTGGTACTCCGGATTTTCCGCAGTAATGTTCCAGTGCTAGTGTATGATTTGTAAATATTAATAATGTCCTAACAATATGAGTTTTAAAATTCTTCAAATTGTCTAGGAAGTTGTTATTTATTGTTGCGAGACCATATGGCAATTCACCCTCGAAATGGCCACTCAAGGCCAACCCGGAACCTGCTCCGGAATGTCCGTTTTGTGGTCAAATCATTAAATGGTTCCAAAATCACGAGATACAGCCTGCTGATGCCATTCTAACAATTTTGGTACCCATAATGTTAGTGTTCCATTGAAAATCATAAATAATATCATGGTTCCGGAAATCCTCATTACTGGTAACCGGATGTTTTAACCGTTTCATTTTTACCAAGTTTAAAATGATGGATGAGTTCTTGAACCCAAAATACCCAAAATTGTCGAAATCGGTTGGAAATTGCCTTAGTTATTGGTATTACAGTTTTGTGGGTACCCCGGTAACCTCGTTAGCCCATTACCGAAGACTACATATTAAGAAGACTGATATCTCTTTCCTTCCCCCATACAAACGAGAAGCGACAGAGGCTACAGCGCCTCTATTGGAGGAAGGTAGGAAGCTTAGTGTAAAAGTGTATATGTGTGTGTGCATCACAATGGGAAGTACCACCTTTACCTGCAAGGCGTTGCTGTTACTGTCTCCAGATTTTGGACAGAGTTGCCAATCTTCTTGATATGCAGTCTTCGCTGTTACGTAGTAAAAAAATCAGAAGACCTTCGTCACTCCCCCCTTTACTAAATCAACAATATTATTAACACAAAAGCTTGACTTAGTGAAGTTTTAAGATGTCACAAAGTTTCAGTTTCCAGCTATGGGTAAAATATTGGAATTTCATTAATTGAAGCCTGAAAAGGTACCCGGGTACCCCGACGGACACATATCGGTTAATAACAGTGGCAAAATGATTCAAAGCAAAATGCGTCAATGACGATGTTGAAATGCCGGCGGCGGGGAACCAAACGATATTATATCACTCGTCAGTGTGTGTGTGTGTGTGAAGCTTATTGGGTAGACGAGCGCTTATTCTTCTTATTAGTCAAGATCAGGGCCGTCGAGAGCCGCGTCGGACTCCAACGCTTGTATTACTGCCGGGCCCTTTTAAATCTAAGCCCTCTAATTCAGCATGAGTTAGTACCTCTTTAGCCATGGGAAAGTCGCGAGTCCGTAGTTTCTATTAGTCTCCGGTTGACTCTTATTGCCACATCCACAGGTAGCGTGCCAGACAGGTGAATTTCGACAGCTTCTTATTCCGTGGTATCCAAATCTGGGAAAATTTCCATAGCTACGTGTTTTCACTTTGCGTATACTCCGGAATCAGCAATCAGTAGCCTCTGGCTCAAATGGCACGTTCCTATGCTGATCGGAGATTTGTGCCTTGCCATGAATCGTCTTTTCACCATTTCGTGCAGAATTTGCATTTTGATTTGACGTTTATTGCATCATGAGGGCATATGAGTTTAGGTGACTATTGGAACGCATACGTATATTTGTTATTGTTAGATGTCTCAAAGCACTATAAGAAGATTTTAAATTAGCACTTAAAGTTTTCTATAGTATAGTTCTTCATAGTATTTATCTTCAAAAGCTTTTTAGCAGGATGTCTATGTTCTGTGTGTCGATATAATGCTAGACTCAATGCTTTACATTTTAGGTGCATTGACGCATTAAAAATACTTGTATACGGCTAGTTGGAAATGCTAACTTGTAGCTTACCTAGAGTTTTAAATTAGTGCTTATTATTACTTGGGTAACGATACAGAAAAAAATGTAAAATTGGCGGCACACCCCGACACCTACCCAAGGATGCAAAATGCCTACCTTTTCTGCGGCTGTAATTTTTCTGCCTACATTCTCATTTCTCTCTCGATGCTGCTGTCATTCGCTACTACAGGACGCCCAGCGCGGTACGGCCGCCTGTGCGCAAAGCAGTAACATGACAAAAAACTACTGTCCCCAGTACAGCCACCAGACGCGAGCGGTACAGCTTCTCTTTCCTTATTTTACATTTTTTAATATTTTCAATCTTTTTAATATTTTTATTCAAAAATGACGATAATTAATGCGGCTCATTTACGCCACGGCCGGCATCAACGCTTTCGTGTGCGGGCCTCTCCCTTTGACTATGCAGAGAAAAATGTACAAAGCGAGAGAACAAACTTTACCAGGGTTACCAAAAATACAGAATAATCTGTATTTATAGAGATGTTTCAGCCATTTTCACACCAAGAATCTGTATGCACAGATATACAGATTTTTGCGTGTATGTACAGATATACAGATTTTTGAAAAATGATGTTACAAAAACTATTTTTAGAAATATTTTTTACAGTTTTACTAATGATTCCTCGCTGTCTCTCTCAGCTTAGCCCTCTATATTATTTTTTTTCCTTTTTTATTAACGACTTATAGTGAGTCAATCTTTTTCCTTTTTGTTATATTGTAACGACATATAATTTGTCGGCTCCGACAGCATAAGTCATTAAATTGACTTTACGCTTGTCCTGACATGCCGCAGACTCACGTGATTCGCATTTAATGCCAAAAGATCCTGACTCCTGCGTTGCAGAAGACGAAGAGTTAAGTAGCCGGGAAACTCTAAGCTTGTTCATTGACCCTACTCCACGCTTTTCTAAACTTTCTTACTTCTAATCCTTGCTCTCCCTTGATTACTATGGCTCTTAATATTTGAAAAATACTTTACCTTCCAATCCCTTGCTAATTATATGACGTTACAATATAACCTCTATATTAAAATATATATTCATTTTTGAGAGTGGTCACTCACTCTGAAAGGTAAAGGTTTGTAATACATTCAGGTTAGCACCCAGAGAACGGCTGGCTGAAGTCTACTTCCAGAAACATTAATTGTAATGCTCTGTGACTTTTTTGTCCGCAAATTCGACAGCTACATTGGTCAACTCAATGTATATAACATTATATATCAACAGAAGTCATTAAGTGAAGAAAATTATTTTTCCATTGTGCAAATTCGATAAAGTTAAAGTTTCTGGATGTAAAATATCAGAACGATTTGTAGTGTTTCTTTATGAAAATGTAAACAGGTCCTTGCTTGACTGATTTAAACCACAGGAATTAATATTTTCGATAGATAATCCAGCAAAAGATTAAACGACTCAACTGATTCGATACAGATATAAACACAGATTTTTCGAGGAGCAAATACAGATGAAAAGATTTTTTAGGACAAAAATACAGATTTAATTTTGGCAACCCTGAACTTTACTACGCCACACTCTCACCGTGCAGTCGGAGTACAGCAACAAAACAAAAATGTATTCTACTGCTGTACGGGAAAATGTACTCGGTTTGGTTACCGGTCTGGCAAAAGCTGTAGTGATGCGTCGCTGTAGCGGGCTGTACGGCTTGTGCAAATGTAAATATACCGAAAAAAATGTAGTTTATCGGTACCGTTGGCATCCCTGCACCTACCTGTCGGCTCATTGTGGAGGCTAGCTCAACCGTCGAGAACTACAGTAAATAAATCGCGGCGAAGGGAGGAGCTAAATGGCTCGTGGCATCGTGACAAAACTGGGAGCTTATTGGTTCACGAAACGGATATCGGTACCAAGAGAAATTTCGCCACATTCTGTAGTCCTTGACTGACGGCGAACATGGACTGGAGAGGGGCCGTACACAAATGACGTAGCTTTTTTTCGGCGATTTTCCTCCCTCCCCCCTCGTAGCATTTGGTCACAAAATTCTAACCTCTCCCTCGTAAAAAACGTAGCATTTACCTACCCCCTCCCCCTCGTCCCATGCAAAGCGCCCGGGTGATGAAAAAAATGACATGTTTTTCAATTATTTTAAATACATGTCCTTGCAAAACGTTTGACGACTTTTATCAACATTTTCATTATAACAGCAAATTGCGTGCAAAATAAGCCCATTTCATGACAAATATATTGTTGATAGTTTTGTTTTGAATTTTATATGTCAAGGGGAGCATGAAGACAAGTTCTCTCAGTTCACAATCGTGCAGCTGCCAATGATTCAAAGAACCATACGTTCATTTAAATCACTAAATTTTGTTTGTGTGAATCCGAAGTAAAAATTTAATTCAGCTTCCAAACTAAGTCTACTAGTTAGCAACATTAGCTAACTAATGTAACAAGTTAAATCCACATACAAAATCTTTTCGTATTTTTGCGAACTTGTAATTCCGCGAATCGTAAAATTTACCTCATGAAAACCCGCATCAAAAGTAACTTGTTTGAATTTAAATTCATTTCTCTTGGGAATGGAGGATCATTTAGTTGTTTTCTCTAAACAATGGCTTTTAAACTTAATGCTACGTCGCACAACTTCTGACCCTACCCTCCCCCTCGTCACACTTCGTCACAAATTTGGTATACCCTTCCTACCCCCCAAAATGCTACGTCATTTATGCATGGCCCCAGAGTGTACGATAAGTATCCCCATAGCGACCACCAGGCGATTCGCTACCGCAACGGCCAATGGAACCCTGCTGCAGTACGGAGAAGGACGACCGGCAAGCTAAAGTGGAACATTAAAGTATTTAACAAAAACTTCTTTGTTGAGTCACTTTGGCGAACAGCGGAATCAAGTACGTTGCTGCGGCTGATCTAACAGGAACGATTGTGACGGCTTGTGATGTTACAATGCCACGAAAACTGGAACCATGCAGTAGACGACATGCAGCTTACTGGTTAAATGAGTAACTTAGTACGCTACCCGCTGCTTGCCTTAGAGCCAGGAGGAGGGCTCAGAGCGCAAGATCGGAGAGTGAGAGAGGAGCGCAAGCGACGTTTCGAGAAGATGGGGACTCTTTAAAACGGGAGATCAAGCTTAGCAAACCAATTGCCGTAAGTAGCTGTGCTGAAAAATAGACGCCAATCTCTGGGGGACGCGTACTGAGTCATCATGACGAAGATGAGGGCCCGTCGACACCAGCTGAAATATGCCCGGGTAAGCTAAAGATAATCGTTAAGGATCTCTTCTCGAAACACGATTCAACTACGTCGTCACCAACTCCGAAGGGTGAAGAAGAAGGAGATAACACAGCCGAGTGGCAAGTGACTAACGACGACCTCAAAGAAGCGTCGATGTGACTAAAACAAAAGAAAATCCCCGGTCCGTATAGAATACCAACCGTGGCGCTGAAAGCTGCGATCCTGGCATCTCCGGACACGTTCAAGATGCTACTGCTGAAATCTTTAGATGATGAGAATTTTCCCGAAGTGAAGAAGATACAGAAGCTGATGTTGCGGCCAAAGTTAGGGAAGTCACCGGGCCATCCAGCCTCGTATAGGCCAATGCCGCAGCGCTGCACAGAAGAATGAGCCAGATCCTGAAGAGCTACTTCCACAGTAGAGTAGTGCTGTACGAGACGAACGAATGCGAGTCGCAGCGGACATTCATCAGGGCTCTATTCTCGGTCCAACTCTTTGGAACGGGATGTACGATGGGGTCTTAAAACACTGCGGCTGCCCGGGAAAGTGAAAATCGTGGGTTTCGTGTCACTAACGGTGATGAGTGAGACACTTGAAGAAATGGAGGTGTCGGTGACGTGACAACAAATGCGATCGAGAGCTGGATGAACGGGGTCGGGGTGTTAGTCAGCAACTGCAAAGCGGTTCAGCGGGTACAGATCACCATCGAAGGGCACGTGATTGTATCGAAGCGTGCACTGAAACAATTGGGAGTGATAATCGACGACTGGTTGAGCTTTAACAACCACGTTGATAACACCTGCGAAATTTCGGTCTATTATCTAGTGTTTCGTCATCGATACTGCGATATGGGGCTTCTGCATGGGATGCGGCGCCGAAAATCAAGTGGAACCGTGAAAAGCTGAACAAAACGTACCGGCTGGTGGTCGTACGAGTTGCGATTGCGTACCAGAGGCAGTATGCGTTATCGCCGAGATGATCCCGATCTGCATCACCCTGGCGGAGGACAATCAATGAAACGGGAGGAAAATGATGAGAATCGATTCAATGGTGACATGGCAGCAGGAATGGGACAATACGGAGAAAGGAAAGCGAACCTACCGGCTCCATCTGAACCTGTCGACGTGGGTCAATAGAAAATACGGAGAGATTACCTTCCACCTGAAACAGCTTTCACTGAGCTATGGCTGCTTCAGTAAGTATCTTCATCGGTTCGAGTATGCAACGTCACCACTATGTTCGGAGTGTGAGAACGTCGAGGAGACACCGGAGCATGTGGTCTTTGAATGTCCGAGGTTTGAAATGACGTGCAGGGAGCTACTTAAAACGATGGACCGGACATCAACCCGGATAATGTAGCCAGTAGCAGTAGCAGTACACAGAGTTATGATGTAGATAATCTTGGGCGTGATGAACATCGAGCAACGGTTTCGGGAGAGCAATCACCGCCAGGGAACTCTCCGCAGGAATAAGCTAGATCCACCACCGAGGACTAGTCGAGTAGACTGCAACAGAGCACCGTGTATGAGTCGTCGAAACGTCAGCGAACCAGACGTCACCTGGAATCGCCAGACCGACCACGGCAACCCCACCGATTGTTCCGATAGAAAAATAGCCGATAATATCGGTATTGGGAGAACTTTTTCCGCCAGGAAACTCTTCATCAGCGTAAACTAGATTCGCCACTGGGGACTAGACTGAGTAGACCGCGATGAAACACCACCAGTCGCGGGTCATCGGGGCACCAGTGAACCGAATGCCATGCTTCTCCGGAATCGCCGAACTGACCTTGGCACCTAGTTGATTGGCTCGTTTTCGGGAGAACTCCTATCGCCGGGAACTCTCTGTCGGAGTAGGTCAGGCCCATCGTCGGGGAGTAGATCGAGTAGTTCGCGAACAATTCGAGGAGCTGAATGGCTCATCAAGGAGGTACTGATAAATGGCCTAAGAAGAGAACTAAAGGGCTTAAAGGAGTTGCGGCGCTAAATGGCACCGGTCAGGGAGCCACAGGGCTCAAGAAGTTGTGATACTGAAACCAAATAAGAATCGGTATCGGGAGAACTTCTTTCGCCGGGCAACTCTCCGTCAGAGTACAGTAAGATTCACTGCCGGGAACTAAACTGCTCACTGAACTGACCTCGGCACCTGGCTGGTTGGCTCGCTTTCGAACTTCTCTCGTCGGGGACTAGAACGAGTAGTTCGCGTACCAGTCGGAAGCTCAACGAGGAAGTGGTACCTGGAAGGAAACCTCGGGTCGAAACGTTGGTGAAGATAGCGAAAAAATCGACGTAATAAACTTTGACTGTTCTGCCGAAACTTAAATTACGTAATCACCAGTCGAAAACATCCCATCTTACCCATACTTATTTTAGTAACTATTTCCAATATCTTCCGTGTATACTACTTTGAAGATTTTTATACTACATTGTACTTTTCTGCTAGTGGTCTTTGTTATTCATATATCTGTTTACGCTAACCCGTAGACTAATATGACAAAAAAACCAACTCTGTGTGTATGTATGTATGGTTCTTAAATGGTATGTTCTCGGAATGTATATATTTCATTCATTCAGCAAGAGCAGGAGGAGGAGAAGTTGTAACAACAACATCCAGAGCAGAGCGGGATGAGTTACTCCCCACAGAAGCCAAAAGTAGTGGCAGTGATGTACTTGGTGGAGGAGCTCCACAAGTTTGTGGACGAGAGAAACAATGTCCATAAAGACATTAAAGACATGGTTCTCAGAATCCGGAAGGCGCTAGTGTCTGCCAAGAAAGAGTATGACACAGCAATAGGAAGGGCTGATGTAGCTGAGCGAGCATTGACGTCGGCTAAGGCTACTATCTCTCTAGCTCCTCCGAAGCAGGGGTAGCAGAAGCAGATTGGAGTGGATGAAACGCCAGTTTCCGTGACTCCAAAGAGAGTAGGAATCTTCCCAAGGTACGGAAGACCAGGCAAGCCTAAGAGGCAGACGCTCGGGGACGATGTTTTTGGCGAAGGAACGGATGTCACCTAACATGGAGAAAGCTGTATTTCAAAAAGAGAAACAGCAAAAGCAGAATAAAGAGCAAAAAGAGGGGCAGAAGAGGAAAGGAAAACACTCGGCTCGTCAACAGGCGCCAAAGAGAGAAGCCATGCGCGTCAAAGCCTATAACGCGACGACTTATGCAGTGCTGCTCAAGAAGGTACCCAGAGCTGAGGGATTTGGGAGAAAAAGTGGTAAGAATCAGGTCTACCCAAAATGGAGACTATCACCAAATCGATGGGTGAAAAGGCAGAAATTAATGCCTTAAACCCGGAGATGTTGATTGTGTGCAAGGACCTTAATGAAATCACGATGAAAGACGAGCTGAGAGGCGCACTGAAGCAGCAGTGTATCCTGGGCGAGATGCACATGACGATCCGGTTAAGAAAGGGATATGAAGGAACTCAGACAGTGATGATTCGTTTACCGGTAACCGCTGCCGATAAGGTACTGGAGGTAGGCAAAGTTACGGTTCGAGATGCCCGTTGAGATCTGCCCCACGAGTAAATGAACAAGCGGAGAAAATCAATATTTGATTAAATTGGTCAGCATCAATTTTTTTTTCAATCTGCATTATTCTGAGTAACCACCCCCCTCTCCCTTGGCTGTGCCACTGTTTTAACTTTTTTCCAGTTTGTGAGAAACGCTAAATGTCCAACTTACCCACAATGTTCGTATTGGGCTACCTTCCCCTTTGTTGCAACACCTAAAATCAATGACCCCTGCGTTTCTTCGCCGCGGATGGAACAAATACTGGCTCTGATTACAGCAAAAAGAGATAAAAAATTAAATCCGACATGAATAGAGTACGAAAGATAATCTAGAACAACGTGCGATATAATAGAACCACTTGTAGAAATAAATGCGGTTTTATTTTAGTTTCAGTTTATTCTCACCGTGACTCACTGATACGCAAATAAAATATTTAAATTTTGCCTAATTTCAAAGCCCCCCAGATATAATCTCCCCTTAATTGTGAGCAACACTTTCTCATAATTATTCTTTCACTAATACTATTCCGAGCACGAATCCAATTTTTTCCGTTTCAAATTTCTCCACCCACTCAAACAAGTTGTCAACGAAATATGCAACAGCTGGCCATTGTTCGGCCTGTCCGGTTTCTGGCCACAGATATGTATGTGTCTAGGTACAAACAGACAGGCGCACGGTTTTTAAGCTCACTCGTTCGCTTGCTTGGTTGGTTGTCGGGGGGAAACCTTTGAAAACAGTGACAATTCCTATCCGTGGCTACACCAAATATTATGATCATACACGATATTGCAGCTGCTGTGTTGGCTCACTGTGGGGGTGGGGCGCTACACCAATATTCTGGCAGGCTCCTGAACGAATTGTACTGAACGAACCGACAGCGTCGAAGCTCTGGGCATTCGGTTGAAGTTCCAGTTTTCGCCAATGCCAACACAATGTGGCACCATCATCTACCTACGCTGGAAAAACCCAGAACCAGATAGAGCAAATATTAATTCTGGGTGTATTTATGAACGAAATTAAAGCCCAACTTATGCCGCTTTTCGTCTGTTTGCAAATTTTCCGGTAATATACGGCTATCATCCGCGATGCACTGCACTGGTAGGGGTTTCTGATGGTGTCCGGGCGCAGCAAACACGAGGACATGTGCATGCTTTTTTTGTCCCCCCGCTTCTCGGTCACCCAGCATAAGCGAAGTCATTGTTTCATGCCTAAAGCCGAGTCATTTGCTCTATTTCACCCTCATTTCCCTTCGCTATTTTCGAGCGGGTATGAAAACGCGCGGGATTTGTTCTGGTACATTGTAGGTACATACTCGACGCGACGAAGTCAACTGCTGGCCGGGGCCCGGCAGTGAAATCGCTGTGTGGGTCGCATAAATTATAAATGACGAAACACTACTTCGCTACATCGAGGAGGAAGCCGCCCTGCCTGCCCTGCTACCGTACCGTGCTTTCCCACGACACGGCTCGACAATGTAATAATCCGTCGCAGTGGTGCCTTTTGGGGTAATGAAATGTTAATTACAATTTGACAATTTGAATATGAGTATTCGATGGGATAATTTCGTTTGTTTTAAATGTCAGGCAGCGATTCGGGAATGGTTTGATTTTGCTGAAAGATTTAATCGGTCAGGGCTGTAGAGAGAAATCAAGGGCCCGGGGCTACAGCATAAGGGTCTCCTCCATCATTGCAGATTTTTCGAACACAGAAAGTGTTAAGCTCGAAATCTATTGGAGGAAATAGTTCTCCGCTGTTTTGTAGAAACTTTTGTGGAGAACTATACTAGCCATGATTGCATAGTTGTCCCGTTTTCTATGCGATTTTCTATATTTATGGGACTGATATGCGATCATAGGCAGCATAGTAGAATAAACTTAGTGTTGTCTAATGATTCTTTTCACAACAAAGGGTGTTACGGTCAATTTTTTTTATTATTTTCCGTCGGTCTCTGTCCGCTCTGAGTGCCTGCAACCAACACCAAAGGGATGATTCCACAACCAGATATCGGTTTATCAACATAAGGACCGGGACAAACGGCTCTACTTCCTTTGCGAAAGAAGACGTGACACAGAGTTTTCATCTCAGGAAACCTTAATGACCTCGGCTGGAATTGAATGCAGACCCACTGGGGTAGGTAGCGGTCACGCTTATCACTCAACCAACACCGTCTACGATTAAAATGTTATCAAACAAGAATGATTAATTTCTTATTAAAGAATTTTTTTCATAAGTTCATAAGCAAAATGTTCAGCTAAGCTTTCGGTTGAGCGTCTTTTAACTAATGCCATTAAATTCTGTTCAGCCCACTTTGTTTGTCACAACTAGTTTACTTAAACAGTTTTGGGCAAGCACCATGGTTTTGGGTTTTCTTCAGGCTCAGCTTGACAATGAACCAATATCCTTCGATTGCGCCAAGTTCTAGTGTGTTGGGAGGGAACTTGTCCTCGGGCGCCACCTAAACGTTGTTGGCGTTGTTCAAAATCTGGCCAAAATTGTATGAAACAATCGTGTTGTTTGATGAAAGGTAGCAGACTTTTTTTTTCATGCACTCCACGTAAATTTCCTGGTTAACGGTCTCAAACGCAATAAAAATGTCGCTTTTCAAATGATAGTTACAAAAATTTTGCCAAACCAGATATTTCTGAGTGAACTTCGACAACTACATATGCTTGAAAATATCGGCACTTTTCCCTTTCGGTTGAGTTGGCCACTTTTAACGATTTCTCTAAGTCAGTGTGCAAATAGTTCGGATTCAGGCGATAAACGAGAAAAATTTCGCTGTGTTGTTCCTCTTGGTTGGACGAAACTTTTATAACTGAAGGGCAAATGTCAAAATCAAAAAAGAGGCATCTTTCTGCACGCAGTCAAATGAGGTTTTCTCAGATTTTTTTGAAGATCGTGCAACGAAATGCGTCAAGTTTAAGTCGACCAAATTTGACCTTAAAAATTTTTAAATACCACTATGCTATATTTCTCCTTAGTAGAAAACAATTTTGAACTATTTTTTCTCTATTAAAGAGAAAATTGTTTAAACCCATGTTTGCGCGTAAAGAGCACAAAACCAATAACTAAATTAGTTATGGAATTTACGTTTCGACTTCGTCTCATCAGAATCCGACGCTAACTTAGTGACACGACTAAGCGAGCAGCGGATTGACGTTAGCTCCAAAAAACGGAGACACAATTTGTGTTCCTGAGCCAACCCCTAGTTTAGAGCAATAAAAGAATTCAGCGCTAGCTTAGTTCGATCACTAAGTCAGTATCGGATTCTGTTGAGACGAAGTAGAGATATTTAATTTTAGCAGAATCTTGAAAGGAATCGATTTAGCAATAATTCATATTTATTCAGGTGTCGGTACTGCATAGATTTGTTCGGATCATTGAGCGGTTTCAACTTGAATTCGTTAAAGAAAAAACACATTCTGCCAAGTCGGTGGGCTACAACATTGCCAGCCTCTGAAAATACAACATCTCATTTGTTCTATAGAGTTGCTTACTTTTTTTCGGTTTCGGGGATTTCGGTGAATTTTGCAAGCACTTGTTTATATATTTGGTTTAATATTATTAAAACAATTATTTAAGATAAAATAGAAATGTAATAAATTAAAAGATAACAAAAAGAACATTCAATGGAGGTAGAAATTAAATGGCGAAAATAAAAAAAAAGGAATAAACGAAGAAAGCTAAAAAGTAATAAAATGGAACAAAACTAGAAAGCTGAGAAAATTCATTAAAAATAATGGAAAAAGATTAATGACACGCAATTAGTCAAAAAAATACCAACACAAAAGAAAGTCCAAGCGAAGAAACAACAGAAAATGGAAAAAATAAGACAATGGAAATGTTTTGAATTTGATCGCTGGTAAAAATTTTGAAGAAATTCCAAAATAAAACAGATTGAATAATTGAAACAGTAAAGTTAAACGAAAGAAATTGAAAAGGAAATTAGGAAAAAGTTGAAGAAATAGGAAAATAAGGCAACAAAGTGAAAATAATAATAAAGGGCAAAATGATAAATAAAGTATCATAAGTACGGAGCAGTGGAAAACGGCAAAGGAAGACCAACGAAAACAAAAGATACAAAAACAAGACTACAAAAAGGTAAACAAATATAGCAATGAACAAAATGGATTCACTAAGTTAGACGTAGAAATAATAATGCAAATAAAATTTGAAATGCCAAAATTGATAACTAAATAAGAATAGGAAAGAATGAAAGCAAGAAATTTTAAAAAATGTTTGAAAATAGAAGAAATGATGATCAACAAGAATGCAATAAATGTAGATAACAATAAATATGAAAAATCAAAAAGTTGGCAAATATTTTTTTTTAAATGAACTATTTCGAAATAAATATAAATAGAAATAAGTGGAAACAATTGGATGAAATAGATTGAAGAAAAAAAAACAAAACAAAACAGGAATAAGGGAAAATATCACAAAACAGACAAAAATGCAATCATAAAAAACATGTAAAATCAAAATGATTTAAATAGGTTAAAATGAACATGCTAGAAGAAATGAGGAAAATAGGAATATCACAATAATGAAAAATATGAGAAAATTCAAAAAATAAATGGGTTTATAAATAAATATATTTAAAGTTAAAGTGGAAAAAATTGGCGAAATAGAAATGAGAAAACATGTACAAAACGCAAAAAGATCAAAATAAAATAATGAGAAAAGTAGCATGAAAAAAAGAACAAAATAGAACACATGAAATTTAAAATTGTTTGAATGGGTAAATAAAGTAACATGCTAAAGGTTTTAGAACATAACAATGAAGGAAAATGGAAAAATATAAAAAAAACACCCACAGAGAAGAAAAGCTTGAATTTCAAAACTGGTAAATGGAGAACAGAAAAATACACAACATAAAACAAATTAAAACAAAAAAAAATAAAGTTTTTTAGAAGATAAGAAATAACTTAAATGCAAAATACGGGAAAAGGGAGGATAAAGAAAATATTACCTAAATTCGAAATAACGAACTCTTTTTTCAAGATAAAAAAAAGTTTGAGTACGAACAGTATCGTGTGAAGCCGTACATAATTTTAAATATTCTTAGCCAACTATTTTTAATACAAGTTGGGTATTTTCGCGATGGGATTGATATGCAGATGGCGCAAATCGATGTTTTAGACCGTTTCGAAATCCAAGTTGGTGACTTCCGATTTAGAAATCTCTCTATAATCTCTACAAAGTGAATTTATTCCGGAATTGGATTGACAAGTTCATGACGGAAATCGATGTTGAGGCCATTTAGAAATCAAATATGGCGAATTTCGGATTAGAAAACGCCCTGTAACCTCAACAATACGGGTACTCAAGTAACAATTCTGGTTTTATAGTACACTACAAGTGTATAAAACCTCAATTGTTACTAGGGTATTTTCAGAATTGGATTGATGACTGGATGCCGAAAATCGATTTTTAGACCACTTTGAAATCCTATGGCGACTTCCGATTGAGAAAACTTTCTATAAACTTAACAATATAGGTATAATCGTAATGGAATTGACGAGGAGATGACAGAAATTGATGTTGTAGGCCAGTTTGAAATCCAAGATGGCGACATCCGTTTTAAAAAATCGTTATAACCTTCACAATATAGGATTTTCCGGAATAGGATTGACGAGTAGATCACGGAAATCAATGTTTTAGGCCATTTTGAAAACCAAGATGGCAACTTCCGGTTTAGAAAAATGCTCTATACCTTTGCAATATGGGTATTTTCGGAATGGGATTGACTAGTCGATGTTGGAAATCGATGTCTAGCCTTTTTTGAAAACCAAGATGGCGACTTCCGGTTTAGGAAACGCTCTGTAACCTCAACAATATGGGTACTTTCGGAATGGAATTGACGAGTAGGTGACGCAAATCGATGTTTTAGGCTATTTTGAAATTCAAGACGCCGACTTCCGGTTCCGGTAGTCCCTAGATAGAGCCTCATTAACCTTTTCATTTTTAATCATAAATTTAAAGCGCAAAATTTAAAAAAATAATATTTTTGGTTTTGAATCTTTAAGATAAGAACCATATGCCCTAGAAAACATTTATATACTTGAATTCTACTTGGTCATTTGCCAGAGCTCATCGGGGGTAGACAAAACCGGGGGCTGATAAATCGTGTCTTTACTGTATGCCATATTCTCTATAAAACAAACAAAATGGAGATTTTCGGAAGAAAGTAAACGAGCCAATGACAGAAACCGATGCATTAAATACATTTTGATGCAAGAATCAATGTCAGAAAGCGATTTTCGATTCAATCTTACAATCTTAAATGGCGCCATCTGGTAAAGCAAAATTTCTTGTGCCTTAACAATATGGGTATTTTTAAACTAGCTTAGTAGATCCCGGAATCCGCAAGTAAATATATGACACAACTTGAAAATTTGAAATGGCGGCTTTCAATTGCTATCTACTTGACAAACCCGTTCCAAAAATGTCCGTATTGCAAGGGTTTCAGCAAATTTTGCACGTCCGGATGTCGCTCTCTTGGATTCCAAAATGACGAAATATAACCATGTTCTGTTTAATTTCAAATGAAAAATGTACTTTACATGCGCACTGTCATACAATTACATTCTTCTACATTTTAAACAAGCGCCATATGGGAAGTAAAATTACATGGCCCGCACAATTCAACGACATGTAAAATTCAAATCAAACGTAAAACTATGTCATTTTTGATGCTCGTATATGTCATGGTCAGGAGACGTAAATTTTCACAATTTTTTCTAGGTGTGTACTTGCTAAGGTTTTAAAAAGTTTTGCTTAACCGGAAGTCGCTATCTCAGAGTTCGAAATGACGTCACACATCGATTTCCGTCATCTACTTGTCATGACCGTTCCAAAAATACTCATATAGGGGTTTAGAACAATTTTGTTCTGCCATCTACTTCTCACGCCCGTTCCAAAAATTCCAAATTCCCATATTGTTAAGATTTCGGAAAACCAACGCGAACTTTGAAATGGCGTCACTCATCGATTTCTGTCATCTACTTGTTACGCCCGTTCCGAATATTCTCTAATTGTCATGGTTTAAAAAAGTTTTGCTCAGCCGGAAGTCGCCACCGTGGATTTCAAAATGGCGCCACTCATCGATTGTTGCAATCTACTTGTCAAACCCATTTCAAAAATATCCAATATCTGTTAAGTGCTCGTCGAGCCAGTTGCGAGAATATCTTGATTCACTTCACGTGCATTTTGATCGATTCATTTGATCTGCTATTCTTTACAGTGGTTATTAGAGTGATAAGACAAAAATGACCCCTATCGGCCCACCCCTGAATCGATTCCTAGTCCCACCAGGAGTACTTGATCCAAATTTAAAGCAAATCGCACATGTCTAGCTACCGGATCAACGTGCCTGAAGTATATAAGGGAATTTTCGACAATTTACATGGAGAAACTCCACTAGCTCACATTTTCACCGTTAGGTGGCACTATATGCAACGTATTATCACTGTAAGTAAAAATATTAAAAATCAAATTAATTGTCTACAACTTTGTCGAAGACTGCCAGTCAATCTGGCTTTGTTAAAAGAAGTTATTAAACTTCTGCACAATGTAAAACTGAGTTAATGCCAGTCAGTTTTGCATTGGGCCAAGTAGTGCATGGTGGTGTATCAGTACTCGATTCCCACGAACTAAACATTTTTGTAGCATAATGCTTAGGTTTAGCCCTATAACATTTTCAGAAGAATTATAGAAAATAATACGAGTAATGCTTTTGTAAGAACATTTTAGTTCCTCATTTTATCGCATAGTGGGTGCCAATACTAACTTTTCAATGGAGAGAGATAGAAATTAGGTGTCTTCTAAAAAGTTCTAGAATAGGCATTTTGCAGTAATTCTTCCGAAAATCTTGATATTCTTGATATAAATTTAATTAAATCAGTTTTGAAAACGGATGAAAAGGAAACAAATTATATGAATGATAAAATGAAAAAAAAACATGTACAGAGGGAACCAGTTGAAAAAATAGGACAACTATGAAAAATGGGTCGAATTTTAAAAAAGAAGCAAAAGTAGTATAGTAGAAAAAGGAAAACATAGAGCAATATATATGAAAGAATTGTAAAATAAGAATAAATGGAGAAAGAAAGAATAGGAAACCTGGATGAAATTGAAAAATATGCAAATACAATCAAATATGAAGCAATAGAAATAAAGAAAAAAAATGGAAACAAAAGAAACTCTAGATTATATCAAGAATATAGAATTTCTCCAACTAAATGCCAAAAAATGGAAAAATGTATTTAAATTGACAAAGTTATTAAAGATGAAATTTTATTTCGGGTTCTCGTATTTAAATCATATTTTCCAAGTAAACACCCAATTGACCAATTGAACACTCTAAAAGAAGGCTGCTGAGTGCTGAGTTTTATTCTTCTTTCTAATAGATTCTTTTGTGATTCATTTAGTAGTTAAGATGGATTAAAATAAGTAGAAATAGAAGCCACAGATCGCCCTGATTATTTTTGGAATTATTTTGGAATTTCTTTGTAAAATACCAATGAAAATCAATTTTTCGAAAACCCGGTACTCAAAAATGTTTCTTCTAATTGAGAAAATGTATTTGTTGTCCAAGATGTTGCAATTTGAAATTTAGACAAGCTATCCTAATTAAATCATGCCAATATTGAAACTCCAATTGCATTTTCTAATAAATTGTTATTGAAATATTATTTGTCAAAATCATTCCCTCTGTTAAATATCCGGGCCCCCTCTATAACTCCACTTCCGGGGGAACACCCCGTCCCCTCCCCTCTTGGGGCCCTGTCGGTTATGCATATATGCATTCTTTCATTCCGTTGACACTTGTTCGTTCATGGTCGCGTTCGGTGCAATTAAATCCATTTTCTGTTCATTTCTGTGAGATAATTAAAATCGTAAGAGAGATAACTTGCGCTTAACCCCAAACAAAAGAACGATAAACCTACTATTAATCTACCGTTTTGTAGAGACTAGAAGATAATTAGAAATCTATCAACATTTGACAGCAGATGTTACCGAACAAATAGCAAACCCATCTCGCCACTTACCTCTTCGTAGATGAAGTTATCGATTTCCTCCAACGGCCGGCCGTACATATCGTTCGGAAAGGGTTCGAACTTACGGGGCAGTACGGCTCCGTCCTCGACCTGCACCTTGGACCGGGGATGGAAGCCGTACTCCCGCACCAGCTGGATGTGACGTGACTCATGTTTATCCTGCGACTTTTCAGTATACGCAACAACTTGCTGTTTTGCTCCGGTTGTGCCTGCGGATGATGGAACGGAGAAGGACGGATAGAAGAAAATTAGATCTCAATTAATCAAATGGCACTGACAGCTGCCGAACAATGGAACAAACAATTTAAGCTTTACAAGCTTCTATCCAATCCGTAGCACTAGTAAAATGGGGTTACAAATCGATATGGAATAACATTCAATGTTCGATACAGACAGAACTCATTTAGTTAGCATCAATTACTTAAGTCTTCCATATAAGATCTAATCAGAAACGTTTCCTAACATATTTTCAATCTATTCGTTTGTGTAACAGTATCGAACCATAAAAACGATACACCCATTCATCCCAATATATAGCAAAATCACATTCTATGGAAAGTAATTGCAGAATGTTTGTGACCACTTTTTCCAATTTGGAGGCTGAAACTCCTAAACCAGTTAAAAACTTTTTGCTTCGAGTGTACTTTTGTTACAGCTGCTACCACCACCACCACCACTATTTCTATCGCATCTAGCTCTAGCACTTGTCGGGGTGTGTTTTGCGACAGTACTTTCAACACAGTCCGGGGCAGCCGTTACGTTTCCAGAGAGCAATAATTCAACTCAAGAGACAGATTGTAAATTTGATTATTTGTCTACCACCCGTTAGCCGTAGAGTTGGGGGTGGGGCGGGTAGGAGGTGCTAGGTAGGTACTATCGCACATTGGACCCATGTCTCCCATTAAAAGCATCTTCTTCGGGTCATGGCATCCGGGCTATGATGCTGTTATTCTATGTACATACTTCTATGGAACGAATTTCCGAATGGAAGACAGTCAGAAATGTGAGGGAATTAGGCATGAAATGAGTTTCTTATTGCAGAGCGTAAATTTAACTTTTGGCATTAGTAGAGGAATATATTTCAGGTAGGCGTGTTCATCGTGATAGTACTGTCAGCGAGGTTTTTAATCTTGAAGAATGAAATTAAACCTTTTCTAATGTGTCGACGGACGTTGTTGCCTGTACATTAGTAGGCCGGTGAAAGAGTTTGATCGTATGTATGATGTACAAATGTTTAATGTGTGATGGTTAAGGAGAGGGAGGGCTCAGAAGGTATCAGAAAATCCGAAAAAAGTGACTTTTCGTGCATATAATAGAAATTTAATTTGTAATGGGGCTGCTGGCCACTAGGAGGTCGATATCACCTTTTTCTTGTCCGAGTAAACCCAGCCTAAGGGTCATGTAGCATCCGGCGACAGAAGCCAAGAATTGATCCACTGGGTTACTGCTTCCATGCCGTAACAGGCGAAAGGAGCGGAACTCCCTTCTTCATTTCCTGCATCTTTTAGGCTTTATAATTTTACATTTCTTACGCTCAAACTTTGAATTTTTTTCCCGAGGCCCGGAGGGCCGAATCTTATATACCAATCGACTCAGCTAGATAAATTGATAAATGTCTGTGTGTATTCTTTTGGAAAGAAGGAAAACACATTCAAATAACCCTGAGTAAACAGGAAACAATGTACCAAACCCAACGTCTCAGGGATCGGGTTTGGGCTGCTACCCGAGCCGCTAAAACCACTGCTCTTGCCGAGAATCGGATTTCTCCCCGGCACTACCTTACGGAATAACTTCGGGATGGGTTTTTATGTTTTTATTGTGACATACCCTCCCTAATCCAACTACATAGTAGTTAGTTCCATCAGTAGCGTTACAACATAACCCCTCGACACACCCCCGGTTCTCGTCCATCCACACAGACTGACAGATTCTGAGCTGGCTGTCGGAAAGCTAGCTGTGGCTCGAGAGTTACTGTTCTTCCCTTGCGAAGACAATCTGGACGGCAAACTTCAGATTGTCTAATTTACCGAGCCCATCGGCTCCCTTGTGCCAGCACCGCAACTCCCTTCTTATACCATTCAGCACCACTTACTACTTGAGCACCCACTCGATCTAGTCCCCAACGATGGACTAGCCTACTCCGACAGAGTGTTCCCCAGCGAGAGAACTTCTCCCGAAACCGAGCCAACCAACCAGGTGTGGAGGTCAGTTCGGCGATCCCGCTGGAGCAGGGCGTCTGGTTCGCTGGTGACCAACGACCCGCGAATGGTGGTGTCTCGTCGCAGTCTACTCAATCTAGTCCCCGGCAGTGAGTCTAGCCTATGCAGACGGAGAGTTTCCCGACGAAGGAAGTTCTCCCGACACCCACCGATTCTTCTTTGGTTTTAGCGCCACAACTTCTTGAGCCCTTTGGCTCCCTGTCCGAAGCCATTTAGCACCACAACTCCTTTAGACCCTTTGGTTTCCCTCTCGCTCCATTTCGCCACACTTCACTGATGAGCCATTCAGCTCCCGACTTTACTAAAATCTTGTTCGCGAACTACTCGGTCTAGTCCCCGACGATGGATCTAGCCTACTCCGACGGAGAATTCCCCGGCTAGAGAAGTTCTCCCAAAACCGAGCGGTAGATCTCTTGCGATACCGATGTTCATTTCCATGTGCCGTTTAGCTCCCCGCTTCGTCGAGATCTACTCAATTTAGTCCCTGGCGGTCGACCTAGCCTACTCAACGGGCCAGCAAGTAGGTGCAGGGATTTTGGGTGGAGTATAGCTTCCGGTTCATTAGCGCCTCAACAATCCACTGCTAGTTATTCGACGCGGTATAATCTCCGGCAGTGAATCTAGTATACTCACGAGCTGCTCGGTAGGGTGTTGTTCCGGCGAGGCCTGACGTCCGGTTCACTGGCGCGCCGATGACCCGAACCCAGTGCTATGTCGCGTACTACTCAATTGGTACCGACGGAGAGCTCCCCGGCGTCAGAATTTCTCCCGAAACCCAATTTGTGGTTTCCCGGAGGCGTTCTAGTCAAAGGCACTACTTTGTTGATCCCTTCGCCACTTCCTCTGTAGCTCATAGAGTATACTCTAAGCACTCTGTCGACAGTGTCCCAGATATTCTCGTCGTGGCACATCTCTTCGACGACATTGTCCACTGACACACCAGGCATGCGGACCAGTCTCCTTGCATTATGCGCATTTCTCCGCTGGTAGCATTCCACGTCCTCAGCCAGAGTGCACCTCCGACTATATCGTTCTGCACGAACTAGGGACACGAACAGTCATTAGGCGAAACGTGCTTGTCAAGTTCGTCCGGTTCCGCTTTGAGCAGCCCAGGCCTGTACGCCATACCTCAGTATTGATGATGAGACACCCGCCAGGAGACGTCTCGTGCTGCCCCTTGCTCCTCCGTGATACGGAAAGATCCTTGCCAGTGCATTAGTTCACCTCGCAGCCTTTTCGCATACATAGTCAACATGGCTGAGTATGTATGTATGTGTGTATATATGTGTGCATGTACGCACATGTGCAGATGCGGACATGTTAACAAAATGACCACATCATAGACGGTTCCGGCATTCCCGAGAAAAATAAACTTAGTCTCAAATGATGCAGTTGGTTCAAAATCGCTAACCGAGGGCCGGAGGGCCGAGTCATATCGCCACTGTTGTGCTATCTTATGACAAACACCATTTTGGGGTAAACTGAGTTAGATATGCCACATTACTAAACTGAAAATTCTCTACAAAATGGCGTCTTCAGAATTTTAAAATTCTGCTTAATTGTCGAGTTATAGCGAGAAAAATGATGAGAAATTATTAGTTTTTTGCTATAAATCACTGTATCTTGAGACTGGCTCAAGTTATATAGAAGTTTTAGATGTTGTTATATGTAAAAAATTTTGAGGAACGCAATGGAATAATAATTTGCAAAATAAAAATAGACGTTTTTCAAGAATAATGCAGTTTAAGCTTTAAATTCAAAATATTGCATATTTGGCAACACTGTAACCAAAAAATACTATTTTTTCTAGATTCCTGGACCAATTTCCTTCCAAATGCATCTCACTGATTGTTTATAGACGCAATAGAGCTGAAGATATCAATAAAAGTTAATAATTGATGCTTTATTTGTATAAAAAAATTTCCATGAACAATTATGACACGTTATACAAATTTTGTCATCAATACACACCTATGACACGTGTTAGTGCGACTTTTGTTTACATTTTTAATAAAAACTCTCAATATAGTTAATCGATCTTCGTAATATTTTAGAGACTAATACAGAATAGATAGAAGCATCAATTGTCTTCTATGAATTGTTTCTACCATTTATAAGTTTCAAGATATTTAATTTCAAACTTTAAAAATCGTTTTTCTCGAAATGTGCAAAATGGCGCTTGTCATAAGATAGCACAACAGCGACGATATGCCATTCGAGTCAGTACGTCGATATCGAAAAATGTCCAAGTGCGTGTATATATGTGTTTCTATATGTGTGTATGTGCTGACATGTTTCGAGAAGTAATCTATTATGTTTTTTTGTTTGTCGAATGTTATTGGACTTTCGTAATTAGTATGTGTGCCTCAATATAGGTTAAGCAGTAATCTGTATGTGCTTGTAAAAAAAATGATAATCAAATATGCACATCAGTATTACAGGAAGGGACAACGACAACGACAACCGCACTCAAACCAACAACAAACACCACCAATAAAGAAACAAGTGCCGATGAAGACGGAGTTACAACAGCGACCCGAAAGAACAATAAACAAACTAGAACTTCCGACATTGAACAGCATTAAACCAGTACTGATGACAGCATAGGCGTGAACGATAACGAGAGATAAGACAGACGAACTGATCCCCAAGTTGCAGAGGATAACGCAGCTAATGCACCACCGCCAAGAAAAAGGATCTCCGCACACAGCAGCAAGCTGCGTAAACAAGACCCGACGGACATGCAGTAATTTTGCTATTTTTTTTATTTTTATATCTTGTAAAACCAAGAGAGTTCCACGGCTCAGCAGTGCTAACGCATTGAGCCGTGTCAAATAAATTAGAAAAAAATCATCACTAGTTTCACTTGGTACAGTGATTGAAACGGCCACCACGCGGCTGTCGAAGTCGGTAACAACTTTTTTTTCAATCTTCGTGAGATGGAATATTTTATGAAACGGTACAATTGAATTTAGGCTTACGGAAATCGCCTCTATTCAATTCCATCACCTATGCCATTCAGTACCGATATCATTGATCACGTTACTCCAAGCAGAAAGTTTTGATTTCCCGAGCGATCTGGTAGCGCGTACTTGTTTCAGGTGGATTAAAATGTACGTTGCTATACAAACAAGTAAATTAGTCAATATTTCCCAAAGTGGCAAGCTGTTATGAACTATATAATTGAAACGTGTCAACCAATTTTACTGACACAACTTTTTTCAATCCCTTGCCATATTGAGTATAGGCGCTTCTGCGCAAAAGTACATCACATGTCCGAATTGCCCCAATACTAGTCCTGGTCGCACCATCAGTTTTATATATATTTTTTTTGCAACAGAAGTGATTACGAAATCAATTCGATTTGTATTTTAATTTATTTTTTAATAAGTAAATGGAAAATCTCTTCCATATCTAAAACTTTGTAATAAATAAATATATTCAGTGCTCAAAATCGAGCCTAAAAGGGACCTGAAAGTTTGATCGACGACGCGCACTTTTTTCACAATCGGTTTTTTCGCGATGTTAAACCAGATTGTATCTATAGTAAAAGGTCCGAATTGGACCAATGCGAATTTCACAATTCACTGCCGGATTAAGCCTCACTTTAAGCAAGATTTTTGGTGAAAGATATTATCCAGCAGATCTATAAAACACGATTGTGCACTTGATTAAATTAGTTGTTTTTCCAACAAAAATCTAGTTATCAGGCATACAATTTTATATTTCAATGAATTTCAAAAAAAGTTTCTTCCATAAATTGTAGTGTGCATTCATTGTAATCGATTGTTGTTTAAAAATGTATAAATGTCACCGTTTTGAATTCAAAGTTATTGGTTGGATAAACAGAGGATTATTTTTTTAAATTATTTTCTATTTGATTATATTGTTTTGTTTGCATTACATTTCTAATTTAGTATATTGGGTGATCAGCCACAAGTGGTGACTTTTCATCCCTATTGTTTACATGATTCAGTTTATTATTATTAAGTTATAATATGCTTTCGCAGTTAAGTATTTTTTTCAGTAGGATGTTTTAAACCTACTTGTCTTCTGAATAAGGAGGTAAACAAATCTTATAAACTAACTTATAAACTATAAAGAGAGCTAATCGTTGCAATTGAAGATTGCAACGATTTTTGTCGGAAGATGCTTATAATACTGTTCGTCATAATTTCTAATGTTTCTACGTTTGCGAGTCTGTGCAACTCATTTCTACTAAACCAGGGAGGACGCTTCAAAATCATTTTCAGAATTTTTTTCCTTTTTTATTTCCACTATGTTAGTCACATTTTCTTTTTTACATTTTAACGACCTTCAATTAGCTATAGGTTACTGGGTAGGGAAAGTTATGAAAATTAGAGCCATAGTACTCAAGTGAGAGCAAGGATGTGAAGTAAACAGATCGTAAAACTAGAAGTGGTCGGGTCATTAGAACAGGCTGAATATCGTGCGGGCTTAATCTTTGTCTTCTGTTAATGAGGGTCGAGCTTAGGCAGTATAACTACGAATCACCCGAGTTCACTAACATGTGTCCTGGTAATGAAAGAGGTGTCCATCTTTACCGTGACAACCGAAAAAAATTAAGCCACGCAAGATCACCACTGAAAACCTGTCGACGATTAGCATCAATCTTAATGATGATTGCTAATTTTTATAACTTTCCCTACCCAGTAATCTCTAGCTAATTGAATATCGTTAAAATGTAACATTTTCAGAATTTTATTCTGAATCCTTTGAAGCGTTTTCTTCCTAGTAGCACAACACAGCCGGTCTAAATATTTGTTTATAAATTAATAGTTTGCTCTCTAGGCAGAGCCTAGAATTCCTATTTATAAGAAGGTATAAACATTTTATATATTGGTTGCATTTTGTTTAGATTCCTTCAATATTTTTTTATCGTAAATCAAACCCAAGTATTTAATTTAATTTGACCACGTTTAATTCAAACCATTAAATTTAATAATTAATTTAATTTATTATTTGGTTTAAGAGAAGAAGCTCTTGGCTTATGCGGAAACACAATCAATTGTGTTTTTGCCGCGTTAGTGGAAATTTTCCATTTTTTTAGGTAATCATTGAAAATATTCAAGCTTCGTTGCAGTCGACTGCAGATAATACGAAGACTCCCACCAGTGGCTGAGATGCTAGTATCATCACAGAAAAGTGACTTTTTACAGCCTGTAGGTAGATTTGGAAGGTCATAGGTAAAAATATTGTATAGAATTGGTGCGACGCTTGATCCTTGAGGGACGCCTGCTTTAACGGGTAGCTTATTAGATTTACAATTCTGATAAGAAACCTGTAGGGTACGGTTAGTAAGATAATTTTTAATTATCTTATTATGTGAATTGCAAAATTGAAATCACACATTTTGGCAATTAATCCTTTGTGCCAAACACTGTCGAAAGCTTTTTCGATGTATAGAAGAGCAACTCCAGTGGAATAGCCCTCTGAGATTCTGCTGGGTTTTTATCTGGCTTCAAAATAGGAATAACCTTGGCATTTTTCCATCATTCAGGAAAGGGAAGTATGCTAATTCAAAACATTTGTTGAATATTTTGACCAAGTATCTCATGGTGATTTCGGGAAGGTTTTTAAGAAGAATGTTGAAAATTCCATCATAACCTGGAGCTTTCATATTTTTTAACTTTTTCATGATGGATTTGATCTCATCATAGTTTGTTTCAACAATATCGTCTAGAGACAATACTTGATTTGAAGCGTTTTCATATTTTTGTAAGACTTCGGTTTCAATAGGACTCACAACGTTGAGATTAAAATCATGGACGCTTTCAAACTGCTGAGCAAGTTATTGAACTTTTTCTTCGTTTGTAAGAAGTATGTGGTCACTAGAGTGACAGGAAAAAAATGACCCCTATCGGCCCACCCCTGAGTCGATTCCTAGTCCCATCAGGAGTACTTGCACCAAATTTGAAGCAAATCGGACAAGTCTAGCTACCGGACCAACGTTCCTGAAGTTTATATGGGATTTTTCGACAATTTACATGGAGAAAATCCACTAGCTCGCATTTTTGCCGCTAGGTGACACTGTATGCATCGTATTATCACTGTAAGTGAGAATAAGAAAGATAATTTAATTGTCTACAACTTTGCCGAAGACTGCTAGTGAATTCGGCTTCGTTAAAAGAAGTTATTAAACTTTTAGCGAAGTGAGGTCTGAGTCAGTTTTGCATGGGGCCTAGCAGTGCATGGTTATGAAGTAGTACTCGATTCGCACAAACTAAACATTTTTGTGAAATAACCGTAAGATTTATCTCAATAGTATGTTCCGAAGAATAGTAGTAAATAATGCGAGTTATGTTTTGGTTAGAACATTGTAGTTCCACATTTTACCGCATAGAGGGCGCCAACACTAACTTTTTAACGGAAAGAGATAGAAATTAGGTGTCTCCCACAAAGTTGTAGAACAGACATTTTGCAATAATTCTTCCGAACATTTTGATATTCTATCTCTCTTCTATGAAAAGTTAGTGTTGGCGCCCTCTGTGCGGTCAAAGTTGGAACTAAAATTTTTCAACCAAAACATAACTCGTATTATGTGCTATATTTCTTCTGAACATACTATTGAGCTAAACCTAACTATTATTTCACAAAAATGTATAGTTCGTGTGCATCGAGTACTGATACACAACCATGCACTGCTAGGCCCCATGCAAAACTGACTCAGACCTCACTTTGTTAAAAGTGAAAAAAGGTACCTTTTTTTTAACAAAGCCGGATTCACTAGCAGTCTTGGACAAAGTAGTAGCCAATTAAATTATCTTTCTTATTTTCACTTACAGTGATAATACGAAGCATACAGTGTCGCCTAGCGGCAAAAATGCGAGTTAGTGGGTTTTCTCCATGTAAATTGCCGAAAAATCCCATACAAACTTCAGGAACGTTGGTCCGGTAGCTAGACTTGTCCAATTTGCTTCAAATTTAGTGCAAGTACCTGGTGGGACTAGGAATCGAATCAGGGATGGGCCGATTGAGATTTCAAAAATTCGTTACTTTTCTGGGCAGTCTAGTGGTCACCTTCCTTAAAAGCTGGAATTGGTTTCTGAGGTTTCTTAAGATTTAGAATTTGGCTTGATTTGTTCAACCTCTTTCGCGAAATTTTCATTTCTTAAGAGTGTAAATCTATGCTTTATTTCTTATTCTAGATCCGGATAGATACATTTCATAGCAGGATCACGAGAACGTTGATATTGACGTCTTCGAACATTCTTCAAGCGAATCAGAAGTTGAAGATCGTTGTCAATAAACGGAGTATTAAATTTTTTCTGTGTTGTTAGTGCTGATAAATTTCTAGCATCAACTATAGAATTACTTAAATTTTGTAATGCCGTATCAATGTCAGCTTTATTTTGTAAATCAAGGTCATGATTAAAATTATTCTCAATATAAGATTTGTACCTTTCCCAATTCGCTTTGTGATAATTGAACACTGAGTTAATGGGATTGGAAACAGCTTCTTGAGAAAGTGAAAAAGTTACTGGAAGATGATCAGAATCAAAGTCAGCATGTGAAATCAATTCGCTACAAAGGTGACTTTGATCTGTCAAAACAAAATCAATTGTTGATGTAGGACTATTCGGGAACAAAATTGAATTGCTTTGAGCATTATTCCAGGCTCGGTGTTTGGCGTTAAAATCACCGATTATGAAGAATTTCGACCGATTTCTTGTAAGTTTTTGTAAGTCTCCCTTCAAGAAATTAATTTGCTCGCCAGTGCACTGAAAAGGCAAATAGGCTGCAGCAATAAAAATGATACCAAGATCAGTTTCAACTTCGATACCCAAACTCTCAATCACCTTGGTGTCAAGAGACGGCGTAACGGAATGTTTGATCCTGCGATTAACCGCTATTGCGATTCCTCCGCCGAATCCATCTATTCGATCAAATCGATGAATAACAAAATTAAAGTTACTCTTCAATTTAATATTTGGTTTTAAAAAAGATTCGGTCACAACGGCTATATGCACATTATGTATCCTCAAGAAGTTGAAAAATTCGTCTTCGCACGTTTTTAATGAACGAGCATTCCAATTTAATAAATTTAAATGATTATTTAAAGTCATTGTTAAACTTTAATTTCATTACAATTTTGTTGGCAAATTCCCACCCCGCTTGAAAAGTTTCAAACATGGAGGTAGAATTTAACATGGCAATCATCATAGGCAACATAGAGTCTTGCAGGTATTTTAATTTTTCTTCCGTTACGCTACCTAGATCCATTGGACTAAAGGAAGCGTTGGGTGCAAACGTGTTTGTAGGCGTGATAACGGTTGCCGTTATTTTGGCCTTGTTACCTACCACTGAAGCATAAGATGACATACCATTGTAGGATGGTGTGACGGAAGTAGAAGAAGTTGTTAATCTATTTTGAATCGGATTAACACGTTTGGACGTGTTTTGTTTCTTCTTCTACCTGAAGAAGTAGGTACATTTTTTATGTTTTGTTTTTGTTGTCTAGAACGAGAGTTTATCATTTTTTCTCGAACAGGACAACCCCAGAAATTCGATTTATGATTTTCGCTACAATTAGCGCATTTGAAACTTTTTGTGGTTTTTTTAACTGGACAAGTATCATTCGTGTGCAATTTATCACCACAGGTCATACATTTGGAATCCAAATGACAATTTTTTGTGCCGTGCCCAAAGCCTTGGCATCTACGACACTGGGTCAGATTTTGAATTCTGCCCCCATGTCGTCTATAATGTTCCCACTTTACTCGCACGTGGAACATAAAACGTGCTTTTTCAAATACTTTCAAATTATTAACCTCATTACGGTTAAAATGAATTAAATAAAGCTCCTGGATTATCCATGAACAGATCGCTTACCAAATCATGTATTGATTTGGCAAACTTTTGCTTCCTTACTTTCTCCGGACATCAAATTTGTTGTGCGGTTGAGCGGTAACAGTAACAGAAGCTCCCGGACGTCCTCCTTGATGTAATTGTCATCATTCATGATGAGAAAATGAAGGTTCGTCAGCATCTGAGAGTACAGTTTCCGGGTTTGTGACTTTCCCACCGTATATTGCCGTTTGTCATATTTTGGAATCTTCTGCGTTTTGTACGTATGCAGTCCCTCTCGGTCCTTGGTTTTCTGAACGAAATACTTGGACAGATTCAACTTTTTGGTCATATCCTTGACCGAAGCATTGGGATTCTGCTTAAACGCTTTCACTACATGCTTGTAATTTTAATCACTAATAGAACATCCATTCTGACCACATTTCTTCTTCCGTTCGATGTTTTGAGTTAGGTAGTAAAGTTTAATCACACGACTCACCGTTGAGTACACGATTCCGAGTTGTCTTCCGATGTCCCGATGAGAGAGTTACATAAGGATTTTCCAGGTGCATGCGCAAAATTAATTTGCAATGTTACTTTTCGGGTGACGCCATTTTTTCGAAGTTTCAAGAAACTGTCAGTGATATAAACTACTTATGCCCAAATTTTCAAGAGCAAACACCCAATGAGGCATTTTTCCGTGATGTAATGCGATGCGGGAGATGCTTTAAAGCTATCCGCAGACGACATGACATTCCATATGTTCTAACGCGGAAACGGCAACTACGTTATGATAGCTAGAGCAAAATTCATAATGAATATTTCCTGTTGCATCGTCTGCGAACTGCTAAGGGGTTACATCTTTGTAGATTTTTTTAAAAACCAAATTTTTGTTGTTGTCCTAACATATGCGGCAGGGTCTTAAAAATGATATGTCAACATATGGAAAACAACAATAATATATGAATGTTCAAATTCTCAATTGTGCTGCAACGCCTCTTATGTGTACCTAAAAACTTGAACTTATGCGTACTTATAACTTGCATCGCGTTTTTCTCGAAACCGCTTTTTTGCATTGGCCGGAAACTTGAGTTACGATTTTGATCGATTTTGAAATTTTTGCAGTATTTTCAAAATTATTTTCTTAAGCGACGTACCTAGGATTTTATTCTTTCACTGCGTATTTTTTAGGAGAGCAATTGTGGGTCGATGTTTAACACCTCTCATGCGTTTTTATATTGAAAAGTGCGCCATTTCGCGAAAAATCAAGATATCGAGAAAATCCTATGTACATAACTTACAACTATCCTAAGGAACAATAAAAATTGTTTCTAGCTCTAGGTAAAAAAATTATTGGAGATAAATTTCCGGCCGTGGGCTCTTTACAAAAAAAAACTCGCCTGAGCTAAAATATTGCAAAACCGCTACCTTGTGTCGAAAATACATTGAAAATTGTATATTTGTACTTCAAGGTGGGTAGTAAAAATCCCATTTTACAAGACCTCGATTCACCTTTTTATTGCGCCAAGAAAAAAAAAATCCGAAATATGCCTATTTTTCCGTGCTCTACAGTGGTGTAACCCCTCTAGAGGTAATGAGCTATTGAGAACTATAATTTCAGTTCTAATGCGCAGATCGCGATGAAAATTAGAGCAATCGTGGATGTACAAGCCTAAATATGATTTTTCAGTCAATTTTCCGGTAGGATGAATGCAGCGAAACGAATGGCTATCGCGTAACTGGAATACTCAAAACCCTGTTGCATGTACATTATTCAAATCCATCCCACGCTTCCACCGAAATAGAAAATTCGAAATGGTTTATATAGTTCATAGCAAGTCCTGCACTGAACATAAATGATACTACAATTTATTGAACATATAGATAGACGGAGAAAGCTATCCCCGGTTTGGTAGAAGATAAACTGTACTCCAACGCCGATAGACTTTGTCGAGTTCCACTCAGGTATTCATAACCATTGCTCAAGCCAAATCCGTCGTTTGGCAAAGAGTGCACTTTCAACGGTCATCGACGAATCCGCTGAAAGTGCACAATTTGCATCTTGCTACGATTTATCATGTCAGTCATGAAATTGATATTGGTTCGAGTTGTGCAAATGTTGGCTGCAAGCAACTGGTGATGTTGGCACTACACCAACAAAATCAAAACTGGCAGCGCTAGGCAGGCTATAGTCACGAAACGGAACAAGTGGAACATAAATTGTTCAAACCAAACACGGTGCGAACTTTTGCAGTTTATTCGACTGTAAATTGACCGACAGAAGCAAAGGTGTAGCTTCGAAAAAAAAATTCTCTACTTGGAATGCATTCAAACAAATGAATTAGTTTATGTGTATTCGTCGATCAAATATAGTATTTGTAAGTGATGGAAATCCTAACATTTTACCAACTTATCCATCAAATACAACAGATAGGGTAAAGACCTAATTTTGGCCCCATTAGAGAGGGCGCCACACCATTCTTTTAATTACGCAGCCTACAATCGATGAAAGGCGCATAAATTGGCATCAGTATCCTTGCTTCGTTCCCAAGAACCAAATTATTATCAAAAATGTCCGGAGAATGGGGAAATAATTCTGTTTGAGCGCCACGAAAACTCGAATCGAATGCTCCTATTTTCGCACTACCATTTGAGCCAATGCGTTGAACAAAGATGGCAGACGCTGCTCTAACTAACGGGTTCAAATGGGTAGGGTGACAATAGAAATAGGGCAAAAATAGTCTCCACACCCTACGTTTTGATAATCTCAGCCGATTGCCAACTCTTCAACGGAAAACCAGCCCAAACCAGAGTTTTCAATACCAATACCTGAACCACAAACGGCGGCTAAATATGTGGCAATTGTCCAGGCCACAATGACTATCACGAAAGAAGCATCCAACACTCCAAACCAGTTGAAAGCCACATCGACGAGGAAGTTAATAACAATAACGACAGGTTTACAGTATAAGAAGCAAGGAAGAACATCTGATGGTGGATACCAAGACAGCTTTAACGATGATGACCTTCAAATGAAAGACACGAGAGAATTGAATGACCGCCATGACGCAGTAGGCGAGCAGACAAACGTTTCCCCGCTGCGAAAGAAGGTCTCCATGCGCAAACGAAAGTTGCGTGCACAAGATCCAACGGATAATCAATTACATAATTTATGTATTGTAAACATAACACGAATCCACGGCTCCGTTAAGCTACAGCTATGAGCCATGTCAAATAAGCGAAATAAAAAAATTGTCAGCTCCCAACACCTGCCACCACATAGGTAGTACCTACCTATTTATGAAGGAAGCGCTTTTTCTCACCTAACCTAAAACAATCTGTTACGTAGGTGACGCTGATAAAATTATCTAATTATAATCACTTATCAACATCGCTAATAGCAAAAGACTCTATCGCGATCGCATCCCCCGTTTCACAAACGAACCGGATCCATACCGGTTGTTGCCTGGTACAGGTTCTATCAAGGGGATATTGCATTCTTCGCACGGACAACAGACACTCGGTGGCATGTGCAGCCATCAGGCACCTTCACACCCGCAACTGGTTGGTTGGTTGGTTATTAGAGTGGGACATGGTTATATGAAAAAAATAAAATTTGGCTCCGAGTAACTTTTTGGGTCCCATTTAGCTCCCAGAACAACTCTGCAAATTTTTAGCTCGATGGGTGATACTATATTTTTGCGCCCACGGTTTAAAGTTTACATGGGATTTCGTATGGGAAAATTGTCTTTTGCAAATTAATTCTTCCAAGAGTCGCCCGTTATCTCCTAAAAATAAACAGACGTCTGATTTTTATAGAAAATTTGTCAAGGAAACAAAGTTTAGAAGACTGCAAAACGATCTGATGCTTGTGGAAAAAGTTATTAAGCAAAAACCGATTAATGCCCAGACGATTGATGAAAATTTCACTTTTCATAGCATCACTGCTTCTGACGGTTTTATTATATACAATTTTTTTAACTTTCTCTTATTATGTACAAAAGAAGCCTCAATTTATCCCTCAAAACCTTGCGAAGTTGCCAAATAGTACAGATAAACGATTTAGATACGTTAAGAGAGGATTAAAACAAAATTGCGTATAATTGGACAACCAACAGCAGTGGTGCTAGAAAAAATGAATATTTTATCAATCGTGAGAGGATCAATCGGTTTCTGCTTAATAACTTTTTGCTCAATCATCAGATCGTTTCGTGGTTTTCGAGACTTTTTTTCTTTGTTAAATTTCCTATACAAGCCACATAACGATTTATTTTAAGGAAGTAATGGGCGACTCCTGGAGGAATTATTTTGTTAAAGTTAACTTTCCTATACAAAATCCCATGTAAACTTTAAACAGTGGGCGCAAAAATATAGTTTCACCGAACGAGCTAAAAATTTGCACAGTTGTTCTAGGACCCAAATGGTACCTAAAAAGTTACTCGGAGCTGGAATCTATTTTTTGTCCCACCCTATTGGTTATATCTGCATTGCATTGGTTCTTCCGGTGGCTGGTTGGATGAAAATCGTCACTCTTCAGTAAGTATAGGTATCTACAGTCGTCGACCTGTGCTGTTCATGCCGCAAGCACGGATGGGTGTGGGACGATATCGAGTGCAGCGCAAAGCGCGGATAGTGGCCATTCGAGAAAGACGGTGTCTGCCGGTGGCACCATAATAAGGAAATTGAAGACATAAAGTGTGCGGTACATTGGGTGGAATGTCCGGGACATGAAAGAGCGTGCCGAGGAAATGAAGAAAGTGCAGGGACTTTTGTTCCTTGTTCCGTGGGTGTCGGAAGAAGCTTTTGTTCCAGGTTCCATGAATGTCGCTTGATAGGGGCCATTCTAGTTTCAGTAGCTATTAATGGGTGCTGTTTTGCACTGGGGAAAATGAGCGGGATTTGGAAGAAGCTATCGTTGAACCGTAAACTCGTTGTTTGTGCGAATAACAGTAAACAGATCTGTGAGTGAGTTGTTCATTTGATTACGGAAAAGATTAAGCTCGGATTATATTACAGCGAGTTTTTAAGACGCTAGAGGATGACGGTTCGAATGGGTAGTTCAACTGCAGAACGAAACTTGGTAATATTTTTGGGTTTCCATCCTGAAAAGCCGTAGAATAGTGTAATTTAGAATAGCAGAATTAACAATCGTGTGTTTATAATTTTGGTGGCTCTTTTTTGATAAGATTGACTGTACAGTGATATAAATTCCAATTTGAGTTGGCAAGGGGCTAAAATTGGTGAGATGTTGTGGCATCTAACTTTGGCATTTAATACAATATGAAGAATCGAGAACAAAAAAAATAAATTCTCTACTAACAAATTCGAATCTTCTATCAACTGTAACTTCAATCCAGTGATACCGAAATTGAAACCTCAGGCGGATAATAATACCCACCAGACGACTACATCTGACAAATAAAAAGTTCGTTATTAATTCGAGCTTTCCCGCGCAATCCGTTTTTTTTTCTCTCCAGCAGACAGTCAGCAAATCCACAGGAGCCACTTCCTTATCTCCGTATATTTATGCTCACGCAATTTGTATTATTCGATTCGTTTCATTTCCTGTGAGACGAGATTCCTGCTGCCGCTGTTGGTGAAAGGGTGCGCTATCGCACTGAACCAAAGCCACTAAAGTACAATTTAAACGAGGACAACGGTCCCCGGGAGGGTGATGGTGGTCGGAAATAGTGCGAGATCGTGCTGGGAAGCATTTGCCAATTTGTATTTATTCGTATTGACGGGAAAACATGCTTTCTGCACAATTGCGTACCAACCCAGTGAAAGTATGCTCCCAAACAGGACATACACAAACATTCACAAACACACACACACGTACCGAAACGCACGGAAGCTATATCGGAAAAGGACCTTTGTTGGTCTGGTTACGGCGAACCTCGGGTTTGGTGTTTCGTGACCCGGAAATAAAACGTCTAAATAAAGTGGTATGTTTTATGGTATTTGGATTAGCTGGTTATTGTTTGCACAATTGAAACCAGGTCAGGCAGTGTGGCTCTGGAGGAAAGGACGTCGTTCTATTTTCACTTTTGGCAATTTGGTTTCAAGTGACCGCAGCCGATTTAGTATCGCTTGACTAGAATTTGCTTATGGGGGGAAAATGAGATGGAGTGTGTTTTGCTGGGCCCATTGACTGGTGATGTTCGTAATCATAAAGTAAAAACACATTGCACCCCTTTCAAATTGCTGTAGCTTCTTTTTCATAAGGGATTTTCTATTGAAATTTAGCATGAAATTAGTTCAATATGTATTGCTTACATTAAAAAAAATCATTAGCAATTGTGGAACCGTTATGATAATGGAGTTTGAAGAACATCTGTAGCAGACCGGTAACAATTGTAATTTTTTTTCGGAACACTGCTTTTTCAAATGGTAATTGGATGCACAAATCATAGGCAAAATATGAGCTGTTTCCGATAAGTCTAGTTCACCCACAAGAGGTTTCAAGTTTCTATAGTAATATATATGGAAATACGGAAATTACAACTTTAAACCAAATAAAAAATTCCACAGTAGATCTGCATACCTCAAAACTTATGACCACATAGCTTATTTTATAACGAATGGCTTTGTTGAAGGTTGCATGTTGATTGGAGGTTCACCGACAGAATTATTTAACTTTGAAGACCAACCGATTTTTGAAATTTCCTATTCTAAGCATGTGCGCGAAAGAGAGGCAACACATAACTTTATATGAGAATATCTTTTTACTGCATAATCGGATCAATTTGCAGTCTTGGGCAATGTTGATCGCTACATCTTAAGCTATATATCTGAATATTTCGGGATACACAAGATAATACTGGCATTTTTTACTATATTTATTGTTTCTTTTGCCTATTTTTTATATATTTTCGCATACAAACTTGAAAACTCTTGTGAGTGAGCTAGAGTTTTCGGAAAAAGCTTATATTTCACAAATGGTATGTGAAGCCAATTACAGTGTTCCGAAAAAAAAGTCAAAATTGTTGCCGGCAATGTTGCTTCAGAATCTTCATCGCGACGAAGCACGGTGAATATGAATCACCTGCATTCGTCCCACATCGTTCTTCGCTGTTATATTCAACTTGCTGTTGATATTCATCCACGAATGAAGCCGACTGCCAATCTGTGTTTATCAGAATGCCTTATCCATACGTTCTTGCCTTGCTAATCATCGAATGAACGAAAGAACTGCACGAGGAAGCTATGAAGTGAATGACGAATAAACGACTCAGCAAACCATTCCTCACCATAGCGATGATCGCTTACAACTATTGGCGAAGATGACTTCAATTTTATCTTCGCAGGATGATGGCTCGCGAAGAAATATATTTTTATTCTGATGCGTTGTACTGTTCGGAACAAGCCAATGCGCTACTGGTTCTTCAGCACAAAACTATGGGTTAAATTAACAGCCGAATCAAGGCAATATTTGTTAAATATAGTACAATCTTAATAGAAGCCTTGTGTGTCAAGTATTCAAAGGAGATTGGACCCATGTTTGGTGATAAAACACGGCATAAGCATAACAAAATTCTTTTGGATGAAGTTTTGATTTTAATCTGCACATGGTGTTATATCACAATAATTTAACCTATTGCGCATGTTTTGCTAGTATCACGACGAAATCGCTTAATCAGCACGGTTGTTTAAAAATAAATTAACTGTAGGATGAACAGTGTATTGTGGGTGTAATATGGACAATACAAATATTACTTCTTGTTCCCCCATCGGGAAATACTTGGCATAAAAAACGTGCTGTAATTATTTTACTCCATAATGTCGAGATCCTTAGATACCAACAAAAAATATAAAATGGTTGAATTTCGATTTTTTTAATGCATTCCCTTCTAGGGATTAGCTATAATGATTACATTGCATGTGTACATCTCACGAATTCAACCATGACTGCTAACTTTGTTAACTAGTGCTATAAAGATAGATTGACTGTACATGATGTACATACTGTACATCATGGTCATGGAAACGCAGACCTCAAATTGAAATGTTTTGCAGCGGCAGAATATGATTGTTAAATTAGTTATGGAATTTATTGTTGCCAACGTAAGGGGCGGCTTAATTGTCGATGATTTTGGAGCAGTTACAGAAATTTCTTGACTCTTGGTGGTACATTGTTCTGATCGGGAACTGGAGTCACAATCTGCTTTACAAGTTAAGAAGTGTTGAGACCCTTCGTGTTGTTAGGCCAACATCCTTATTTTCAAACTTTCGCTTCAAACCCGCAAGGTATATGAAAAATTTTCTGTCATGTGATTGTCAAAGAACTTGTTGGCCGTATAGTTCCAGAGTGTGAACTGTATTTTACTTCAAGAAAATTCGAACTATGCGTACGATAAGCGTTAGAGTTGGAACTCCGAACAAATTCACACCAGAAGAGGTTATAAATTCTTTTGAGTTCTACATTACAAAGAAACAGATTCAAAGGAAGTGGAATATAGCGAAGCAAATTATGTGGAACAAATCGGAGTTTCTAAATACCTCCCAAAATTTATTCTGAAATTTCTACTGGGCGAGATTAGGATGCAAATGAAATTTCTGCAGATGATTATACACACACTTAGAAAAAATCGTATAAATTTACGTCTCCTTATCCTGACATATACGAGCATCAAAAATGACTTAGTTTTACGTTTGATTTTAATTTTACATGACATTGAATTTCGTAATCATATAATTTTACTCCACATATGGCGTTTGTTCTGAATGACAGTAAGTGTAATTTTATGTCATTGCGCATGGAAAATATGTTTCATTTAAAATTAAATGGAACACGATGATGTTTAATGTTTAGTCATTTCGTGAATTGCGGTTTGTTAAATTGTGTCATGTTTGCAATTACGTCAATGATATAATTTATAATTTTTTGACGCGTAGTTAAATTTTGTCCTGAGTTCTCTTTTAATAATTCAATAAGTATCGTTTTCGCTATCGAATGATTTAATGAATTAACAATATGATTTTTAATTACACAAAGCATGATAAAATCTTATGTAGGGGGAGAGGGAGTTCACCAAAATCATACGAACTCTTATCTGGGGGGAGGGGGAGGTTGAATAGTTCTAAAAAAGCCTTACGTAATTAGTGTACGGCGGCCCCGAGCAGAATATTTTCTATGATGAAAGGATTTTTCATTTCAAACATTTATAATTACCTTAAGGGATCGAAACAAGTATAAAAATATTTAAAAAAAATTAAAAATCAAATAGAATACGTTGTAGCCAAATGTAGAATCTTACGCTTAGTCAAGTCTCCCCATGGTCCTCTACTCTATCGTCGGGACTATTAAATTTACGTACATTTTCGAAATATGCTAGAAGTACCAAGTTCCAATCAATCTTACATTTAAGATTCACCCACTTAAAATAAACAACTTGATCAAATTTAGTAACTCAAGCTTCAACACATTTCTGATCAAAATTAGTCGATTAAAAAAAAAGCATTTCGCGGAACGCATTTTCACACTAGACATTTTGAATTTATTTATGAAACTGTTATGAACACTTTTTCATTAAAAATATTTCTGTTTAATATTCCAGTAGCACTGATTATGGCAAGCAAAGCTTATTTCCGTTCAACTTCATAGTATGTCATGACTTGTAGAACACTTGAGCGATATTGGAAAATATTGATATTTTTAACGTCCATTTCTCATATTATTTAGGCGCTTCTCCACAAAAGAAATTTTGAAGTTTTCGAAGAAAACTTTTGCCTTTAAAAATCTGGCCTAGAGGATTGATATGTCTTGACATATTGATTCCCTAGACTCTAGTTTGTTCCGTGAAAAAATTATGAACACTTTTTATATAGGATTTTGCATGAATATTGCAACATTTAAAAAAATTGTTTTGGCATTTTCAGGCCATTTTTTTCTAAAAAGTCGTATATTCTTTATGGGAAAAAACAGTTTTCACTTTCAGGCACTTTATTCGAAGATGACGAAGTTCTTATAACTGTCAAATAAAAATAGTTTAGTGGTTGGTGTCCTTAAACATCTCATGCGCTCTAAAATATTTTTTAATATGTCCAGAGATTACATTTATGTTAAATAATAATTACTAAATCTATATAAAAACGGTTTTAAAGTATCACAGCAGTGTAGAATAAAAAAAGTCGATTTTCAATTTATTAGTCAAAAATGGCTTTAGAATGTTAAAAACCATATCCCAAAACATGGAAGACGAAAACAATACATAAATATTCAGATTTTCAATTCTACCGCAATGCCTCTTATGTATATCTCGTGTGTACTGAAAACTTTAATCGCGTTTTTCTCGAAGCCACTTTTTTTGAGCTGACCGCAAATGTAACTCGAACAAATGATTTTTGAACGCTTGGAAATTTTCACAGTACAGTAAGATTCCGTTTTTGGCACGTTCCGGTTTTGGCATGCTCCATTTTTGGCAACAAAAAAGCTCCGTTTTTGGCAACAAATGGGTTCCGTTTTTGGCAACATTATTTTGGTTCATAGTAAATCTTTTGAAAAATGCTCAATAATCATTTTGGTGTAATAATGGATATCACTTTTGACTTTATTTCCAAACATAGGAGTCATATTTACTATATTTTGTGGGGGCGGGCATAGCGAATAAAGTTGAATTTGTAGATTTTTTTCTATTATTTCATTCCATTTCACATATTCTTATATAAATAATGTTCTTGTAACATTAATGATGTCACAAATTGAAAATAAAACCTTTTAAAGTAAGGTTCCATTTTTGGCACGGTTCCAGTTTTGGCAACTGAAAAAAAAATATTGTTGCCAAAAGCGGTATCCCACTGTACATATATTCAAAATTGATTTCTCCAGCGACGTACGTAGGATTTCTTTTATTGCTTAGCTTTTTTAATTAATTTTGTGTCGATTTTTATGACATGTTTGGCGTGCTCTACAGTGGTGTAGCCCCTTAATAGAATATATCCAAATTTTATTTCTTGATGTCATGTCAAGTGAGATATAGGGTGATGAGCCCATTATCGCTGTTTCTATTATCACGTTACCCATTTGAAGCCGTTGGTTAGAGCAGTGTCTGCCATCTTTGTTTAACGCATTGAGTCAAATGGTAGCGCAACAATAGGGGCACTCGATTCGTGTTTTCGTTGCGCTCAAATACGAGAATTTTACTGTTTTCAGCGCATGTATGTTATTATCTTGGTACTTAACAACGAAGCAAAGCTATTGATGCCAATTTGTACGCATTCCATTGTTCGTAGGCCGAATAATTAATAAATCAGTGAGGCGCTCTCCTTAGTATGGTTAAAATAGGCACTTCACCCTACATATTCAGCATTTTTTCTGTAATGCTTTGTTGTACAACTTTATTGAAAACCTGCTATATTTTGTTGAAATTAAAACTGTATTAGCTGCTATTTAAGCTAAAGAATAGTCTTTCATGGCACAAAAACTTATGTTTACAACAATTGAAGTTTTATAGCACGCTACAAGTGCAATTTAAATGTTATGAGTGGCTATAAAAGTACGATAAAGCCTCAATTGATACTAGGGTATAAGACTAACCGGTTCAGTTTTGGCAAAAGTTTAATATTTGCTAAGTTTGGTTGAAATCGGAATGCATCGATTTGTCAAAAACTTGTGGCTTGATTATACTTCTATAGATATAGAAATTTTATTATATAAAAGTATTTCGTCTTACGGTTGCTATCTGTGTAAAATGGTCCTAAGAAAATCGTTAAACGTAGATTCAAGGAAACTATCACCCAGTGTTGATTTCATCATTAGAAAAAAAGTTATTTGAAGTACCAATAGTCTACTATGTAGATTCATAATTGTGTTGATTCGGTTTTCGCCCGCGAGACATCCGCAGATTTACAAATGTAATTTATTTGTTTTGCCTTACTTACGCAGCTTCTCGTTTCAAATCTGGTATAAAACATCAGCAAATAATCATTATGTACTACTAATTGTTTATAGCAAAAGTCATCCTATTCCGAACATAGCAAGCATTTCTGCACCACTTCAGTCATGAAGCTCTGACCCTTCCATCAATGAACAAGAAATTTGTTTTTCTTGGTCGCAATCCAGGAGGAATGAAGAACGAAGAATCCTTAGCGAAGAATGGCTAGTGGCGATTATCACCTAATGTCGTTTTCGCTTGAAGCAGAAACTAACTCAGTTTCGGACCTAACTGCTGTCAAACCGTTTGTTTGAAGCCAGTTTCCAACCTAGGTTATGCGCCACTGAACTGAAAACCGGGTTGGGTTCCAACCTGAAATATATTTCGGGTTCGCTCACACCACCGCTGTTTGGCGAGAACCCAACTCAGTTTCATTAAAAACGTTCGTTTGAAGCAACTAACCTGGGTTAGTTTCTAGGTTCTCAATCGAAAACGACATAAGCCATTCGTGTGCCGATCCGAACGATGCGTGAAGATGAACATTGCATGAATGGCTAAATTCAACAAACAACGATGCGAACCAGCAGCGAACAGCAGACATCAGATTCGGATTTTTTGTTTGTATTATTCATTTTCGCTGATTCTGTGCTTCCGTGTGACGAACGGCGCAGCGTTATTCGAGGCATGGGTGAATGACACGACGAATATCGCATCGATGATGAACGAATGAACTAGTTAGGCGAAGAATATTTGCAACATTGGTTGCCGGTCTAATCTGCAACAAAAACATCCCTCACCGTACCATCAGTAAGAAGCTGGGAGTGGTCCAATCTACGGTAAGTGTTGGTTTGGAAAGATACAGCGAACATTTGACTGTCGATAGGAAGAATAAAAAGTGGTTGAAATGGATCTTCATATAGTGTGAAGGATCACTCTAAACTCGGCTGTTGACGGATCATGAAAGACGAGACTTATGCGAATCAGATTTCCGGCAGCTTTCTGGTCTTTTTATCTTCACTGCTTGTCATACGTTCGACGTTCCTGAGATAGCTGGAAAGCAGAATTTTGCATTAGATTGCCAAAAGATATATGTGATTTGGCAGGTAATTTGCTCGTGTAAATAGCGGAGTATCCCGCTAGTGACTTCTGAGGTCTCACGATGATCCTAGGCTTTTCTGGTCGGGTTAACCGGGTGCCATTACTCAAAAGATGTTCTGGGGTGGTGCAAGGCTAAGGAGTTCAATTTCGTGCCAAAGGATCTTAATCCCTCGAACGCACTGGAATTGGGCCATCGTGAAGCAGGCTCTCTGGAAGCATCGTAAGCACGTGAAATCGGAGGCAGAAATGAGGAAAAAATAAATTTCAACCCAAAAACCAGCTGTCCCAAAAGTTTCACAAGCCCTTAATAGGTGTCCCACATCAATTTGCCTCACAGAAAAAAATGAGTAGAAAATAACCCATTGGGTATATTTTTTTGAAAATTTGAGTAGTTTAGAATGTATTGTTTACACTGTATTTTACCGTTGTCAGTTTTTCGAAAATAGGAAAAAATAGCGTCACCCCAAAAGCAACGTTACGTTGCGCCAGCAACTGGAAAATCCTTAACTCTCTAATCGGGACATCGAAAAAAATTAAAGGGTTGTGTACAGGACACGACCACGGTGACATTAAAAATGTAGCTTTTTTCAAGAGCGTGCAAATGAATTTTATCTATCACACATATCGACTCACGCTCTTGTTCACTCGCCTGTTTTCATATGTTACAATTTGCTATATACCCTCCCCATCAAAACAAAATTTATTGAAGGTTTTTTAACGGTAATCTATTAATTAATCAAGTATCTCACTAGGTGATTGGCATTATTTGGCTGATCCATCTAGTAAAAATAGGCTGGTCTGTCCAGAAAATATATTCAAAAGAAAAGTTCCATATTGAGAGCTGTAATGAGGAAGCCCACGCCCGCCAACGGAAATATACAGATTCTCCATGAAATATGAAATTTCATTTTCCATTTAAATTTTCAATAATGTACTAATGAACTTAAGTAAACAATCTTAAGGTTAAGTATTTCTTGATCGATTAGTGGTTGAACAAATGAAATTATTTGATAAATTACATTGTTATACAACGTTCGCACTACCAGTTAAAACGGGTTTTTATGCTATCTTGGTGACATTTTTCTTGTTGCTAATTATTAAAACGTGTTATAACTCTGTAGTGTAAACATTGTATTATTAAACCAATTCTGCGGCGTTTTATGTTATATAGGTGTTTTATGTGGTAATAGGACTGACATAAATATATCTTCAGTACTGCGGTTTGTTTCATAATTTAAAACAGATTTATTTTAAAATTTAAATTGGTATACCCAACCGTTCTATTTGTTGTATACTTTAAAACGCAATTAGAACTGTGTTTTAAATACATAGGGTAGGATAGATATTCTGACTGGATAAACTGGGAAAACAATTTTAAGTCCAGTAACGCTTAAGACATGGCTTGAATTTGAATCGAAAAAGAACACCCGCTTAAACTGCTGCTGGGACGGTAAGTTCTGTTTTAAAATTTTCCGTTGTGTGCAGTACGAAACAAAAGTGTTTGAAATTAGAAAACAAAAAGTTCTACTGGGAATGTGATTGTTTCCGATGCAATTACACTCAGATTTTTCACGCAGGGGATACAGGCTGTGTAAATGAAAACCGAGTAAATTTAAAAAAAAACGCGTTAATGAAAACCGCGTAAATTTCAAAATCCGCGTAAAAAAACCTGAGTGTACTCTCCTATATAAAATACTACACCCAAAACGCGAACCGTATGAATTACATGCGAATAAGCATGATTCTAATGCGAATTTTGCATTGTAACTGGTATAATGCATATAAAGCGATATTGGTCCGGGACAAAAATGCATTAAGGCTATTACACCACAGAAACTTACACAAACCCACAGTTGGGAACGTATTAGTGAATTCAACGATATCGGAATATTAGTATTAAAATGACTCCGCACTAATACACATGTAAAGGACTCTCCACTCGGATACATGTGCGCTCTGAAAATACTAATACACGCTCAAGGAACAGTTTCCATTTCGCCTTTCTACTGATCACATGCTGCATATTGGAGAGAACAATTTATAGCATCATAAAATTGGTGGGGTGTGGGTGATGATTTTGTTTTGATAATATGTTGAGCTTTCGGCGTTCTCTAAACCCTAAATTTACCAGCGATATGCGACTTCTAGCCACTAGATAGGTTCATAAATAATGATTAATGATTATTTAAGCGAACTATACGCAGGAGAAAGTTACCTATATGGGAACATTGGGTTAACAGATTAATTCAACATTTGTCGGATAGAAGCCGTCCGCCAATCATTTCTGGCATTCCTCATATTAACAGTACTTTCAGGTGATATCATATCAGTATTTCGCAGTAAAAGTATCTAAGTTTAAAGTATCATCAACTATAAGGGCAGTGATGACATGGGTTTGCACTTTTGAGCAGCAGTGGTAGTTACTCATTTCAGTTTGTATTATTTCCCGAACATACGAATCCAGCGCACATCGCAAATCAATCTGAGCACAAATCATTTTCTTCCACTCTTCTCTGAAGCACAGAATGAGAGAGCGATGATTTCACTGCAAACACCATTCGCTATGGGAAAATAACGCGTATATCACACACTCTCGTGAACGTAAACTGTTCACGCGTTTAGTGTGGTTGGAATTGAGCTGTTCTCAGACAAAAAAGCATAACTGTGTAAGAAGACAGAAGTTCTTACAAGCACCACAGAGGTATTCATGTATAGAATACACCACCTTTTTTGGAGACTCAGCAAGCAAAACCAACTAATACTTTTACATGCGGGCAGATAATATGGTAGCGTGTATTCTCAATCAATTTATTTTATCATGAATCAAGCTGTGTTGGTGTAATGCAGTAACTATGATTGGTCTACAACGCGAAGAAGGCATGATTCTAATTCGGAATATGAACGAAAGGATGTAATGCCTTTTTTGCATTGGGAAATTGTTTTGGGTGTACGCTGCTGAACAGTGCAATAACTACAGAAGCACGTTGTCAGATGCCTTACTCATAAAAAACATATAACCGAAATATGAAAACCAATAGGCTCTTTACCCTACGCAGCTACAAAGCGCCGTAAACATGGATTAACAAGTTACAACGCACACGCATGCATAAAAATAAATATATTTTTTTCAAACGCAACACTCTTAAGCAGCACACACCGTATTGAATTAAATCCAAACCACCCCGCCCACCCACTTTGCAAATCATTCTGTGACACCATGCTGGTACCCAACAAATCCGCACACGGCCACCGCTGCCGAAAATGCATAGCGTCTACCGCTTATTGTAGTGCCCAGACGCTGCAGCCATGATCTTACCCGTTCGACATAAGAACAAAAACTGATTCAAACAGGTACGCGTCACCTCTATTTATAAACTAACCGTATATGGTTTAGTCACTTAGGTGCGAGTGTGTGCGAATGCCAACGTTGCTGAAAATCGATAGCGCTGTTTGCATCGCCCGGAGAAGATGTTGTTCGTATGGGATAAGAGCAACAACTGATTGAAACGGACATGCGTTGCTTCTATTTATGACTTTTCGTGTGTGATTAAGCCACTAACCTACCCTCTAATGACGGCTGTGTCTGAGAAATCTGCATCACGAATGGTAATTTTCCCGTTTTTCGTGAACTTTTTAATTTTACCAATTTTTAAAAGTCTACTTTTATTGGGGAGATATTAAATTATTACCAATATTTAAGTTAGGTGTTTCTGAATCGGTTGGTGTATGAATGATTAAAATCCATCTAGTAATATCGGAGTTATAAGCGTGCAAACCTTACATAGTTTCGTTACATGGGAGATAGTTTAGATTTTAGAATGACACCTAGCCCTAGATAGTGGAGTAAGACATTTTTAATGTCAAAAACAACTCGGAATCATGCAGTCAACGGTCGTGTGATTAAACGTTACTACCAAACTATGAGCATCGAACGGAAGGAGAAATGCGGTCAGAATGGATGTTTTATTAATGTTCAGGATCACAAGCATGTAGTGAAAGCGTTTTTACGGAATCCCCGGTCAGGGATGCGTCCAAAAAGTTAAATCTGTCCAAGTATTTCGTTCCGAGAGCCAAGGACCAGTATGGACTGCAGACGTACAAAGTGCAGATGGCTCCAAATCGTGACGTACGGCATAATATAGAGGGAAATTCTCGGGCCCGGAAACTGTACACCAAAATGCTGACGAAACCTCATTGTCTCATTATGGATGAGAAGACTTACGTCAAGGCGGACTTCTGGCAGCTTCCGTGGCTACTGTTCTTAAGATAGTTGTGTAATGAACGAAACAAATGATGCTAGATCCGGCATATATGGAGGATGCATCAGTACTTCCCAGCCAAAATCCTTAAATTTGTTACGAGTAACCATTGACGTATGCGAACGAGCGTTGTCGTGATGGGACACTACACCTGTTGATCAATTTAAAAAGTTTCCGTTCAATTGCCTGTTTCAATCTCTATAGCTGTCAATAGTACACTTCAGAATCAATAATTTATCCTTGTGGCAACAGTTAATAGTATACTATTCCGTTCGAATCCCACCAAATGCACAGCAATATTTTTCACGGATGCAATTCTGCTTCGGCAATAGTCAGCGTTGGTGTCCCTTGTTGGCACCACGACGTTCTCTGCACGATGTTGTCATATGTTATTCATTTCTCATCCCCATTTATAAATCTCTTCAAAAATAGTTTGATTTCATTTCGCTTTACAGGGATTTCATGAGAAACCGACCGACCGAAACTTTGCAGTTGTGTTCGGTTTATGAATCTTCATGGTTTTCTCTGGCAAAGTGCATTAATTTCAAAAAAATTGGTCGATTACTCCATTTTATACAGCAAAACTATCTGAGAACGAGTCACAAAGCATGAATACTTCAATACGAAGAAATATACTCTGATGTGTCATCTTTCATAAAATCAAAAATTTAAATTGCAAACAAATCCTTTTCTTTCAAATTTTTCATATTTTGTCAGCAAACCTAAAGAGAAAAGAAACATTTTAAATATGATTACACGATGGAGAACTTATCGGCAAACAAATTTTTGTAACAATAACTTCATACATGTTTTTAAATTTAATACTAATTGCGATATAAAACTGTAATTTTATTACAGAATATAATTCTAATTTACATTTTAACGACCTTCAATTAGCTAGAGACTACTGGGTAGGGAAATTTATGAAAATTAGAGCCATAGTACCCAAGTGAGAGCAAGGATGTGAAGTAAACAGATCGGAAAACTAGAAGTGGCAGGGTCATTAGAACAGGCTTAATATCGTAAGGGCTTAATTTTTGTCTTCTGCTAATGAGGGTCGAGCTTAGGCAGCATAACTACGAATCTCCCGAGTTCACTAGCATGTGTCCTGATAAAGGTAGACGTGTCTATCTTTACCGTGACAACCGACTAATTCTAAGTACCATTTTAATTCTAAGCAGCAACTTAAATCAAAATGCATATAACAAAAATCATAATGATTGCATAAACTTTCTATAGAAGAAAGGCAAAAATGTGAATTTGCTGTGTGTCCGCACTCTTAAACCCGTAACTCCGGAACCGGAACTCGGAATTTAATGAAATTCAATAGCAGCCTATGGGAACGTTGTACCTTTCACTTGATACTAAGTTTGATGAAATTGGTTCACCCATCTCCGAGTAACCGATGTGCATATTTTTGGTCACATAGATACATACATACACACACACAGACGCACATAAGGCTACTATCCTCCTAGCCCCTCCGAAACAGGGTAAGGAGAGGCAGATTGGAGGGAAGAACACGCCAGTTCCCATAACTCCAAAGAGAACAAGATCCTCGCCAGGAGACGAAAGACCAGGCGGGTCAAAGAGGCAGTCGCTCGAGGACGCTCTTGCTGCCGAAGGAAAGGACGCCACCCGACAGGGTGATAGATGGAGTACCGTTGTAGATAGGAAGAAGAAACACGAGAAACAGCAAACAAGGAGGAGCGGAAGGGTAGCAGAAGAGGAAATCAGAAGAGGAAATCAGAACCCTCGACTCGTCCGAAGACGCCTAAGGGAGAAACCGTGCTCGCCATAGCCAATGACGCGACGGTGAATGCAGCGCTGCTCAAAAAGGTCAGAGAGAACCCGGAGCTGAAAGATGAGGGGGAAAAGGAGGCAAGAGTCAGGCGTACCCAAAAAGGTAAGATGCTCCTCGAGCTGAAGAAGAATTCTACGACTAGTAGCTCGACCTTGCAGGAAACTATTACTAAATCAATTGGTGAAAAGGCAGAAGTTAAAACCTTAAGCCCGGAGATGGTAATTGTGTGCAAAGACCTTGATGAAATCACGGCGGAAGACGAGCTGAGAGGTACAATGAAGCAACAGTGTAACCTGGGCGAGGTGCACATGACGATCAGGTTAAAGAAGGGATACGCAGGAACGCAGACAGCGATGATTCGTTTACCGGTAACCGCTGCAGACAAGGCACTGGAGGTAGGTAAAGTTACAGTTGGATGGTCGAGATGCCTACTGAGAGCCGCCCCACGAGTAAATAAACAAGCGGAGAAATGCTTCAAATGTTTAGGCATTGGACATTTAGTAGGGGCTTGCAAAGGCCCGGACAGATCCGGGATGTGCTGGAAATGCGGAGAGACGGGCTATCTTGCGAGAGACTGCACGCAGAAGCCGAAGTGTTTCCTTTGCACCCCAGTGGACTGAAGCGACCATCAGAAGGGTGGCTTTAAATGCCCTGCCTACAAGAAGGCGACTGCAGGCCAACAATAATGAAGATGACCCAGATAAACCTGAATCACTGTGACAACGCACAGCAACTGTTGTTGCAGTCTACGACAGAAAAAATGTGCGATGTCGCTTTGATCACAGAGCTTTATCAAGTCCCCCCGATAACGGTAACTGGGTGGCGAATAGATCAGGAACCGCTGTGATACAAGTTATGGGCAGATTCCCCATCCAAGAAGTAGTAGAACGCTCATATGAGGGTTTCGTGATAGGCAAAATCAATGGCGTCTTCGTGTATAGCTGCTATGCTCCTCCAAGGTGGACAGTAGAGCAGTTTAGCCTAATGCTAGAGCAGTTAACAGAGCAGTTGATCAGTTGGAAGCCAGTAGTCATTGGTGATGACTTCAACGCCTGGGTTGTGGAATGGGGCAGTAGAGTAACCAACACAAGAGGGTGTATCCTGCAGGAAGCTCTGTCGAAGTTAGACGTACGATTGTGCAATGAAAGTTCTGTTAGCACATTTCGGAGAGACGGGAGGGAGTCTATCATCGACGTCACATTCTGTAGTCCTTCATTGAAGGTGAACAAGGATTGGTAAGTATGCGAAACGTATATACATGGTGACCACTAGGAGATTCGCTACGGTATCGGTCAAGGGAACCCCGCGGCAGTACGGAGAAGGATGACCGGCAAACAAAAGTGGAAGATGAAAGCCTTCAACAAAGACCTCTTTGTTGAGGCACTTCGGCCGAATATCGAGACCGAGAACGTGGATGCGGCTGACCTAACAAGAAGGATTGTGGCGGCTTGTGACGTCACAATGCCGCGTAAACTTGAACCACGCAACAAACGGCGTCCAGCTTACTGGTGGAACGAGACGCTTAGTACGTTACGCGCTGCTTGTCTCAGAGCCAGAAGGCGGGCTCAGAGAGTAATATCGGAGCCAGATAGAGAAGACCGCAACGCAGTGCTTCGGGAAGCTAGGGCCGCTTTAAAACGTAAGATCAGACTAAGCAAGTCAGACTGCCAAAAGGAGCTGTGCCGAGAAGTAGACGCCAAACCCTGGGGCGACGCGTACCGAGTAGTGATGGCGAAAATGAAGGGCTCGACGACGCCTGCCGAAATGTACCCGACTAAGCTGAAGATAATCGTCGAGGATCTTTTTCCGAAGCACAATCCAACCATCTGGCCACCAACACTGTATGGCGAAGAAGAAGGAACAAACACGGACGATGACGAGCTCGCAGAAGCATCGAAGCGCCTGAAATCAAAGAAATCCCCCGGTCCGGACGAAATACCAAACGTGGTGCTGGAAGCTGCGATCCTGGCATATCCGGACATGTTCAGGATGGTGCTGCAGAAGTGTCTAAATGAAGGCCCCCGAAATGTGGAAGGTTCAGAAGCTGATGTTGCTGCCGAAGCCATGGAAGCCACCGGGCGATTCGGCCTCGTACAGACCCATATGCCTGCTGGATACACTTGGCAAACTCCTAGAAAGGATCATCCTTAACAGGTTGACGAAATTCACGAAAGGTGAGCACGGACTATCCAAGATGCAGTTCGGATTTCGCAAAGGAGCATCGACAGTGGATGCAATTCGGACAGTGCTCGAGAGTGCTGAGAAGCGAAAAGAAGATCGATACTGCGCTGTGGTCACGATCAGGGTGGCCAGACCTACCGATTTGTACGAGACGGGTGAAGGGCAGAAGTCAATGTGAGTCACAGCGGGTGTCCCTCAGGGCTCCATTCTTGGTCCAACTCTTTGGACTCTTACGATGGGGCTTAGCACTGCGACTGCCCAGGAAAGTGAAAATCGTGGGTTTCGCGGACGACATGTCACTAATAGTGATGGGTGAGACACTGGAAGATGTGGAGGTGTCGTTGACGGAGATAATAGACGCGATCGAGAACGGGGAACCACAAGACGGAGGTGTTGTTGGTCAGCAACTGCAAAGCGGTTCAGCGAATGCAGATCGACGTCGGAGGGCACGTTATTGCATAGAAGCGTGCACTGAAGCAATTGGGAGTAATAATCGACGACCGGTTGAGCTTCAACAACCACGTCGATTACGCCTGCGAAAAGTCGACGAAGGCAACGAACACGATAGCGACAATCATGCCAAACTTCGGCGGCCCGGGAAGCAGCACGAAACGTCTGCTATCTACTGTTTCGTCATCGATACTCCGATATGGGGTTCCTGCATGGGGTGCTGCACTGAAACCCAAGCGAAACCGTGAAAAGCTGAACAGGACATTCCGGCTGATGGCCGTACGAGTCGCGAGTGCCTACAGAACAATATCTTCGGAGGCAGTGTGAGTTATCACCGGGACGATCCCCATCTGCATCACCCTGGCTGAGGACGTGGAATGCTACTAGCGAAGAAATACACGTAATGCAAGGAGACTGGTCCGAGCGGACTCGTTGGCTAAATGGCAGCAGGAGTCGTACAATGCGGAGAAAGGAAGGTGGACCCACCAACTCATCCCAAATGTTGGCTTGGATGCATAGGAAGCATGGGAAGGTGAACTTCCATTTGACACAGGCACCGATGCTTCCGGAAGTACTTGCATCGCTTTGAATATGCTTGGTCACCCCTGTGCCCGGAGTGTGCGAACGTGCAAGAGACACCGAAACACGTGGTCTTCGAATGCTCTAGGCTCGACGAAGTTCGTAGGGGTATGCTTAGTGTGACAGTTGATAATATAGTCGAAGATCGGGTTTCGAGAGAAATTCCGCCGCCGAGGAACTCTATGATTGTGTAGACTAGGTCCACTGCCGGGAACTAGTTGAGTAGTACGTGACGTAGCACCGAGTTTGGGTTGTCGGGGCGCCTGTGAACCGGACGTCAAGCTTCACCGAAATCGCCGGAGAAATCTACCGCTCGGTTTCAGGAGAACCTCCCTTGCCGGGGAATTCTCCGTCGGAGTAGGCTAGATCCATTGTTGGGGACTAGACCGAGTAGTTCGCGAACAAGTGATGGTGGGAGCTGAATGGCTCATCGGGAAAGTAGAGCGAAATGAAACGAGAGGGAGCCAAAGGGCTCAAGAAATTGTGGTGCTAAAACCAAAGAAGAATCGGTATTGGGAGAACTTCCTTCGCCGGGGAACTATCCGTCGGCGTAAGCTAGATTCACCGCCGGGAACTAGACTGAGTAAACTGCGACTAGATACCACCAGTCGCGGGTCGTCTGGGCACCAGCGAATTGGACGCCCTGCTCCACCGGAATCGCCGAACTGACCTCGACACCTGGCTGGTTGGTTCGGTTTCGGGAGAACTTCTCTCGCCGAGAAATTCTCCCTCGGAGTAGGCTATGTCAACCGTCGGGGACTAGACCGAGTAGCTCGTGAACAAGTCGAAGGATCAACGAGTAAATGGCGCTGAATTGTACGAGAAGGGAGTTGCGAAGCTAACTGGCATAAGGAAGCCCAATGGCTCGGTGAATTAGACAATCGGAAGTTTGCCACCCAGATTGTCTTCGTAGGGGACTACTACTAAATAGTGGAATTAGAGTGGGTGCTATGCACATAACAACCCCTCCCGAAGTAATCCCGTAAGGTAGTGCCGGGGAGGAATCAGGTTCTGGGCAAGAGCAATTGTTTTTAGCGGGTCAGGTGATGGCAGTCCAAACCCGTTCCCTGAGACATTTAGGTTTTGGTACATTTTTTCCCGTCTTGAAATTTTTTCTTGATAATAAAACACACACAGACATTGTCCCAAATCGTCGAGCTGAGTCGATTGGTATATAAGACTCGGCCCTCCGGGACTCGGAAAAGTCTTGAAAGTATGAGCGAATTTTATACATTTCCTTTATAAAAAAGGTAAAAAACTAATATTCCCCCTTTTGTATATCAAACTTTTAGGATTCCTAGTTTTAAGACAGTTGCAAAACAATTGGTCTCACTCTTGTATATAGCATTGTATTTCTAGTTTTACGACAGCCCCCTATTATTATAAATAATATTTAAACATTGTAACCTCCTAGTTTCAGAATACCTTAAATGTAAAAAGCACCGCCAAGCTAACGCATTTGTGCCTGAACAAAAAAGGTGATCCATGGCAACAGCTATGTAACTGTCAGTTTGCAAGCTTTTGTAATACAAAAATTACTACAAATATCTTTAACCAACCTTTAACACTACCCGTCCTAAGTTTGGAATCGCTTCAATAAGTATTGCAACACCCAGCTCGAAAAGTTTTGCATCACCTAGGAAATGGTCAATTCATGGGGCTGTATATCGACATCTTGATTAGCTACATATTTGCTCTCTTAAGGAAAGTTGATCTTTAAGTCAAGGGGATCAGGCAGGTGAACATTTTAGTTTGGGATTATGTCACTGCATGGCGCTAGTGTACATGTGAAGTTGCGCATTTGTTTCATAACATTTCATTCTAACGACCTAAAAGGTTCGTGTTTTCTGAAATTTTATTCAAATGGTCATGACCATGCTCATGCCAATCGTTTTAATTTCGTACACTAGCGCCACGTACTAACAGCGTGTCGAACCAACATGACTATCACCCACACGACTATTTCATTTGGAGTAGCTGTAGGCCGTTGGGCCACAGATAAATCAAGTTGAAAACACATAAATTTACATGCACACTTGCGCCACGTTGTGACAGAATTCTGATCTAAACTATTTATTATATTTATTTAACCTTCCTTAGGTGTTAACTTTTTGTTACGAATAAGGTGTTAGCGGGTCATATTGACCCCGATTTCGAACTTAGTTTTAAGGCACATTTTCAGCCAAATCTACATGAACTTGTACCCAAATTGTTTGTTGAAGTTTCAATTTTCAGATTCTGGTGAATATTACTGTTTTTGACCAGATTGGCCAGTGGGAATCGGTGCCGAATGGGGTCATGTTTGGCATAAAAAGATGTATGCAAAACCGTCATCATAAATCACCGGTTTATTGACAGAATACTAATAATAAATGCAAACAAAACAAAAATGAGAATGTATATATTAAATTTGTACTTGATACGACCGATCTGGGATGTTCCGGATTACAATTCCGATACCGATTCCGGCAGTATAATAGTATTTCATATACTATTGAACAAGCGACAAAGTGATCAATCATTGAAACTGATTCCAAAGTTTTGTAATATTCTTGAAAACTTACATAAAATCCCATCTAAAATGATAGTGATACTCTGATTCAAATACTTACTCTGGATTCTACGTGAAAATTATTCGGAAGATCCGGAACATCCGTAAAACTGGCTAATTCATAAATCTAGTCCTAGAACTCAAAAGTTTTTTCGAAAATATTGGCATCAATTCGTTATTACTGGAAAATCGACTCTATTGGCCACATAATAACTCTCCGGAGATCTGGAACATCCGTGGAACTTTGCCCTAGAGATCTGAGATATTTTCGAAGACATATAAGGGTATATCATTGGCATAAATTCGTTGTTGTGACTGCGACAGGAATCCTTTGATCTATCGGATGATCCGGCGTAGAATAGGCCAGTTTACAAATTTGGTTCCCAGACATGGTAGCTTTCGGAAACTACTTTTCAAGGTTTTGTGGAATTCATTCATTTTTGTGCTTGGGACATGAACTCGTATTGACTCGTCCTTCAATAACAGTTTGGGAGTATCAGTCTGGCTGCACAGGTCACGTTGCATCCGCGTGCAATCAAGAGTAAATTTTCGAAAGGTTCGTTCTATTATTGTAAACAAAGATTCAACTATCAATTCAAGGAAACTAATAACACTTCCAGGTAGACTAACACCACAATAATGAGGAGAAACGATTCGTCGTCAAGATGGTAATGTTAGTTTGCGCGGAAGTGGCATGTTTCGAAATGTTTACTTATTTTACAATTTGTTTTTACGCGATGTCGTAAAAATGAAAAATTGCGTTCGAATTGTTGTTTGCGACAGAGGATTCATGTTTTTAAAGAAAAAATCCTAGCAATGTAAAACTAGAAAAGATGGATTCTGTGTTTATAGAAAGGGTCACGTACATAGTGATGGGGACCTTCAAGCGTACTGAGATGCCCTCTACAGAAAAAAAAATCAGAAATTGTAAACAAACCTCATTGTAGTTTGAGGAGTTACCTGATTTTTCTTTAACTGTCAAATGACACTTTATTTCCCCTATACGCACACTGTAAAATATAATGACTACTGTTTTTCTTTTCGTAACCGGAATGTTTGTGTTAACTTTGAATGACTTCTAAGTTCCAAAATAAATTAATCCAGAGTGAAATCTTAGGGGCCATGCACTAATTACGTAAGGCTTTTTTAGAACTTTTCAACCTCCCCCCCCTCTGATAAAAATTCGTAAGATTTTGGTGAACTCCCCCTCCCCCCTACGTAAGATCTTATCATGATTTTCGTAATTAGAAGAGCATATAATACATTAAATAGAGAGATAGCGAAAACGGTACTTAAAGAATTATTATAAGAAAATTAATAACAAAATTCAACTGTAATCATCAGCAGTAATTTTATTAGCATCTTAATTTTGCCCAGTAGAAATTTCAGAATAACTGCGGGGAGATATTCAGAAACTCAGATTTGGTTCTTATAGTCTGCTTCGCTATATTCGGAAATAGTTCCTTGTGATGTAAAATCTCTTCTGGTGGGAATTAATTCTGAGTTCCAATTGTGACGCTTATCGTACGCGTAGCTCCGAAGAAAATTCGTAGATGGCTATCTACGAATTTTCTTGAAATCAAATACAGTTCACACTCTGCAAATATTCGGTCTACAAGATCTTTGACAATCGCATGACAGAACATTTTCCGGCTACCTTGCGGAAAATTTGAAAAAAGGATGTTAGCCTAATAACACGGTATCAACACTTCAAGAGTCAAGAGTCAAGAAATTGTTGTAACTGATCCAACACCATCGACAATTAAGTCGCTCCTCACGCTGCCAGCAATCAATAATATTCCATAACTAATTTAGGAATCATATACTGCCGGAAAATACTTTAATTCGAGGTCCGCCCATCCTTGACCACGATGTTCAATATATGCTCGTTTTGTGTAATATACATGTTCATGGCAGAAGTAAGAAATAGGACCCTTTTCTTATGAAAATAATATTTTCCATATTGATTTCATTTTTCATACTTGTTTTATGATATTACGTAAGAAAGGACAAACCCTCCCTCCCCCTTAGATAAGAATGCGTAAGATATTTTGAAACTCCCCCCATATTACCTTACGTAATTAGTGTATGGCCCGTTACGATGGTAGGAACATTGCGGAAAAACAAAAAGTGTATTCCACCAGCTCTTCTCCAAATCAAAAACCAAGAGGTGTACTCATCACTATTCTCTTAGCACGCTAATACCACCTTAGTCTCAAAATGTTATCATGATGAGCACAAAACACAGAGATTCGAACATTGTTGATGGACCACAAAAAAGCCGGAAATTATAGAATATTACAACTCCACAAAAGGAGCTGTCGACACAGTTGACCGACGCATTGCAGCATATTCTGTCAAGCGCGCCACGAGGAATTGGATGACTGTCAATATATGCAACGTTGTGGATTTGAGCATCAATAATTCTTTCGTACTTTTTGATCTGATCAATATTGGATGGTGCAACCAAAAGATTAAAAAAATTTTCATGGAAAAACTCGGGGCTAAACTTGTTTCAGCAGAAATTCAACGAAGAGAACGAATGCCACGTTCACCAGCTGCCGTACAGGCTATACACATTCTTCGATCCAATATAAGTCCAGGAGTACCAACTACTTCAATTTCCACAAATCGAGACCCCGAGGAACAAAAGGAGTCAAAAGCGAAGCGAGCTCGATGCTATTTTTGTACGAAGCCCAATTTGAAGTATTCGACGCACTGCCAAAAATGAAAAACGATTATTTGCAAAACACATTCCGAAATCCGGTGTGTAAACTGTACATACAAGTAGTTTTTATGTTCATGAATATCAATTAGTTTTTTTTTCTCTTTCTATTTGTTACTGTTCACCAAAAATAATGTTAGCAATTGATTTGAACTTATTCGCTTACAAATTAGCAGTTTCAGCCCATAAACATTCAACACGATAAAAAGGCAACCTCGTTATTTTATTCAAGATTCTTCCCTGTCTATACAAATTGTCCATAACCACAATACCAATTCATTGAAACAAGCATTTGTGCTTGAAATACAGGAAGTATATATCTGTAACAAGTTATCATCAATTGCAAAGAGAATTCTAGAAATATTTTACTAAAAAACTGCGAAGTTTCCGAACCAATTTCAAATATTGAGCAGGCTGTTCCTAATTTTTTAGATGAACACTATGATACCAATTCGGTTCTTGTATCACCGCAAGCACAAATAGGCACATTGAGACTCCTACAAATACAACTGCAAATCCCTACAAAGCTTATCAATTGTCTAGCTTTACGGATATGCTGGATGTTCCAGAAAGATACAACACAGCCAATACGGTACAAAGTCAAATCACAAGTAAGAACTCTAATGATACTTAAAAAAACTGAAAAAAATATTTTTCAAGAATGCTGATAAAAGTACTTTCTAAATAATCACAGAGCTATAGATCCCAGTACATATATACATTGGTCCTAGCTCCAGCACCAAGCATATGATCTGACCCGTTTTACGGATATTCCGGAAAGTTTCCACGAAACCAACAGGGTCTTTGTTCCGGACACAAATACGATTTCTTTGCAATAATAATTATGAAAGAAAAACTTTTGGGAAAACCATAGACTTCGAGAGTCGATTCCGGATCTTCCGAAAGGTTACTATGTTACCAATAAGGTCCCTATCTTAGTCACAAGTACAAATTTCTGCGAATGATATACACCAAAATCTCCATTCACGAATCAAACCGAGGGTTCGTAAATCGAATTAGTTCGTAAAAAAAAGTGTTCGCTATTGGGATTTGGTTGGTAAAAAATATGTTCGTTATTTGGGATTTAGTTCGTAAAAAAATTCGCTGCACCTTCCTTGCAAAATTCGTTTCGTCAAAGCAGTTTTTCAAATATTATTATGTACGAGTATTTTTGGAACGGGCTTGACGAGTAGATGATGGAAATGGATGTTTGAAACCATTTTGAAATCCAATATGGCGACTTCCGGTTGAGCAATATTCTTGTTAATCCTTACAATATGTTCCAAACATCCATTTTCATCATGTACTCGTCAACCCCGTTCCGAAAATACCCATATGGCTGAGGTTATAGAGAATTCATCTATACCGGAAGCTGCCATCTTGGATTTTAAAATAACATACGACATCGATTTCCGTTATATACTCGTTAACCCCATTCCGAAAGTACCCAACTTTTATTAGTAATTGTAAGCTAAAAATAAATCAAACTGTTTACGACTTCCTACTGCACTGTACGTACACAAAGTTTTTTTACGAATCTGGTTCGTTTCGAATTTGGTTCGTAAAAACAGTTACGTAAAAAAAAGAATTCGTAAATGGAGCAAGAAATACCCAAGAAATATGTTTTCGAAAATACCCCAGAGCTCTAGGACAAGGTTCGTGAAGAACATGTGTAGGTCATAAATACGAACTCAAATGAGAATTCGAGAAACACTTAAAACAAAACAGCTAAGTCTTAAGGTTCTAAGACCAATTTTATGAATGGACCAGTTCAGCAGATCTTCTGGATGGTCACTATGTGAACAATAGTCAATTTTTCAGCTACGAATTTATGCCAATGCAATGTGAACAAATGTTTTCGAAAAAACTTCAGAATTCTACATTCACAATTAGCCAGCTTTACGGATGTTCCGGATCTTCCGAATAATTTTCACGTAGAATCCAGAGTAAGTATTTGAATCAGAGTATCACTATCATTTTAGATGGGATTTTATATAAGTTTCAAGAATATTACAAAACTTTGGGATCAGTTTCAATGATTGATCACTTTGTCGTTTGTTCAATAGTATGTGAAATACTATTATACTGCCGGAATCGGCATCGGAATTGTAATCCAGAACATCCCAGATCGGTCGTATCATGTACAAATTTAATATATACATTCTCATTTTTGTTTTGTTTGCATTTATTATTAGTATTCTGTCAATAAACCGGTGATTTATGATGACGGTTCTGCATACATCTTTTTATGCCAAACATGACCCCATTCGGCACCGATTCCCACTGGCCAACCTGGTCAAAAACAGTTATATTCACCAGAAACTGAAAATTGAAACTTCAACAAACAATTTGGGTACAAGTTCATGTAGATTTGGCTGAAAATGTGCCTTAAAACTAAGTTCGAAATCGGGGTCAATATGACCCGCTAACACCTTATTCGTAACTTTTTTTGTACAGCCCTTCAGGAATGCCCGACAATTTTGAACTCAATTGAAAATCGTTGCGCTCCATGAAAGAGGAAAAGTCAAGAAATTCCAAACTGCTAGGTGCAAAACTAAAAAAGTTAGCGCATTTTGAAAGTTCATTTTGGGTCATATTGACCCCAACACCTAGGGAAGGTTAATAGATTCCATTGGTCATTAGATCAACCGTGCTAAAGAGATTAGTAATGCAGAAAATATGAATTTCAAAATGAGTGTCCTGGATTTCCTAACTTTTAGGTGATGCTAAACTTTTGCGGGGATGTATATTCAATATGTATTGGCAATACATATTGAAATGATTCCAAACCTTGGACGAGTAGTGTATGTATAATAGCACTACGTGTTGGCATAGTTCCAAATCAAAAAGAATTATCAAGGGCATTAGCCCTTCTACACAACTTCGTTGAGGGCGCGAATCTTCTAGGAAATCAAGTACACCAGATAAATATGTTCAAAATGTATTATTTTACATATACACTAGCGCCACGTTGTGACACAGTTCCAAATTGAAACGATTGTCATGTGCATAGTAATACCATGTAAATGAAATATCAGAAAACACGAACCTTCTAGGTTGTTAGAATGAAATGTAATGAAACAAGTTGAGGTGCACAACTTCACGTGTACACCAGCGCCATGCAGCTGCATAATTCCAAACTAAAATGTTCACCTGCCGAATCTCCTTGAATGAACAACTTTCCTGAAAACAAAAAATATGTAAGCCATCAGGATTTCGAGATACAGCCTCGCGAATTGACCCTTTCTAGGTGATGCAAAACTTTTCGGGGGGTGTTGCAATACTTATTGAAGCGATTCCAAACTTTTGACTGCTGGTTTATGTAAAAGATTTTCACAAAAAACTATATCGATGATGAACCTACCAGACATAAAGTCATGCTGTTCATAAGTGACACCATTGAGTCGCCAAGTGGCTGCTCTCGTCTTTAGAATAACTAAACAAACTTGACTGACTACTGCTTCAAAGAATTTCAATGCGACTAAAAAGCTAATTATTATCCTGCAGTTTGTTACATTTTAACGATTACCATGCCGTAAAACCAGGACCATCAATGACGGCTTGCTGATTTCCGGACGCCAATTGCGCTGCGGAAACGAATGAAAGTAAAAGAATGTAAGCCAAAGCTGCTGTAAAACGTCGCAATATTACAGCTGGTACACCATTGGGTTCGAGAGACCATAATCATCAAATCGATACAATTGTTCTCTCAAGATGAACTGCACGTACACGCTCCTGAATAATATTATTAAAAACACAACTGTTTCCATGCCAGTCGGAAACAAAGGTTATAATTTCATTACGACACAAAGTAATTTGTATGCAAAAGAAAATCCTCCGACTTTCATCGGGATCAGAAGCTAACGAGTTGCCGATAAAAATCTCTCGGGACCACAAAGTGGAACCGGGAAAGTAAGCACGAACTTTAAAGTGGTAGGAAGGAAAGGGCGATTCTCTGGTTGTGTACTGGAAGCAAATAGAAAGGATAATTCAGCAGATTGCATTACTCAGCTGCGTCACCGTTGCAGAAGCTGGACTTTTTTATTTGCTTTAAGAAAGTCAGTAAAGTATCTTGTACAAAGGCACTCCAGATGTTCGTCAGACGATTAAGTGAACGCTGAAAAATGTAGAAAAACTTTTCTATGGAATAACTGATTATGAAAAGTTGTTCACTAAAAATTATATATGTCTTGACAAATACCAAAGATAGACATCTAATGTGTACGACTATTTCAATTGTTATATGAGAAGGTGCATTATTTGTTCGGTGATTACCGTTTAGAGTAATCTTCACTTGAGCTGCCTACTGCTTTAAAAATTGCAAGAATGATAAAAATATACCCATGGCTTCCGGTAGTCAGCAACCTCTCCCACCACCCATTTCATCATTGGCCCAGAAAACGAAACCGCCTCCTTCCAATCACTCGAGATACTTCAAAAACAAAACAAACCCCACCACACTGAAGTGATATGCAAAGTTTTCCAATCCACTCTACATTGAGATGGCATTGCATTCATCTTTCTGCCCGTCTCTTTCGCGGTTGAAAGCACGCTTGGTATCTCAAAATCTCGACCGTTCCCCCACCTCCCCCCGAAAAGCATCATTCAGCTTGAATTCCAATTGAGGTAAATAGCTGTGAGCCCTGGAGCACACCTTGAAATGACTCATTACCATTCAGACCGGTTGGCCACAAACCAGCCCACAGCAGCAGGAATGTTGGTTTCGTAAAAAAAGAAATGGAAGGATAAAAACCAAAAAAGACGGAGCCACACGGGTGTCATCACTGTCACTGTCACAACGACTTCACTGAACGCTTGAAGGAGGCATTTTTAGCATCCACTCCACACCGTGACATAACTGAGACAGAGCCGAGAACCACACGGATGGAAGACAAGAGTTCGGGGAACTGAATATTTCAGCAGAATTGCAGCACACTGAAATGCCTTCCTTCGGTCCTTCGGTTGAAGGCAGCCAGGCAGGCAGGCAGGATGACACTGACGGGAGCGGACAATGGTGTGGCAGCCAGCATTCGAACAACACGATGATGGATGAGGCGATGAAAATTTAAAACACTGGCCACCAGTCCACAGACCGATCTCGATGCAATGAAGTGTACGCATGACTTGACACTTCTGGTTTCTTTCATGACTTTGCATTAAACTGAGGCGTAAATGAAAGTAATTTAGCTAATTACTATCCGAAAAACAGTTTTCGTTCCGATCCATTAAATAGATCAGAGCACATCACCTTGAATTAGTGAGCTAATTGAAATCATTTACTCACTTTCACAAAATTATGAACCTCCTTCTGCCAACATTACTATTAATCGCCTACAAATTGGCCATGTTGATATCTGCCGCTTCAACCGTGACAGCGTTCGACCGATATATCCTTTAGCCAGTCAAGCTGCCAGCATGCGTCGCTCGTTTGGATCGAATCCGACAAAAAGTAACTGTCTTGTTGCTTTACGACTAAAGGATGTTCTGCTTCGTCACCTGCTAACACAGTCAGCAGCAAAAATAACCTTCCATCAGTTTGCTGTTTTTCCGAAACGACGAACCGAAACCATCAACATCATTCGTATGGAAATTGGATCTTTTCGGTTTCACATCCGGTCGGAAGGACGAAATTTTCACACTCGTCGTTCACCGGCTATGTGTGTGGTAACGCAGCAAGGTTGATCTGACGTGGTCATGGTTTACCTCGGATGTGTCACCACCGCTGCTACCGGGCGGTGTGAAATGAAGACTCATATAGCTAATCATAGTTCATACTACTGGTGATTGACATGTTCTTCTTCGGTCCTTCCATGCGTGGTCATTGGTCACTGGTGGCATAGGGGTAAATGAATGAGTGTTTTACCATGCGTTACCACTGAACGTCGACAGGAAGGAGACGTAATAAACCATGCGGCCGCTATCAGCATTAATTATAAAGGGGACGCACGGTGCGTTGCACACTTTTTTCGGTAGTAAAATACCACGCGTCCACATTAGGTAGTGATTAAAAGTTAATGCTACCAATTATAGAAGACAATTCTACGATTTTTAGTATAAACAAAAATTGCGGGGTTTCCATGAGACTACAGACACTACGTTTAGAGATCAACTTTTGTGGGAAGAAGCGATAAGTCACGGATCCACTTAAAAGTCAGATAAAACCTTAAAACTTGTTCGAATGCTATGAAATTTCTAATATAATGCAAATTTAAGATTCTGAATTCAAAATTGACTTTATCTATGTACATTTTCTGTTACATGTGGTGGCTTGAAGCGTGGTTCAAAAATTAATTTAAACTTTCAAAGTTTACATAAATTTAAAAATTCCATTACGAACCCTAGACAATAGAATACTGCCATGCGACTACTTTTGATTTTACACAATTTTTTTTTCTTCAATGTTAATATGGACTGCACTAGATGATTGTTTCCAGAAGGAAGAATAATTTACGAATATCGCGTGGGAATTTGTTTATTTGTTAATTTTTTTATTTGTGTATTTCTTTATTTGTTCATATGTTTATTTGTTTATTAGTTAATTAGTTAATTAATTTATTAGTTTATTAGTTGATTAGTTGATTAGTTTATTAGTTGATTAGTTGATTAGTTTATTAGTTTATTAGTTTATTAGTTTATTAGTTTATTAGTTTATTAGTTTATTAGTTTATTAGTTTATTAGTTTATTAGTTTATTAGTTTATTAGTTTATTAGTTTATTAGTTTATTAGTTTATTAGTTTATTAGTTTATTAGTTTAATAGTTTATTAGTTTATTTGTTTATTAGTTTATTAGTTTATTAGTTTATTAGTTTATTAGTTTATTAGTTTATTAGTTTATTAGTTTATTAGTTTATTAGTTTATTAGTTTATTAGTTTATTAGTTTATTAGTTTATTAGTTTATTAGTTTATTAGTTTATTAGTTTATTAGTTTATTAGTTTATTAGTTTATTAGTTTATTAGTTTATTAGTTTATTAGTTTATTAGTTTATTAGTTTATTAGTTTATTAGTTTATTAGTTTATTAGTTTATTAGTTTATTAGTTTATTAGTTTATTAGTTTATTAGTTTATTAGTTTATTAGTTTATTAGTTTATTAGTTTATTAGTTTATTAGTTTATTAGTTTATTAGTTTATTAGTTTATTAGTTTATTAGTTTATTAGTTTATTAGTTTATTAGTTTATTAGTTTATTAGTTTATTAGTTTATTAGTTTATTAGTTTATTAGTTTATTAGTTTATTAGTTTATTAGTTTATTAGTTTATTAGTTTATTAGTTTATTAGTTTATTAGTTTATTAGTTTATTAGTTTATTAGTTTATTAGTTTATTAGTTTATTAGTTTATTAGTTTATTAGTTTATTAGTTTATTAGTTTATTAGTTTATTAGTTTATTAGTTTATTAGTGTATTAGTTTATTAGCTTATTAGTTTATTAGTTTATTAGTTTATTGATTTATTAGGTTATTAGTTTATTAGTTTATTAGTTTATTAGTTTATTAGTTTATTAGTTTATTAGTTTATTAGTTTATTAGTTTATTAGTTTATTAGTTTATTAGTTTATTAGTTTATTAGTTTATTAGTTTATTAGTTTATTTGTTTACTTGTTTATTTGTTTATTTAAATAAGAAATATTTTTGGGTATTTTTTGTTACCGATAGCAACAACGAAAATTTGAATTCTATTGAATTGCTAAATTAATACTCGTCAATCAAATCACAGCCAATGGCTTTTTATCGTAATTTATGGTAATCGTAACCTGTAGGGAAATGTTGAGAATATTTCCTAACGGGTCGTGTAAAAATGTATTTATTCCGTTCAGAATAACCAAATACACATTTGTATTTGGTACAACGGCAATAATTGACATTGAAAATAACTCGGCAACTTCATCTGCCAAACATTTAGAAACAGTAGAAGTTTTTGACGAGAAGGAAAGATTTGTGAGCTGACACGGTTGGTGGACTAATCGGTTTGTGTCGTTACATGCTCTCCAATTATTTTCATATCTGTTGGTTATAAAATAGAATGCACGACGAAAAACCGAATTTTAAAACACTGGATCGAAGCCAGTTAGTTATCGCTAATTTCATGCACCGAGCTGCAAATTTTGAACAGAAAGAATTGGGATTTTAGTCGGTCTCTATCATTCAACCTTGTTGGATGGCCGGAAACTACATTTCAATTTCGGACGAACAGATTATTATTTGGATTCAGCCGGCTTCGTGGACTGCCCGTAGTAATTATTTTGTACAGCTATTGCTAGTGAAGAAAGGCCAATTGAAACAAAAATCTCCCACGCAGAGAACATTTTCTTTGGAATACACATTAGCCTTTATCAGCGCTGTCAAACCATCGAGTAAGAATTAAATTTAAACATTTTTTTCTTCCCTAACTATTAATTTTGTTTCCGACTGATCAAAATTAGCACATGCACACGATAAACCCGATTTTAAATAATCTGATTGAAGCTCATTTCTAATTGGTTTCCGCTGATTATATGCACCGAGGCGCAAAACTTGATCAGTTTGTGTTCGAAGCTCAACCTCTTTGACGATGGAAGTAAACTGATTTCATTCGACGCTCAGCCCATTTGGATTCGAACGTAAACTGAACCGTGTTGTAAACCGGGGGTCATATACGAGTACAGCATCATTCGTGTGTTACATTCGTGCTGGCTACACCAAACATACACTCGCTATGTCTGGATGCGGCAAAAAAGAATAGTTTAAGGGAATACCAAAATCCTGCCCGTTTCGTGCCGGTCTCCAGTTTCCTGTCGGCCGAATCTACCGTCTGCTGAGAAAGGACTACTACGCCGAACGTTTCGGCGCTGAAGCATCCGTCCAGTTGGCGGCCATAACGGCATATCTCGCCGCCGAAATATTGGAGATGGCAGGAAACAAGGATCCGAGGAAACAAAAACTAGAGATAGATAATGTCCACAACATTACCGGGGTGTTGACCCAGAACTAATATTTTGTGTACAAGTTTTCAGCATAACATTAAAAATCATGACTAAAACATATTACTTTTACTGGTCATTCGCCAAAATTGCTTTTCTAATTACTGAACTAGTCAGCATTCCTTAACTTTCATCGGCAAAAAAATTTCGGTAAACTACATACTCTAATTAACATTTTCCTTTTGTATTTCGACTCTATGTGGTCACATTTTCTTTTTTACATTTTGACGACATTCAATTAGCTAGAGATTACTGGGTAGGGAAAGTTATGAAAATTTAGAGCCATAGTTCTCAAGTGAGAGCGAGGATGTGAAAAAACGGAACACAAAAAAGGTCATTAGAACAGGCTTAAAATCGTACGGGATTATTAACATATGTTTATATATATTTTATGTGGAGAACATGATAATAAAATGGTTTTACTGAATTGATTATCGAACGGGAACTTCAAATCTTTAGAAAAAAAATTCTGAAACCGGCGAATCAAACTTAGTGTGTAAATTTAGACGTTGGAAAGAGATGCAAGCAGAATTTTAATAATTTGAAACGCCAATATATAGTCCTACGTCAATAACGCGATTATGTCCCGGACATTATCCACCCCTACTTTTACCACTAAGGCTTCTGACAACATGCGTCTGTAGGTTTTTCCAAAGCACGGGAGGACTCAATTGGGTTTTAATTATACAGGGGAGTAACCTTTTCCATGTATATAATCGCAAGTCAGTCCCATGTATGCGATTATGGGCAATCAAGGGTAAGGCCACAATGCAACTAAAAAATAAAAAGGTTATGAACAGGGCACGACCATGGTGACACAGCGGGAAAATAGTTGTAGCTTCTACGACGGTCAAACGCAAAATAGAAAATTTTAACTGTATAATATTTTTGGAGCTCAGCGCAGTTTTCGATTTCTGTCCAGCCATCCTTATCAAATGAATATCGATGTTTAAGGTCCTAATAGTTCTCTTATATCTACTGCTCGTACCTAATACTGGTCGCTAATAGCTGGACAAATATGACATTCCACCATGTTGACCATGTTAAAGGAAATTGAAAATGCCTGTCTTCTAAATATCACAAGCACGTAAGACAGATCGTACATCATGTACAATCATGAATCAGTTTACGAATACATAAATAACATTTTATGATTTCGTGAACTATTGCCTGAGCACAAACGGTCAGTCTGGGAACCATGAACCAGTTCACAGATACATGAATATTATTCGATGATTTTGTAAACTAATTGACGCGCACGAATGGTAAGTCGTGACTATTATACTAGGAATCATGAACCAGTTCACGAATACATGGATCATGTTTGATGGTTTTGTGAACTAATTCACGAGCATATATATTGAATCGTGTCTAATATATTAGGAATCATGAATTATTTCACAAGGATTGAATGTATTCCAGAAACAAAATTCCGAATTTCGTGAAATAGTTCACGAGGAAATATCCAGACGTGTGATTTTGTGAACTAATGCTCCTAAATAAAAATATTTCAACTAGTAAAAGCGTTATGCGAGCATTATTGAAGGGAAATTGAGCATAATTATAAAACACATGATTTTTAGTCATGGTTTTGTTTTCGAAACGTAAAAACGTGATTGTTTCAGAATTCATGGCACTTAATTCACGATTTTGGGAACATTTTTCCGTGCAGACCAAAGCACAGCTTATGACTGCTTTTACAAAATCATTTTATCATAATTTTTCACCGGCGGCAAAATAGTCGTGGCTTCTACGACGCTCAAACGCAAACTGGAGGATTCTTCTTCTAGGCAATTAATTTTTCACTGTCTCAAAGATGCTTCATCGTCGAATGGGCGGTGCAAACAATGAAATAAAATTTCTGCTCGCTAATTGAACAGTAGACGACCAATCTAATCACAGCTAATGGCTGCTTTAAGCAAAATTATTTTTATCATTATTTACAACAATCACATCCACTACGGAATTTGTTTCGCAATTGTTTTGGTTACTGTCAAACGGGGTTACTTGCAACAATTTTCAACTTCAAAGCGGTATAACTAAAAATGCTGTAACATTAGAATAATTTTCAATATGTACAAGCGCTAATGGGAGTATAAAGACTACTAAATGGTATTTTACAAATCAAAGCATCATTCCCTGTTTTCACGATGGCCAAAAATTATGCCTGTTGCAAGTAACCCCGCATATGGGGTAACTTGCAACACATGAACTTCATTGAAGTCTATTGCTGTATATTTTTGTTTACCTTTAGTACATTGACTAAATGTACGATAATTTGGATACCCATGTTATTTACAAAGAACAGCGACCAAATGTACTATAATTTGGATGCCCATGTTGTTTATAATCAACAACGTTTTTGAACAGCGGGAACATTCGATTTATTCAAGAAATTCGTAGGAAAGGCTAGCTAACAGGATTTTAACCCTTCATTTCAGAACTAGTAAGTAACAAGTATTATCCATAGAACTATAACTTCAGTTCTATCGCAATTAACGTGATTAGATTCCACTGGAACAGTGCAGTGAAACTATCAGTGAACATCGATAACTAAATTATACTACATCTTTGTTGTCTTCAGATATTATTGATAACAGATAACCTATTAATTTACACTGTCAACGACTATCTTTTCCATGTAATCGGACTATTATAAATGCTAGAACAATCCAGTTGAGTCAGTGGTGGATCCAGGGGAAGGATTCTGGGGATCCGGACCTTCCCGAATTTTTTTTATCTCATTGAGAAATTTTAAAATAGTTTCTATTTTAAATTCATTGTAAATTCCAAATCATTCCAAACCAGATTCCAAAACTGATTTTAAAAAGAGGGGTATTAGATATTACGTATTGTACATTGAATATTTCAAAATCGAAATTTCGGACCCCCTTTCGAAATTTTTTTCTGGATCCACTCCTGAGTTGAGTATAAGAAGATAGAAATTGAGCATTTTCTAGTATTGCTAGAGAAGCAAGTTCACGTAAAGACGACTTCCTGGTACTGTTCTGTATTTAAGGAGCATTTTCATATTCTAGTTGTAGGTTATACCTTTAAAATTTGATTCAAAATGCTATAAAGACTATTATTTGAAACGCTCAATCAGCCAGATGGCTAGAGTCATAATAGTAATAAGACAAAATACTGTTGCATGTTACTCCACATGGGTAGTTAATATAGTTAAATCGTTATCTTGCATATATTTGAGAGAGTAAACAAACATGTATCAAACAGTAACGTTTGTTGTTGTATACTCGATCTGTACGTAAGAGATACAAATGAAATGCTCTTATCATTGAAGTGGACCAAAGCACGACATTTCAGTTTGTTTTTTATTGAAATATCTCGAAATACAGAAGATTACCCTGTCGCGCCAAAGAAACCGAAAATAATGACTGGTAGTACATGATTATCTTTTAACATATGCTGGCTTTTGACAGCTATAATGCTAAATTGCAAACACTATTATTAGTATTGTTCAATTAATCTGAACAGAAACATGTTGAAGTGTTGCAAGTTACCCCGCTGTTGCAAGTTACCCCGTTTGACGGTACTTCAGAACGGCGCAAAAATCCTATTATTCCGTTCAGTACATTGGCAATTATTGGTGTACAAAAATGTATGTCGTTTGTTGTATGATAATAATTTAGATACATACATACGTTTAATGTTTTATTTCTTTTATCCACTTCAAACTTTTCTCTAACCCTGCACTCTAAGAAAACAAAAATTGTTATCAGAAACAACTTGTAAATATGCAAAAAATATTTGTTTTTTTGAATGAACCAGTTTTAGGGCACAATCCCTAACTTAGGTAACATTTAGCGCTTCGGATTCTCCTCATCAGTAACTAGCACCTTCTTGGTATCAGTTAGATACTAAATCTAAACTAGTACCAAGATTGGCACTAGTTAGACGCTAAATCCAAAAAGTCATACGTCTTGCACGAACATAAACGACTGGCTTATCCCGAGTGATGTCTCGGAAGTCAAGCACAGAAGTTCGGGCTTTGCTGATGGGAAAAGTGCCAATCTTGATAATAGTTTAGATTTAGCATCTAACTGGTACCAAGAAGGTGCTAGTTACTGATGAGGAGAATCCGAAACGCTAAATACTACCTAATTTGTAAATAGTTTTTCTTTGAGCATTGCTTTGCTTTTGCTTTTAATTCCACCAGGTATGTTCAGGTACCTGGTGGAATTAAAAGAAAAAGCATCTCTTCTTTTATAACTATTTGTAACCTACCGTTTAGGAGAATTTTCGGTTGCGCCACCTACCGTTGAAAGCTGTGTTTTTCTTAACAAATCTAGCGAACTTCTAGCGGCTACACATCATGTTCGCTTGCTTTCTAGCTTTGTTCTAGTTCACCTTCAATAAACCGTAGAAATTTGATCCTAAAACGGTTATTTTCATCAAAAAAATTATTTATTTCTATTTATTGTATTTGTGTTGTTTGTATATGATTTAGAAGAAAATTTTACAGTAGTCCTTTTTATTGACGCACATGTTTTATCCCTTAAATTATACGAAAATAATAAATTTCATTTCACTTTTTACGTACAAATATACACACCAAAAAATCTGAATTTTATCGTTGACGTAATTGCAAACATGACACAATTCAACAACAAGTAATTCACGAAATGACGAAACATTACCGTGTTCCGTTTAATTTTACATGCTACATATACTTTACATGCGCAATGACATAAAATTACACTTCCTACCATTCAGAACAAACGCTGTATGTGGAGTAATTTCACATGATTTACGAAATTAAACCTCATGTAAAATTAAAATCAAACGTAAAACTAAGTCATTTTTGATGCTCGTATATGTCATGGTCAGGAGATGTAAATTTACACTATTTTTTCTAGGTGTGTAGAGTAGAATGGAGTCAAATAGATATGGAGGTACAATAGGTATAGAGCATTATCTTTGCTGTTATTGCGAAGGTCGCTCATGTTGCCTAAATCAGATACACGGTTGAGAACATCGTTAACAAATGTCATTTCGGCTGTTACCGAGTTACGGCAACGTTTTTATTTTCGCGTGTTGTTTAGCGAAAACGCATTATCTTTTGTTCTCAGTATATCCCATTTAATGCATAATTAGCTTTTGTGCCCTTCATGCATAAAGATGTATTTGAACTAATTTTTTCCTTAGGGAGAAATATAGCATTTTGCTGGCATTCGCCTGCGTAGCTGAAAACAAGGTTCGATTTCACCAAGTCTCATCAGCAAACAGAACTACTTCACTTACGGGACATCGTAAGTGAGAAGTCATTTAGTGTGTTCTCAAGTAGTGTTTTCAATTTAGGACTAGCGTCAGCCCGGTGCACTGGTCAAGTGCCGTGGTTCTGATGAGACGAAATCGAAACGCAAACACCCTGGACTAATTATGTGAAGTGAGTTTTTTCTTACGTAAAAATGAATGCTGGTGTTCCTGAAGTAGATAATCGAAAAAGCACGATCGAAAAAGAGAAGGGAAAGGAATAAAAAAGCCAACTTTATACACCTAGCATTAAGATGAGACATTTCATACACATGTCACTGTTGGACCATTCATTAATTTGCAGAACTCTTTTATTAGTTTGCAGTTTCTGGTCTTGCACGAATAAAACGTCAAGTAAACTGAATAGAATATAGAAAATCAACAAAACGAGCCAAATAAAAAATAAAGCAAAAAATGCAAAACAAAATGATTTCAAATTCATAAAATGAGTACAATGATTTGTATAAATCAAATTAATAAAATACATAAATCAAATTGGATTAGCTCAATAAATGAAAAATTAGTCAATATTTAAAAATAGTTATTAAATTAATTGAATAAATTAAATTGACTGAAACTAACAAATTGAATGAAATACATAAGTGGAATGACTGATTATAAAATTATTAAAATTAAAGAAATGAACAAAATGAATCAATTGAATCAAATGAATCAAATAAAGCAAATTAATCAAATGGATAGAACGAATTTAATGAATTCAGTGAAAAAAAATAAATCAAATGAATGAAATGTATATAATGAATAAAATGATTGGAATGAATGAAAACAAAAAATCTAATAAAAGAGTAAATGGATTGAATAAAATGAATAAATAAAACAAACGAATCAAATAAACGAAACGAATAGGATTGATTAAACGAATAAAAAGAAGAAGAAAATGAATTGATTAAGGCACCACCTCATCACGAAAATTGAAAATAAAGCGAAAAATATCTGGCAACATTTTATTGTTGCAACACTTGTGTCGCATTGCATGCTATACGTTGTGCGACTAATTTACCTATTGTCTGAATACGGAGCGCCATTGGAATGTTATTCATTCCCGTTTTACGGCCAACACTAAGATTCAACAAACTGCATGTTTCACACAGTTTTACATCATGCACATCATGTTATTCGTCAATTGTTTCGATGTAACATATGAGCACAGGCTATGTTTGAATTTTGAACGTCCACTAACATAACTAGAATGTGTTAATCGAACCGAGTTGGGCGTGTTTCTTGTTTGCGATTGATGAAACACATGATAAGGTTCAGATAATTTGATAATTAGCGTATCTGATGGTAACCAAATTTTCGAAATAGATCTTCATAATTTTAACTATCACTTTTGCTAAAGCAATTATGATGCCATTGAAAATCAATTCGTCAATTTCATATAACACAGAACATTTCGTTATTTTCAATTCAAAATAGAAATTTACTGGAATATTACGCAATGTATACGATACGATACGATACCATATTCATATTTATATGAGCAAACACTTTCAAGAACATTGTTGATAATTTTTAATTCAACGATTGCATTATTCCCACAAAATTTTATATATTTGTTGTTTTCAATTCTATTTTACAATTTACGCATATTCTTACACCAGAATCATTGTTCTTGCGGACAGAGTCCGAAAAATTCGCGAAAGCGCCAAAATAGCTGAAACACGGCAATCGAACGGGTTGGAATAAAAAAGCATGATAACGACTCAATAGTGCAATTTGATATATATTTTATTTCCGATAGATGCGAAAATAGTGGTGGCAATCTAGTGGATGAAGATTAATCAAAGTGGTATATAATCGTGTTTTTTCCTATTTTCCCGAAATATACTCGTCTAATGAAACGAGTACCCGCCATCTTTCGCTTCCCCTGGACGGAAATTACTGGTTTTGACCAACTAAACTAATTCTAGGAACATCTGCAGAATTTTTTTAGTGGCAACTGTCTTGGTCTTTTATAGTTCTATAACAAAATTAGAAGTCTGCAATCTCAGGCGATGATTTCTGTCATTTCGAGAAACGTTGGAGCGAGCGAACGTATTCCAACTGCCAACCGGTTTGAAACTCTTGTGATAAGCGTTGTATATAACTATAACGAGATATTTATCTAATTTGACGATCCAGTATGCTCATTTTCAAAACTGTCTTGAGCGTTATTCTGGTGAGAAAATGGACAGGTGTCAATGGCTGCGGTTCATGAGCATCAATGCAGGTTAGTGTCATTAGCCAAAACTTCATCTTAGCTGAAACCTGATTGAGAAAGGACAATTCTTCGAATGTGAAGTTTTGATCGCCTACGTTTTTCCCTAGATGTTGATACACTCTTTTGATTGCGGAAACCCCGGAGTCAATCGTGTTATGGTTACTGAATTGGTATCAAGTTTCATTTTATACTCTTATCTGTCATGAAGTTGACGTTCTGTTTGATGTGGTATGCGGAGTTTTCTGAGGCAGTAGAGTTCGTGGAGGCAAACCTAACACCGATGCGATATCTGAGAATATCTTGGCTGGAAGTCCGTTGCAACTGAAGAACCTAGTGGAAGATGCCAATATTGTGGCTGAGATCTATCTTCCAGATAAACTGATTTTTTTGATAAACGGACGAATAGGGTCGTGTACCGATTGCACACCACCAAACCTCGTGCTCTGTGCCCTCTGCTCACCGGACCAGCATAATCATCGGTAACTAGAAACGACGGATGTGACTGGACGCGACCTCCTACAATCCAACCCCGCTTCGAAATACTGCTAGCAGTTTGCAATAATGATACATGATATGATCACGAAGCAGTACATAAAAGGTTAGAATTGAGTGACGCTGTAGTAATAGAGGATGCTTTGTGTCGTAGTGTAGATCAGATTCAGAAATACCTTGGTGGCCGATAGGGTGCACTTATTCTAACTATCAGCTCTGGTCACTAGTTTGTTAGTATATGAGGGACTATTCTACTGATTGTATTCCACATCTTTGCTTCTTTGCGCATATCTTGTAAGTCATTCTCTGCGCAAAGAGCCAGAAACTCGTCTCGCACTTCCTCGATGCTGGTACACGGGCTCCGGTGATTCCTCCGCACTCTCCTACTCCGGGCAGCAGAGTGAAGGCGCGTGACCGAACCCATGCAGATATTTGCTATAGCAGCCGTGACTTGCTAGAGACGGCGTTAAATAAATGTGCATCTCTGCCTGCTTTCTGTACCCCTACAATATTAAACTCTAGATTTTTGGCTCAAATGGCACGTTCCCCGTATGTAGTCGGGGATTCATGCCTTGCCGTGTCTTCTCATCATTTCCTGAGCGGAACGAAAATAGAAAGAGGAGGGAGGAGAGGGAATTAGAAGTAAATAAGCCTAAAGGTCTTTACCACATTGGATAAGCAACTTTAGTATGTTACTATGTTTTTATTGCCGCAAGACTCTACTGTATCGATTTTCTTGGCTATTTTCGGCAAATTTAAAACTAAGAGAAACCAAAGCAATGAAAAATGAAAGACGGATAGGTATTCTAGAGCGAATTAGTTATAAACTTAGAACAGAAAACTAGGACTAGGCAGGCTCATATGGAAATAATCGAAAGGAAATGTGAAGAATCCTTTTCCTTCTGTTAAGTAGGAGCTGTGCGTTGCACCCAAGACTACAGCATGGTCATTAATAGAACATAACTCATCATCAAGTTTTACCACCGACGCCGGCGGTTTGAGGTTTTTCGAACTCACTGGGCGCGGTTGTTCTAGAAACGCCTTTGTTTGGTGACACATTTGTAGATTTCTCCCATAATTGCGAGGCTCGAAAGAAGCTCAGGGCCGTATTTTTCGCTTATCCAACTTGTCGAAATTGGCAAGGATGGCTCAGGACCAACGAACTCAATCACCGCATCTGCCTTGGCGAATACGTCGGGCGATTCATTTCCAGTAATATCGGAATGTCCGGGCACCCAGACAAGGTAGATAGTGTTGCCAGTTCTTTGATTATGGTTCGGCACGCGATCACTTGCTTGGACCGTGATTTGTCTAAGCTAAGGCCTTGATTGCAGCTTAACTATCGGAGCAGAAGCATAGAAGAAGTTCTGTTGAAGGGACGATTGTACCCCGCACATAATCGCAAGTTTTTCTGCTCGAAATACAGTAAAGTATCTACCTAGTGAGTGAGATTGTTCCATTCTCATTTCACGACAGTACCAGCACGTCCTTCCATCAGAGAACCGTCAGTGTAACAGACCACTTGCGTTTGTTGTTGTCTCTCCATATAGCCAGACAACCACTCCTCTTTCGAGAGAATCTTCACATGGAATGTCCTGTAAGGAAAACTACGTGTGAGTGTAATATCGCTGGGATATCTGCACACAGTAGCTCAAAATCAAAAACAAATCTGTGTTAATAGAATCATTGATGCTTTGTTTGGATTAACTGATCATTCAACTTGTCGACACTACTGTTCGACAGCTCTCAATGCTTGTTGCATTAAGTTAAAGATTGTTCCAATGCAAAGTCCAGTAATTAGTAATTGGTAGTCGACAGCTAACCCTTTGGTTGGAATTCCAAGCACATTAAGTTTCCTCAACAGGCCTCGGCAACCAGATTCCATAGCAAAGGTGATAGAACGCTACTTTGAGGACAGCCGCATATACTTCATTTCCTTCTCTCTGCCTGCCTCTTACCGACAATAAAAGAAACTGTGACTGCACAGGTATCGCGAGTTGGGAGCTTCGATATGAGACACACGTAAATAGACTTATTTGCAAGAATGCAAGCAAGAGGGATTTCACGTGGGTTAGTCATGGGTGCCTTTTTGTAAGCAATGAAGGCAGTGTTAGGCCACTTTCCAATATAGAAGGTTCCTTTAGTATGGTTCTTGAACCAATGCTATGGAAGTTTTATCTTCCTGCATAAGCCGAGATAGATTCATAGTTGCTGCAGATTTATGCTGGAGATTGATTTGTGCTATACTAACTGTACATTTGATTTCCAACATATATTGCATAACAACTAGAGGACACCAAGCAAGTTAGGATGTAAACGCATGGAGCGAGCCACATCAGGTTTATTTGGGACACGATCATTTGATTCCCACGATTAGCAATGAAAATATCGGTCCATAACACAGTAAGGGAGAAATTTCAAAATACTCCGTGCGCGACTGGCATATTTTGGATCCTCCAGCCATCAAATCCTCGGCACGGAACTGCACCTTGACTTAGGCACTCCTGTATTCAGTCGCCTCCTACGAAATGGAATCAGGAACATGAAACATGCCCAGAAACACCAGGATTGCATTTTTTAATGTTATGTTGGAGATTCCATCGGAACCGGGAGCTTTCTTCACTTTTAGACTCTTCGCTATTGCCAGCAGTTTGACATTGGAGACCTGCATATCTCCAGCGGTTTCTGCTTCTGCCTTTCCGTCTGCTGTCAGTCTTTGGGTTGTGCTCCGGGATTAGAGCCTCTACGACAACCTTCAGCCTATTTGGGCACATTCCAACAGGTTTCGACGGTCGCTTGATCGTCGCCGTCAAGACTTGATAAGCCCAAGTGTTGGCGCCAGTTTCTCGGCATCGCACTTTGTAGCAGTTTGATTTTTCTTACCTTTACCTCCCGGTTTGAGAGCGTTTCTGCGTGTAGGGCGCAATACAATTCGTGCCTCTCTGTTTGGGTTCTGGCACGTTGAACGCGACAGGCAGCCCGGAGAGTGCTGGAGGAAGAGTATGCTGAACGCTGTCTGCTCATTAGCTCCAGTTTACTAGACATTGTTGTATCACATGCGTTAACGTTTCGGTCAGCTTGTCTGCACCCATGTTCTAAACACTGCTCTCCATGAGAAAATCCTCAACAAAAAGTTGCTTGTCGAAGTCTTTACTAGTATTCCATTTCCTCTCGACAGTTCTCGGCCACCGTGTTGCCGAAGGATTCTGTTGGTCAAAAGTGGCCCGAATTTGATGAAAATTTCACATTAGGGTAATTTTGTGGCGCTGAATTCATATTTGATGTCAATTTTTTATTTTTTGGCCCAAACATTTTGGCGCTTAGGGTGGTTCGAAAATTTAACATTTACGAATTTAATGTGCACTATATATGAAAATTCATATTCAAAAAACTTGATATAGTGAATTTTTAGTAGAATACATATTATTTCAATTGTTGATAATGCTGGGGACATTTATAAATTATATAACTTACCCTGGGTAACCAAACACTGCCATGCGTCTCCTTTAGACAATATGAAAAATCATCATTTTTCATACTTCGGGGCAGAAGGGGCAAAAGAAGACATTCATGTTCGGAAAGTACACTAATTTTCAAATATCATTAACTACAAGCGATCTTTCCGAACTGTTTCAAAAAAAGTATAGCCACTTTGAACATCATAATCTTAATTTAATGCACGATTCATAATTTGTTCTTCATGTTTGAGCGAGAATAAAGGCTTGTAAAGACTAAATCGAATGGCGAGCATAAGTCCAGTAAATAACCTTTCAAATGGAACCAGTTCGATCCTAATCGGAATCCTAGCTAAAAAGATATGTCCATTTAAATAACACAGGTTTGAATACAGTTTTTTTCCAAAATTGTTCATCTATTTCACCTTTGAAGCTCTGTAAAAAACCTATCTTTTGTCCTCAACACTTAATATTTTGGGAAGACTCTATTCAACCTGTTTACAAACAGATAAAAATATTAAATCATGAAAACCCAAAATAAAAGATTTTGTCCGGCTAGGCGACACTGTGGTTTATCACCGCTTGTTTCCAGTGCGGGCATCCGGCGCTGCAGTAGTTGCTGTGGCAGTTACATTTGCATTTACTGTTGCACTTGGTCGTTTTGTTGGATCTGCGACTTTGCGAACGAATTCACCACACTTGCTCCGTTATTATTTTCCCTATTTCTATTGTTTTTATTATTTTTGTTAATTGGGTTGCTGCGTCCGCAAAATAGACATCAGAAGCTATCCCGTCTCCAGATGTCAAAACAATATCCAGCGAATGTATCAAGTTAGGTAGCATCAAATTATAAACCACATCACACTCGCAATAAATTTATCAGTTCTTATGAAACCGTTTAGCACAGCACAGCACAGAATTAAATAGAATTTTCCACTACAAAGAATCAAATTTGAAACTTTCCTTCAGAAAATAATTAAATTGGAACAGTTTTCCATACAGTCCACACCCGAGAGCATTGAACTTTGGTTTGTGCATCCCCCAGCTGTCGAAAAGAGTGTCCCGGTGCGGACATTTTGTCTGGTTCTTCGAGCCGGACATCAAATCGGGGTCGATCAGGCGATCCAAATTATCACCACCGCTCAACCGAGCGTGGATTACGGACCAGCCAAGCAGCCAAACGCGATTGGCAGAATATTTCCTGATAAAGGTTGGTCTGGTTCTGGGTGAAGTTTGAAACCGTGTGTCACGAGAAAATGAAATTGTGAGCGGTCAAAATTACGCAACGTGTCGGGCATTATATGCACAAATTAGTCCAGATATAAATAAAAAAGTTCGCAAAAAACCCACAGTTGTAGTGAAAATTGAACTGCTCCTGTTATTCGCGGGTAGATTGAAAAATCCGCAAGTAAGTTGTAAGCATTCTTCCTGGCGTTTCGCCGGGTTTGTCGTTAAAACCTGCTTATGTGATTCTCGTCATTGTCTGGGCCTTTACGTGAAAACCTGCATCGCTAAAGGGGCTCCGCGGAGTGCTTGAGCAGATAAGTGGTTGTAAGAGACTGAAGTAGTTGTGGCTACGGTGAGTACACTGGGCATTCTACAGTTGGCAGTTTTGTGAATTCATTGAGAGTAGGAGTAGTTTCCATCAAATTTGATAGTTGTGGGGGGTCCTTTAGATTCCTGAATTGTGAAATGGCAAAACTGAGGGAACAATCTAAGGTGCTAAGCGTCACCATGAATTCAATCTTGGCGATAGAAAAGTTCATAAATGGTTTCGATGCTGCGCATGATTGTGATAAAATTGATTCGCGTGTATCCCCATGTAGCATTTTTAGTTTTATAGCACAGTACAAGTGCATTCTAAGTTTTAAGAAAGGCTTCAAGAGTGCCATAAAACCGTAATTGTTACTAGGGACTCGACTTGATCAGCTTTTCGAACGCTATATTTCTACCTCAATAAATGTTGAGCTGCTAACAAGTGATGGTGCAGAAACAGTGGTCGACTTTACTAAAAAAATGGATGAAATGGAGGAGAAATATTATTTGCTGCCAGATTTTCTATTATCACAAAGGCCAGTCGTTACAATAGATCTGCCGCTATGGTGTCTGCCCCTGTATCATCAGTTGTACGATTACCTAAAATTGATTTGCGTACTTTTGATGATGATATCAATAACAGGATTTCTTTCCGAGGTGCGTATACAGTTTTGATCCACGGAAATAACAATTTGCAGTTAGTTGATAAATTTCATTACTTGATGGCCGCGCTGAAGGGGCCTGTGAGGAAGCTATTAGACACCATCAGTATGACAACAGATAATTACAAGGTCGCATGGGATCTACTAGTTGGTCGTTACGATGTTATCGTTTGCTTATTAAAAATCATGTTTACACTCTATATTTTTACCATTTTTTTTGTTAACCATTTTTGTTAACGACCTATTAAGTCAATTTGTCAACAGTTGTTACGGCATTTAATTAGCAAGGGACTGTAATGTGAAGTATATTTTTCAATATTAAGAGCTATAGTACTCAAGGGAGAGCAAGGAGTTGAAGGAAAGAAGTTTAGAAAAGCGTGGAAGGATCATATATGCAAGCTTAGAGCTCACCGGCGACATAACTTTTTGTCTGCTACTGTAGGAGTCAAGATCTTTTGGCATTAGAAATGCGAATCACCTGAGTCTACGGCATGTCCGGACAAGCGTAAAGTAACTTGTTACTTCATGCTGTCGGAACCGACGATCCCACTATATATGCCATTGAACCACTCTATATGCCATTGAATCTGTTCAAAAAGAATCTTCTGATGCTATATTGAGCCTTGTTGACCAGTTCGAACGCCCCGTGAAAATATTAACGATATTGGGGGAGTCGACCGACTCGTGGAGTTCTTTGTTGAAGCACATGGTGTATGTTCGCCTAGACAAGCATACTTTACGGGAATGGGAGAAGTCAACAGGTGAAATAATAGATAAAATTCCGACGTACGAAGAAATAATCCATTTTTTGCACGAGCAAGCTCGTATTTTGCACTCGCTGAGCAATGAAGTAACAGGATTCCACACTAACTCAAAGGAAAGGTCTCGTTTATCTGTCGCACATACAGCGACAGTCACTCACACAACCACCTCTCGCTGTGCTGTTTGCAGTCAACCGCATCGATTCTACGAGTGTGAAGTGGTTTTCGATGAGTCTAGAAGGTCTTCTACGGGAATCTCTCTGTATGATTGCTTTATGGTTGGACCAACCGTACAAGAAACTCTCTGCTCTATTGTGGTTCGAATTCGAATCCGAGAAATTGCTTTGGTGATATCCATCACCAGGATGAATCGCCAAATTTCGATACACCCTCATGATACTACCTTGCAGCGAATTTTCTGGCAGCATTCCACGGATTCGGAGATAAGACCGTATGAGTTCACTACGGTAACATATGGCACCGCCAGCACTCCTTATTTGGCAACAGCCTTGAACAGCTGCAGTTCGATTATTCAGAAAAAAGAAGATGATGTACCAGCAAAAATCGGAAAGGACTTCTATGTAGATGACTTTTTGAGTGGTGAGAGCAGCGTAGACGAAGCCGTCAGTCTTCAATGTGAAGCCCAGAATATTCTCGGCACCGCAGGGTTTGAGTGGAGAAGATAGTCTTTGAATTCTTCCGAAACACTTACCAACGTTCCTGACGAACTAAAAGAGCAGATCAGTTCTTGAGATTGACGGTGCAGCTGAAAATTCCACAAATACTCTTGGCCTACTGTGGCATCCCGAATCAGATACGTTTCGGTTCAAAGTTCCGGATTTTTCTATCGATCATCCCATTACGAAGCTAGTAGTGGCATCAGAAATTACCAAATTGTTTGACTTATTGGGAATCTTGGGGCCAATCATTATCAAGGCCAAGATTTTTATGCAAATGTTCTGGAAGGAGAAACATTCGTGGAATGAACCTCTCATTGATCGTTTAAGGGAAGAATGGCAGAATTATCGATCCGACCTAACTGCACTGAAATCTTTCTCTATTCCACATCTGGTGAAGACACCGGGCTCAGCAAACAACATTCCGCTCCATGGGTTTTACGATGCCAGCGAGCGTGCTTACGGAGCATGCATCTACATTAGGAGTGTTGGCCACGATGGTCACAGCTCATCTTCTCCCAGCCAAATCCAGGATACCTCCAGTTCACCATACGACTATTCCTCGCTTAGAACTTTGTTCTGCTGTTCACCTTAGCCATCTCTACTGCAACGCGATTGAAAGTCTCAACGTTGGTGCAGATGCATTTTTTTGTTTGATTCCATAATCATGCTACATTGGCTGCATCATTCAACCTCCAAGTATAAAACTTTCGTAGCGAATCGGATCGCGGTTGTCCAACGCATCACCGACGGTTGCATCTGGAATTATGTTGCCGATTTAGAGAACCCGGCGGATGTAACCTTCCGAGGCACTAGCTCCAGCGATCTCTTCAACCTATCTCTGTGGAGGGAAGGTTCACCATGATTAACGTCGGAACCGACGGAATGGCCGAACAGTTTTATAAAATTTGATGCAACGAAATTTCCAACTAAAACTCTTGAAGAGAAACCTTGCCCAAAGGTTGCTGCCGTTGCTCGTCCAGTCGTAAACCCAGATCACTCTCTGTTTGAGCGATATTCATCTTTGACGAGATTGTTGCGAATTGTCGCTTACTGTCGGAGATTCATTCAACATTGTAGATTGTAATTTTCTGGTATTGTGGTATCATCGCCATATCTAACTGCTGATGAACTCTCTCGTCATTTGGACTCGTTGTTACAATCCAACCCGAATGCTTTCCCCAACAACTTGCCCTTGTACGCGACGGCAAGTCGCACGACAGAGGACAACGAATTATAATTTATAATTATAATGAATTGCAGTCCACACCCGAGAAGATTGCACTTTGGTTTGTGCATCTCCCACCTGTCGAAGAGAGTGTCTCGGAGCGGACAATGGTTTTTAACTTTCTGGAAGTCGCATAATAAAACTACACGAGCAGTCGCGTCGTACACTCAGTACATATTCCGTTAATTTGACAATAAATCGAAAACTGTTGCATATAGAAACAACTGAGTTCTACAGTAATAGAGCAAGTAAATCGTCAACGATTGGAGAAATGCTTAGTTCGAAATAATCCCATTAGGCGGCATAAGTATATATTGATATTAACTCTTCGGTCCGCAACCTCCATTTCAATCAATGTAATATTGTTTTTTATTTCGATTATAGAGGTTCTAACCTTAAGGTCATTCGCCTCTTCGGGTTAGAAATATCTCATATGAAAAATTTCTAACCCTATGTGCGGGGTCGGAACTCGAACCTAGGTCAATTAGGACCCAGGACATTAGATTCGGGTTTTTCAAAACGATCACAAAATTCATCTAGTTTCAGGAACCGAGGCCAGCTTTTCGAAAATTATTGTGTTCCGGATGTTTTGTCGGAAGTATTAAAGTTACCTTCCTTTCCGAAGATCCAAAAACTAATTTATGGATTTTTATATCAGTTTGGCTGCGTATGACACTCCATGATTCTGCAAAACAATTGCATTGGGCGATATTCTGAGGAGCTTTGAATGTATTGGATACTTTTCGAAATATTTCAGGAACCTGATTTCATCGGAATGAAGGCCAATTTTTGATCCTCAATAAAACCCGTCTCGTGACATGTCAAACTTCATGATCGTAATACATAAGAGCGCTGGAGAACATCTTGAAGGTGTCTGCTTCTTGTTTTAGGGAAAATCAAGGTCCTGGAACGCCAATCTTTTTTTTTAAATAAAAGGAAATTGACATATACGTATTTTAAAGGGTTGTTTGGTTCCAACAACAAAATGTTCTTATTCTAGAACATCCATGAGTGTCTCCGGAACAGATCACATGGCATCGATTTGAATTTCCATCATTCTATTCCTTTCGCTAGAAAACAAACTACACAAGCGTTGGTTAAGTCTGTGCACATTAGACTGCCCAGCAAGAAAAACAAATTTTTGAAGACTCGATCGGCACATACCTAAGTCGGTTCCTAGTCCTATCTGCTCTAAATTTGAGCCAAATCGAATAAGTCTAGCTACCGGACCAATGTGTTCGAAGTTTTCATGGGATTTTTCAACAATTTACTAAACTTCATTTTCACCACTAGGTGGCACTATGTACATCAGTTAATAACTGTAAGTGAAAATATGACATGGAATTTCATTGTCTACAACTTTGTCAAAGACTTAAAATTTATCCAACTACCTTGGGAGAGTTATTACACTTTTATTGAAATGATGTCTTAGTCAGTTTTGCATGGGTTCTAACAGCATATGCTGGTGATTCAGTTGTCGATTCCCACGAACTTTGTTTTCTTGCGAAATAATGATTGGATTTAACTGAATAGTATGTTTGGAATATTTTAGCACATCTTTTGAATACAAAATTTAAGTACCTTATTTCACCGTATAGAAGACGCCAACACTAACTTTTAAAATAAGATAGATATTATATGAACATTCTTACAAAAACTACTGGGAATGGCTCATTCTACGACTTTGTAGAAGACACCTTCTTTCTCTTTTCGTTGAAAAGTTAGTGTTGGCGGTGAAATGTAGAACAAAAATATTCTAGTTAAAAGATTACTCAAATCATGTACGAAAAGCCTTTCAAACATACTCTTCAGCTAAATCAAATCATAATTTCGCCAAAAAATTAACGTCTTGGGAATCGATCATTGTTTTACTATCTTGTATTGGCTTTATGCCAAACTAACTCATACATCACTTTATTAATATTTTAAGAACTTCTCGCAAGGAAGTTGGATTGATTTGCAGTCTTCGACAATGTTGTAAACAGTTAAATTGTCTGCCCAGTTTTCACTTTCAGTGATAAACTGATGATTACAGTGCCGCCAAAAATATTGAAAAAACTCGTGCACTCAGTATACTAGCGCCATCTCCAGAAGGTTAAGTTGTTATCTCCCAGGCATATTGGGGCCCAACTCTAAGCCGCTATCTATGCCCGTAGTAAGCAGTCGTCTCTATATGGTCCCATGGTTACCTTTGCATTTGAGAGTTGTGGTTGTCCTTCATAAATTACTACGTTTAGAGCCGGATCGGCACTAATTGAGATTACTTCCACCGGCTAAGGTGCCGGGTTTCGAACGTTAGTGATTTACCAAAGATTTAACGGGACGGGACGGGGCGGGGCACCTGATATCATTGGCTCACTTGCCGATTCGGTGAGGTGTCGCACATCCTTACCAGCGTGGTTGTCGATCTGTATTACCATTCCTATGAATTCTTTCTCCACGTCCAGAATTAGAATCCTAGTGGTATCAATCCTTATATGGCACTCCGGCGATAGGCTAGTTAACCTTACGCGGTTCAAACTTGACTGACGAAACTGCCTGCGGATTTATGTAGCCTTTTATATAGATTCAACAGAGTCCACTGTCAAATCTCACTACATGCTGGCGCGCTCTCTAGCGTCTAGCGTCTATCGGAACTATCGTCTATACTACCCCCAGAAATGTGTATGAGTGTGTATATGCATTTGTGTGTATGTTTGAAACCAAAAATGGCACATTATTTTCCTGGAAATGGCTGAACCAATTTTCACAAACAGCTTCAAATGAAATGGGTAACACTCCCATCGGCTGCTATTGAATTTTATGTAGATCCGGTTACCGGTTCCTCAATTACAATGATTGTTGTAATGAATGTAGAATAGTGGAAATTTTTCTAAAATGTTTAGCCTACCCGATCAGTATAGCATAACAAGATTATAACGCAATTTGTTACAAGTTGTATTATAAATCAGCTTTCGTTAATAGTTAAAATAACAGTAAATTATAACAAGTATCAATGGGAGCTACAGTTCTGATAGTTTTTTGTTACGATGTTCTGATCTGGCAATAGCTTGTAATTGTAGTTCTACGCCCATAACCGGAATTCAAAGCTTCTTTAGCCATACTGGCAAACTTCGACGGTTACAGAAACTCCGACAGAAGTATCCACACTCAAAACAATTCTTCAGGAGCGCACATGCATCAACGTTTTTCGCTGTCTAACTATATGAGAAACACTCTCAAACGTTACGATAATGTTTGCGCTCTTACTTGCGCAATACAATACCAAACCCGAAAGCACCCTAGTTTGTAAACAACGCATTACTTGGTCGTCAGTGGCATTATATCACTCGTGCAACATCACACGCTAACCCCTGATTGTTTGCTACGCGCATGACATACATTTGAATAATGAATCGAATTCAGAAAAATTCTAAAACCATGATTTTTTCTTTGTATGTACATTTATTTCATATTTCGAATTATGTCTATTTAGTTTTGATTCCCTAATTATTCCTATTTTTCGTCATATTCATATTGCGCAAGCGATCAGCAGTAATACACTTAGTTACCAGTATGAATAGACAATTTAAATTATTCGAATCATTTTTCTGATATAGTACAATCAATTTCTGCAGTGAACAATGATGTTATCTTAATTAGAAGGCAAAATATTTCAGACACTAATGTATTCAGACGTGATATAGCCATGAGCTCGAAAAGAACATTATATTTTAATTCCCTATACGGTTATCGAATTTATCGATGTCCAATTATTTTGTTTGTGGGTAACAGGTCAATTTTACTATATTCAGAGTACATCGATAATAAACCGGTTCTAAATAAAACAAATACCCATTTTCATGGTACTTTCAACGAACAAAATCTCTAGCGCTCTAGGTATGCATCCTGGAGCTTTGATGACTTCGAGAAAGTATATCGGGTAAAATTAAGCATTTCGATAATTATTATCTGATGTAGATCAGCTCTATCTTTGGACAGAGACGGTAGAGGAATTGAAAACTTTTTCAGTAGAGTTTTTTGTTTTGATGTTTTTCACATACTACTTGATTTATTTATTTATTTATTAACAGATTAAGGCCGAAGTGGCCTGTGCCGTATACAAAAGATTCCTCCATTCCACTCGGTCCATGGTCGCTCGTCGCCAGCCACGCAGTCTGCGAAGGGTCCGCAAATCGTCTTCCACCTGGTCGATCCATCGTGCTCGCTGCGCGCCACGTCTTCTTGTACCGGTCGGATTGCAATTGAGAACCGTTTTCACCGGGCTATTGTCCGACATTCTGGCTACGTGCCCGGCCCACCGTAGTCGTCCGATTTTCGCAGCATGACAGATGGGTGGCTCCCCCAACAGCTGATGCAACTCATGGTTCATTCGCCGTCTCCATGTGCCGTCTTCCATCTGCACTCCACCGTAGATGGTACGCAGCACTTTCCGTTCGAAGACACCAAGTGCGCGTTGGTCCTCCACGAGCATGGTCCAGGTCTCGTGCCCGTAGAGAACTACCGGTCTAATCAGCGTCTTGTAGATGGTCAACTTCGTACGACGGCGAACTCTGTTCGACCGAAGTGTCTTGCGGAGGCCAAAGTAAGCACGATTTCCTGCCACGATGCGTCTACGAATCTCTCTGCTGGTATCATTGTCGGCGGTCACCAGTGAGCCCAAGTACACGAACTCTTCAACCACCTCGATTTCGTCGCCACCGATGCAAACTCGAGGCGGGCGGTTCTCATTCTCTTCTCGTGAACCTCTTCCTATCATGTACTTTGTCTTCGACGTGTTGATGGCAAGTCCGACGCGCTTGGCTTCTCTTTTCAGTCTGATGTAGGCTTCCTCCATCTTCTCAAAGTTTCGTGCAATAATATCAACGTCATCGGCGAAGCCAAGTAGCTGAACGGACTTTGTGAAAATCGTACCACTCGTGTCGATCCCTGCTCTTCTGATTACACCTTCCAGCGCGATGTTGAATAACAGACACGAGAGACCATCACCTTGCCGTAACCCTCTGCGTGATTCGAAGGGACTCGAGAGCGTCCCTGAGACACGTACTACGCACATCACCCGATCCATCGTCGCCTTCACTAATCGCGTCAGTTTGTCCGGAAATCTGTACTCGTGCATAATCTGCCATAGCTGATCTCGATCGATAGTGTCGTATGCGGCTTTGTAGTCGATGAACAAATGATGTGTGGGCACATTGTACTCGCGGCATTTCTGCAGTACTTGACGAAGAGCGAACACCTGGTCCGTGGTAGATCGTTCGCTCATGAAACCTGCCTGGTACTGCCCCACGAACTCTCTTGCAATTGGTGATAGTCGACGGCATAGTATTTGGGAGAGTACCTTGTAGGCGGCGTTCAGCAGGGTGATTGCTCGGTAATTACAGCAATCCAGCTTGTCGCCCTTTTTGTAGATAGGACACACGACACCTTCCATCCACTCCTCCGGTAAAATCTCCTCCTCCCAAATCTTGGTAATCACCCAGTGCAGCGCTTTAGCCAGTGGCTCGCCACCGTGTTTTAGTAGCTCGCTTGGTATTTGGTCAACCCCAGCGGCTTTATTATTTTTGCGCCGGCTAATCTCCTCCTGGATTTCTTGGAGATCCGGTGCCGGTAGTGTAATGTCTTCCTCGCGTGCTCCCAGGTGCGTTACCGTGCCATCCTCGTCATCTGCTGCATCGCCGTTCAGGTGTTCTTCGTACTACTTGAAGGTATATTATAATTTATGTAATTTGTCAATATGCAAATGCAAACATTTTTGAGTAATAATATTTTATCATTCACCATTTAAAAATGCACCGCAATAAATCCAGTCGCAACCCTAGTAACAATTGAGGTTTTATGGCGCTCTTGAGGTCTCTTTTGAAACTTAGATTGCACTTGTAGTGTGCTATATATTATTATATATATTTGAAGGTATTTTTCATGAAATGTCATACGCCATCTACGTGAGTGAGCCGAAAATATAAAAACAAAAAAACTTTCCCGTAGAAAAGATATAACTGATCTAGATCAAAGCCGAAAAGGTCAAAATATAGCTCAATTTATCAAAGAATCTTTGCCGAGAACACTAAATCTCTATGAAGCATGCTGAGAACACGGACTTTCTTCATCGAAAATAGCATTATTTTTCCTGTGTGTGCCCTCATACAGGTTTCAGAGATGTCTTCGAAGAATATGCCAACAATATGAAAATAAATAACCTTTTTTGTATAAACGATCATATTTTTCTATGTGATTATACATGCAAATCCGTTCACACCGGAATATTGTCGTAAAATTCTCCTCTACAACACTTTGCTTGTCATTTTGCGGACACCTTTGATTGGCAAGTTTCCGTGTCACTAATATCCTGGTCACGCCACTAATGAACATTGGCGTTCGGATCTCATTACTCACTAATTATGTATTATAACGTGTCAGACCTTCTGATGTATTCCTTTTCGGACATTATGACGCATGGTCGTATGTTATTGTGGTAGTTATATGATGTATGGTCGTAAAAAAAAGTCGAAGAACTGTCAAGTTTGATGAATCATTGTATGGTTTTGAGAAAGTTTGGGCAAGTGCTCTTGGTTCTATTGATTTTCCGCTCTAAAGCCTAATGAGTCCATGCGATTGTAATTTTTGATTTCTTATTAACATATAGGCATTACGTTGAGTTGAAAACATTATTTCAGCATCTTAGTTTACTCCGAGGCCATGTTTATAATTATTGTTTTTCATCGTGTTGAAAATTAAAATATTTTCCAGTTTCTCAGTAAACTGCCGTATCAAAATCGTATAGTTTTTGCGTTCGATATTTCTGTGTATCAATGCGAAACTAGTAGTTTCGAGGACATTAGATATTTAAAATCGTCTCATACTATGCCGGAGAAGAGAAAATTTAAATATTATGTTGTAGCGAAAAGTGAGAAAAAGCAGAAAAAGTCACGCTTGCTTTGTTTTCATAAACAGCAAGAAGTAAAACATTGCCTATTTGTACACTCGAATGTAAAATTTCAATATCTAGCAAGTTAATATTCTGCATCACTGATTGAAATATACTAATATGCTCATGCTTTTTCGATCGTCGATGTCGTAATACATCGCCTGCACGGCACGAGATGTATACTCCCAACGCTTGCTACACGCATAATACACTTTTGCATACTGTGAACAATGGATGCAAATCGGTCAACTATTGGAACCAGCATTTTTCACTATTTACGGTTTTCTATACAGTAATTGTGTAAACAGTCGATTATGTTCAATCGTTTAGATACCAACTCAATCCAATCATAATGAAATAGGTGGATATGACGAACTTTATCTTGGTTTTATTTTCTATTATATAATTATGTCCATTTTTCGTTGGTTTACTTATTGTGCACGCGAAAATAATAACAAACACACGGTTGCCAACATGGGCGGACATTCAAAAAATTATCAAATCAATTTTACAAAATACACCACTCAATTCCTGCTGTAAATAATCATGTAGTCTTATCAGAATTAGCTTTAGTGATATCTTGACTAGGAGGTGAGCTAATTTGGAGTCAATCCGTCAAGCCGTATCTCAGTTAGGAGCTGTGAAAGAGTACTATGTTTTGATTTCCCATACGATTTTCGATTTTTTCGATGCACTATTTTCAAAAATACACCACTACGACATAACTGAACGGACAACGCTCTAATTAGTATAGAAAGATTCGTAATCGTCTAATTTAGGAGGTAAGCTATTCTGGTTGTGCAAAACGTTCGAATATTTTGAGAATTTTGAAGACATTTGAAAATCGCAATTTTTTCTAAGTCCCAATAAGGTGGTGCCTTAAAATGAAAAATAAGGCGATGTTAAAAAGTTATAAATTAATTGAAAAAAATTGCATCAAATAAATAATTTGAAATGAAGAAAATGAATAAAAATAATGCTGAATGAAATAAATAATTAAAATGCAAAAATCATATACTTAAAACTAGTCAAATATTAAAAATGAATAAAATGAAGACGAATAAATTCCATGAAATGAAGAAACTGGAAAAATGACTATTTAGAATGAAATTAAAAACCATTTTTGAATAAAGTAAATGAATAAACTGGATTGTACGAATTTTAGAACTATTGTATCGGAAAGTTTTAATTTGTTTTTGATAATCCCATCATCTGAAAAATGACTAATTAATATGCAATCATCTTTCTAAAGTTTTCATTCTTTTTTGTTTTAAACTTTTTGTTTTCGTTGTTTTTTTCTTGGCGGCGTCGTTTACGATTATCTGGTATTTCTACTTTATTGATGGACCTGAATTAGTTATCAGGAACCTGGAACGTTCAATTTGTTTTGGAATTCAAAGTTGTCATTTTGGTTACATATTCCAAAAAAAAGACTTTTCTGCAGAATATGTTAATATGCGCAATTGGAAATAGTAAAGTAAGACAAGGTAACATATGCTTTCAAACCCCTTAAACAGAGAGCGACAGAGAAAGAATGCGATTCGTGAATAAGGTAGAATTTTCAAAATTTCCATTTGCATTGATATAAATAGTGTGAAGTTTCTTGGCTATGTCGATAGCACAAAAACCGTGCATTCAGTAGATAATAATGTACTCTCTTTCTAGTCATCTTTATAGCGTGTATATTGTTTCGTTCGGAATTCTCATTCAGGGAATATGGATAAATGAGTCCTATACACACCAATACTACGAAAAAGAAATGGATCAAATTTTCAGGATAAGTATTTAATTTGTTGGAAACGCAAGCGCCATTGAAAGTGTCACTTGATATAAAACTGCTCTAGATGGATAGGCATGCTTGACATTACAAGTCTTAATTTTCTGCGAATAAATACGTTTCTTCGTGTTCATTTGTTGTTACACAGTAATGTGTATGACAAAAATCTAGATCAAACGTTTCAGTACACAGTACATCCAACGCCTCTCTACTAATTGTGACTGCCATTGAAACATCAATTGAATTTTACTTAGTATAGAGCAAAAATGGACAACGATAAGTTAGAAGAAACATTGTACTTGTATCCCCCATCGAGAATGGGGTCTTTAGGAGACTTTTTTCCCGGATCTAATTGGTGGATGTTTTTGGGCTTTGATCCGTTATTCTTCATAATAGTTCATACCAATGCAATGAACATATATTTTCAATAATATCATCACAAAAAGATATTCTTACTTTTCACATGACATATTTGAGCATATGATTCATTTATAATTCAATTCAGATACAAAAAGTTTACATAACGCATGTGTAATGTCTCTTATTGAAATTTTCATCTTCAAACATCCATATTACCCAGTTAAATTAAATATTTTTCTAGAGAGCCATGAATTTCCTTAATTATAGTGTATAGTATATATATATATATATATATATATATATATATATATATATATATATAGAAGATCTTATCACACAACTTAGAAATGGATTGAGAAACAGCAAGAAATATGTGAATCGTGACAGCTACCAGGAACACGAAGGAACAGAGAGAGAGTGGGAGAGTGAGTGAGAGTGTGAAAGGGAGAGGGGGCGTGTGAGAAATGGAACATGATGTTTAGTGTCGTGACCTTATATTTAAAGGTATATTATGCGATATATTGATTCCTTACATCCTTATTATAAATAATGTAAGTAGTAATTTTTGCGCCATGACCAGTATAAATAACCTAAATCTTGCAAAAGAGCCAAATTTTCGCTAGTGTTTGGGGATTCAAAAATACAGTTGCTTTCGGTGATGCCGCGAGTGTAATTATATGAGAAATCTTTCATCTCACTACTAGGTGAGTTACTTGATGATCTATGTATTAATATACCATCAACATTTACCTCACGATTGAATGCAACGCCTAATCCAAGGGATAAATACATGAACTCTAGAAAAAATTTCACTATGAACACATTATTTTGTCTTTGAAATAAACTTACATATTAATTTTTGCGAAATAGTTCGTTTATTATAGAGGTAATTCACAATTTTTTTTCAATATCGGATTCCTTGAATCACGTAGATGTGTTTTCATACCCCGATATTCAAAATTGGTTTAGTTTTGCCCCTAAAACACCAGTAAAGCAATATTCTCTATGAAAAGGTCTCCTTTTTAATTGGTGAAAATTAGTAAGGGAGGAATGAAAATACAAAATGTTCAATATATCCGCCGCTCGTGAATGGATTTTGACAATCTATAGCTTGTTAGAAAGGGATTTTCATAAGCTTTTTATTTCTATTTAGTTTACGCGATGTTATCGCTTTGTTTGAAAGTTATTTGCTTAAAACCTGTCTTGTTTTGACAAGATCACCCATATCTCAGAAAGTAAACAACATATCGAAAAACAAAAATAATAGTGTCAAATGGTAACGTTAGACCTTTCATTTGAAACTAGTTTCGTTAAGATCGGTTCAGCTATTGCTGAGATAATTACATGACATTTTGTACATACATACATACACACATACAAACATTGTCTCAATTTGTCGAGCTGAATCGATTGGTATATGAGACTCGGGCCTCGGAAAAAGTTTTCAAAGTTTGAGCGAATCCTATACATTTCTTTTGTAAGAAATGTAAAAATGCTCCGAAGTGTGAACGTGATCGTCGCACAGCTGTACAACCACGTGAACCGAAATGCACAACTTCAATTCCACACTCTGGCGACGACGGGAGCACCAAAGAGGTCATTCGCAAGTACAAAGCCAGACGCAGTTGTTGAAAAAACAACAACAACAACATTTGACACTTCCTCATTTTCTTACCTGATTGACATCACTGGATTGCATTTATTATTTGTGTTATTAATTTTTAAATAAACTGCAGTATTCATACCCTTGAAATAAAATTTCAACCGCTGATTTTCTTGGCGTATACGTTATTTTATTTAAACTTGAATGTAGTGGCCTCTCGCACTTTTTTCAATGTTGTTCAAATCTAGATTTTAAAAACATCGAAAAAGTTCCTTCACATTATTGGATTAAGCTTGAAAAATATTTAGCCAGGCATAAAATCATTATTGCCAATACGTTGCCAGATTTATAACCTTAACAATGAATGCTTGTCTGTTAAAAGCAGTGCAAAAATACTATCGCACGAACTCGCCAACAAACTACTTAATTCCACTGTACTCTACTAGTAAATGAAATGTTATACTCAAAATCAAAATCGACATTTTGTAGTCTAATAGTGAAAGATCTGTCCCTCGTAATTGTCATACAAATTTTTCAAAATCTTAGGTTTTTGCCTTTCTCATTAGAAATGTTTTTTGAATATGGCTTAATTTTTTTATGGATTTTTTAACAGACCAAAGAACTAAGCTAATTCTAAGATAGTTGATCTCATAAGAGTGGGTAAAATCAAGGCAAAATATTGTTGCTTTCATAAAACATATTCCTCCATCTTTCCAGCGCCTTTCATTTGAATTCATGGCTGGATGCAGTACAATGAATTATAATTCTGTTGTTCAGCAAGTTGATTCAAGAGAGAGGGAAAATTTCCACTTATTTTCCATCATAAATCACTTACTGCTTTACAGAGAACCCAACAATAGAAAAACGCAATTTATTGCCAGATTCAGAAATTCCACGCGGCCACAGTCATCGTCTCAGCTGCTAAGCATCGGAATGTCGAGATTACCGCTTCGAGGGTAACGAACGCTAGGAATGTTGAGGGCGGACGGGGGTAATGCATATAATCCATATCACTTTACTGGCTTTCTTATTACCACAGATAATCTCAGATAAAGGAAGTGAGCTATTGTGCTCTAAATATGATATCATAATGTATCTCTGCTAAGCTGGATAATTGTCCGATTTAATCCGATGCGGAAAGAAATAAGCCAAGCAAAACGGAGCATGATTCGGCAATGAAACTACAACGTGTTGGCTGGTGTTAATAGGAAAACGTTTAGCTAAGCTTGTGAGAGAATAATATATACTTAGGATTAGACAGTGGAGACGTTGATCTAATACCCCATCCTCAACGGCAGGATGCGTACAAAGAGCTGCTCGACATGGTGTGTGCGTGAAAAAGGCTGACTGCAACGAGAATGGTAAAATCTACCACCTCCTTGACTGGTTGGTTATCTATCGCAGTTGGAGGGATAGTATCTCGATTAGTAGAACATGGCAAAATATTATCTAATTTTATTATATCTTTCGTTGTTTTTTAGTTCTTCGACACATCCTAAGAAGGGAACATGACAGCGTTGTATTGGACAGGTTTTAAATTGGTCTATTCGATATGCATAGTAGTTTAACAACCAAATGAAGATAAAAATGATTTGATATGGGGTGCGAAAAGTTTAAATACAAGTTTCGCTTGGTATGAAGACGCACAAAAATAACTCATACCTCACACTCAACCAACAACCCCCTGCAATCAAATTGTAAGTAACAATGACCGCAATAACTTTCCAACTTTTTACCCATAAAAGCTTCCTGAAAAGATTCTTTGAATAATTTAGTTCCATCGGAGCTCGGAATCTCCGACCGAAAGCCTTTACAATGGCTTTTCAGGCCAGACACATTCACACACACCCCTACATATATCCAAGTTCACCCTAGTTCAAACAGGTAATCGGCTTACCAAGCTTCCATCCGGTTGTGGTTTTCTGAATCTTCGCATTTTTTTTTCAACCCAGCCTTTCATATACTCGAATCATGCCATCACATTCCCCGTACCCTAACCGTACCAATCACCGAAACCTGCCCAGCCTGAATCCGAAAAGATTGTACACATTTCATCTGATCCCCCATGCTCACCTCGCCGCGCCGCAGCGGACAATCCCGGTTTGTAGGCTGAGCTGTTTCTAAACAGGAAAAGATTACATTCTGGTCGGTGCAGATTCTCGTTCGGAATGTAACCGAGCTGCAAATTTATTTTTGGATCGGCACACAAAGAGAGAGAGAGAGAGAGAGAGAGAGAGAGAGAGAGAGAGAGAAAATATGGACTGAATGAAGTGTAGGTATCAAATTGATATACATGCTTTCGGATCAGGTTTTTTCTGCCCTCTTTTTGAAAGGAGGCGCACGATTTTTGTTGTGCGTTACAAATCTTGCAAAAGGATGATTGGAAAATTCAATAGAATGCGAGCGGTGTTTCTGGAAATTGTAGGTTGCTGATAAGTGTAGCATTTCGAAGCGGTTTTAGAAGGGTTGGACGAAGGCGGTTAAAGGGACTCTCTTTCATATAATAAATAGCATTAGTTTACAAAAAATGGTTGGTTTCTTTCCTTCTATCTATACATGATTTTCCTTCGGATCTAGGTCAAACGAACATAAAAGACCTCTATAAAGGCGTTTTTTCATTATTTTTTAAACTTTATTTTATTTTTATTCATTGCGCTCTCAAACTCACGCATGAAGTTGTGTGACTTTTATATATTTATAAAAATTATTCCATGCTAGTATATTCTTTTGTTTTAGAGCTATTTAAAGAGAATTTCAAAATATCTAATGGTAATACAGACAAACAACGGTTAAAACCATTCAAAAATAAATGACTTTACATTTTGTCCGCATTACACGGCTGATAATTTGGTGCGAGTCTCCGAGAATAGCATTGTTTCCTCATTTGTTAACGAAGCTTAACAGCTACTGACATAAAAGAGCTTCTCTGTTCAGAAGCTCAGATTCAAAAACAATAACCGTCCTAATGAAAGCATTTAAGATATTATAATCATTAGTACGCTTCATTCACGAAAACTATGCAATTCAAAAAAATCCTTGTGTAGACAACGTTCAATCCGCTTTACTTCATCATTCCTCCTTTTTGGCCAAGGTTCTCTTCATCCTCAAACAATATCATGGAACTATGAAGGTCAGGTTAACACATGTTAATTCTGTTTACTATAAATGACAATATGCTAATTCTGTGTAAAGAAACGCAAAGCAATATCTATTTTTATTTTCGGAACCTAGGGACTCTGTTCCGAATAGATCCATACTTATCCATTCCTAAAGCGGTTAAAAAATTATACGTAAAAAATCATCAAAACCTAAGGAGCATCACCACGGTTTCAAATTTTGTCCACTAGGTTGAAGTGTCCAAGTAGCGTCAATTCTGAGATTCTTATATGCATGGTAATGAGGTATAAATTGTAATTTTTTGAGTGCCACTTCAAAAGTTATAGCATTTAATATATTTTTCCTCCTGTTTCAAAAATGTCGAGGCTTCCGGACGTGATCGATTCATGAATTGTGATATTCTGTTTAAAGCAAGCAAATTACGTTACTAGAAACAAGCTTTTTATGACGGACTTCCGCGACTACATGTCCGCTCACAAAGTTGAGATCGACGGTGTAGTCACCGATTCGAATTTCTCATCTAGGTATCTACTGAAGCACGTGGTTGGTTGTTTCAAAGACCCCTTTGCTCCAGTAAGCAATGAAGCACTGAGTGGATCAAAATGGCGTGTTCTTTTAAACTTGTGTCGGGTAACCCGATAAGAGAGTCTACATTAACAAGCCCCGCGTACAAACAGCGTCTGAGTAAGCATCCCCTTAATAAACTTAGTGGTGTAGCTCTTCATTATGCAAATTATTATGCTCTCATGGCTCAGGAGCATGACTACGACGATTTCCTTGTGAGGTAAGTATCTTTTACTGCTCTCAAAAACTGTAGGCATATTGATATTGAGATTCTTTGTTAAGGATTATACAATTGCGGAACTCTTGCTGTTATCGAGGAAAACAATTCTCATGGTACGGCATAGGGCTGTCTTTTCGACGACAATTGATCTGGCTTACTCCGCGATCTTTGCTACAGCTTTAAGGAGGTGGGATGCTTTACTGCCCATGACCACATATCTATATCTCTTGTGTTTCTATGAAACTAAGTAAACGAGCGATAAAGTTTGTAATAATTTTCGCTATTTTTTACTTTAAGGTCTTTACAGTGGAAATTTTCGTGTCGTGTAACTCAAACACGTTTTTTGTTTATTCTCTTATCTAGCTTACCTTTAAGAAAAACACCATTTTTTAAGAACAAAACTAAATGGGACTGACAGGATCGTATCGTAGTCATTTGGAACTTTTGGTACAGTCTCAGTTGTGCGCTTCTTTCTGGAAATAGTACTCCTACCATAGTTTATTTTACTTTATAAAGCAGATCAGGATTTTTGCGCACCCGCTCCCGCAATGTTTGGCGCCCTTGGCGGGGGCCATCACTGCCAACCGCACACTACGGACCTGACAGTATGAACAACATGGTACAGCTTCTTCAAATCTTCAGCATAAACTAGTTGGCAGCCGGTTCCCAACTGCAATGCGATTTCTTAAAAAATAGTAAACATAGCAAAGGTCCCAAATTACTGCCTTGTGGAACACTAGACTGATTCGAGAATTGTAACGATATACTATCGGAAGAGATCTAGAGCGATTATAAATTCAAAAGACATAAAACAATGTCATATATGTCATATATCTCAAATAAAACAGAAATCAAGAAGAAGCTACCAGATTCATTGTTTGTTTTAGAACATCTGGTCATTATTTTCTACTTCCCTGTACAGCAGGGATCTCACATTTTAATTTGAGTTTCACTAAAAGAAATTCCATGTTTGCATAATATTGAAAAAAAAACCTGTTTGAAAATTCACAAAATATTTGTGCAATATCGCAATACTCAGTGGAATCTGCGAATTTTTAAATCTAAGAAAAAAGCTGTAATTTGTATAAAAAAATCTGCGATCAAAAATTGTAGAATAAATCTGTGACATTAGATGAAAATCTGTGAGTGTGGCTTGTACTACAGATAGTACATATGTGACCTTAACTATCGTTCGACGCAGATTTGAACTTTATCGGATTTCAGTTTCTACGGTAGGATCGAGAAGACTCTGATTGCCGATTATTTTTTGCTATCAAAAATTACTATTTCATTTTACAGAATATTGACCAACAGCGAATGGGGTAGCTATACATCGACAATGTGCACGTTTCGAGATTTCTATGCTTTGAAATGCCAATAACGGCGCCAGCCTCGTCCTAACAGTCGTCGGGGAAGAGAAGGAATATTAGTGTAACAAACGTTATTAAGGAGACCGTGTATACCTCTACATCTCCACGTTTGCCACGGGAAGGAGTTTTTGTTAGTAGGATAGGGTAAAGAGTTACACAGCTCTGGATTCGCCTTGATACGGTCTAGGAAACTTTTAGAAGTGTTATCATGTGTTTATTGCTCTGGACAGCCGGTTGCCGAGAATTTATTTTTTAATTATGAAATACTCAGTTTGCAAAAAAGCAACTTAACATAAGCAAGAGACTCTGAATAGCCGACAGTCGGGAGTGTTGCAAATGTCTAATTAAATCAAACTGCATGTGAACAATTTTGTTACTCCTTGCTTTTTTTTTGTTCCGACGAAACACGACATTCCAAGAACAATACAATATAATAAAAAGCGATTACCTTTACAGTCTCGAGAGATCTATCGAAATAGATATGGTCATGTCTATATAATTGAAAATTTCGTGATACAACTTTACTACACTGAAGTTTTTTTATGTGGGGGATACGCACCGCATAAAAAACCACATAACTTTGAAAATCCGCATACAATAAAACCGCATAACTTTGAAATTCCGCATAAATCCGGATCTTGTGGCATTAAATGCGAATCACCTGAGTCGGCGGCATGTCCAGACAAGCGTAAAGTCACTTAATAACTTATGCTGTCGGAACCGTCACTCCCCGGAATCTCAAGACCGACCTCGGCACCTAACCGACCAGCATCGAGATAACGATTTCGAGAGAAATTTCAACGTCGGGAAATTTCTCCGTCGGAGTAGACTAGGCCCACCGGCGGGGACTAGTTCGAGTAGATCGGGAAGCAGCTCCGGCAGATGCTCGTCGGGGCGCCTGTCAAGTGGAAGTCACCCTCCACCCAGAATCGCAGGACCGACCTCGGCATCTGCCCGGGTAGCATCGGTTTTGGAAGATCTTCCACTGCCGGGGAACTCTTCGCCGGAGTAGGAATATTCTACCATCGGGGACTATTCCGAGTAGTCCGTAGCGAATCGCCGGCTTGAATCATCGGGGCAGTGAACCGGACGCAATCCTCCACCGAGAATCGCTGGACTGACCTCGGCATTCTGCAGGACTACATCTAAAGAAGAATAACGTGTCCGTCAACGGTTGCAGGAGACATTCGTTCGTCGGGGAACTCTCCGCCGAGGTGGGCTAGTTCCACCGTCGGGGACTATGCCTCAGGGCCGGCGTTACACTTTTAGCACGAGTGGGTAGTAAGCATAGGGTGAGGCTAATAGAATAGGGATTTGTCTCATTTTCGCAATATACACGCTTGCATTACATTTACATTAAATCACTTGCAGTGTGTTTGTGCAAATGAAATTGTCGTGCATCGATATTTTCTAATGAGTGCCCGAGACACATACGTGGCTAATTTCGATTTTATGAAAATGTCCAACATTTCGAGTGGGTAATTACCCACTCGGTTATTTTCGAGTGGGTAGTACTACCCATACTACCCACGCTATCCGCCGGCCCTGCTATGCCTAGTAGCACCGAACGCGACAAACCACCAGGGTATTTGGGGCACCTGTGAACCGGAACCAACCGGAATCGCCGGATGGACCACGGCATCCAACTGGTCAACGTAGAGAGGAAGGCATGTAGAATATCATACCATGCAGGACTGATATCGCGGTTACGAGACAAGCGAAATGTAGCACGACCAGCTAGACCTGGAATCAAGTGAAGTGCATTAGCACGCCTCCCCCCGAAGTAGTCATTTCAAATGGAATCCGGGGGATCAGGCAAATGTCGGACTTCTTGGTGGAGTTTAGAGGAGTTATCTTCTCTGTTCAGAGTCCCTTACTCTGGCACACGATGGACGAAATCGGTAGTATGGTCTAACTACTGAACGTGTGCCGGGTCGGCGTAAAAGCTTTAGCACCAAGTAAAAAAAATACAGGCTCAGAGACTTTTTTCCGATCTCGCCGAACTGAGTCGAATGGTATAAGAGATTCGGCTCTGCGGGCCTCGGTTAAAAAGTCGAAATTTCGACCGATTGCATAAGTTTTATTATGAGAAAGGTAAAAAGGTATTCAGTCATTTTCTGTTTTTATTTTCACTGCATCAAGAATGCTTCTCATATCCTTAACCCAAACACTAGTAATTTATAATCCAAAATAAAGATATAAACATTTTATGTCTTTTGTTGTGTGCATTCACGATCTCTCATCTTTCGATAAAAGTCGCTTCAGGTGATGCCCTAAAAATTAAAAGGAAGCTGCATAAAAAGAATCGCATAACTTTGAAAATCCGGATAAAAAACCGCATAAATTTGAAAATCCGCATAAAACAATTCGCATAAAAAAACCGCATAAAAAAGACTTCAGTGTATTATTTTTATAACAAATGAAATGACAATTATGCATTGGTTTCTTTCTCTTCGAACGTTTGGATAAGGTATCGTATTATATATTTTCATTTTCCGTGCGCATTGTTATGGTAACGTATTTTAACCGTACAAAATAAGCACTTCCGAAATACCTGAAACGACAAACGATGTAGATGACTCTGTTTTATATTCTTCTTAATGAAAATTAACGATGAAACGTCTACTTGTTCAATAATGAAAAAAATAATTAGAATCGGTCAACAAACCATTGAGATATGGCCTTTTGAAGTAAACATTCCGACTTTTATCCATTTTTTTTTAATTTACACATTATATTTAACGTTTGGTAGACAACCCTATTTTCATATTTTTTCAGTGTACCATATAAATAACACCTTTTGTACATTATATTTATGTAATTAAATGGTCAGGTTTTCCTTTAAAAATCGCGGCACGTATAAACGATCTTTTTATTTATTTATTTCGTCAATCAAATGTAGACTACATTATATAAATATTAATTGCTTATATACTATCCTGTAAACTATTTCTATGTACTATGATGCCGTAAAGAGTTGAAAAACTGTTTTAAACTTGTTCGGGGCATGGTAAGGTCAATACTTTCACAATGCTCGTTATACACAGCCATCATCTGGTTTAGTGGTCCGAATTTAGCATAGTCTGTACGGTGATGACCTATCGCGAACAAATTTCTATTGCGTAATTGACGAGTAGGAGCATATAAATTTAATTTTGACAATATGTAAGATGAGTCAATACGCTGCATGACGATATCGTTTAGAAACGAGATCATAGCATAGTCCCGACGTTCTTTCAATGTTTGAATATCTATTAACATACAACGTGCTTCATAAGATGGAAGAGGGAATACTGTCCATCTTAACTTGCGTAGTGCATATAATAGAAACTGTTTTTGGATTGATTCAATTCTCACTTCGTGTTTTTTTATGAATGGTGACCAAACAATACTACAATATTCTAAAATAGACCGAACATATGCTACGTAAAGAGTTTTAATTGTGTAAGGATCTTGAAAGTGATATCCGAAGCGTTTTATAAAATTAAGCATATTACTAGCTCTATGAACAATTGTGTTGTAATGTTCCACAAATTTTAATTTTTTATCTAAGATAACTCCTAAATCTCTTATTTTATCGCATTTCTGAACGGTTTGATTACCTAATGTAATTGACACGGAAGCCGTGATTTGTTTTCTGCTAAAAGTCATGAGATTACATTTTTTAACATTTAACTCCAATAAACATTTACAACACCATGTATAAAAGATTTGTGTTTCATCGTGAAAAACATTATAGTCATTATTATTTCTAATTTCTAAAAATAGCTTCATATCATCCGCATATATGAGAATATTAATGTTTTTTAAAATAAGAGAGATGTCGTTGACATATAAAATAAAAAGAAGAGGTCCTAAGTGTGAACCTTGCGGAACCCCCGAAGTAGCTTTAATTATATCAGATTTCATCTCATAGAATTTTACTATTTGCTGACGATCTGTTAAATACGACTTAATCCAATTGAGGAGTCTCATCTCGATTCCCAATTTTTCAAGTTTGAATATTAACATGGGAATGTCCAGCTTATCGAAAGCTTTGCTGAAGTCAGTATAAAGAGCTTCTATATGATTTCCTTTATCCATGGCATTTAACGAGTAATCAACAAATTCTAAAAGGTTTGTACTAGTTGAACGGCCTTTAAAAAACCCATGTTGTGAATTTGTTATTTTATGTTTGACTTGGTTGAAAATGGTTTTATTTATGATGGATTCGAAAAGTTTGGGAAAGCAAGACAGAATGGCAATTCCACGATAATTGCGAATATCAGATTTTGTACCCGATTTATAAATAGGTATTAAAAAAGATTTTTTCCAATCTTTTGGGAAAATACCAGATTCTAGTGACTTATTGAACAGCCAGAATAAAGGTGACGTAAGCTCAGTTGCTAAATTCTTTATGAAAGCAGGTGGAATTCCATCAGGTCCGGAGCCTTTAGTGGCATCTAGATCATTGAGACCAGACAAGATATCTTGAACATTAATGTGACTGACACCAACATCCCTTGAATAATCAGGAAAATAAGAAAAATATTCAAAGTCACGATCATTGTCTGAATAGTTAGAATAAGTTTCTTGAAAAAATGTTGCGAAGAGATTACAAATATCTTTTGAAGTTTCACCCTCTTTCCCATCTAAAGACATTTTTGATGGGAAGTTGCATGAATTCAACTTAGTTTTGATGTAATTAAAAAAGTTTTTTGGGCATGACTTGATCTCATTTTCAGTTTTTGCATTATATACAGTTAGTGCCGAAGAAATAGCCAAAGTTAGTTGGTCACGAATGTTAAGGTATTTTTCCAAATTATCCTGATTATTGTGTTTTCTGTAAATTTTGTGAGCTTTTTGCTTCCGATTTTTTAAATTAATAATTTCCTTGTTGAACCAAACTGGATTTTTGGATGCATGATTTCGTCGTTTTTTAGTGAGTGGAACTTCCTCCTGTATTGTTTGCCATAAAATATTATAAAAGATCTCCACTCCACATTCAACGTTCACTTGATTCTTTAAAAGGGACTGCCAATTAGCACTGCTTAATTTATATTTAATATTTTCATAATTTGCTTTTCTATAATCGAAAACGTCCTCGAAGTCACAATCAATGAAATTATGATTCTTGTGCACAAAAATAGAGAATTCTATTGCTGTGTGAAACGTTTCATTTTTCCATAAGGGAGAATGAGATTCATCAACACAGAAATCTTCATTAATGTTTGTTAATAGCAGATCTAAATAACGATTGTGTTGATTTTTTATATGGTTTATTTGATTGAGTCCTAGCAATGCAATTTTCTCAAACATATATTGTAATGTTTCGTTATCACCAACGACAGGAAGTAGAATGCTCTCATTTTCAGAGTCAGGAATAAAATCTAAGTTGCGCTGATTAAAATCACCATAAATATGAACTTTGAATTCTGGAGGAAAATTAGAGATTATTTCTTCAGCTGCTTGAAAGAAAATCTCATATGTTGATTTGCAAGCTAGGTCCGGAGGAAAGTACACTGAGACAAAAATGTGGATTTCATCAGCGATATGTGCTTTAACCCATACATGTTCAAATTCTTTGAATTTTGGTGAGACAATAAGATCGGAATTAAATATAGATGAAACTGCGATGAGAACTCCTCCGCCTGACATTCTTTGGGTTAGTCGTAAATCACGATCATCTCTAAAAACATTATAGTCACTACCGAAAACCTCTTCACTTTTTATATCCTCATTCCAACTTGTTTCGGTACCTAGAAGAAAATGAGGAGCCTAATATATTCTTATGGATTTCGTTCATCTTTACGGCGCTCCTCATTCTATTAAAATTTTGACAGTAAACCAAAATTTCAGTGGCTTTCGAAGAAGTTGGTTGTGATTCGTTATTCGTAAAAATATTGTTTAAAACTATTGTACTGTTACCAGCTGCGTCATGCTTGTCCTGGTCTGCCTCTGAGAAGTGCGTTAAAATTGGCGAAAACACGAACGTTCACAGGAGCAAGATGAACAATGATGTTTATTGTTATGGCGATTGTTGTTAAGACCATTGTTGTTCCTATTGCAAATGCTGTTTCTGTTGTTGTTGCTGTAACTGCTGTTTCTATTTTCGTTGTGGTTGTTGTTATTTCTGTTGTAGTTGCTGTTTTTGTTGTAGTTGCTTATTCTGTGATTATTATTGTTGTTGTTGTTGTTACTGCTGTTAATGTTGTTGTTTCTGTTTCCGTTGTGGTCGTTATTGTTTATGTTGTGCCTGTTTCTATTGAAATTGTTGGTGGTATTATTGGACTTGTAGCTGTTGTTTTTGTTGCTATTGTTGTTGTTTCTATTTTGGTTGTAGTTGTGATTATTGTTATTGTTGTACTTATTGCGGTTCCTGTTCTTATTGCACTTGCTATCTTTGTTGTTGTAGTTGTTATTGTTATTACTGTTGGTATTGCTGTATCTTGTACCCTGTTTTCTTCTCGATTTTTTACTCTTTGCTGCTTTATCTTTCTCTTTTTGTTGTTTAATGCGACGCTGTTTACGTAAGTCATATTCTGACCAGTCGGAGCGCCACACTCTTTTCGAACCAAGTGTGCGCCATCCATCTTTTGCCACTTGATTATGCTGCGAACCTGAGATAGCAGTTTTGTTGGAAACGACGGCCAATTCGTCCATCAGACTGGGGGGAGACACCGCAGGTGTCAAACGAGCATTATTAACACTGGTTTCCAGGGTACTAATTGTCGCGGCAATTGCCCTTACTTCGTCTATAATATCGTCGCCAACAGCGCTGGCTTGTGATTTTATTTCGTCAAGAGCATCACGAGCAGAAAACGACTGGTTACCGGTATGTTCGTTGCATTGAGACGCCATGTCAATGGTTATTACGCTTAAATTTTGAACTTCGCAGCATATTTTTTTTAGCTCACGAGTCAGGTCAGTTGTGAGCTCCACCACGTACTCCTCAATGCGCTTCCTTGTGGATTCCATAGATATGTTGAATAATGACGTTATATGATTTTTTAAAACAACGAGCTCATCGGCCTTATTGACCGCGTTGTTTTCCATAGTGCGCGATAATGTTGACACCGCATAATCAACTTTCGCGCAGGTGATATTATTTACATTAGTCACCGCTTCTTTTAGCTGGTGATCAATGTTATCGAACAGTTCACCAAATGCGTTCAACTTTTTGATGTCAGCAGCCATTCGAAGATTGGAATCCGTTTGCGTCTTGATTAAATTAAAGAGCTGCTCCTGTTGGAAAAGCACTTTACGAGTGTCAATCCCCGTTTTAAGATTATGCTGACAATCCGAGCATAGAGGAATCATAAAAGACGTGATGTGATGCTCTTGGTGCCGTTGCACTCCTACACAGGCCGCGTGATACGATTTGTTGCAAAACTCGCACTTCCATAAAAAACGATCATCACTAATTGAACACGATCGAACACTGCACGACATAATGCTGACTATTTTTTTTTTCGAAAATCGCGCGCGGCTTGAATTAAATTAATCAAATAAATACTTGTAGCGTAGCGCCGTTCAACTACGTCTACTACCGGTAACGGTCGACTAAGAACTGAATAGTCAATGGACAAACATGGATTCACGCTTGAAGTCTGGTAGAAAACCCATCTATGACCGCATACCACATCCAAACCGTTATAAATTTCGATTTCGTCAATGAAATATTTTCAAACTTGCAGGAGATATACTTGATAATTATATCTTTCGAATGCCATGTATTAAATAAGTAGACAAAAAAAATTTGTTTGTAGAGATAGGACCAAACCCGTGGGTGTTTGCTGGTAGCCTTATGAAACGTGTCATAAAACTTCAAATTCCATTTTCTCTCGAATCCCTCGATGGATCATTTTGAAATTCACTGAGAAGATGTTTGGATACTGTATCTTTCGAATGCCGTATGGAAAATTTATGGTCATTTTTTTTGTTAATAATGGTTTTGGGAACACCGTGGACATTGATGTTGAAACTGCATGAGCCCCGCTTAAGTAAAGCTTTGGCAAATTGGGTAATCTGTATTCAGAAAACTCATATTTTTTATAATCATGGTCACGTTGGCTATGTTAAGACGAGAGGGATTTCTTTTATTTTATAATTTGTGAAAGTTATGTAACCATTTGTGAAAATTTCCAATATTTACGTTATTTTTTGGTCTATTAAGGGCCATAAAAATGGAACAAATTGACATTTTGCAAATCCCTCTCGATCAAACATAGCGGTATATTTTCTGAACTGAAAAAAACTATTGAAACTGAAAAAACTATTGAAATCGGACCAGTACTTCTATGAAAAGTCTTACTTGACCGCTTAAAAATCATTACTTACGGGAAAATCCATTTAAAGATAAAGTACGGTGTATAACTCGATTGTAGTACCTTACTAGATAATGTATTATACCGGGTCCACAGAACTCACCTTCCTCATCATGAAAATGTTCTTGGTTTGGCATATTTTGCTCTCTCTCTCTCTCTCTCTCTCTCTCTCTCTCTGTTGAATTCGGGTCTGTTTTGCCGCGACACCCACTTTTAGTTCAGAACGAGTTATACGTTCACTGTCGAGTCCAGTAGCACATCTTTCAGCTTTAGTCCCCAAGGTAATTCCCATCACCTCCATAGCTTGTAAGATCGATGAAAATCCTTAGTTGAAAATGCTGACTGCCAAATAAGTCACAACATTGACCACCTGCCTGCCAGAATTTGTGCATGTGTTTTGGCGCTAAGGAACAGATTCCACTATCCAGAGACTCATTGATGTTTTGGGTGTGAGCTCCTAAGCATGTTTCTCAAACTTAATTAAGTTATAATAATTTTATGCGCATGTAGATATATGCTTAACATGATAATCAATAATAGAGTGTAGATACTACTCCAAAGTATATGGAAGTACTCAATACAATGAGAGCAATTATTATATTGATTGATGACTTAATGGACAACAAATAAACAAATGAATATGACAATAATACATTTGTTCTTCGTACTGAAATCATTGGCAGCAAATTGGAAACTGGTTTCCGATTCTTCTTGCGAGTTTCAATCCTCATACTTGATTAAACAGTCATAATTCCACTCAGACAAGACGCATTCCCTACGCACATTGAATACCCAGTAGATTAGTTCCCAACTTGGTCAACTAAACACTAAACAAACAAACAAATTGGTTTGCTCAGCCCAAAGAGATGTCAGCTCGACTAACATGATTTGGCAGATACGTTTTCCCTTACAGTGGCATCAAATAAAAGAACATCCAAAATTGCATACGACAAAATATTTGCAATTTTGAATATAATAAAATGAAGCCTACTTAGTTGTTTGCAATAAAATTAGATCCGAAAAAATTAGTTGCAAAACCAAGGTGGTTCGTTTTCAAAGATAGCACTGTTGATGGTAAATAGATGACAATGTGTGTGGACGAAAATAACTAACCACCGCCTACTACGTTTCATAGGATATTACAGAAAGCGTAAAAAAGAGCTTGAAAAGTATGTTGAAAATTCCGCCTAGAATCGATTTAAACTTTGCGAGGTCCATCCTATCATACAGCTTACATGTTCTTGTTGAAATCGAGATCTTCCAAGCACTCGAAGGAAAAAATACAATCTACCCAATTCATCCGCCCCATGAGCAGTATCATCCGATAGGGGGGAATGTAATCTCTTGGAAACCGAAACCGTTGGAAACCGGGATATAAAAATTTTAAAATTACTTTCCTTCCCCGTAGAAACAAAACCGAAAAACAACAAACTTGCAACTCTCATCGGAAATCATTGACTTTTCATCTCTTCAGGACTGGTAAACCCGACCATTTCTTTGATGGCTCAATTGATGCTTCTTTTGCTTCTGGCTTCACCAGACTATTCCGTGCCGACAGTTTCCCGAAAATGCCTGAGTTAAAAGTAAAGCTATAAAATTGTGAAAGTAGAATTTTATCGCACCCCCATGCGCGAGGTATCATCGCACATCTGTTTGGAAGTAGCACACATGCCCCCATCCTCACTAATCCTTCACCGGAATGCCGTACACGGGGACAAAAAACACTAATGGAATGTCCACTTAGTTGAACTTTTTAGGTTGAGGGAAAAAGCTATAGCTGAAAAGTTTAACAAACGGGGGATATGCGTGACACATATGGTGAATTATTCCTTTGCTAAATTGGTATGCTTACCCATTGTTTTCAGTGATTCATTGTGTTTAAAGTTCAAGCATAGTTTTCCGTTTGACTTGTTACAATGACAATGTAGTTAAGGGAATGATATGATTATTATTGAAATATTTGAATCTTTCAGGGCGATGAATAGATATTGAACTGAAAATTAATAACCAAATAATATTAATTTTATATTTGTTGGAAATTCCAAGCAAATATAAAAAATCGTTGTTCAAGTGCTTCGAATCCGCTGCCGGCGATTATTTCATATCTCGTTCAAATGTTTAAATTGAATTGTTCATGATCCTTTTAAAAACTACTATTCAAGCTTGAGTCTCACATTGAGTTAAATTTATACAGACTGGATTACACAATCGGTTTCGCATAATAACTCTTTTGAGCTTAATTCTTGGAACTATGGGAATAGGAGCAGTCCAAAACTGTTTATGTGGTATAAGTTCCTGTAATCACCAGAGTAAAATAGTATCTTATTCTAATGAATAAATAAGTAGGTAATCATTATCCTTTTCTGTGGGCGAAGTATTTTCAATCTTCTTCACCTGAATATCATTATCTCGTCCAGGCTGAGAATATGATTTTCTTTCATCCCCTTTCAAGGATAATACATTTACATTTCGACATTACAGTACTTTTCACAAGCTTGTAGGTAAACGCAAATTTTGTCTATCGTTTAGTCCACACCGTGTTGCGAACGTCTCAAGCAAAAGTTTCCCCCAACGTCGACGACAGCAGTTTAACAAAGTCAACGAAAATTCGCTTCCCCCAGATAAGCCGGGACATTCTCATTCTGCAGTCAGACAGGCCACTTTGCCATCTTTGCATCGTTTCCCGACCTGTTTCCCACGGCAAGCACATAATTTCACTTACATTTCATATTTTTATGTGATTTATTGCACACACACACGCGCGCGCGCCCGCCTAGTCCACCATTTCTACTTCGTGCGAAACTCACTCAACCGAGACGATGACACGGGGACGACAAACGAAAAGGGCGGATGATGAGGCGACCGGATTCCGACGGTTGTCTGCTGCCTGCTTGGCCAGGCGTGAAAATGTTGCTGCTGACACGAGATGAGAATACAACACTCGATTCGCCCGACCCAGCCCGGCGCGGCCGATCGTCTCTGGCTGTCGGTCGCTGTCCTCTTCGGTGTTTGTCGTTGGAGCATCATTTCAGGACGCGATGATGTTGATGAGGGTGGCGAAAGTGTACACTGTACATACGTGTGAAGCGGGCGTTTTGTTGCGAGTGCGAATGCAGACCCCCCTTTCCTCCCGGATGGTAGTACTGGGTTGAGTTTGAGGTATTCGAGGGGCCGATTGGATTGTTTCCAAGCTGAAGAAGGAGTGTTTTGTATGTGCCGCCGTGGGTAGAATAGATTTATTATAATAACGAAGCGTTACTTATTAGTAGGATGCAAGACGTTGAGTGCATACTGATGAGTATTACGCACCATTTTGCTATGGATATCCTAAAACCCTACTTGTTCAAACTGAATGTGTAGATAATATTGGGAGTGGAAACAAGAATATGGTTTGGGGCAATCATATCTGCACTGCATCATTTTTATTTAATCCTTATATTTGGCAAGACTCGTGGAGCAGCTTCAATGAGTCGAAAAAATTATATTTTATATCACAAGATTCTACAAAAAATTAGGAGATAAATTCATTCGTGTTTTACAACCGGATTTATGGTCAGGAAATCGAAAGAATGTTTCAAATCTATCTTACAATTGCCCTTGAAATGATTCCAGCTGCTCGACGCCATACATCCATCGATGCCAACTGAATGGAAAATGTTAAGAAGGGCCAGGGAAAAAAAGTATGTCGCCAAACCGTGAAATTGTCGAATCAAATGATCTTCTAGCAATGATTTGTGCACAAACTTTATTCAACATGGCGTATAGCTCCCACCACACAAATAACAGGATTATAGGATGAGATTTTCCGAAAGCCTAACATTTCGAACATGAAACTTGATCATTCGAATTTGCCAGTTAGATTTTTTTCATCAAGAAAAGTATGTCCATTTTAGCCTTTCTCCTATAGAAAGGCTATGGAACCACTCTTAAAATCGACTTTTTAACCGAGGTCCGGAGGGCCGAGTCTCTTATACCATTCGACTCAGTTCGTCGAGTTCGGCAAATGTCTGTAGGTGTGTTCATATTTGTGTGCGTGTATATGTATGTATGTGACAAACAAATGCACATGGGTTACTCGGAGATGGCCAAAACGATTTTATCAGACTTAGTTTCAAATGAAATTTACAACATTCGCATAGGCTGCTATTGAATTTCATTTAATTCCGACTTCCGGTTCCGGAGTTACGGGTTGAACAGTATGGTCACGCATGAAATTCCCATATAAATCGGAATCAGCATGTTATCTAAGATATGCAAAAGTTCGTACAATATGTTCTACATTGTTTGGATTTATAGTTTTAGCTCACTGATGCCCAATCAAATCCACATTGGTAGCTTTGGACACCTTCGGCGAAAAGCGGAAGGTTCGGGAAAGTGGCAAACTTCTTGAATTGATTTGGCATCTGCTTCTCAGAAATTTCTGACCCGATTTTCTCAAATTTAGTCTCAAATGAAAGCTACAGCATCCCTATTAACTGCTACTAAATTCATTGCTATCGGAGTTCTGGTTCCTGTATACGGGTTGAAGTATGCGTATGAAGTATGCGGTCTCATGCGAAATTCCCATATAAACCGGTTTAATCATTACTCCATTCGACTCTCTTCATCAAGCTCAGCAAATGTGTAAATGTGACCAGGGCCGTCGAGAGCCGCGGCGGGCCTCAAGGCTAGTATTACTGACGGACCCTTCGTAACTTACTTATTTGAATATTGATTACAGGAATTTTATATATTCATTCATATATCAAACTATGTCGCTCTCCAACCGCTCTCAGGATTCCCATTCCGAAGAAATGCGAGGGAACCAGGAGCCCGAACGACTTCCAACCCATCAGCCTTCTCCCCTGTATTGGGAAGACGATGGAAAGAATGGCAAACAGACGCCTGATAACATTCCTCGAGGAACAGGAGCTTCTCGACCATCGACAGTTCGCATTCCGTAAGGGACTCGGCACAGGAATCTAGGCTTCCTCGGTGAAACAGTAAGTGACGCCATAGCCAACGACCTGCATGCGGATATTGCCATCCTTGATCTCGCCAAGGCATACAACACGGTATGGGGTGTTAGCGGAAACCTTGGCTGCTTCCTCAAGCAGTACCTCAGTGACCGAAGTTTCAGGGTGGGCATTGGAGGCAAGCAATCGAACCTGTTTCGGGAAGCTAACGGGGTCCCCCAAGGGTCGGCCTTGGCAGTCACACTATTCTTGGTCAGCATGAATTCCCTTTTTGCCACGCTTCCGAAAGGTATATACGTGTTTGTCTATGCCGAAGATATAATACTTATTGCTATCGGAAAAACAATTGGTCGCACAAAACTGAAGCTACAGGCACCCGTGAATGCTGTCGGCCGGTGGGCTGACTCAGTCGGTTTCAGTATCTCAGCCACAAAATGCGCTATTGCGCATTGCTGCAATTCCCATCATGTAGCCACCGGCAGGCCAGTCAAACTTGCCGGAACCGTAATTCCTTTCCGGAAGGAACCTAAAATTCTTGGTGTGACTATCGACCGGCAGATGACTTTTCTCCCACACTTCCGGCAGGTGAAAAAGGACTGCGAAAGTAGAAAACAACTAATTCGCACCATCAGCTCGCGTCACCCAAAGTGGAATAGGCGAACCGCACTAAATATCAGCCAAGCCCTCATCCATAGTCGCCTGTTCTACGGCCTCGAGATAACCAACCAAAGTCTCAATTGGGAGGAATTAGTAGATATCTTGTCACCGTTGTATCACGGAGCAGTCAGACTGGCTTCGAATCTACTGCCCAGCACCCCTGCCGAAGCCGCCTGCGTCGAAACCGGAGTACTTCCCTGCCGATGGGCACTGGCGGTAGCTGTCCTGAAACGAGCCGTTGGATTCTTAGAGAAAACATCTGGTGATGGATGTCACCTTCTACAGACAGCCAAAGACATCTATACCAAATTTACCAGTACCCCTCTCCCTACAATCGCACAGCTGCATCGGGTTCGAAACCACGCCTGGCATGAGCGTGGCCCCAACTTAGACTGCAGCCTGGCTGTATCCGCCGGAGCAGGCGATCCTCCCAGTACTGTCAGAGCTAAATTCCTTCAAATGGTTGAACGCAAATACCCTAATCATCTGCACATTTACACTGACGGCTCGAAACTCAGCGAGGGCGTGGGGGCGGGTGTGAGCGGCATTGGAGAGGGCCTCACCCTTCGTCTACTCTCTGTTTGCTCAGTATTCTCCGCAGAAGCAGCCGTCATCGCCATAGCCATAACCAAGAAACCTGAAGATACTCCGGCTGTGATTTTCTCCGATTCCCTCTCTGTCATCAAAGCACTGGAATCGGGGAGTCCAAGCACACCTACGTTCAAGCCATATAGCAATCCTGCGACCCGTTTACAACGATATGCTGGGTTCCCGGGCACAGTGGAATTCGCGGTAACGAAGAGGCTGACCGTTTGGCCGCACTCGGTCGCCATTCACGCGCTCTGTTTTCCAAAGAGGTCCCATCGTCTGATGTTATTAGGGAATTCAAGGCAAAAGTCTCCGAGCACTCTATCGCCCACTGGAGGAATCTACGAGGCTACCCACAGAAGGTTAAAAAAGATCTCGCGAAGTGGACAGACCGCGAAAACCGGAGGGAACAAAGATCACCCACACCCACACCATCACCCGCGTCGATCCCCCAATGTGCCCGACCTGCAATACAAGAATCACGGTAGAGCACCTACTCCTTAACTGCCGGGAACTCGAAGACCTGCGGCGACTCCATAATCTGCCCTCCTGGATTCGGGACACACTATCGAACAACTCAGCACAGAAAGAGACACTACTCGCATTCTTGAAAGATGCCAATATTTTTGAAGCTATCTAAAGTGGACCGAGAGCATACCGGCCTCAAACACCTTACCTACCACCTTCACATGGCGGGCTATCCGCCTCACTCCGAACAGGCGCTGAGGAGGATATCCCGTGGCCCTCTATCAGCCACAACAAACTAAGCCATCTACCATCTTTCAGCGGGCCCTCTGCCACACCCAGACTTGGTGATGGAGAGGTTCTTCCGCGGCCCTTTCAACCACAACGTGCCAATACATGTACCAATATTGCTCAGCGGGCCCTCCGCCACACCCGGACCGGGTGCTGGAGAGCTTCTCCCGTGGCCCTGTATGAACCATAGCATACCAGGCCATCTACCATCGTTCAGCGGGCCCTCCGCCACACCCGGACTGAGTGATGGGGAGGTTCTTCCACGGCCAATGTAATGACATCTTTTTTTTTCTAGGCGAATGACCCTCAGTGGTTAAAGCCTTAATAAACATAATAATATTAATAATATGTCGCTTTCGCTAAAATTTCTATGGTTACGAGTTTTTCAATTTGCGGGTTCCCGGGTACCCCTTCGGCCTGTTAAATATGTACATAATGGTTAACAACGTTATTAGAGGTACATGGTGTTAGTCCGTATATTTGCACCTCGATTGTGTCATCGTCTTTATATATACAGAGGTACTGACTTTATGTTGCCATATTCAACGATATATTTAATTTTGTGCAACAAACGCTTCTACTTGATTATCATTCTGAAAAATAATCAGTACGCTATGTCCAACATGCTAAAATTGTAGGGTTTACCTCTATTTGCAAATTTGATATTTTTTCAATTCTCAACAGGTGATTTTAAGGGGGTATAACCCATTAGGCATAAATACGGTGTCTTTGTCGAACAACTTTATTAAAAAAAATCGGCATTTGTAAAACTAAGGAATGGACTTTTCCCTTGATTTTTCCTTTTCATTTGAAACCAATGGAAAATAATCGGTCGGGGGGTCCAGAACAACTTTTGATTTTAAAGTTTTGAAAACTTAAGTGTTTCAATGAAAGTAATTCGCATTTTTGCCACTAACTGGTACTATAGACATCCAAAAAATAAAAGTGAGAATCTGATGAACCATCTCATTGTCTACCACTTCGATTATCAAGAAATCGATTAACAAGGACTTACTAAAAATTGATGGGTTCAGGAGAACACTACATTCAGATAAGAAGATCCTTTAATAAGAAATTCCGTAGTCGCTGAACACGGATCACAACAGCAAACGAACAAGAAAATATTAGGCTGTAACACGTCTGTGTGTTCAAAATGGTCATATTGAAGTTGTCGCAAAGCTCATGGATTGAGGTAGATCGATTATCGTCATGAAGGCAACCCTTTGCCGTACCGTGGGTGTTGAAGTCATCTAAAACTAGCCGCCTCGGTGCGGGGAGCAGTTTTGCAATATCGCAAAGCCGTCGATGGCTAACTGAGGCTCTAGGGGGATGTAAGTGGAAGCAATGCAAAGGTATTTGCCTTTAATTCTGGTTTCGTAAGCGACAGCTTCAATGCCTGGTGTCGAGGGAAGGTCGATACGATTGAAAGAGTAGCACTTTTTGATCCCCAAAAGTACTCCTTCGTAAGAGTCTTCTCGATCCAAGCGAATAATATTAACATCGTGGAAGTGTAGGTCTATTTCTGAAGTAAACTAAGTCTCGCATAGTGCAAATGCATCGCGTTTCAGGTTATTTAGTAAGATTTTAAAGGATCGGGAAAATGCTTCTGCAATTCCACTGTAGAACAGTGATTAAATCCGTGACGTCGTTATATGAATTACCCATCGAAGGATACAATCGCTGAAAGGAGGGGCCATTTCGCAGTGAACTGCATCAAACATGTTTTTACTGCAGGGAGAAAGGTTATCAGGATGCTTTTAAGGGGGTCAGAAATATGTAATGCTGTAAGAATACGGTCCACAATATCACAGAAATGTATTAATCCAGCGCTGGATTCTTTCTCTGGCTGAGATATGGGAACACTTGGGGTTTTTGATGTTCCTGGAAGTGCTGGGAACTCCTTTTCTGAGTTCATATTTCTGAGACCGGAAGCGACTCGCTTCGGTTTTGCACAAATACTTCCTCGAGAAGTTATTTTGGGGGCCCCGAAGAGACACCTTCTGGCCCTTACAACGAAGCTTGGAAGAGGAAATGTTCCTCCTTTTTCTATTGCTTCTAGGCACAGCAGAAAATGTTCCCTCCAGGGGTTCATCACAGTCGCCTTCTTCAGTAGACAAGTTGGTATAGACGTTCGTAGTGGTCGGTGGCGTAGCTATCTTAAACATTTCTGCAAAAGATCGCTTAGAGCGTCCCTGAAGGGAACGCTTAAGATTCTCCTCGCGCTGCAATGCAAACGTTTGCACTCCAGTATTTTCACTGGCTTAAGCACGGAGTTTTTGAAAGAGCCAGTCCCATGTTTCAGCAGGTCCTCGCAAATCAGACTCGAATTAACTCGATTTAAACTGTTTACCATCACCCGAAGCTTACCAGGGTGAGTTTTCGATATTTCTGTCACGGCCGAATACCGGTCCGTTAGAAATCTACAACAGATTCAAACACTTTTCGTCATTGGTCCGAAAGAAGATCACGAAGGGTCCGGTGGCCAAGCTTGGATATACTTTGAGCCGGGGAGCCGATTTTGTTTCGACGTCCATCTCACCTTGAGATGAACCGCCGTCAGGGAAAGTCATTTTTGTTCGAGCCCATTGCCCAGTACACGTTAGTAAGAGAACCAAGAAATGGAAAATAATACTTAACTTGTGTAGGTAACGGTATCCAGACGGCTTACTAGGAAAACACTGCTTCACTGGTCACTGGCAGGCTAACGCTACTCAGAAACAGAAACACAAAAGCAGGGAAAAAATACTGAAACCTCGACGAGGCAGAGAGTTCGTAAGATAACCTTGAACGCGGATTAGCACTATTCTTTGTCGCTATAGACTGCACGGACTGGCAATAAAACACTTCTGTCTCGACCGAGCGCTCGAAAACGAATGATTTGCGGAAGCTAATCGACACGTACTCAAGGTAGCGCAAGACACGCGAGCAACGTTAAAAAGTTAATGTAGGAATCAGCAATACGAAGACCAGAAAAGTATGAGAAAAGGATAGAGTGAGGTATACCATGAGTATAAGCAAGTGAGGAAGAGGCAATGAGGAAGGAGAAGTGAGGAATAAAAAGTGAGCAAGATGGAAAATAATGGTAGAAATATGTTTAAGTAAATTAACCACATTTTGTTTTTATTTGAGTGTATGCATTTTGTCCTTGGTGTTTGCGTTAAGATTCACTTCTGATAGTTTTTCTCTAACCGCTGCAGGATATCCCGCTACACTGAGTATGATTTTACCCATACACATTCGTTCTATTTACTTTTGCGTTAAGTAATGCTATGTGTTTTACTAGATCATGTGTGCATAGGACATTGTTTTATAACATTCTTTTTGGATTGAATACCATTGAGGAAGTCTAACCCTCCCAAAATTAACATTTATGACGCATTTCTCTAGATCCTAAAAGAAACTCATTAGCAGAATTAAGTAGCTTTTTACATTTCTTACAAAAGAAATGTATAGGATTCGCTCAAACTTTGAAAACTTTTTCCGAGGCCCGGAGGGCCGAGTCTCATATACCAATCGACTCAGCTCGACAAATTGAGACAATGTCTGTATGTGTGTGTGTGTGTGTGTGTGTGTGTGTGTGTGTGTGTGTGTGTGTGTGTGTGTGTGTGTGTGTATGTGTGTATGTATGTATGTACAAAATGTCATGTAATTATCTCAGCAATGGCTGAACCGATCTTAATGAAACTAGTTTCAAATGAAAGGCCTAACGTTGCCATTTGACACTATTATTTTTGATTTTCGATATGTTGTTTACTTTCTGAGATATGGGCAATTTCGTTAAAACAATGCAGGTTTTTTGCAAATAACTTTCGAACAATACAATATTGTCCCGCAATACCTTTCTAAGAAGCTATAGATTGTCATAATCCGTGCACGAGCGGCGGAGATATTAAACATTTTGTATTTTTAGTCCTCGCTTACCAATTTCCACTAACTAAAAATGAGATTGTTTCATACGGAGTATTGCTTTACTGGTGTTTTAGGGGCAAAACTAAACCGATTTTGAATATCGGGGTATGAAAACACATCTACGTGATTCAAGGAATTCGATGGTGAGAACATTTTGTGAAATACCTTTATAATAAATTAACTATTTCTCAAAAATCAATATATAAGTTCACTTCAAAGACAAAATAATGTGTTGATAAAGAAACAGTGAGTTCTAGTATTTATTCCTTGGATTAGGCATTGCGTTCAATCATGAGGTAAATGTTGGATGGTATATCAATACACAGATCAACAAGTAATTCACCTAGCAGTGAGATAAAAGATTTCTAATATAATTATACTCGTGGCGTCACAGAAAGCAACTGTATGTTTGAAGCCCAAAAATCTAGCGAAAAATTAGCTCTTTTGTAAGATTTAGGTTATACTGGTTATGGTGCAAAAATTACTACTTACATTATTTATGATAAGAATGTAAGAAATCAATATATCATAATAATATACCTTTAAAAATAATGTCACTGCATTAACCATCATTTGCCATTCCTCACACGCCCCCCCCCCATCTCTCTCTCTTTCTCTCTGTCTCTCTTCTATCTAGCTATTTCTGTATCCATTTCTAAGTTGTGCGATAAGATCTTCTGCCAATCTGAAATATTTATTAATTGTAATTGCGAAGGTTTGAGAAAACAAAACTATTTTTTGTCTGCTGCTACATCAACTCAACTTTAATTCAATTGAATTCAAAGCCTGTATCTACACTATAATTAAGGAAATTCATGGCTATATCAGAAAACTATTTGGCCTAACTGGGTAATATGAAAGTTTGACGATGAAAATTTTCAAAAGAGACATTCCACGTGCGATATTTGAACTATTCGTATCTCTATTGAATTTTGAATGAAACATATGCTCAAAGACTGAAAGCTGAAGCCAGCAGGATTGGATTTGCCATCGACGTTTCGAAGACAAAATACATGAGAGGAAGAGGCTCTAGAGACGACAATGTGAACCTCCCACCCGAGTTCGGATTGACGGTGACGAAATCGAGATGGTAACCGACGACAATGATAACAGCAGAGAAATTCAGAGACGGATCTTGGCGGGAAATCGTGCTTACTTTGGACTCCGGAGGACGCTCCGGTCGAACAAAATTCGTCGCCGCACGAAGTTGATTATCTACAAGACGCTGATTAGATCGGTGGTCCTCTACGGCCACGAGACCTGGACTATGCTCGTGGAGGACCAACGCGCCCTTGGAGTTTTCGAACGAAAGGTGTTGCGTGCCATCTATGGTAGCGTGCAGATGGAAGACGGAACGTGGCGCAGGCGAATGAACCATGAGTTGTATCAGCTGCACAATCGTTGTATTTGTACGAACTTTCATGAAAAATAACGGATTAAAGACCAAAAATATCCACAAATTAAATCTAGGAAAAGAAGTCTCTCAAAGTACCCACTCTCGATGGGGGATGCACCTACAATGTGTCTTCTAACTTATCGTCGTCCATATCTGGATATACTGAGTAGTTTGAACCATTTCTTTTTCACAGTATTGGTCTGTATAGGATTTATTTATCCATATTTCCTGCACGAGAATTCTGAACGAAACAATATGTAAGCTATAATGATGAATGGAAAGAGACCGCATTGCAATCAACTGATTACACGGATTTTATGCTAGACATTTCACACTATTTACTTCAATGCAAATGAAAACTTTGAAATATCTACCTGTCTCATTCACTCTCATAGCATTCTCCCTGTCGTTCTCTGTTCAAGGGGCTTGGAAGCACATGTGACCTTGTCTCACTTTACTATATTCAATTGCGCGTTAAAATACTGGACCAGTAAATTCTATTCTGTACATATATCTTTTTTTCGGAAATATGTGACCAAAAAGTAAACTTCGAATTCCAAAGCAAATTGAACGTTCCAGGTTCCTGATAACTAATTAAGGTCCAACAATAAAGTAGAAACACCAGATAATCTTAAAATGACGCCGTCAAGTAAAGAAGCATGAAAACAAAAAGAATAAAAAAAAAGATGGAAGCCCTAGAAAGTCCATTGCATATTTATTAGCCTTTTCTCAGAAGATGGGATTTCAAAAACATTTCAAAACTTTCTGATGCAATGGTTCTCAAATTCGTACAATCCGGTTTATTCATTTTGTTCAGTTTCTTCATTTTAATAATCTGACTACTTTTTCAGTTTTAATTGTTTCATCCAAATAATTTATTTGTTTCAATTTATTTCTTTATATTAATTTATAACCTTTTACCATTGTTTAATTTTTCATTTTAATCAACGCATTTTATTCTGCTCATTTTCTTCTTTTTATTCATTTTATCACTTCATTAGATTCATTTGATTCATTTGAATCATTTGATTCATTTTATTCATATCTTTAATTTTATGCATTTAATGTTTAGTCATTCGTTTTATTTTATTCAATTTGTTAGTATGAGTCAATTTATTCTATTAATCTTATAACTATTTCTAAACATAATCTTAATTTTTATTTAATAACCTAATCTAATTTGACTCGTGTATTTTATAATTTTGATTTACATTAATTTTTCTACTCATTTTATGAATTTAAAAACCTATTATTTCATTTTTTGCTTTACTTTTTCGTTTCGGTCATTTTGTTGATTTCTATAATTTATTCAATTTATTCGAGATTTTATTCGTGCAAGACTAGAAACTGTTTTCATCCCACCTCTAGTTGGGTGCCTACTTCTCGTGAGTCCTGCAAACTAATCCAATAGTGAAATGTGTAAGAAATGTCTCATCTCACTGCTAGGTGGATTAAATCGGTTTTTATTATGGAATTATTTTTTGGAAGCAGAAATGTAAACAATATCCTCAAATTCTCATATTTGGGTCTTTAAGACTATTGTGTTGCTATTTCTAAGGAACACCCTTTATTTCACCGAGACAATGACATCCAGATTACCCAAATTATGCAAATCTTAAAGACTTTCCTTTTTGTTCCTTTTCAAAGAGTAAGGTTCTTAATAAAAAATACGCTAGTGTTGAAATACTGAAAAAATATATTGGTCAAAATCCCAGCAGATCACAGGGAGTCCTTTGCGATTCGTTTTTTGACCATGTTAGGACCATATTCAACGTAGAAGGTGCTCATACCAAACAAAAGGGAATGAATTATGAATTTTAGATTATTTCCACATCAAACCTTCAGAATAAGTATAAGGACGTAGAACAGAATAAATCAACGAAGATTAAATGACGAATTTCTCGTAAAAAAATCCATCAATTCTTCAGTCAAGAAGAAAAACTCCTCTTCCATTTCATTATATTCGATCTATTTCCAACAAGTAGCGCCATTCGTTACCGCGTTAAGACCGGAATGTTAAAACGATATATTTCAACGCGTTATAAACGGTGCCAACATCAGCATTTACGCTAATGAAATGGTTTTCCATGCTATCATTCGAAACTAGAACTTACAATTCGGATCCAACGGTTGAGCCTCTGACTGTACTGGAGTGCGGGCGCGGGGTGTACTTTATGTGCTCTGCTGAATGATGGCCACGGGGAACGATTTACGTCTGTTCATATTGACCGCGGGATGACCAACGGCAATCAACTTAACCAGAGCGGTCGGTGGTCGGGTGGTCGAATGAAAGATGGAGCCGAGTCTAAATGTGGTTTTATGAAATATGGACCGATTCACTGACCGGCGGAGTGGTAAAGTTTGCTGAAATGTTGGAAGAGTGTACGGAAAGATAATAAGGAACTCGAATACCTTTCACGTGTGAAAAGTTTTCCTTTCCATTGGAATGAACGTCGAATCCTTCGGATACATACATAGACACTTACCTACATGCACACCAATAGGTTCACCAGGAACAAATTCAGAATGTTGGTGTTATAAATCAATTGTTGGACTCTAGCAAATGAAACGTGACAGAACAACTTTGTGAAAACACAGTAAGCAGAGGGTAAGAGAAGATTCTACTCGTTCAATACACACTTTAAACGACTATAGAGACCAATTGGCCAGCTAAGGGCTAAATAATATTTCTCTTCGCAAACAGGAGAACGTCCATTAACTATATTTTAGTTATGAAAGCAAGCAGCAATTCCATAAATCCTGTCATTCCTTTTGTACAATTTCTGCATTCAGCAAGGGCTTGTTTTGTTCCAGCAATTCCCTTCGCATTAAAGCGTGCCCCAGTTTACGCACGTACTTTTAGTTCAATTTAATGTTAGTTTTACTATTGCTATCTACATACAAACAAGCCACGGTTGAATATCGAACGACGAACGAGCAATGTACCACCTTTCCATCTTATTAATAATTCAAAACCGGAATCTTGTAAAGTAGGGCAAATAAAAGAAAATCTTCCAAAAAATCCCTTATTCAATGATACTTCTTCAGCGCCCGAGTGCTGGATGGAAATGAAATATTTAGCACATGGTTCGCATGTCTACTGACTTGACATGAAAATTTCAGACGGTGCGTGGGCAAACGAGCGAACAAAATAATCAAAATCGATACAGGATTGTTACAACCCCCTTCCCTGGTAATCAAATTACTAGCCGCATACGGAATCTCAAATGGAAGAAGGCACATGTAGAGCTATGCAAGCCGTATTATTTGGCTTCCGGAGTAATTGTCTTAGTGGGTATTGGCCACAAACAAGTCCCAGAACAAAGTATAAAAGTACCAACCGGTATTAGATGGCACAAGTCAAGTTCTACGCGAAAATATCGATTTAAACCGTGCAACCGCCGCCCAGTGTTTTAGTGATGCGATGAACCATTTCATGCCCAAATTGTATCTTCTGATGCTTAATACAATTATCCTAGAATAGTCTTAATAGTCCAAATGCATTGAAAAGATAGTCGAAGACAGTCTAAATTGATAAGTCTTGCTAGTTTTCAATGAAATTGCGAAATATCGAAAATATATTAAAATTTCAATTTTCGCCGCTCTCTGAAAATGGCTCTGGCAGCACTGCTCCAGTGGAGTCCTATCAGACTAATTACAATAACTTCAATTCCAAGAATATTGCACCAAAATATAATCGCTCAAATGAAATGTAATAGACCCCGTTACTAGCCTTACTAATTTTTGCGAATAAATCTAGCTGAAAATAAAAGTTATAGCTATTTAACCCTTTCATGCCCAACTTTTTTCTAGTGCATGTAGGGTTTCAAAACAATTTTTTCTTGAAAACGGCGGGGTCAAGAAACTCGAAAAAACTTTTTTCATAAAGGTAGGTGCTTCTCTTGCAGTGCTAGAAGCTGCTCAATTTTTACCTTCCAATGCTCACTACAATTCTCCTAGAATATTCACAATAGTCCAATTGCTTGGAAAACGTAGCCAAAAATAGTCTAAATTAATAAGATTTATCGGTTTTCACTAATATTGCATCATAACGAAGTTATATGAAAAATTCATTTTCCGTCGTCAACTTAAACTGTCCCTGGCAGCACTGCTCCATCGGAATTCAATCAGACTAATTGCAATAACTTCAGTTCTAGAGCTGATCCTTGAAACTATTAATACATAAATGAAAGCCAATAGTCACATTTATTAGCCTTACTTGTTTTTGTGAGGAAATCTGGCCTCAATCAAAAGATATAGCTGTTTGAAAACGTTGTTGTCCACAAACAACATGGGCATGAATGGGTTAAAAACGTTTTTAATCCACCTAACAGTGTGATGAGACATTTCTTATAACTTTTATCACTCTCTTCGGATATTATATCGTTTGAGAACATTTAGAACTTGATGCTTCGCGATGTTTTTGAATACACATACTACATGGGATAGTGGCAGGACTCAGAGAATCGCTCAAATCAGCATAGGACAACATCAGTGCTAGAAATCTCAAACCAAATCAATGGGAAAGCCAAAAAATGGCCCATAAAATAGACATGCAAATGAATTACGGTTAATGCTCTGTTAATAAAATATCTAGATTGTGCTGGGAAAACTGAATTTTCCTGAAGGGGTTATTTATCTATCGAATTTTTTTTTGAATCGTTTGAAGTTTATACTTTACTCAAATTTCCAACGCGACTGAGAACTAAGAAATCAACGCTTTTTCTTGAAAAGGGCGATACTAGCAGTGATACCATTCAAAGAAAATCAACAGTGAATATTTCCAGACTTGGTTTTATTTCCTATTTAGGAGCTATTGTGTTTTTTGACATCCTAGATTGCATGATTCAGTGATCGAAACCCAAAACTTCATAAAGTATTTGAAATTATTAAATTAAAATTTGTTTTTGCTATTGAAATTGACAAAATGATAGTATCGCCCCTTTGGCGATTGTTTACTTTTTCGGTCCCATCTATCAGCATTGAAGTATCACCCTTACGTTTTTTTACAATAACTACCGTTCTACACCACCGATTTCGTCCGTGTTTTTTCAATAGCGATCATTGTTACTATTTACAGCTGGTATCAGCTTGATAAACCTAAAAAAATACGAAAATAACAGTTTCGCCCGTTGTATTTTTTGCTGTAGTTTAAGAAAGCAATATCGTAGAATCAAAATTTTTAGGTTAATTTGTTGCGTTTCAAAGCCCCCATTCGCATGTATGAAAAAAGCCTTATGTTTACATTTGTAAGTATTGCCCTTTTCACGAAAAAGCGTTGAAATGAAATCGCAGCTCCTGATATCACGCTATCTCTGAAGTGCATGCGTGCATAGTTCCAAATTTTACTTCGACATCGACTTTTTCTAAAGGTGACTTCCCAGTAGTATCCTTGATGTGAATTATTGTCGCTAATCCTAATGCCAAAGAACAAATAAAAACCTCTCGAAAACGAACCGTTTGCGGAAATCATCATCATTACTGGAATTTTCACCTTCTGTCACTTGCGTTAATGTACTGGGTGTTCAGTGCTCTGAAAATCTAGCGAAATCGTCTTAGGGCACCAGCGGGTCTAATTCAGAGCTATCTGCGCGGCGAGTTAAATCTGTAAAGAATACTAAAAATTAATTTCTATTCCATACTTTTCAGTTCAGCAATTCGAGAGATCGTGCTCACCGCAAGCCATGAAAAATAGACTACGTTGTGAAGCGATGGTCACTATTTATTAAAAAATCACGGTTAAATAAAAAAATAAAACTATTAAAAAATTTGAAATAGTTTATAATTTTCACAAACTTATTAGGAAAAATTGCTTTCGTAATATTGTGTAGGAAAAAAGCTGAAAATTTCAGTATTTTCTCTATCTGCAACATATAAACCCTTAAGTATACCAATTAATTGGTATACGAATTGGAATAGGTTCGCCAAATTTTGGAAGAAGTCTATAGTCCCTTGAAAACTGCCTAAAAATTGTTGTAGTTCGATGTAATAAAAAATCCCCAAAAATGAAATGTACCTATTAATGTGCAACACAGTGAATAATACATACAATAAAGACCAATTTTTATCAGTCTCATGGTGTATTTTAGGCTGACAAAATGGGGACATTGACTAAATCGGGCAATTTTTTTTTCTTTATAATAAACTGAAGCTGTTAAAATATTCTTCCCGTCCCTTGATGTGGTCTGATAACTATTTCTGATTATGATGAACTTTTTTATTTTTGCATATTTCCATCTTTACTCGAATTCAGTCTTGTTCGTCTGCTAGAGCCCATCAAACATGTGTTCATATTTGGCTGATAAAATCGGGGTTTCAATGTATAATAATAGATATTCAGCATTCGAAGAAGTTTCTTGTGAACGAGTGTAGAACGACTTTGTTTCTACTTACTTGAAGCGGCGTAGCCAGAAATTCGGTTTGGTGGGGGCTTGGTGAAAATCGATCTTACTGTCCAAATGGCATAAATCCGAAACCATAATTTTTGAAGTTATAAAATTATGCAGAATTATTTTTCAGAAAATAGTAACAGAGTTCGTGTCTTTAGCGAATTTGTTGAGTCTTTATTGTAGTCATGAATATTAACCTGAGAAAATTCACCATAAATACTTCTTGGACGATATACTGTCAGAATTATTTTATCAAATGATGCGCTGTTTAACGTTTGTAAAACCATCGAAAATACTAAACCTCCGAAATTGGCGGTTTCAGAATGATGCTATCTTGACCTTATATTACCGTTTTTGAGCATTTGACCAATACATATAATTGGCCATACAACAAAAATCAAATGCTCATCAAAATCGATCAGGACCTGCTAGAGTCGAATGGAAATTGTCATTTTTCATAAATTTCTCTCCACATTCGGAAAGTGTTATCCTCGTTATTAATCATATTACGTTTTCGTCTCAATTCGACGCATTCCCAAAATAAAAACCTGTTTTAATCCACCTAGTGGTGCAATTGTGCTTTTCTCATTTGTGCAGACTACGATTCCATGGCTGGTTATGTTCAATACAATGATGGAAATGATATTATATGTTCAGTACGATTTGCACATACATACAATGGATTGACAGCCACGATCTTGAGATACTATGTGATACTGAAACATCGCTTGAAACCAGCGGCGAATCATGGAGAAAGATCCGGGAAGTCTGGGTACTGCCGAAAATTTTCAACTTGTTAAGAAATTTTAAACTAGTTTTAATTTTAAAGTAGCAACCCCTCACTGCATACTCCCTCCGGGCCGGCATGATTGACGATTTTTAGAGTGATTGCATAACCTTTCTATATGAGAAAGGCAAAAATGTACCAAAGTCCAAAAAAGTCAATTTTTGTCAAACATTATTTTTTTCGAGTTTACATCAAATCTCAATTTTTCATGCATTTTAAAGTCCTTTGACATCAAAAATACAAATTTGATTTTGCAAATTTTTCATTTCAGTTTACATGGGAATTTGATGTGTGACTGCACTCTTCAACTCGTAACTCTGGAACCGGAAGTCCAATCAATAAAAAAATCAATTGCAATCAACTTTGCGCAAATCGGTCCAGCCATCTCTGAGAAACCGAGGTCACATTTTTTTCCACATACACACATACACACACATACATACACACACAGCCATTTTCCGATCTCGACGAACTGAGTCGATTGTCATATGACACTTGGCCCTCCGGGTCGGGATTAGATTGACGAATTTTAGAGTGTATGAGAAAGGCAAAAACATTTTTAGCAAATGTTGAAACTTATGCATTTTTTGGTGAGCAGTTATATGTTTCATAGACATTAAATCAATTTTATCTTCGCTTCCTATTAAATAAAGACCTTTATTACAGTACATCTCTACAAAAGCGAGCTCAATTTAAAAAGAAATCTGAGGATTATGATTGATTACAGAACTCTGGAATTTTCTATTGGAATGTTTTCAGCCAGGAATTTGATATTGATGCTCTTAGATAACTGTGAAATCAAGACCAATAGATCAGTTACATATCAGGACCCCATTTCGACAATTTATCAAAAGTCCTCATGATGTTTACAACAACAGGTTATCAATCTACGGATCAGATAATTGTTATTGTAATATTGAATTAAATCAGTCTGCATCAATAAATTTTCAACTTCAATCCAATTTTTTTTGGGTGTGGTGGGGGGGGGGTTGTATGGTGTTAAACCCCAAAACCTTCTCTTGGCTACGCCGTTGCTTGGAGTTATTTATTTCGCTTTTCATTTTCCGATATGTTTCAGATCGATCCAATGGTTATAAGTTAGAAAAATTGCAGTCAGAAGGTTCGCACAAATGAACATTTTTGCACCGATAAGCCATCAAGTTCCTTCCAGACAACTTGGAAGTGATCGGTGATTATTTCTAGCGGTTGTAGATAGAAGAATGAAATGCAAAATTCGTTTTATCGAAATAATGTTTGGCTTATTTCAATGGATTATTACTATATTGAACAATAAATAGGCGACAAAGAGTAATCAACAAACAACAAGCCATAACTTTTAAAGTATTCAAAATAGATATTTGAAGTCTTCAGTAAAGTTATTCGCAAAAGTAGGAGCTACAAATTTGCTGAAGGCATCATTTCGATATAATCACTTCCAAGAAAATTTATGAAAATATCTCACTCATAGGGGGATTAATCAGCAAAAGCACAATACCAAAAGAAAGGGCATATTGTTTCCATTAAATTCTCCGAAGATACTATTGACCTAAAATAAGCCGTTTTAGCGTTAATAATAGATTACATGTTTTTGGTCATATTTCTGGCAATGGGAAAAGATAAAAATCTTTCGCCCGCATTTAATGTTAAATATCTCTTTTGATAATAGTCCAATTTCAACAATCTATAGCTTGTTCGAAAGGTATTCGTTAAAGCTGTCTAAAACATATAATCTATATTGTAAATTTCGGCTGACAATTCAAAAAAACTGCGAAAAACGCCATTTTTACGCATTCAAACATTTATACCTTGGAAACTAAGCATCAGAATCCAAAATAAATTATTAGCGTTCTTACTGTTTTTTAGTTCTTTCATTTAAAATTGGTTTGGATGAGATCGGTTCAGCCATTGCTGAGAAACACGAATGAGAATTTGTCCGTTATATACACACACAGACATTGTCCCAAATCGTCGAGCTGAGTCGATTGGTATATAAGACTCGGCCCTCCGGAAAAAATCTTGAAAGTTTGAGCGAATTCTATACATTTCTTTTATAAGAAATGTAAAACGTGGTTGTTTATAAACAACGTGGCCTTGAGCTGCATAAATATTAGCGCCAAAGTTTTGGTTAAATGTAGCTTAGCAGAAGTTTAAGAACTTGTCAAGGTCTGTCTCTTAGTGCTGCGTAATTAGTCACTGAAAACACATCACCAAATGAAGTTAATTAAGCTAAAGTAGTGAAATATATTTGTTTAAATATTCATCAAAACAAACTGAAAAGATGCCTTCAACAAACTCACTGTTTCAAACAACATTTCGAAAGAATCATGTCTCAATTTTCAATATTTGGAAAGGTATTATTACTCTTTGTTTGTGATTGACCTCTTAAAGCACATTTTTAATATACTGAGTCAATGTTCTAAACAAGTGTTTGTGTCAACAAAATGCACATTTTTTTTAAAAAAATGGCATCCCAATTTCACCTGCATCGTGCATCTGCTGGCGAGTAGCGGAATGTGTTTCCCACGTTCCTAAAGGGCGGATGGAAAGAAGCCTTGGTATCTGATTGCAAGACATTGCGGATCAGTTTCTCATCGTATTTTCTAAGCACAATAGAAAGCAATTCACACTTGCCCTATTGTCTAGTATAAACAAGAGCTGACTGTAGGACGATTGCACTTGCAGCTTCAACAATTGGGTGTAGCATTCCGACTTCACTGCTTCCGTCGTAGGTCTGGATACCAACAAATCATTCGAGGCTGTAAATAACCTGAACAGAGCCTTCTAAAATCTCTCGAGTTGCATAGAGTCACACTTCCCGTCAATTTAAATGGCAATCTTGTGCACCGATTACCATTCCAATACATTAAACAGTATAGCATGCATGGAACAATCGCTAACCAACAGACGATGCTTAACCGAGTTGCTTCTACTAGATTTCCACGTGTATCCACGCTTTTAAAGTTTTTTTTATTATTTTAATTACGATTGATATTGTGAACGACTTGGGTGTTAGAAACAGGACTGAAATCGTTGGGCTAATGATTTTGCGATAAATAAACCATAAACAATCTTTAGAACGTGTCGCTACTTGTGCATATATTAAGGAATAACCGTTAGATTTTCTACCATTGCATGTGTCAGGGCATCTGCGAAAGTTTTTTTTTTCTATTCTGAATTATAAAGTTTTTAGTTTTTTATAGTTGTTCGTCGCTTTAAACAATAAAAATGCTTTTCTCGGCCGTTTGGGGCAGGCACTAAGTGTAAAAATAAATTTTGAAAATTGATCCGCGTCACAATGGTGACTTCAATCAACGAAGCATTGACTTCTTTCCAGACACTGAAAATGAAAGCATTCTACTTCCAGTCGTTGGGGATAACGAAACTCTGCAGGCCATATTTGACAAAACTGCAAGTTTAGGACTTAACCAAATTAATCATGTTAGAAATCAGCAAAACTGTTATTTAGATTTATTATTCACAAACATTCTTGAAGACTTCTGTGTCACCGAATCATTAACTCCACTATGGAAAAATGAAGCGTTTCATACAGCAATAGAGTTTTCTGTATTTGTACATGATAACAAAAGACCCGATGACTGCGAGTACGAAGAGGCCTTTCAATTTCAATTGGCAAATTTTGACAACATAAAACAAAGACTAAGCAGTATAGATTGGCAAACGTTGTTTAGAAATGAAACAAGTATCGAAAATTCAGTAGACGTCTTTTACACAAAATTGTTTGATATAATAGTTGAACAAGTACCACTGAAAAAAATTAGGCGACAAGGCAACACAAAATATCCAGTTTGGTATAACAAGCAAATTAAAAATTTAAAAAATCGTAAACAAAAGGCCCACAAAAAGTATAAAAAAATCAGAAATGAAAGGAACTTATTTAACTATTTGGACATTTGCGATCAACTAAACCTATCCATTAAAATAGCATTTGAAGAGTATAACTCAAAAACCGAACTTCAAATAAAATCTTGCCCAAAAAATTTCTTTAATCATGTTAAAAATAATTTAAAATCGGAAAACTTCCCTTCAAAAATGAAACTTAAAGAAAATGTCGGTGTCAACGCGGAACAAATCTGCAATCTTTTCGCAACCTTCTTTCAAGACATCTATACCACATTTTCTGAAGAAGATCGTGATCGCGAATATTTCGGTTTCTTCCCAGAATTCACCACAGACATTGGCGTCAATCATGTCAGTGTGCAAGATATTATGGAGGCTCTAAACAAACTAGATGCCTCCAAAGGTTCTGGACCTGACGGGATCCCACCCGTATTTATGAAGAACTTAGCGTTGGAACTCACAGCTCCTCTGTTTTGGCTTTTTAACATGTCGCTTGAATCTGGCATTTTCCCCAATTTATGGAAAAGCTCGTACCTGGTACCCATTTTTAAAAGTGGCAAAAAATCTGACATATGTAACTACCGTGGAATTGCCATTATGTCATGTATGCCTAAACTCTTTGAAGCAATCGTTAACGAAAAACTATTCAATCAAATCAAAAACAGAATTACTAACATGCAGCATGGGTTCTTCAAAGGACGTTCAACTAATACAAATTTACTAGAATTCGTTAACTACTCATTGATTGCAATGGAGAATGGAAACTACACTGAAGCTCTTTACACGGACTTTAGCAAGGCATTTGATCGTATCGACATACCCTTGCTATTATTCAAACTGAAAAAATTAGGAATTGAATCAGGTCTTCTCAAATGGCTCGAATCATATTTAACTAACCGTCAACAAATAGTTAGATTTAAAGGGAAGAAATCGAATCCCATTCAAGTCACATCAGGAGTTCCTCAAGGCTCCCATCTAGGCCCTCTTTTGTTCATTTTATTCGTAAACGACATATCATACATTCTCAAAAACATAAAAGTTCTTATCTATGCCGACGACATGAAGCTCTTTTTAGAAATTAGGAACGAACAAGACATAAAGATATTACAGGAAGAAATACATATGTTTTACCTCTGGTGTAACAAAAGCCTTCTGCAACTAAACGTAAAAAAATGTAATGCAATAACTTTTAGTAGGAAACGAAATACACCTGACATTTCAATCACTCTAGGAAATCAAGTGGTACAAAAGTGCGAAAGAGTTAAAGATTTGGGAGTCATTCTAGATTCAAAATTAACATTCATTGACCATTACAACACAATCATCAATAGAGCAAATAACATGCTTGGATTTATAAAGCGTTTTAGTTACAATTTTAATGATCCATATACAATTAAAACATTATACATCTCGTATGTAAGGTCAATACTGGAATATTGTAGCATAGTTTGGTCACCTTTCTCAATCACACATGAAGAAAGAATAGAATCAGTACAAAGGCAATTTTTATTGTTTGCACTTCGCAAAATAGGTTGGACACGATTTCCTCTCCCATCTTATAAAGCTCGCTGTATGCTCATTAACATCCAAACACTAAAAGAGCGCCGAGAATATGCAATGGTTTCATTTCTAAACGATATAATTTCGTGTCGTATTGATTCAGTCGAACTTCTATCTAAACTTAATTTTTATATACCTTCCCGGCAGTTACGAATCCGAAATACATTTATAACAAACAATTATCGTACAAATTATGCCAAGTTTGGACCATTAAATCAGATGATGGCAACTTACAACAAGCACTGCGAAGCTATTGACTTAACAATGACAAAAAGCAAATTAAAAAAATATTTCAATTCTATTCGCTTATAAAGAACATCCTAAAGTAGTGCTATGTAAACCAGATAGTGTTTAGTTTAGTTATTAGTATTTTATGTTTTAAGTGTATACTATATTTTATCGTTGTAACAAAACGGTCTACTCTTGTTTGACGACAATAAATAAAAATAAAAATGTCAGACCTTGGTTTCCAAACGTTTCCATTATTTGACGAAAGACCGATCAAGGTAATTGAAGCTTGACAATGATTAACGACTCAATTTAAAAATCCGTATAATTTAAACGTTAGCAAAAAAAATTAAAATTAAAGAAATTAAAGAATACATAAGAGCTTTCATAAATTACATAACACAAAAATTGCCCAAAATTGACTACTCTCTCTCTCCCATGAACAAATTGTCACAAATTTTTCATAAAAACTGAATCCTGTTAAGACAGATGTTTTCCGTTTAATTCCACTATAGAAACAATAACTAAAAACTGTTGCTTTTCACTATAAATCAGCTACTAGTATTTGGTCGGTGTTAAGTCGGACCGGACCAAGTGACAAAATATTGATTTCGAGAAAAACGAGTTTAAAGTTTGAATCGCAGCATCCTTTACATTATGATTGGAAATTAATTTTTGCCATAATTCTTGTTTATTGCTACATATTTCATATCTGGCAACAGTCGATTGTAGCTGACGATTTTCTTTATCCAGTGCTATCATTATCTCATTTTTTTGATGTTTTGCGACTTAGTCCGGTCTGACTTAACACCGACCATTTCAACTATAACGTATAGTCTTCTTCAGTGTACAATGTTATATGTTTCGATTTTTTCAAAATGCTTAAAAAAATAACCAATCAAATATAGATTCATAAAACTTCTGCTTTTTTCAAATACTTCGTTTAGTGGACTCGGTTCAATGCCTAAGCCAATATGAGCAGTGGTCTTTTCTATTTCTACCTATTTCCAACAATAAAAATAACAAAACCAGGTTGTACAGCAGATCTCGCGCAAGCTTTTAGCCATTGTTTACGAGGCGTGGAAATCTCGCTATTGATCATGGTTGTTGCCTTTATGTTCGCGAACATCTGATTTCTTCCTTGCTTGTTGCCTTTACGAGTGTGAATTCCCTCAATGATTTGATTTTGAGATACTTGATGCAGCTTTCGCCGTTTTTCACAGATCTGGAACGAACTGGTTTGTCTTTGGTATGATAATACTGTGTGTAATTGTACTATTGCATTTCGTTTTGTATTACATTTATCTTAAATGTGCCATGTATCCGCAAGTAAGCGGTACCCGATTATGTATCCAAACGTGAATTCTCTTACAGTCCATATGTATGAAGCTCTTAATCATAGCATTGTCACACACAACTATTTGTTTTAAATTATTGGGCCAATTTGAGCGCTGACCTAGTAAAGCTCGATAAAGGTGACTATCGTAAGTCTAACCTTCATTTTCATCCTCATCACGAATACTCGGTTTATCCCATACATCGATAATAACAGTAGTTCGCCGGCACACCACTTCTTGCCTCTGCGACTCACTGATCTTGATAGATTACTAGGGCAAGAAGTACAGTAGCAGTTTCCTTTGTTCTTCAGACAAAGCACACAATAATAGGGTAAGGTGGGGCAAATCCGACCGTTGGGTAAACCCGACCCCCCTCTGTTACCGAAAATCAGAAGCACTACGCGAACAAATATCAATGTTGTCGTGTAGAGCATCGAAAATAAACATAATGGTGATATGACAGCACTTTATTAGTCTACATTGAGATGCTCATACGACAAAAAGTGTGTTTTTACAACTTTTGATTTGACTTTTGTGCATCATTGTCTACAGGATATTTCAGATTGTTAAAGTGATTGCATAATAAATGATAGTGGATTTAAATTATTTGATTTAAGTCCTACAAAGTGCATAGATGAATTTAGTTCAACCTTTTTCATATATTTTTTTAATTGCATCGTAATGAAAAATGACGCGGTGGGGCAAATCCGACCTCTAAACATTGGGGTAAATCCGACCGCTTTTTTGCTAAGAAATTTTTTATTTATCAAATTGAAATATATTTTTATCGTTATTATTTATTATTTTTATACAAAATGGTTCATAATTACAAACGAAAGACACAAAAACGTGATGATTATAGTATTTGTCGACCAATTGCGTCGATGCAAATATCATTACGTGCTACTGCTCGTGATTTTAGCATTCCAAGATTGATGTTGAACTTCATTTTCTTCATGTTACAATTCAATAACACAACGTTCATTGATTTATCATTGAAAAACCATAAAATTTGAGTAATATCTGCATTAAATCAACCAAAAATATGGGGGGTCGGGTTTACCCCACCATATTTGAAAACAGCAAAAATGAACATTTTTGTAAAACACTTGTATCTCAAGATATTCCGAAGCTCCAAATAAAATGCTATATACAGAAAGTTGTCCAGGAGTCTAACCTTTAATTTGGTATATAAAACGACTTGATCCGATGTAAAATGAGCATTTTACAGCCAAAACCATTTACTAGGTCGGTTTGGCCCACCTTACCTAACTGTATTTGTCGTTCGTTTCGCACTGGCTTGGACAGAAACATAAACCACACTGAGTTTCGTGACCATAGTTTGTGGTTGTTGGAAACAGTGATTTCCATTTACTTTTTTTTCGATAATTGGTTCACTCCAAACGAGCCACAGAATTGTTAAAAGTTGCTGATACTCATGTTTTTTAAATTTATTTTAAAAACATTTTGGGAGGGAGCGAATTTTAGCCCCTTAGGCCACCCTTCTTTAGATACGTGCCTGCCTATGTAGCGAATGTGATCAAAGCGGTTACGGGCCTGTAAATTTAAGTAATTTAAAAAACGGTGCACGTGCGGTGTCGCGAAAGGGAGCAGCAAACTTCATTAGCTTGACACATTCATTGCACATCCAAAATAAATTTGGGTTTTCCGCAACTTTTTTCAAAAACGGCTTGTTAAGTTGTTTCCCACATTGCATATGTACCACATTTTTGCAAAAACCCATACATTCGATAAAGTCGTCATCCGCTTTGACGGTTTTCGCGCAGTGATCGCATGCACTTGCCATAATGCGTGCCGAACTGAGAATGCGAACAATGAAATGTAGATGGCGTTGCGTTCGGTGGAAAGTTTTGGGGGTTAAGTCACAGAAGTAAAGTGAGTAAACACTCAATTCCGTTCTTCGCTGGTTTTTTCGAAACACGAAAGCAAACAGGAGACACTTTCACGCTGCACTATAACATTGTTAGAAACAAACTTCTCAGTCGGTTAACACGACAAACAACGATAAAAACTTCACGTATCTCGTCAAAAAGTAAAAATAGTTGGAGCGATTTATGTAAACAACTAATCGGTAGGAATACACTGAACCAAAAAATTTGACGGGCACGACTGATCAGACGTGACTATTGTACAAGCAATCATGAACCAGTCCACGTATACATAAATAATATTTTATGATTTCGTGAACTATTTCACGATCACAAATGGTAAGTCGTGACTATTCCACTAGGTAGCATCAACTAGTTCAGGAATACATGAAACATATTTCATGATTTTGAGAACTATTTCACGAGCACGGATATTGGATCGTGGCTAAAATCGTAGAGCTTGAGCTTGAGCTTGTGCAACCACCCCTGGCTGCTACTCCGTTATCGATCGGGACTAGCTGAAGTTGCACAGGGAATCAGTAGATAATTAGACTTGGGATTAGCGAAACATCTTTCAATGTGCAACTCCTGGTAATCGGCTTTACTTCCCTTCCGAAGGAAGACGTGACCTGTGTGACGTGTTTTTTACCTCAGAAAAATCTCAACGACCTTGGCTGGAATTGAACCCAGGCCAACTGGAATGAGTGGCGGTCACGCTTACCACTCAACCACCGGCGCCGTCTGGATCGTGGCTAAAATCGTAGAGATCATTAATTAGTTCACGGGGATTGAATGGATTCATAAATAAAAAAAAATCCGAATTTCGTGAAATAGTTCACGAGAACATAACTATTTTATAATATTTTGATTTTGTGAACTAATATTCCTATATCTATGAAAAACATCATGAGTCAACCTTTGGTGTTATGAATAATGTTCATAAAGTTGTGAACTAGTTCGCGTACTGAAAACCGAATTTGAAATAACTTGACGGAAACCGTCACTAAAGTTCACAAAACAAAAACAAATATTCCCACTAATAAAAACGTTATGCGGGCGTTACTGAATTGAAATTGAACATAATTATTAAACACATGATTTTTGTTCATGGTCCTGTTTTCATAACGTATAAACGTGTGTATTCCAGAATTGGTGGCACTTTATTGACGATTTTGGGAACAATTTTTCCGTGTAATGATTATTCTTCAAAAAAAACGTCCACGAATATTGGAGAAGTGGCCCTGGCCAGCCTTACGATTTAACTTAATCCCGATGCTCTCACGAGAGCGCTGGACGGTACTGACGTCCATCTTTCGAATACAATGCCGGATCCTGGTGGTCAACTGCTTCGTATCCTTGGGCCTCTTCTTGTACAGTAGGGCACTGAGGGAGCCTTTCTTTCGGCACGTACGGTATCTTGTTCTGCTCAAGATACTCCAGCGTCTTCTTGGTGTAATGGGAAAACGCCTTGTCCGGCCAGAAGACGTACTTTCCATCCGCATGCTGCTCCTTTAAGAACGGCAGAAGCACTTTCTCAAGACACTCTTTCTGGTACATTTGTTGATTGATGGCCAGACCGCTCGGCTTGAACCACGACTTTGAAATCCCTCTGTCCGATATGGCGATGTACAGCATAACTTTGTTTTTTCTTCAAATTTATACTTAAATAATTTAAGTTAAATTATATTTTACTTCGGGGAGTGTGGCCGACTTGTGCCTGGAATAGTAGCTGTCATTTTCTGGAAAGTGGGTCTTCGAGAGCGGAAAGTAACTTTCGTCGTCCAGCAAGAACGACGTCCCGCGGTAGTTCTTCGTCATCCACCGGCACACAGTGGGACGGAATCAAAAAAAACCGGACATTGATATTTGCGACGAAACTATTGGTTATGGCACTTTGATGTCTTCGGAAAGGTTTCTTCATTTTTTAAGTAGTTTAATATAATGTTGGAAAATTTTTATTTAAGGGGGTATATACGCAGATAAAAAAAATAACATTGCAAGTTGTTGCCAAAATTGATAGTCATGTATGGAAAGTTTGTAGACGAAATGATTTTATGAAACTTTGTTGAAGTAGCAAAATGGCTATCTGCTAAGCGAAAAAAGTTATTGGGTGAAATTGAAGTACATGTCGGAATACCCCCTTAAAAAGTGTTTTTCCATTGTAACTTTTTTATTTGATTTTTTACAGTTTCTCGATGTTCTAGAAAGTTGTTGATGCTTTCAAAACACACCTTTTTGCCGAATACACCAACTCGCTATCTCTTCGTTTTTAGAGTGTATGTCTGTTTTTTTTTGGTTTTTCTGGGCTAACTTTAAGGGGCTATGGTTTGTAGAGTAGCAGGTAGTAGCAGCTACATTTATTTTTTTGATGTTCAGCAAGAAATACCCTATTGATACATATATAAATCATGGCGGGATCTAATAGGATCCTTTGAATAATATGGGGTAAAATAGACTAGCGTTTCAATAAATTATTTGTATTATGAAGCATGAAAAATAAACTGTTATGCGAAATTAATAAACATTTGAAAAATTATAGTTCATTCCATATATTCCGACAGTCAAAGTTAATTTTTTGTTATTAACATGCTCATAAGTCATCAGTGTCCTGCCAATTATCTTCTTCGTCATTGGATGAACAAGGTATTTCGTTGCTTAGAATACTCGGTTATATTATTAGCTTGTTCATCCAATGACGAAGAAGATGATTGGCAGGACACTGATGACCTTTGAGCTTGTTAATATAAAAAAAAATTAACTTTGAATGTCGGAATATATGGAATGAGCTATAATATTTCAAATGTTTATTAATTTCGCATAATAGTTTATTTTTCATACTTCATAATACAAATAATTTATTGAAACGCTAGTCTATTTTACCCCACATTATACCAAGGATCCTGTTAGATCCCGCCATGATTTATATATGTATCGATAGGGTATTTCTTGCTGAACATCAAAAAATAAATTTAGCTGCTACTACCTGCTACTCTACAAACCATAGCCCCTTAAAGTTAGCCCAGAAAAACCAAAAAACAGACATACACTCTAAAAACGAAGAGATAGCGAGTTGGTGTATTCCGCAAAAAGGTGTGTTTTGAAAGCATCAACAACTTTCTAGAATATCGAGAAACTGTAAAAAATCAAATAAATAAGTTACAATGGAAAAACACTTTTTAAGGGGGTATTCCGACATGTACTTCAATTTCACCCAATAACTTTTTTCGCTTAGCAGATAGCCATTTTGCTACTTCAACAAAGTTTCATAAAATCATTTCGTCTACAAACTTTCCATACATGACTATCAATTTTGGTAACATCTTGCAAAGTTATTTTTTTTTTATCTGCGTATATACCCCCTTAAATAAAAATTTTCCAACATTATATTAAACTACTTAAAAAATGAAGAAACCTTTCCGAAGACATCAAAGTGCCATAACCAATAGTTTCGTCGCAAATATCAACGTCCGGCTTTTTTTGATTCCGTCCCACTGTGCGGCACTGCGATTTCACGATCGCTATCTGCTCGTCCGTGTGCTCGAGGGAGCGAGTCTTCTTCCGACAGATGATGTCCTTCATCTTGATTCGGTGAATCAAGGTATGGGAGCAGTGATATTTTCAGTCGGAGTCACGCAAAATCCCAATCACATTTTTGTTGTTGAACAGCTTTTTCAACGCTTCCTTCTTCTTCGTTGTTATTATCTTAACCGGACGGCAGCTACCGGCCTTTCGCTCCACGCTCAGGAATAGCAAACTGTACTCACGGGCACGTTTTCGTCTTGAAAGTAAACTATTTACCACGATGACCATGCGTTTCATAAAACCGTACAACACGGTCGCGGAGTGCTTGCTGTTTCGACGCCATCTTCGATTGAACAGACAGCACCCGAGCGAAAAGAAACATGCCACCCATTTGTAGGGAGTCCTGAGAGCAATTCTCTTGGAGAGAAAAAAATTACGCTCTTTACTTTAATTACAGAAATGTATTGAAATCACTCTCATTTTTTATTGAAAACCCGTTAGGGCGAAGTAGCGAATATTTCAAGCAGGTATATTTATTTTCATTGAAAGTTATTGTCGATAGTTTTGACCAAACGTGCTATTAATTAATATAGAAAATTATAGGTCTAATCACAACACATCTGTTTGGCCAATTTGATATTGCCATTATCTTATATTCTTCATTCGAAACCAAGAGGTTCGATATATGGTGAGAACCCGATCAGAAAGAAATAACAAAATTATTACATACTGTATTATTTTGTTATGATAACAAGTTGTGTAATAACTCTGGTCTCGTTAGTTGGTAAAATAACAGAAAACATAACAGAAATTCTTCTAGTATATATCAAAAATGTGACAACCTGTGATAGGCTTCTATCAGAATTATAACAAATTTTGTTAGGTTCTCCCACGGCCAATATAGCTTGTATTACCTACTGTATAGTATCAACAAGTTTAGCGTGCAGGTCTAAAAATAGAATAGAATACAAAAATATAGCATACATTAAGGCGTTTTCGTTTGGCAGCAAAAAGCTTTATGTAGCAAAAGCTTTTTATAGTTTGGTCAAATGATTGCATACATGCTGGCTTATGGTTATTACGAATATATGACAACGCTGATGGTTATTTGTGGATTATAGCGATTTGAACCTGGGTATTCTGAGTTTTATGTGGATGTTTCCTGCATGAACCAACGACGTTGCTTTCGACTGATGTTTAATGTTAGCATAATATTCCTCGCATCCATCAAGGGCAAAATGATTATAGATGCATCTTGTTTCCAGAACGCACACATTGAACTTTGCCAAAGCCTAAGGACTGTTTGTTTTCCTTGTGTCATACGCTTTGTTTTCATGCAGTTTTACTCACTACTGCAGCTGCCTATATTACGATAGACTGAATAGATTTATAATATCTTTGCAGATTAGGAAAGTGGGCTATTTTTAGATTCTGAATAGTGCACTTCGGTGCTTCTCTTATACGCTAACATGTTTTACACGATTTCTAGTAATAATGTCGATGCGATATGGTAACATTGAGCGGATAATTTACGTACATTATTTAACGGAGAATACGACGAATGTTATTTATTATTCCGAATAGATTCAAAGAAACAAATACCATAGTTTTGAGGTTTGATTTTTGAAATTTCAAGAGGTTTTGTTAGTTAGCACTTTTAATATGGGGAAGATTAAGCAAACCAGTACAATTATCTCAACCTAATAAATTCCTAGAAATACAAATCTTTTACGGTACCGTAATCTATCAACTGCGAATATTATAACAGATAATCAGAAAATTCGAGATATTGTTGAGGATTCTTCGGTGTGGCGAATGGTAGAATATTTTATGTTTTTCTAAAATGCATTTTCCATTCCAAATTTTATTATTTTTAAGGGGAATTATTCAATATTTTTACATGAATGTTTTTAGCTACTTCAAGCACTATTTAAAACACATTTAAATTGTAACAGCGAAAAATAATACCAGCTGGGATATGTATATAATCAGAGATTTCCAAGCCATTTTGAAATAATTATAGCTTTATGCAGCACACTCACAAATATTAATCTTTCAACATTTTAAACAGATAGCTTTATTTTGTTTGAACTTTCTACAAAATGAATCAAGTATATGATTATTACGAAAATTTGTTAGCTCGATGATTTTTTAAGAGGAACGAAAACCATCGAATACAGCGGAAATATTAGAATATTGCGCATTCAAAGCAATTGTCAGTTCAACCGTAAAATGACAAACTTATCTTACGTGGAATGAAAATATACAACAATCAAGTAAAGTCAAACATTTTTATGCGAAGTTTAAATAAAAAATGCAATGCTTTGGTAGTTCGGAGAACGCACAAACTGGCCAATTTTAATTGTTTATGAAAACCTGCATAAATTGGAGAAATCGGACTGAACATCCTCGAAGATCCTCAAAATACATAACGATATTGTAGAAATCAGTATACATCAGAAAGTTTTTAAGCTCTGAAAATTCGTTTTTGCAATATGCACAATCGGTTAAAGAAAATTAATTATATAACCATTTGACTAAACCATAACAAATAGTTTAAAAATGCTTTTTTATTTCAATTCGCGTTTTATTATTTCATCTGGAGTGCTTGATACTTCCTGCATTTTTTTCAAAATAACTTTTATATGAAAATTATAATCATTAGAATATCTTGTTGATAACTTTACGATTCCAAATTTTTTTGAATAAAGGCGTTGAAATGATTAGCCCCATATTCGAAATTGTGTGTCAGACGAGTGCCTCAGAAAATAAATAATCTCTTAACCAAAATGCAACCAAGTAAGTCAAACACCTTACTGACAAGTTTTCCGACCACTTACATCTAAAACCTCGAAAATTTGCTTTAAAAAGTTTAATAACGATGCATGAAAAGAGACTTCAGCATATTAGTAAATTGAAGGTCTTTTGTGTAATGTAACAATCATTCACAGTTGATTGTTTGATTTGTTTATTGGGGCTTTAACCATATGGTCATTTGCCCGCTTTACAGTTTACCGTTAGCGTTCAAAGATAATTGTGAAAGAACATATGTATAACATATTATAACATCATCGTTGTATGCGTACATTAATATCGTATTAGCAGTTCAATAATATCACCAGAAGATATAATCTTGATATATGTTTGCTCGCCTTGCTGATTGGGATATCACAAAAATAACACAGTGAGTAATAAATATCAACATGAGATATAAATTTGATAGATTTCTGTTATGTCGTTCTGATCGGAAATCGACTCTACTGCTACAACATGCGCAGCACCCTACATAGAGATATTTCTAATGCTAAGATTTTTATAGTCGAAATAGAAATATCTCCGAGCAACTAATTGAAATTTATTCGCGAATTATGTCTACTAATAAAGGTTACGATTGCTACTTCTGCTACGCTACTACCTGCCACACTATGTTATTGTGCGTACCCTCTTTTGTTACGTTTAGCTGAAAGATGCCGGTGAATTCCCATCCACAGTTTGGCAATTGTACCGAAGTGACTAAAACTTTTCCATGTTATTTCCGCTAGCTTTAGCAACGAAGATTAAATGCAAACCACCTGATTGTGCGTCCCGCCCGAGCAGCAAATGAAACCGACTCGGTAGAAAGGACAAAGGAAAACTTTTCGAACTGAATGGGTCCTTTCGTCGACCGACTGATACCTACCTATACGTTTTAATACACCGATTGTGTTTCGGAAGCAGGAAAAGTTTTTCCTTCTAAGATTATAAGCTTTACCAGTTGTCCGTTGCATGGCGCTAGACCGGCAGTGTGTACCTCGTAGAATCGGTGTTCCTTTAAAAACCGAACAGCACTAAAAACGAATATGTGTGCTTATTATGTGGCGGTTTTACCTTTAACTTTAAATCCCTCGATTTCACACGGTCCATGTATATGCAGATCATGTCCGGTAAGTAGTGGCGCTTACTTGCTCGTGTTCACATTTCCAGATACGTACCCGATAGTGCTAGAGAGAATAAACGGATGAGTCAAGCAATGTTCGGGTGCAATACCAAGGGGCCATTTGCGGATTCAGGGATGGAAATCGAACATGTGTAGTCGTACCTTTACTATTCCCACATCAAAGTTATGAAAATATCCGAAACAGGCTTAGCATTGTTCATGCTAATCAACAAATTTAGGTGCAGTCAAATCTTCCGTTTCCAAAGCTCAATAAAAGCTTGTCCGATGGTCGGAGTGAAGAGGTAACGAAATCTTTTCATCGGAAAAGCAATTGCAAAATTTTTGATACAGTTATGATGATCTTGTGTATGCGCCTATACCAATAAGGTAGTAAACTTGATGCGATATGATGATGGTTTAGTTTGTTTAGGCACAAACGAGATCGGGCAATATTTATTAGATTTGATTTTCATCTGTATTATGATAGTAATCAATCGAGACAATATTGCTAGTTTGAGATATTTAAAGTCAAATATGTCAATTACAAGAAAGGTTATTTTGCCAATTAATATCCCCTTATGAGATTCATAATGATGAACTACGGGAACTTCTGGCGAGTAATTGTTCATCAATCCGGTTTAGTTAGTTTTCCAAACCAGTTTCACTGCGGCACATAATTCTGCACATGGCGAGTGCACTTTGCCCTTTCGATAATAATTAATGCTACTTGAACTGACTCCGGTGTGCACATTTAGTCGTATGATGCACCCATCAGTCGACCCAACCCGATAAGCCGCATCGTTGTCCAGATGTGCATCATGAGTACCGAATTCATCCACATTGAATAAACTCATGAAACGCACGGCGGTGATGCTCGTTACGTCACATGGTGTACCATACAGTAGTTCTCGGAGCGATACTCAATAGTAGGATTTCGACGCATTACATAAATTGACCTTTGGATTCGATAGAATTCGCAGCCGATTGCAGGCTTACGGGATAGTCCAATTAATTTACTGTTACTAGGAATCCTTTCAAAACGGAACTAGAATATGCGACGGCTTGCATCTGAAAACCAGTGCCTAATCTCCGGATCACCGAACCAGAACAATTATACCCAAAACTTTGCTGGTACCATCGATAAAGCGCCCTACTTCGCCAGGGTAGACTGTACAACTGGTTAGTACTCTGGGGAGGCCGGGGAACATGTCAAATGTTGTCGGTATATTTGTGCGTTTGCATTATGATGTACCGCAGGTACCACCCCTTTCGGGGAGTAGTCGACGCGGATGCCGCCCATCGTTTGGCCTTTTGCACTACTGACTGGTACATAAATTACCGACGGGTCAGTACAATTTCATTTAATAATCATGTTTACCGTTACGGGACGAGTTAATCTCAGTGCTGCCGCATTACAGGTTTGACACATACTTCCATGTAGTGATTTGGCGCAATGTTGAAGGACATGCCTATCCACCGTGGAGAAATAGGGACAAGGGAATCGTTCTGACATGGGTAACTTTTTGCAACACCGTTGATTGTTATTATCAATTTAACAGAATTAAATTATGGTTTAAATTAAATGACTGGCGCTGGTTATGATGTTTTATTGATTTTTAATGTGTCATGCTCTAAAAATAAACAGGCAACATTCCTGCGGGGAAAACGAGCGCCTATTTTGCATTATCCTCGTGCCAATTTTCCTCAACGGTTTCCTGTCGGTGTTGGTACTATAGCCATCCGCTAGGAATTTCGCTTCCGCTAACACGACATCGCAACTCAATTGTTTGCCTATACCCGATGTGTATCGATTCAAAAGCTACATACACGAAAAATATCTTCTGTGCGAAATGAGGAAAATCCATCATAAACCGGATAACCTCAACCACGTGCCGTCATAGCGACTAACGGCAATAATGTGTATCAGATAGTGGCTTCTCGCAGATTCTGATGATGTTAGCTTATCTTTGCTATCATCGGTGCCAGACGGGGGTTCATGCAATATATATCCTCCGAAGACCAGATTCCTTGCTGTAGGACATTTCTCGTCTGGCTGACTATTATAGCATGTTTGCGCCAAACACCGTGCGGCTTATCTCAAGTACATAATTAGAAATTGAGATATAGTGAACTTTAGGAGAGATTCTTCAATTTGCTTGTTAATTTTGTTAGTCGGATGTATTAATGAAACATGTCATTTTTAGCTTGTTTGTGAGTTGAACAGTTGAACTAATTTATCAATATTTCCGTGTACCCTTTCCCAGCCTATAAAAATAGTAGCCATTATATAACACTAAAAAGTGACAGCTTTATAAAACAAGTCCGAAGCAGTTGTTTGGAACACAAACCAGCAAATCTACCTTTTCGACCTAGACCTATGTTACTCCTCCGCAATCGTATTGATTGACCGATCAATGAATGTTTCTGGTTACGAGACTGCCAGCAACAGACAAGCAATGAAACACGGGGACAATTTATTACACCCCCCATCAGTTGTCAACGAGGTGTCAATCACCGCAGCTAACATTTTTATTTGTTTTCTTGTGTCCCAATATGCCGGTTAGCGTTCGGTTTTCTTTTTCTTCTACGAACTAACATGCAGCCATTCAAAACATTTAGAAATTTCAATAGTATCTGCCACTCCCCCGGGTTTGATCCTGAGACTCCGGTTTCGAAAGCGATCTCCGGAGCATTAAGAAACTTTCAAGAATACCCTGAAACGGGAAAAATGTACAAAAACCCTAATGTCTCAGGAAACTGATTTGGGCTGCCATCACCCGATCCGATAAAAACCACTGCTCTTGCCCAGAACATGATTCCTTCCCGGCACTACCTTACGGCATTACTTTGGGGAGGGGTTTTTATGTGCATAGCACCCACTCTTATTCAACTGCTTAGTAGTTCGTTCTTTCAGCAGGGTTACAGTGCCACCCTCAACACAACACCAGTTCTCCATCATCCACACAGACTGACGATTTCTGCATCATCTCCACCATCCACACACTGACTGTGAGTCGAGACTTAGTGCTTCTCCCCTACGAAGACAATCTGGGCGGCAAACTTCAGATTGTCTAATTCACCGAGCCCTTGGACTCCCTTATACCATTCAGCACCACGACTCGGCTCCCATGTGCCAGTTAGCACCGCAACTCCCTTCTCGTACAATTCAGCGCCATTTACTCGTTGAGCTCCCGACTTGTTCGCGAACTGCTCGGTCTAGTCCCCGACGGTGGACCTAGCCTACTCCAACAGAGAATTCCCCGGCGAGAGAAGTCCTCCCGACACCGAACCAACCATCCAGGTGTCGAGGTCAGTTCGACGATTCCGGTGGAACAAGGAGTCCGGTTCGCTGGTGCCCCGACGATCCGCGACTGGTGGTGTCTCGTCGCGGTCTACTCATTGTAGTCCCCAGCGGTGAATCTAACTTAGGCTGACGAAGAGTTCCCTGGCGAAGGATGTTCTCCCGGTACCGATTCTTCTTTGGTTTCAACACCACAATTTATTTGGCCCTTTGGCTCCCTTTCGTTCAATTTCGCTCAACTTCCCCGACGAGCCACTCAGCTCCCGCTCTAACTTATTTGCAAACTATTCGGTCTGGTCCTCGACGATGGATCTAGCCAACTGCAATGGAGAATTCTCCGGCGAGAGAGGCTCTCACGAAGTCGAGCGATAGATTTCTCCCGATACCGATGTTCATTTCCGTGAGCCATTTAGCTTCCCGATCTTCTCGATCTAGTCCCCGGCGGTGGATCTAGCCTACTCGACGGGCCAGCCAGTAGGTACTAAGGTCCATCCAGCGATTCCGAGGGGAGCGTAGCTTCCGGTCTACTGGCGCCCCAGCAACCCACTGCTACCTATTCGACGCGGTCTACTCGGTCTAATCCCCGGTGGTGGATCTAGTCTACTCACGAGCTACCCGGTAGGAAGTCGAGGTCGGTCCGGCGATTCCGGTGAATCTTGATGTCCGGTTCACTGGCACCCTGACGACCCAAACTCGGTGCTACGCGTACTACTTAACTGGTCCCCGGCGGTGGACCTAGTCTACACTGTCAGGGAGTTCCCGGCGACGGGATTTCTCTCGAAACCCGATTTGTGGCTTATTGTTGGTACCTTCGCCCCTTCCTCTGCAGCTCGGAGAGTATGCTCGTAAGCACTCTGTTGACAGCGTCCCAGGTATGCTCGTCGTGGCACATCTCATCGACGATATTGTCAACTGTCACCCCTACGAACTTCTTCGAACCTAGGGCGTCCGAAGATCATGTGTTCCGGTGTCTTCTGCACGTTCACACACTCCGGGCAAAGGTGTGACGAAGCATGTCCAAACCGATGCAAGTACTTCCGGAAGCATCCGTGCCCGGACAAAAACTGCGTCAAAGGGAAGTTCACCTCTCCATGGAATTCCAGGCAGGAACCCCATATCGGAGCATCGATGACGAAACAGTAGATAGCAGACGTCTCGTGCTGTTTCTCGGGCCACCGCCGACGTTTGCCATGGTCCTTGCTATTGCATTCGTTGCCTTCGTCGACTTTTCGCAGGCGTAGTCGACGTGGTTGTTAAAGCTCAACCGATCGTCGATTATCACTCCCAAATACTTTAGTACACGCTTCGATACAATCACTTGCCTCCGACGTCGATCCGCATCCGCTGAACCGCTTTGCAGTACCAACAACACTTTCGTCTTGTCGTGAGCTATTTGCAGCTTGACTCCATTCGTCCGACTCTCGATCGCGTCTATTGTCACGTCACCTCCACTCACCCATCACCGATAGTGAGACGTCGTTCACAAAACCCACGGTTTTCACATCCTGTTCCAAAGAGTTGGACCGGGAATGGAGCCCTGCGGAACCTCCGCTGTGACTCGCATTGATTTCTGCCCTTCGCTTGTCTCGTACAGTAGCACTCTGCTCTGGAAGTAGCTCTTCCGAATCTGACATAGATAGTCGGGAACCCTCATTCTGTGCCGCGCTGTAGCGATGGCTTCCCAGCTGGCGCTGGTAAATGTATTCTTCAAATCTATCGTGACCACAGCGCAGTATCGCTTCCGTTTAGATGCCTTCTCAGCACTCTCGAGCACTGTCCAAATTGCATCCACTGTCGATGCTCCTTTGCGGAATCTGAACTGCATCTAGTACAGTCCGCGCTCACCTCTCGTGAATTTCGTCAACCTGTTAGCGATGATCCTTTCCAGGAGTTTTCCGAGTGTATCCAGCAGACATGTGGGCCTGTACGAGGCAGGATCTCCAGGAGGTTTCCCTGTCTTTGGCAGCAACATCAGCTTCTCGACCTTCCACAATTCGGGGAAGTTGCCTTCATTTAGGCACTTCTGCAGCGCCATCCTCAACATGTCCGGATATGCCAGCATCGCAGCTTTCAGCACCACGTTCCATCTGGACCGGGGGCTTTCTTTGATTTCAGGTGCTTCGATGCTTCTGCGAGCTCGTCGTTAGTCACTTGCCGGTCGTCCGTGTTTGTTCTTTTTTCTTCGCTGTACGGTGTTGGTGGCCATATAGTTGGATCGTGCTTCGGGAAGGGACCATCAACGATTATCTTTAGCTTATCCGGGCCCATTTCGACTGACGTCGACGGGTCCTTCATTTTCGCCATCACGACTCGGTAAGAGTGGCCCCAGGGATTAGCGTCTTTTTTTCGTCTTCTTGAGGCACAAATCCCCGACTATGTACGGGGAACGTGCCATTTGAGCCAATATATTCTGATTCCTGAATCCATTCTGAAGTAGCCCTAACTTCTCGAAACTCTGCCTAGCGCTCTTCTCTATCTGGTTCCAATATTGCTCTTTGAGCCCGCCTTCTGGCATCGCGCAGCGTACTAAGCGTCTCGTTCCACCAGTAAGCTGGGCGCTGTCTATTGCGTGGTTCCAGTTTACGCGGCATTATGGCGCCACAAGCCAAAATATTGTTAGATCAGCTGCACCCACGCTCTCGATCCCGCCGTTAGGCTGAAGTCGTTGTCTTCCCCGGTGAATGAAGTTCTCCCGATGCCGTTTCTTCTTTGGTTCCTGTTCCAAAACTACTTGAGCTCTTTGGCTCCGTGTCCGATGCTATTTTGCACCGCAATTTCTTTAAGCCCTTCAGTTCCCTTCTGGTGCCATTTAGTACTACTTCCATGATGAGCCAGCTTGTTCGCGAATTTCTCGGTCTAGTCCCTGTCGATAGACCTGATGGACTCAGATGGAGAGTTCTCCTGCAAGAGAAGTTCTCCCGAAACGGAGCCAATCGGCTAGGTCAGTTCGGCGATTCCGGATGGAGCGCGGCGTCCGTTTCGCTGACGTTTCGACGACCCATGCTCGGTTCACTGTTGCAGTTTACTCGACCAGTCTTCGGCGGTGGATCTAGCTTATAGCTGCGGAGAGTTCCCTGGCGGTGATTGTTCTCCCGAAACCGTTGAAGTGTTCATCACGCCGTTTCCGCTGTAAGACGATCATGATTTAGATCATTACTCTATTGACTGCGTTTCACGTCTTTACATCGCTTGTCATTCTGTAAGATACATTACCCGGGTTGATGCCCGGTCCTCCCATTTTAAGAAGCTCCCTGTCTGAAACAGGCGTGGCCCGACAGGAGCTGTTTCAGGTGAAAGGTCATCTCTCCGTGCTTTCTATTGACCCACGTCAACAGGTTTGAGATAAGCTGGTAGGTCAACTTTACTTTCTCCGTATTGTCCCATACCTGCTGCCACGTCACCATCGATTCGATTCTCATTACCTTCCTCACGTTTCTTGCGTTTTATTGATTGTAGCACTTGATATCCTGCGCCAGGGTCATGCTGATAGGGATCATCTCGGCGATAACGCATACTGCCTCCGAAGATATTATTCTGTACGCAATCGCACGACCACCAGTCGGAGCGTCCTTTTGAGCTTTTCGAGGTTCCGCTTGGTTTTCAGCGGAGTTGGAACCCCATATCACAGTATCGATGACGAAACACTAAATAACAGATCGACATTTCGCTGGTGTAATCAAAGTGGTTGTTAAAGATCAACCAGTCGTCGATTATCACTCTCAATTGCTTCAGTGTACGCTTCGATGCAATCACGTGCCCTTCGACGGTGATCTGTATCCGCTGAACCACTTTGCAGTTGTTAACCAACAACAACGCAACAACGTCTTGTGGTGAGCTATTTGCAGCTTGACCCCGTTCATCCAGCTCTCGATCGCGAACATTAACCAGCCAGCAACCCCTTGAATATGTCGAGGATTACTGGCTGGTTCTGCGTTTTGTTAAAGGCCCAGTTCATTCGCGTTGATCCTGGCAGTTTCTCAACTAACTCCTTCATCAGGGTTGGATTTGACAGCTGGTTCTACTGACCTGCCGCTCTGAGGCGATAGACCAAGTGTTGTACAGACAAGCCGAACTGTATTAGTGTTTCCAGCTTGTCGTGTCGCGGGGCCGGAACATGTTAAATTCTATATAACAGCGAATGGATGATAAGTTGCGGTCGCCCATACAGTGTGCGCTGAGTCTGAGTGACGTGCGGCACACCAGTAGGTGAGAGCAGGAGTATACGTGCTGATTCTAGTACACCTTTGCAGACGCCCCAGGTTTTCTTCTTCTGTATACCCAAAAGTAACCGTAGACTGCTTTAAGTTGATGATAAAGATCGGCCACTCTTCCGGATTCCGGCTAAATATTGGTAGCTCCTTATCAACGATGTGTAGCGGTGCGATTTCCACCTGCGTTAGAAAAGCAGCCGGGAGAAATGGAGGAAATGAGAAGTCTTGTTGCTACTACGGTATCGGTAGAGGTAGCGGTGCGGGAGGAACCGATATCGGCGCAGAAGGAAACGGCTTTGGTAGCACTCCGGAATCTGTTTCTCTTTCCAGCGATGCCAGCTAGCTTTCGATCATCCAGTGCAATTGCAATTCAAAATATTTGCTAACTGGAGTAAGGGGTGTTTGAAACAAATCCGTGCTTCAGTGTATTCACGCATGACAAACTTGAATCAGTGACTGCACTGTCGATTTCATCCTTGTGAGCGGGCATGTAGACTCAATCGGAAAAAAATGTCCTATAATGTCAGGAAGTATCGAGATCTGGAGTAATGTCGAAAAAATGCCTTTCTGCGACATTAAAATTCTTTAATTGAGATACGACCTGAGCTTGGAAAAGCAGCTTTTAATATTTTGTATGCCTTAGATATGCATGAAACGTCGAAATCGGGTGACAATTCTAAAAAAAATAGTTTTGATACTTTTTTTCGAAAATTCAAAAGTTTCAGAGCAGAAGACCTTTACAAAAATCACGAGATGATACAAGATTCCACAAAAAAAATATCGAGATGATACTAAATCCACTGCTGCTATACACAAATTTTTTTTCGAGATGATACTAAATCTTGACGTTTTTTGACCATCTAAGCCATTTTGCATTAGAACTACGATTTTTTTAATATTCAAAGTATTCTTGGTGGTTTTTCACGAGTGAAAATTTTCGCAAAATTGACCGCTAAGCCCTACTCTTTTATCATGTCATTTTATCATGTTTTGCATAGAGACTTTTTTCGAGATGTTTGCCCTAGTAACAATTTAGGTTTTATGATAGTTTTATAGCCACTCGTGAAACTTAGATTGCACTTGTAGCGTGCAATGAAACTTCAATTGTTACTTGTGAGGTTATAAAGTTCGATGGTTACTTTTCCCCATACGTGCATAGGAACCCTAAAATATACAGTCTCCTGAAAAGATGCTCACATAAAATGTGTGGCAGTCAAACACGAACGAGCTTCGGTCGATTTTTTTAGAAATCGGATCTTTCGGTATTTTACAAGCTTCCAATCATCGGAAATCGGAAGGGTTGAATCGCAGAGGCGGATCGAATTCCCTAAAAATCATCAGTGAAAAGATATACACATAGAGTCTTCCGGAACAATCCTTCGTCTGTCGCCTTTAAATACCTAGGGTCTATTGATTTCTCAAAGCCTCCGGAAAAAACACTTCGTCCATGACTTTCACACCTAACTTCGAATGATATTAGAGATCTATAGTCAACTTATAATTAAAATTTCACAAAACTATAGCGTTCTGTTGGTGTTCAATACAGACTGATGCCCGAAATAAGCTAAAAAAATTCATTTTTTGAACCTGATGTCTTTCAGGTACACTGAAATATAGGCTTTTCTGTTAGATACTTAACTTCATATACATGGGGCGCAAAACTGAGCCTCCGTCAAGGGCGCCTGAAGATTATGCTACGGCTCTGCGAGCAGATGTCATGATTCATGATAAGATCTTAGCGAGAATGAAATATAATTCGGCTAACAAGCCAATGAATTGTATAACAAAAAATGATTGTTTCTAAAGGACTCCCTCTATCGATACTTATCTAAGTATAAAATAATAAGAAAGTTTCAGAATAATATAGCTCTTTATTGATAGAAGGATCGAAAAAATCGCAATCAATACTGCTTGACCATGACCATGGAGAAGCATACTGGTTTCGTGTGCTTAGTTTTAACCCATTATGACCCAGCGTATGAAATTTCATACGCGAAAGCAACACATCCCAAGTAACAATTGAAGTTTTATAGCATGCTACAAGTGCAATCTAAGTTTTATGAGTGGCTATAAACCTCAATTGCTACTAGGGATATCTATGCTAGTTTTTTTTTATTATTTTCGCAACAAAACGAAATTCACTTCATGCCCGTTTCGTTTCAGTCCCTAATTATTCATTCGTTCGCTTGTTATTCAAAAAGTTTCGATCTCAATAGCAAACTGCATTTATTTTCTAGGCTGGATCTGAGAGGGATTATCGGGCAAAAATGTACCAAATATAGATTACACAGTTCATTCATACTTGAAAATATAAAATATGTCACTCTCTGCCTTCATTTTGTTCACATATAGCAAATCAATATTTTGATTGGTGGAAGAAATTATATTTCTTCTGTACTCAATCATTCGATTCTGTGTGAAACTTCAGTCAGTTTGGATGTGAATGAATGGAAGTGGCGTTCTGAATGTTGGTTTCGATAAATTTGAGCAGAAATAAGCAACTGAGTTTGATAGTTCGCACCACTGCACTATGGGGTAACTAGGCCGAAAACCTGGACAAAATTTTTTTCTGCTGTTTTATATATTATTTTGCAATTATAATTCAAGAGAAGCTTAAATATTTGATCTTGAGCACTTTTTTCATAAAAAATCCACCTAACAGTGTGAAATTTGTTTTCTTCTAATATTTCTTCAAAAACTCAATCTAAATGAAAACATTGTGAATGGTGGCTATAGTAACATTCGAAGGACGATTTTCTAACAAATATAATTTTCTAGATTATATTTGTTCATAGGAGACAATATAAAAAATCCCTTGTTTTATTGATGATCATTCCAAAACTTATGTTATTTTTCTCAAAGCAAAAAGTAATATTTTTAAAGGAGACGATATTTAACTGATTACTACAGAAACTGCTGCTTTATATGCATTCATTTAATATTACAGTCACAATAATGCTGTTCGTCATCGTGTATGTATGTTTTGTTCAAAGATTGAGGTGTGGATGTAAATGACCGCCCAAAGAAAATATTTGTGTCGGCATAGATGAAAAATTACTAGGAGAATCTCATTCTCTTGGTATATAGTAAATTCAAGAAAAAAACACCTTCAGTTTATCAACTATGAACAAAAGCAATAAAAAAATTTATAATAAAAATTTTGTTCGGGAGTGCTACTGTATACTGAAGAAAAGTGTGTAACGTTAACATTCCTCGATGACTCTTTGTTCCTCATCTACAAGTTCTACCGCTGGTTTAAAAAGGTGAGGAGGGAGGAAGGTGAGGATTTGTCATCGAAAATTTATGACTATTATAAACGGTAAACAATTTACGAAACTGATAGGAAATCTTAGCAGGCGATTCAGTTATATAAGACTTATAGTTGCTTACAATGTTTGATAAAAAGCACCAACATTATGTAAAAACTATAATTTTCAAATTGCTCTCAAACCAACGGTCGGACGCGGTCGGATGAGTATCTACCTGCAATGGACTGACAATAGTCGATAGTTTCGAATGCTTTCAACCTTTTATCTTAATTTGACTAAATTTGATAACTTTTTCAATTACGAAATAGTACTAAAATCACAAAACAAACAGTTACCTTTTTTGTCAAAACAAAATAGTTTGACATTTTTATTTCGATATATCCAGCATTAGAGTAGTTAGAATAGGTCATTAGCAACGTTTCCTAGTGTAATAATCCTACATTGAGTGTATTGTTCAATTTCAGTAGAAACTGTTTCCTATTGCCTGATTTAGTCGAAAAAACGTGTTTATTTTTAATAATGTTTGACCGTGTGTCACAAATTTAGACCAAAGTTTTTAGTTATCATTTCAATGGTACACGATGCAGAAAATATTGAAGAATGTTGAAAAAATATAGTTTGATTAAAAAGTTAGAAATTTTTTTTTCCTATTTTGTCCAACTTATTGTTCTAGCCACCCCATAGCACAGTGGTCGCAATGGTACCAAAACGTGCGTTTAATTAATGGTGCTCTAGGAGTTGATTTTAGCGATTTGGTGTGTTAGGAACACTTTTTCAGAATAGAAGCCCCCTTCTTTTGATGTATACTGAATTGTGATTAATCCACCTAAAAGTGAGATAGAAAATTTATTTCCACTAACTTTCGAGATAGAGTCATTATGCCAATAACAAAGTTATAGAAAATTCTACTGCGAGAAAACTTGTTGAACATGCAAACTCTCCAAAATGTAGTCGTGTTGAGATAAAGCGCGTTGTTTGTGGGAGGCACCTAAAAAATCATTTTTTCATTATAACTTTTTTCTGGGATTTTTGCAATACTTCAAATGTTGTTGAAGTGAAGTTATTGAAATTAAGAAAATACAAATATTTGTCGAAGACGTCAACATTTTTTATTTTAAAACTTAAGAGTTATTAAATAAAGTGGGTTAAGAATACCGCCATTTTTTCTATGTGTCGAATATTCTAAAAAATTATTGAGAGTAATAAATACACATATAAGTCGTGAACTTTGAAATTCTGTTATCTGAAACTTACGAGTTATTCATAAATTAACAGGATTTCGAAAGTGAACACTAGAGACGTTTAAAAAGTTTTACTGTATTTTCATGAGTATGAACCATTGTAAAGAGTATTAGATATCGTTTTTACGAAACGACTATGTTGTCAGAGTTGCTATTTAGGATTCGACTTGCAGGATAATCTTTAGAAAAATATTTTCACCTATATATTACATCTCTGTCAAATTTTAACCCCCAAAAAGCAAGCGGTCTCAGAGGCTAGTTCCCCAGTTTCAATGAACTTGTAATTCGAAATACAAAAGACCGAGCGTTTTCGGGCTTTCGATTCTCTCACAGATAAAATGACAAAAAGAGGCTTTTGGTTTCATTCGGTCTTAGAAGCGATGCTTTATGAAGTCACAATTTTCGCTTGCCTTTTTGAGGGTTAATTTCAAATATTTAATCATTCAATGCGTGCTTGCAAAAGAATTATTGACAATTCCGGTCACGTAATCGTTTCATGAAAACGGCATAAAGGGTAGACGAGCCCTTATCCATCCCATTAGTCGGGGTGTCACACTATTTCGTTGATAACTCAAGTTAGAGTGACTGGATTGTGCTTAAGTAAGTACCACCATCTTTCCTTCGTTTCAAAGAAGCAGTACAGTTAAACTTTTTGCCTGAAAAATGTGAAATGCTCGCGTTTGAGCGAAGCGTAAAGTCGAGTACAACGTGCCCTTATTAATCCTACCATTTGAGCTAATGCGTTGAATAGAGATAGCAAATACTTCTCTAACTAATGAGCTCAAATGTGTGGGATGAAAAGAGGAGCTAAGATGAATTAGGGCGCAGTAACCCTAATACTGTTTGTAATGGTTTTTGCTCTTGTAAAGACAGCAGAAATTTTTTGCACATTTTGTAGTTGATCACTTTTGTTGTTGCGCGAGTTTATGAATAACTCGTGAGTTGGAGACTACAGAGCTGAGAGTTTTGGATTCATATGTGTACTTTGACATTTCCAAAGATTTTTTAGAATATTCGTAGAATAGAATAACACATAGAAACAATTGATATAAAAAGTTATGCTTAAAATGTCGTAATTATTTTGTTACAAAATGCAAAACATGCATTGCCGGAAAGTATTTTTTATATACAGGCCGGTAGATGCCCGTTGTGAGCAGTATTTTTTCTTATAGTACTTGTCACTGTCTTTCTCATGGAATCGAAATGTCTTCCACATATTTCCACATCTCTTAGTAATTTTCGTTCAAAATGGCGGTATTCTTAACCCACTTTATTTAATAACTCTTAAGTTTTAAAATAAAAAATGTTGACGTCTTCGACAAATATCTGCAATTTCTTAATTTCAACAACTTCATAGAACATTTGAAGATTTGCAAAAATCTCAGATAAAAGTTATAATGAAAAAATGATTTTTTGGGTGCCTCTCACAAACAACGTGCTTTATCTCAACACCATTACATTTTGGAGAGTTGTCATGTTCAACAAATTGTCTCGCAGTAGAATTTTCTATAACTTTGTTATTTACAACATGCCTCTATCTTAAAAGTTAGTGGAAATAAATTTTCAATATCACTTTTAGGTGGATTAATCACAATTCAGTATACATCAAAAGAAGGGGGCTTCCATTCTGAAAAAGTGTTTCTAACACACCAAATCGCTAAAATCAACTCCTAGAGCACAATTAATTAAACGCACGTTTTGGTACCATTGCGACCACTGTGCATAGTGCACTGTTTATAACTAGTTTCCCTAATAACATAAGACCCACCAATTTACAAAGTTTAGATTTGCTGCCTTGCTTTTACTGATGCGAGCAGAATCCCAAAATTAACAACTTGAAATAATCCAATTATATAATGATTTATTGCTAACCTTCCTTCAACTCCGATCCCCCGGCCCAAACTACTGACTGATCCTATCGAACCAAATTATCATATCATCCGTCAAATTACTGCTTTTCAAAGTTTGGCAAAGCGAACTAAAGCCTAAACAGCGCAAAAACTGTCATCACTCAGAAGGCAAACCAATTTTCCGGGCACCCAACTGGACGATCGTCAGTTTTTTTTTTGATGTTTTGCATCGGCTTTGCCAGACCTAATTTTGGTACCATTTTTCGGGCGGATGGTTGTTGAGCTGCACGAAAGCCAACGTTTTTTTTATGACGCGTCGCTCAAAAAATTTTCAACCATAGGCTGTAGTAAACTGCAAGGAACTACAAACACTGCAGTGTCGAGGTGGAAGTACTTTGTACAGTTTTTTTCCCTTCTGATGCTATGAAGCTATGACTAGGCAGACTGCGAGCTTCGCAAAGGGCCATTATTTTTGCTTTTGTATGGTTTTGCGGCTACACGAGAAACCGAAAATGAAAGAAACAAAAACACGCGAAAATAGCGTGATCTTTGCTCATGCAAGTAGACTTTAATTGAAATAATATTTTCTGCACGGTTTGGCTTGGCCATGATGGGAACTACTGCTATAAAGCGCTGGTAGAAGGGTACCGTCGAGTGGGGTGCTGTTGAAATGTGTCAGTGCACGTGGTTAATTCATGTCGTCATAACATATTTAATACGAAACAAATTATATCCGTCGAACAAGCCAACGCTAAAAACAACAGAGTACAAAGTTCGTCTATGGTACGGTCGCGATAAATTCTGCTACGAAAGTCGCTTCCTTTCGTGGTTGCTTGATTATTTTATGGTGACTTATGGCTTGGTCGTTATATTTGAGGTTAGACGCGAAAAAACCACTGCTGTACCAGTTGGTGTGGGTGCAGGCAAATGAAAAACATGCTTATGTACTCTTTCGAAGAGGTTTCAAAATTGATTAAGAGTGTAAAATAGCGAGTAAACGTTGACTTTTTTTGTAGAGTCCGGAATCCTCAACCTTGGAACTAAGCGCCAAAGATAATCAAGCTCATCGTTTTAAAAGCGAATCAAAGATTTAAAGACCCTGTTTTAATCCACCTAGTGGTGCAATTGTTCCTTTCCCATTTCTTCAAACTATGAATCCATGGCAGGTTATGTTCAATATAATTGTAGAAATGTCTATGTGCCACGAACTTGACGAGCTACGTGTCGACGGTGAAATACATGAAACAAAAAAAAATTAGCTTAATCAGCATTATTTCAATATTGCCTCTCCTGCCAACTTGTTTTGACATCCGGGAATGGATATTAGAGTGATACACGGTTATATGAAAAAAATTAAAATTTTGCTTGCGGTTTAAAGTTTACATGGGATTTCGTATGGGGAAATCGACTTTTGCAAAAATAATTCTTCCAAGAGTCGCCTGTCACCTTCTAAAAATAAACAGATGTTTCATTCTTATTGAAAATTTGTCGAGAAAAACCAAATCTCCAAGACCGCGAAAGGATTTGATGCTTGTGGAAAAAGTTATTAGGCAAAAATCGGTTGATGTCCTGAAAATTTCAGTTTCTTAGAATCACTGCTGCTGACGGTCGAATTATATACAAAATTTTTAACTTTCGCTTATTATGCACAAATAAGCCTCAATTTATCCTTCAAAACTCTTGTGAAGTGGCCAAACAGTTCAGACAATTGAATTAGACACATTAAGAGAAGATCAAAACAAAATTGCATATAACTTTACAACAAATAGCAGTGGTTCTATAAAAAGTGAATATTTTATTAATCGTCAGAGATCAATTGGTTTCTGCTTAATAACTTTTTTCTCAAGCATCAGATCGTTTCGTGTTGTTCGAGCATTGTTTCTTATTCAAATTTCCTATAAAAGCCACATAACGATTTATTTTTAGGAGGCGATGGGCAATTATTTTGTGTAAGTTAATTTTCCCATACAAAATCCAATTTAAACTTTATACAGTGGGTGTAAAAATATAGTTTCATGGAGCTAATGGTACCTAAAAAGTTTCTCGGAGCAGGAATCTAATTTGTTTGAGGTATACGAACGAGTAGAAGTCTGACGTATATCTATTGTGAATACGTCAAATTTCGAGGATAGCCAGCACTTCTTGCAGTGGAATGAGGCCGAATGTATTCGGTTAGCAGAGATCTGGCGCTAGAACACTAGGCACACGACCAGACAACATATTTACTGTCGTGATAACCTCTCTCCACGACCCCAATATCCCGGAGATGCACATTTAGCGTATAATTATTGGACATGACCCGAGATATCACTCGAAGAAAGTCACGACCCTCATCTTTCCCGTTTAACCAATGTTTGGTGATACCTTTGGGATCTCTAAACTTCCATTGCGCCATGAAATTTGCCAATTTTCCAGCGTCCTCTGACAAAAAATACTGAAAAACTCGTTGAAATTACGCGATCTTTCATAAAAATGACATTCTAATTTCTAAGTGTCCGCCTTTTCATTACTCGCAATAGAGCAGTGCGAAGGAACCCAAACTAATATTTGAATCTGGTAATCTGGCATGATTTTCAGACAAAGCACTCAGGAACTCGCATATTTTCCCCAGAAACTGTAACGATGTGGTCGCCCTCGCCACTCCGCTACTGTCATAATAAATAGCATAGAAGCTATGCATAGCTGTCATCTTCTGATGAACGTTACGGCAATATGGGCACTTCAATGCTTAGCGCGAGCATTTATGCTGTCAGATAAAAATGTATGTTTAAAAAATAATCATTTCGTTTATATACAGCATTATCATTTCATCGTGAAACGTCGATTTGAATATGGATTTACATGGAATGCAGTTGTCACCGAAAAATTATTTGTTGCGTGTATTTCGATCAAAGGTTGTATCGAATACACAACGTAGGGCCTAGCTACCAGTTGAGACATTTTTTCTCTCGTTAATCCGTTGACGAACCGGTGCCAATAATCGCGTTTTTCAGCTTTCGTCAAGTTTTTCATTGGTGTTTCTAACGTTACGTATATTCGGAATAATTCGGGCGATTCAACTTTTAAATAACGCTTATAAGACCTTTTCGCGTACACTTCTGAACACTCTCTGGTCACCACGGAGTGGGAGATTATCCACTGTTGCTCGCGCCGGGTACTCATTTCGTCTGATATTTAATGGCAGTGTATAGATTCAAACCAGTCCAAACCTTGTACGCTTCCACCGCAAGAATTTCTGGTTTTAATTCGATTGTTTTGGATATAGTGGACGCGTAGCTCTTTCAATCAATGGGCTCACTAATTGTAGCGAGGTCGAGTACAGTAATAAATCTAAAGCGTTTGGCCTTGCAGGTGGGGTAGGAATATATGTCATTTCCACACACATTCAAGATGGTTATATTGAAATTTTCGCAAATATCAGGCCATGGCATACTGTGAGAATTGAAGTCTTCTAAAATTTGCCTTTAATTCGGGCTTGACAAGCGACAACTTCAATACCTGGTACCGAGCAAAGGTTAGAATTGTGGAAGATCTACATTGGAAGTTAACCAGGTTTTACACAATGCAAATGCATGGTGTAAAACCTAGGAAAAAATGCAGTGACTGAATTGTTGGGACACATGGCGTTTTTGATATCCTATGTGGAAATTCTTGTTCTTTTCTAGGATTCCCGAAACCAGAACCACTTATTTTGGTTTTATAACAGCGCCCTTCAAGGGACAGTCTCAGGTTTTTACGAGGAAGCTAAATAGATAAAGCGATTTCCCTTCTTCGAAAATATATGTGGCACACTAGAAAATGTTCCCACAATGGGATGGTCAGACTCTCGCATAGTTCATAGTTTTCTCAGCATTCTACAATAGGTAGCTGTAGGCCCAATGGTTTGCGACGAGGTCAGTTCATGCCTCGCGGCACAAAAAGACGAACAGGTAGACGAGCCCCGTTCAAAAGAACAAAGTGTAGAAGAGCAGACCCTGCGAAAGGCTCGATATGAGGCTGATGAAAAATTAGTGGTTTTCTTACATTCCTCAATTTTTACCGAACGCAATTACTTGCAAACCAGAATTTTCACTGACAGAAGCAAAGGGTTCTTAAAGAATCCTGCCCCATACTTCGCAATTAGGGCCCCGTAGGAGGCTACACCATCAATCTCTACTTCCCAGGCGGGTACGTAGACAAGACTTCTTCGTACATGGCCCAGTGTTTAGCTAGATCCCGCATATATCGATTATGTTAAATGGCTTATATTTGGTCCGGTAGAAGACATTCCTGGTGCCGGTTGTATTAGATGGATATAATTTGTATCGAAAAGTGGACTTATCGGCATTATTTTTGCCACCGCAGAAATATCCAAATCGACCACCATTGTCGGTCGTTGAAGATACCTTGCCGTTAGCCAACACTATCATGCAGGCTTCAGTACCTGCGAAAGGTTTTATCGATGGGAACGGAAAATTAATGCACCGAAATTTATGTGGAACATTTGAAGTATCAGCAATCAACGAACACATTTTCGCTGAGCCTTCGGCCATACAGCCTGTTAACAAAGGGTGTTTCCAAATAGCTACCAGATATTGTCCGGCAATTTTCCTGGGGTTCGACGATCTGGTCTTGGTGGTTGGCGAAGCGGCAAGGAATCAGTGGACTTGAGGACAGATCGAAGCAATGTTTGCTGGACAAGATGGTAGAACTACAGCGGGTTTACTTCGACCTCACAAACCTAGTTCTGGAATTCCAGGCCCTTACCAAGGTTTACGGGTGGGGGAATGTGCCGACGAGACCCCTCGCTGCGGCGACGCTACCGAGTACAGCGCTTCATTCGACGCAATTGTAATTCGGATGCGTGATTAAGAAGAAATCAAGCAACGGTTGCGATAGTAGTTACGCGTCTTTAATCTTTAAGCTTATTGTGCGTTATTAGAACTGAGTTTAATTCCTCTAGCTTACATCACTCATTTACAAACTATACGTTCAGCAATTAATTGTATTGTCATACAGAAGAACTACGCTATTTGAGCAGCGTAGAAACAAAAAGGCGACACGCACGTTCCGTTCAATTTATTGACATTCAACCAACATTGTAAGCACATTGCTCAATCAAAATAGCCTCATTAAAAATGTTACATTAAATGAAACTTATTTTCTAGTTCCATAAAATCAACGTTTGCTATACAGAGTTGGCGATTCTATAACATAACCCAACTAAAACAATGCTGGAGTTAATAAAACTGTTAAAATTGCGTTTCGGCTTCGCCTCATTAGAAACCGACACTAACTTATTGTCGGAATAGATTAGCGATTTCGCATAGGCCTGCTAAGCCAAGACAAGTTTCGGCTTCACTGTGTCTCATCGGCATAAAGAGAACTTCTGCTCGAACGGGACATCACGTTTAATCAGTCGTTCGATTGAAACACATAGTATGTTTTAGTTTTAAGGGATTTGCTTCAAGCCGGCGCTAATCTATTCCGACAATAAGTTAGTGTCGGTTTCTGATGAGGCGAAGCCGAAACGCAACATAGTATGAAATAAGGATTTGTGGCCCTCCTGTACAAAGACTGGTTTTTACCAACAAATTTTCACCCTAGTGAGAAATTTTGGATTTTACCAAATTTTCCTCCTTAGGGTGAAATATAGCATAATGTTAAAATTCCTTAAATCCATAAAACTTTATTAAAGTTAAAGTGTAAATACTATCGAGAGTACGTATTATCGAGGTATACCTGTATTTTAAAAATTCTGGTCATTTTTATGATTTAAAAATATTCCCATACAACAGTCCCCCTTGCACGCGCCAATACATACGATTTTCACTTTATTATTATTAACTTCAGCAATAAAATGCTGCTACAGTGGAGACCCGATTTTGTCTGCCCCTATTTTGCCGATCCCCTATTTTATTTATTTTTTTACCCTATTTTGTCAGTCTCATATGAAAATACCTTCGATTGACTTGGTTCGTCTGTTAGACCAAGTCAAATTCCTTTCTTGAGCATATGTTTCTGATCTTAAAGCTACAAAAATCAATGCATCAATTTTTTTAAATTTTACTCCTTTAAGGGACCACCCCTCATTCAAAATTTTAACAAATTTGATTTTTTTCTTTGCATTTTTTGAAAGATATAAGTGTTTACAATATTGTGCTAAACGGGTTTTTCGATCCGCGCTCCAAAAAGAAATCTATAAGCCATTGTCTGAAGCTGTGTCCTGCCGCCATGGGACGCTCTCGGCTCGGGACGCGCGCCTCCGAAAGAAACCTTTTCATGACATTATGTACGTTCCCAGAATGCTTTACGTTGCACTGTACATGGGTACAGGTCTGGAGAACGTATTTTACGGCTTGATCTGTAGAGGGCACGACTGCTGGCGTGACTGAACTGCGTCTGCTTGTAGCGCGTCTGAGTAGTTAGTATTCCAGTCAAAAATTGTTAATGTCACATTGTAGTCCGCCATAATGGAATGGCCATTTTTAGTTTTTTTATGATACGAATTAAGTTTATAAATCACAAAACCTTTTCTTTCTCGATTTTGGCTAAAATACCAATTTTTTTAATGAGGCTATGTCATATTGGATCGAGGCAGCAGACTGTAAGCAGTTTTGGAATTCCACGCGCACCTAACCTTAGACAGAACGTCACACGGGCGCCATTTTGTTTTTTCCGTCTTGAAAAAAATTGGAAATGAAGATGAAAATGTAAGCTTTTAGAATCCTAATAGTGTTTTCTTCTATGTTTTTTCATTGGCCCACAAAAAAAATCCAATTTTTGTTTACTTTTTGGTCATCAGAATGAAGGTAAATTTATACTAAATACTCTGAAAGGGTTATGAGACTGTGTCTAGGCATTCAATTCCAACATTTTAACAGCTACAGTTTATTAAAAAGAAAGAAAATGGGGACATTGTCCCAATTTTGTCAATAGCACCGTTTTGTCAGCCTTAAGCACATCAAGTTGGTGTTATATTAATGACTAAAATTTTTCGTTGAAAATTTATTAACGGTCTATTGCAGCCCTGGGGTCGGCTGGCTCAGACCATCAAAAACTTTTTGATTGAAAAAAAGTTATGCATATTTTTTCTCGTCGGCACGGTGATGTCGTGGTTCCGTTTTCTGCGTGCGGATCCTTGGGCACAAGCAAAACATAAAACTTTAAATCGCAGATACAGATGTCACCCGTTGGTACCGCTTAACAAGTTGCCGTGGGGTTTTGCTCTCAAAGGCGCCGAAGTCAGTTTGTTTATCTTTCACTTCATCCTTGGGCAGAATAAAACAGCTTAGAGAGGATTTCAATCAACTTTACAGAGTGCTGCAAAGGAAAACATTTAGCTGCTACTTAATACCTTTTTTGTGTGTCCTTGCACAACTTTGATACTATTTATTTGGACAAAGTATGTCAACAAATTAAGAATCATTATAAAGATATTTTATGAAATAATGACAGTTTTTTTTTCGAACTAAGTTTAAGTTAGGTTCCAAAGCTCTTTAGTGCTTTTCCTACACTAACAGTGGATAGAAAAATATTCTTCGAATGAAAAACAACAGAGTGCATATCATTGTTTCGAAAACTAAATTCACAGCTGAATGGAATGACACCCGATACCAACCATGCAACAATAGAACAATGAATCAAGGCTCGATGCAAACAAAAAAAAATCAAGTAAAAGCTCAATCTTACGCCAGAATTCATCCTCTTACTCCGTCTGTTTACACACTCTCACTTGCCAGCCATTGTTCTACACTATCTTGTTATCGCATAGACAAACGGATGTTGGGCGTTTTATTTTTCCTCGTCAGCGAAAGCGACCTCGAGTAGTGCACCTATGCTTGCATGTATGTATATGCTTTTCGTTGTTACCATTTTTTTCCCCATTTCACTCGCATGGAAGACTTCAGTTCAGCTGTACGGCTGTCTTCGGGCATTTGTTCTCGTTTCCATTCAGTCGTTTTATGGCACTTCGATAATCCTATTGTTATTCTCAGATTTAGCATTTGCTTGTCCCACTCTGCTTGGCATCCGGCGAAAGTCTCGGAGATAACTGTCATCAAGCGAGTCAAGGCTTAGTTCTTGATATCTATACGTATGTAGGTCGATCAGTGTATGTGTAACTTGAATTATGCAGAGCTCGAATACAATACGAACGCATTCATGGTAACACCAGTGTTGAACATTCTCTTGGAAGTAAACGAAATGACCAAATATTTACAGATATGAAACTAATTTAGATATTGTAAAAAGACTGATACGATTTTAAATGGCTTCTTCGTTCTTCCTTCGTAGTAATGCCACACAGATTCAGTGAACGATCCCACCTGATGTGCACTCAATCCAGTCCATTTCCATTTCTTGATTTTTGTTATGGAGAGGAGATGTTTATTTGGTTTGATAGTGATATGGCAAATGTCCAACTGAACTCTCTCATTATATAAAATATTTATAAAAAGCAAACATAAAAAATGTGCACTATTGACAAGGGGACTTGACATTTACCATCAATGTTATTAATGTGTGCGAAGCATTCAAAGCGCTCATAGCAGAATGTGTTTGCATAAAACGTAAGCATTGTTGACAACTGTCATCACAAAACGATCGGAAGTCGCTTTTTCAAGTTCAAATTTGTTCTGTTTCTGCAAGTTTTTCATTCGTTGTGTTCAAAATGGCGTAAAATGAAATATACGAGGTATATAAGACAGGTTTCAGGGTTGCCATCCCTCCGGGTTTGACCCGGAGACTCCGGTTTTTAAGATCGATCTCCGGACCTCCGTGTTTTACATCTATTTCTCCGGGCCTGGTGAAACCACAGATAATTTAAACTATTTTAGAGCCATTTTTTCAAAATGTCTAAAAAGTGTAAGCAGTGCTATTATCACCTAGGATTAAGAGTTATTTGCTCGACTTACGCTTTGTTTGAAGGTGTTCAATATGCCAAGAACTATTTCGTAATTCGTACGAAAAAAAAACAAATTATTTTGTTCATCATTTTAGAAAAAAAATATTGCTGTTTGCTAAGATTTACTTTTTTACATCCCACAAAGGCGCTCAAAATGGTTTAAAAAAGTTAAATTCCTTCAATTTCACTAAATCACCTCCTGTTGCTGATGCTTATATGCAGCTGGTGCTTGATAGGATGACAATTGGTCTAATTCCTTTAGCGGACCTTAGATACTGGCTACGGAGGCGAGCTTTGCTCCTTTGCTGGGATCTCCTTAGCGACTGTGGCGAAAAACTGGATTCTTCGCTCCCTACAAAGAATCTTGGAAGACACCGCAGTGTGATTCCCAGGCAATTCTGATATCTTGCTCATCTGCTCTTCCTATTTACTGTGTTGCAGGGCAATGCTCGCTCGGTTTATCCTCCACAGCGAGAGTGGCTGGTGCTTTTTTATTCTTTGCGATTAGCAAGGGAAGTGAAATTCTATACGAAAATGTACCTACAAAACCGTTATAAATGGGAAAAATTTGTACTTTCTTAATGTGAATGATGCTGAATAGCGGTGCGCATAATACTTTGCAAAGGTAATATTCCAATCAACCAGTGCTGAATTGATTCCCTGACAAGTTTCAGTAGGAATGAATGAGGGCGTACTTATCACTTTTAACTCATTGGGTAATGAAAAGCGATCAATGTCGATCAATCTTGATTTACATTTCTCTTTGATTCCAGCGAATACCCATAAGTTCCTTGAAGTCTACTACCAGGTCATTAAAAATCTCCGGGTCAAATCCCAGGGGTGGTATCCCTAGAGGTTATATAGACGAAAAAAATAATGATTTTATTTCAATGACTATGATGATTCAATGAATTTCTGGGCTCCACTCCTTAAGCTTTTAAGTTTTCATATTTCTTCTATATGAAATGTAGAGAATCAGTGCAAATTTCTAAGACTTTTCTGAGACTTTAACTGAGAGAAAATATTCATAGAGCTGTTAGGAATTGGTTTCATACAGAAAACTTTCGTAATATCTCGACCAACATATGATTACGGCTTAAAAGCCAACTGTCAAAATTCTCCTTCAAAGGAAATTCCGGACAAACCGTTACTGGCTAAACACAGTTCATGGCAGTTAATGAAAGAGAAAACTTTTCTCCTTTGTTTACTACCAACATCTCTGATTTGCGCGTAACGATTTGTCTGGAATTTCCCTTCAAAGAGAATTTTGACAGTTGGCTTTTAAGCCTTAATTACATGTTTGTCGAGAAATATACGATGCATTCGTAGTTCTATGGAAACGTGATTATTTTTATTACTAGTTTTTAGTAAAAACCACGAAACGAATCTGCATGGATTATTACGACTCGGTTTCATTAGTCAAATAAATTGTTTGACGAAATATACGAAAGTTTTCGTAATACTTATCAGCATCTTTCGTAATATGAACGATTTTTTCCGAAGATTTCCCAAAATATTTATGTACAAAAAATTCATAAAGGGTGTGCCACATCAAATTGCATCACGGAAAAAATATTGTAGAACAAAAACAAATTGTGTATTTCCTCTTGAAAATTTGGGTAGAAGAAGTTTAGAGTGAATTGTTCGCACAGTATTTTTATCGTTGTCAGTTTTTCGAAAATTGGAAAAAATGGTTGTTGCAACACTGATGCCACAGATCAATGTTGCGCTGTGCTATAAAAATGATCGACTGAATGGACAAACCCAATCACTTACACACGCGAATTCACTTGCACTACCACAAACGCGAAATGTAAGTGATACGGTTCTATCACATCTACTGCCCATCATCTCGATCAGTTCTATTCGTATCTTCGAGGCGATCACACGTTTTTATACTGAGCAGGTTTAGTTAGATGTCAGTGAAATACATATCTGAATCTTAAATAAAGTTTTTGGCGTCCAATTAAATTGCCTATGTAAGATGACAGTGAGATTTGGTGTGATATCAGGACACCCGAAACCCTGCCTGCTGCCTGTCAATCGAAATACTCAGCTTGATCTATTCCTTGCTCACTGATGGACTGCTGCATTTGCCACTACTGAGTGATCAATTCAGTTGCATGACTGCCCGTGACAATCATCCCAGGTATTTTCCCGCCTTGTTCGATCCGGTCACAAAAATGGTGTCACCCGGAAAGTAACGTCGCGAATTGTCGCAAACACCTAGACAATCCTCAACTCTCTCATCGGGACATCGGAAAACAACTCGGAATCTTGCAGTTAACGGTGAGTCATGTGATTAAACGTTGCTACCAAACTGAACATCGAACGGAAGGAGAAATGCGATCAGACTGTATGTTCTATTAGTGATAAGGATCACAGGCACGTAGTGAAAGCGTGTAAGCGGAATCCCTATGCTTCGGTCAGGGATGTGGCCAAAAAATTTAAGCGGTCCAAGTCTTTCGTTCAAAGAGCCAAGGACTGGGAGAGACTGTTACGTACAAAGTGCAGAAGGCTCCAAATCGTGACGCACGACAAAATACGGTGGGAAAGTCGCGAGGTCGGAAACTGTACACCCAGATGCTGATGAAGCCTCATTGTCTCATCATGGATGATGAGACATATGTCAAGGCGGACTTCCGGGAATACTGCTCTTCACTGCCCAGTACAAGTTTGACGTTCCGGAGGAAATAAGGAAGTGGAAACTTTCAAAGTTTGCCAATAAATACATGATTTGGCAAGCGATCTGCTCATGCGGCAAACGGAGTTTGCCGTTCGTGACTACCGAGACTGTAAACGGGGAGATCTACCTCAAGGAGTGTCTACAGAAGCGTCTGTTTTCACTCTTGAAGCAAGCCCCTAGGGCCCTACGATCTTCTGGCCGTGTCTAGCCTCGTGTCACTATTCAAATGTTGTCCTGGGGTGGTACGAAGCAAACGAGGTCACCTTCGTACTCAGGGACATGAACCCCCCAAAATGCACCGGAACTAAGGCACATCGAAAAATACTGGGCAATTATAAATCTGAGGAACACAAAGTGAGTTTCTGAAGAAGAAGCTGCAGCCAGATGTTGTACAGAACCTAATGAGTGGAATTCAGCATGAGCTGCAAGCGTACGGTTATGGATTTGAATTTGAATGGAATAAATATGCCAAAAGCTTGCTAATGGGTCGTATTTTATTGTCTGAAAGACAGAAAAAGATCAGTCCACTAAGTAATTTTCTACTACGTTTTTTCGTGATGTACCGTATTTAGCCGGCCCCACTTAATGTTTCTGCGATTCACTCATCTCGGTGGAAAAAAATTCCAATTAAAATGACATTTTCTTTTGTCCTTCAGACAAGACACACAGTATAAAAGTAACTCTTCTTGTCGTTCGCTTCGCGCTGGTTTGGACAAAAGCAGAGAGCATACTGAGTATCGTGACCGTTGTATTTGGTGGTTGGAAATAACAATCTTCTTCAAAATTTACTCATCAACTTGTTCAAACCAAATTTGTTAAGAGTCTTTTCTTTAATTTATTTCTGAAAAATATTTGGAAGGGCTTTAGACCCCTGACTACGCTCTTGAGTGGGATTGTATTTTGGAAACTATTTTTTGAGCACAGATGGTGAAAAGTGACTAATATATTAGGAACCATTAATTAGTCCACAAGGCATGACTGGTTTAATCAAAAATATTCCGAGTTCCCTGAAATTGTTCACGAGAAAATATCCAGACTGTTTTAATTTTGAGAAGTATTTCACAACAACGAACACTAGATCATGATCAAGAAAGAATAAATCATGAATCGTATAATCGAACCGTAAACAATGTTCTAAGTAAGTTATGAATAAAATCAGCTTCGGTGTATGACTAATATTCCCAAAGTTGTGATTTAGTCCACAGAGAGAAAATGGTTAGTACTTAGCGGAAACCATGACTGAAGTTGACAAAACAAAAAGAAATATCTCCACGAATATAAGCGTAATGTAGGCATTACGAAAAGGAATTTGGAAATAATTATAAAACACATTACTTTTTTCCGTTTATGACCACGACACCAGCGGTGACAGAAAATAATGAATCATGTTTACGTATACGGAAAAAATCAATTCAGAAAATTCATGAACAAAAGATCACGATTTCGTGAACTGAACGATTTATGAAAATCGTGACTAAGTTCCTGAAATTATGAATAATAAACCTCGCATTCATGAAACTATTTGTGCGGCCAAAAAACTAGCTCGCTCCAAATATTTACATGACTTTAAATTCGAATGTTTCCTTGGTTTACTGTTGTTGTTCCCTGGACATGTTTGGTTTTTGTTGAGATTCTTGTTCATGATTTGGGAATACACAGCCGACAGTCAAACGATGTTCCTGATTTCAAGAGCTTATTTGCGATTTTTGTGATTTCTCATCACATTACCGTGCTATTTTATTGATGAGTTCACCATCGGATTTTTCTGTCAGACAAGTGGGATTTATGTTCATGATTTCAGGATCCTAGTCACGATTTCCGTAATTTCTGATCACGTCATCGTGACATTTCATTCCAAAGCGTGCATTCAAATTTGATACGTTGAGTAATGTGACTCATGTTTATGATATCAGCAGTTTTATCATGGTATTCGTAATTTCTCTTCGCCTTATCGCGATCTGTTATTATTTGGTTACTATAGGTTTTTTTTTCAGATGGAGTAACACGACAATATGAACTGGATCATAAAAGTATGACTGATTCGCGGTATCTTGTTGTGTTAACTATATCACGAACACGATTCATGGTGCTCAGTGCAGTATTCGTTTTCTGCCTAGACATCACACTGAACTTTATCAAATGAATCACGATGTTTTAGGTCGTAATAGTTTTCTTTTATTCACTGCTCTTACCTATTACTGGTCGCTAGCAGCTGAACATAATAATACATGATAAAGTGCATGGAAAATGATTTCACGAGTAATACATAAACTTGTATGAAATAGTTCACGTGAAAATTTCATATTGCATGAAATTTAAAATGATTAAGGAAATCTTCTAGATATCGCCAGCATGCTCAATAGATCGTAAAGCATGTACTAGGAGTCATAAATCAGTTCGCGATTTCATGAATGATTTAGTGAACTATTTCACGAGCACAAATGGTAAGTCGTGTCTATTATGCCGAATGTCGAATGCCTGAATAATATTTCATGATTTAATGAGCTATTTCACTGGCACGCATATCAGTCGTGATTATTATATTAGGAATCTTGAAGCAGTTCATGAATAGATGACTAATATTTCATAATTTAATTAACTATTTCACGAGCACGAATGGCTAGTCGTGATTACTACGAATCATGAACCGGTTCATGAATACATGAATAATATTTTATGATCTTGTGATCTATTTCACGAGCACGGATATTGGATCATGACAAATATATTAGGAATCAAGAATTAGTTGACGAGGATGGAATGGACTCATGAATAAAATTCCGGGAAAAAATTCTCGAGACAATATCTAGAATGTTTAGATTTTGTAAATTAATGTTCCTAAATCTATGAAAAACACGATGAGTCAACCTTCGTTTTTATGAATGATATTCATAAAATAGTGAACTAGTTCACGTACAGAAAAACGATTTAGAAATGACATGGTGGAAACCGTGACTGAAGTTCACAAAACAAAAACAAATATTTTCACCAATAAAAGCGATATGGGGGCGTTACTGAAAGAAAATTGAACAAAATTATAAAACGCTTGATTTTTGTTCATGGTCCTGTTTTCGTAACGTAAAAACGTGAGTGTTCCAGAATTCAGGATTTAGGGAACAATTTTTTTCCGGGTACAGGTTAGAGACATTGAACGGATAACAACGTAAACAATATGCAATGTTATATACGGAGCTACCGAACCTGTTTGGACTCTAATACCAAATCTAACTCCAGTAGATATTTCATTCGCATCACGAGCCCATTTTGAGGCTTTAAGCAAAAATAACATGAATAAATCGGTAATTGTGGTATGTGATCCTTAACCAGTGAAGCCGAGGAAGATGTCATTTTAGAAAAATAATGTCTGCCGTTTAAAAATTCGCTTCCTCATTTTGCTCAAATCAAAACTAAATGTTTCCACCACATAAAATAAACATAAAATTGAACCGCATAAAACCTATCATCGTACTCTGCAGCATACGCCCATTTCAATCTATACATTCAATTCATGACCCATTGACGAACAACAGCTAGGACAAAAACATCAACATTCATCTCACATAGCATCTTCGTTCAATTTGCTCTCCCTCAGTCTATCGTTAGCGTATAGGGTAATGAGCCTATTTTCCCTTTGTTTCCAATATCACCCTGTTAAAGCTGTTGGTTAAGGCATCTTTGTCCATCTTTGTCTACGTATAAACTCAAATAATTGGGTGATAATTGAGGCATTCGAGTCGAGTTTCCTTTTCCCTCCAACTCGCATATTTCACCATTTTCAGGTCAATTTTTATACTATGGTGGTTCTTGGGAATGAAGCAAAAATATTGAAGCTAATGTAATAGCACCAAAATAGCCTTATAACCCCATGTCTGTATACCAGCCATCGGACTGCTTTGATCATTCAATCTGTTTCGATTAGTCAAACAATACGGCCAACCAAAGGTCCTTTATTTGTTTTGTACAGGTAGGTAGGGCACGTTGCTATTCCATTGCCCATTGTTAAATAAAAAGCAGAACAAATTCCGACGACGACGACAGACGACAAAGTAAAATTCAATGTCGTTTCTTTGGCGGGTGGTGGGTGGTAAGTGTACATGTTGGAGGAAAATTTGTTGCTTAAATTTAGCTTCTCATTTGTCGTTAATTCGAAAGGTACACATTTTCGTTTTGTATGTTCAAGGGTTCAGTAAACTGGCCACGTTAAGTCATAGGAACACATGGTACCTAATAGAATTCCTAATGGATCAACATGTTTGTTCAACTCCAATTTCTCAACCAGTCGTTCATTTGTTTGGATTCGTTTATATTGCAATTTCAATTTTGGTGAGGTTGAATAATAAAAATATTCCAGATTTCGTAGCTGAAATCAATGCTTGAATTCAACCAACGACTTAATTTTACAACTTACGGACGTCAATGAGATAAACTGATTGTGGTGAAACGTTAAAACAATACTATTGGTTTCTGCCTCGAGAAAAAATTTCAAAAATGAACCTACCATAACAGAAACAATCATTCGAGCTGCATAAATTGGTTCTTCGTAGAAAAGTTTAAAAAGCGTGTGAATGGAAAGAGCTCTCAGAACTGTTCCCCGCCTCGTTTAGACCAGTTTCAAACTTATTAATTAATGCATTCCTTCTCCGTTGGAAAATAGTTTCGTTCAACAGGATCTCGTCAACTCGCTCACAAATTTCTGGCGAGGAATTTAATTTATACTTGGCTGGTGTTAATTGTTATATATATATATACTCTGAAAAATTCCAAACTAATTTCAGGAAATTATAATGTGCTCTCGTTTATCCAACAATGAGTCAGTTCCCACAAGTGTTAGTATATAAAATGTTTCAGATTCAACTCCTTTTTTTGTGACTTGAATTCAGAGCCTTTACTTCCCGCCACTAAAATCAGAGATGAAACAATGCAAGCAAAAACCGCTTCCCGCCAACTTTTAGCGCAAGTTTCTTACGCTGGACCACATCACACGAAGAAAAGTGTCCAAACACAGTTAAAATCCGAATCCACCCCCGTAACTCACTATCCGAAACTGAGAATCTGACCATCGGACGCCGATCTCGTAAATTTTACCGAAAAGTAAATCTGCAGCGCAATTTGTCCGACCGGAACCACCCGCTGTACTCACATCAACGCCTACACGTATATCTGTCTGATGCATTATATAACGAAAAAAATCCCCGTCCAAAGGAAGCACAAAGTTGTGCTGATGAGAAGAAGAGATTCATTCTTTTACTGTCAGAGGGTTTATTTGGGTTATGTAAGAAAGTGGGATTCTGGCTGCGTTTTGGTCTTTCACATTGTATTCAGGAAGGCGACGGCAACATTGGATCGGTTCCAGCTTTCAGGCTTTTTACATAGGTAATCTATTATTGCCGGGAATATCAGTCATGCAGGAGAACACGGAGAATAGAAGAATCTTGTTTTTTTTGTTTTCACGTTCGCCTGGTAACAACCTGAAGCATGACCGATTTTATTTAGAAAAAAACAGCGGGAAATACATATATTTTGGAATTGGAATTTATATACAAATATCAAATATTGTTGGAGTCAAAGGTTTCTTTTCTTTTCTAGGTTTTCAAGGTTAAATAAAAATGTTTCGAAGCTATAAATCGTTTCCCAGAGCAATCCAATCTAAATGTTGAGACAGGTGTATTATGGGCTTTTCGTTTGCTCAGGATTCCTAAAAAGTCTTTGAGCTAAACATTAAATATTCAACAGAAATGGGCGCAATTTTCTCCCGCAAATTCTATGGCGTGTTTTGATGTTATCGCTAATTGAATATGCAAAACTTCTCGCCTTGTGCGAAACTCTAACATTCTCCACCGTAAATCGTTATGATCAACAATTTTAGTTCTAATGTACTGAGCTTTTAAAGTTCTTCCTTACACAAAGTTCATAAAGAGCTGAATAAAACCGGAATGAAACCGATGTAATTTTTTTCTTTCTTGTTTATTTGACACGGCGTTAGCATAAGGGACCATTCATAAATTACGTAACGCAAAAATTGCCCAAAATTGACTCCCCCCTCCCCCCATGTAACAAATTGTCACAAATTTAGTTATCCCCCCCTCCCCTATTACGTAACAAATTCCTTGAAAATTTTTTTTCTTCGATGAAAACATGTTACGTAACGATCTAGCTTACTCCCCCTCCCCCCTATGTCACAATATGTAACAACTTCTCGAACCCCCTCCCCCCCTAAAAGCGTTACGTAATTTATGAATGGTCCCTAACTGAGCCGTGGCGTTTTACGATTTTTAAAATATGCAAAATTAAAATTATTTTTCCTGCATCCATCGGATCTTGTTGGCGCAGCTTGCTGTTGCGTGTTGAGGGTGCGTTGTCTGCCGCACCTTGGAAGTCATTCGGTCCGTCTTCTCTCGCATTTTCGTTCAGTTCCATGTCGTCATCGGTACTGCATTCATGATGCTCGCGGTTGGATGTTCTTGTTTGTTTCTTGTACTTAAGAGTCGCTGTTGTAAATCCTTTGTCATCGGTATTTGATTCCTTACTGCTACTGTTGGTTGTTCGTTTGGAGCTATTTGGTGTAATCGTTGTTACTTCGCTATTGGTAATGGCAATTGATTTGGTGATACTGGCCCCAATCGTTGTTGAGCTGGTGTTTGTTACTGCCTGGTCCGCAGTCGTTAGTTTAATTTTCTTAGCAGCCTCTGCACAATGTTTTCCGTAGTGTAGCGGCCTATCACAGTATTGGAACGTAGGAATCTGCCCTGGGTGCGTGACCAGTGTTCGTTAAGAATATGTACCACCTTGAGGTGATCTGGTGGTGAGTGTCAAGCAGGAGGGAATAGATTTTGTAGAACGCATTCTCACCACATGAACGCAGTTGCGAAGTCCTGGGAAGAAGTTCCTCCAATACTATCAACCTCCTCGTATTTTGACATGAGTAGTTTAATAGCGGTGGAACTAGTACGCGGTGTCAAGTCATGTAGCTTTATTTCAATACTGTTATTATCTATATATGTTGGTATGCTGTATAAAATGTTATTACATTCGACAACGTGTTTCAAGTTGTTCTGCGAAGAAAATGACTCTGATTGACTAATGTTTTTGAACATAATCAGTACCTCATCACGTATATGGTGGAATTGTATAGCATTAACTTCTGCTACGTTTAGCTTCATGTTCACTTTCAACATTTGCTCCACTTCACGAATTGATGGTCTTACCGGACATTTCGAGAAGTTGACAGTAATATAGTTTGCCCGTAGCTTTGCATTGTCACCCATTAGGTAGAAGGAATCAATTTTTGCTTTTGCAAATAGGCCAAGCGTCGCACGGGTAAATTTCATTACTTGCCGTGCTATAGCAGCGGAGCGATTTCTAGCTTCTGATCTGAGCACGATGCGAAACCGGACTGGCAATGTAAAATTGAACAGCATAAAAACAACAAACAAAAAACATGTGCAGATCACAAAGAGAAACTTGTAAACGATAAAGTGAAAAATCTGTGTTCCAAGAGATGCACAATTTATCACGAAGAATCACTTTGAAGAGCCACTTTTTGTGCTACTTCTCATTGCGCAGTAGTTCAAAATGTGAATTTAGCACAGGAATTTTAACGTTTTGCTAAAACTAAATAACTTATGTTAGAAAAGATCTCAAGTTGAACTTTTTAATGCATCGAGATAGAGCTTGATTGTTCTCTAAATTTCTTTTGCAAAAGTAATCTTCTGGCAATGTTTCCTTGCAGTGAAAATTGGCGATAGACCTCAACCCCTATCGGTTGGCTCGTTGTGGAGGCTAGGTCCATCACCAAAGACTACAACGGTAGATCGCGACGAAGCGGGGAGGTAAATGTCTCACGAGTACCATGACAAAACAGAGAGCTAATTGAACGCGTATAGGGTAATTTCACCGCCGTTCAACAAAGCTGGGGAACAAATAGCTCACGGAAACCAGATCAACCAGAGCAAAATGACTTCCGGTAACTTACCGATGGGTTATATAGGAGTGAAGTTCGGGGCTAAATGCTTCAGGCACGCATAGGATCCATGTAGTGTAATATATGGAGAGAATGACGGAAAGCAAGAGAAATCTCGCGAACTAAATGGATGAAAGATCGAGCCATTTCATGTATCAAGCGCGGCTCCGAGTTAAATGCAGAAAACTCGTGGGCCAAACATTTCGTCAACGCCAAAATCAACGGTATCTTCGTGTGCAGCTGTTATGCACCTCCAAGGTGGACACTGAAGCAGTTCAGCTTAATGCTGGAACAGTTAACCGAGCAATTGTTCGGTCGAAATCCCGTAGCCATTGATGTAAACTTCAATGCTCTGGCTATGGAGTGGGGTAATAAAGTATCGGGAGTATCCTACAGAAAGCTTTAGCGAAGTTTGACATACAAATGTGCAAACTGAGTGCGAACGTGGAGTGGAGAGTTTATCTATAGCGACCACCAGGCGATTCGCTACCGTATCGGCAACAGAATCCTGCACGGATAAGGCCGACCGGCGAGTAAAAATGGAAGACAACAGCCTTCAACAAAGACCTCATCGTTGAGGAACATCGGCCGGTCAGCGAGATCCTAGGACTGTGACGGCTTGTGACTCCACAATGCCGCGAAAACTGAAGCCACGCAGCAGACGGCGTCCAGCTTACTGGCGAAAGAAGAAGGAGCAAACACAGACGCTTGGAAAGTGACTAACGATGAACTCGCAGAAGCATCGAAGCAACCGAAATCAAATAAAGGCCCCGGTTCGGATGAAATTCCAAACGTGGTGCTGAAAGCTACGATCCTGGCATACCCGGACATGTTCAGGATGATGCTGCTGCATATAGGCCTATACGAGGACGGATCGCCTCTCTGTCATTGGCGGCAACACCAGCTTCTGTACCTTCCACATTTCAGGAAGTTGCCTTCGTCTAGAGATGAAGGTAATTTCCTCAAAAATAAGGAAGGTACAGAAGCAGGTGTTGCTGTCAAAGACAGGAAAGCGATCCGTCCTCGTATATGCCTATATGTCTGCTAGATACACTCGGAAAACTCCTGGAAAGAATTATTCTGAACAGGATGACGAAATGCACGGACGGCGCGGATGCAGTTCGGATTCCACAAACGTGCATCTACAGATGCTATTCCGACAATGCTCGAGAGTGCTGAGAAGGCATCTAAACAGAAGCAAGGGGGAGATCGATACGGCGCTGTGGTCACGATAGATGTGAAGAATGCATTTAACAGCGCCAACTGGGGAAACATGGCCACAGCGCTGCACAAAATGAGAGTCCCCGACTATCTATGCCGGATCGCGAAGAGCTACTTCCAGACCAGAGTGCTGCTGTACCAGACGAAATAAGGGCAGAAGCCAATGCGAGTCACGGCGGGGGTTCCCCAGGGCTCCATTCTCGGTCCAACTCTTTGGAACGGAATGTCCATGGGGTCTCGACACCGCGGTTGCCCAGGAAAATGAAGTTTCGCGGACGACGTTTGACTAATGGTGATGGGTGCAACACTTGATGAAATGGAGATATCGGCGACGGAGACAATAGACGCGATCGAAAACTAGATGGATGGGGTCAAGCTGCAAATAGCTCACCACAAGACGAAGGTGTTGTTGGTCAGCAACTGCAAAGCGGATGAAGATCGACGTCGGAGGGTACGTGATTGCATCGAAGCGTGATGGGAGTGATAATCGACGACTGGTTCAGCTTCAACAATCACGTTAACTACGCCTGTGAAAAGTCGGCGAAGGCAACGAACGCAATAGCGATGATCATGCCAAACGATGGCGGCTCGAGAAGTAGCAGGAGACGACTGCTATCTTGTGTTTCGTCATCGATACTGCGATATGGAATTCCTGCTTGGAGTGCGGCGCTGAAACCAAGCGGAACCTCGAAATGCTGAACTGGACGTGGAATATCGTGGAAGGCATCTCCGTATCCCTGGCGGACGGTATCGAGTGCTATAATCGGAGAGACACCAGAAAGACATCTGGAAGATTATGAGAATCGATTAGAAGGCGATGTGGCTGCAGCAATGGGACAATACCGAAAATGAAAACCGGCTCAGTCCAAACCTGTCGTCGTAGGTCAGTAGAAAGCACGGAGAGGTGAACTTTCACACAGCTCCTGTCGGACGACGGCTGCTTCTGGAAGTATCTACAGCAGTTCGGGTACGCAACAGAGTGTTCAGTGGTTCAGGCACACAACGGAGTGTACGACCTTCAAGGAGACACCCGAGCATATGGTCTTTGAATGTCTGAAGTTCGAAGCGACACGCAGAGAGATGCTCGAAACGGGAGGGCCGGACATCAGCCCGCATAATGTCGTCAACAGAATGACAAGCGACGTGTGGAACGCGGTCAACAGAGTGGTGACGCAGATTTTCACCGCCTTACAGTGCAAATGGCGTGGTGAACAGCGAGTAACAGTTTTGGGAGAGCAATCACCGCCGGAGTAGGTTAAGTCCACCGCCAAGGACTAGTCGAGTAGACAGCGACAAAGCACCAGGGTTGATCCGAGAGAAATATAGCGAAAACCAAAAAAAATCGGTATCGAGAGAATTTTTTCGTTGAGAAACTCTTGGTCGGCGAAAACTAGAGTCATCGCCTGGAACTATACTGAGACGACCGCGACGAGACACCACCAGGTGCGGATCGTCGGAGCACCAGCGAACTGGACACCCTACTCCACCGGATCCGTCGTTATTGGATTGGTGTGTGTGTGTATGTATACTGTGCACACTACAAAATCTCCCCCCGAAGTAGTGCCGTAAGGTAGAAACTGATTATTAGTTATGGAATTTGCATTTCAACTTCGTCTCATCAGAATCCGACATTAACTTAGTGACAGGACTAAGCTAGCGCCGGATTAACGCTAGCTACAAGCTAGTGTTCCTGTGCAAATCCCTAGTCAAGCGTGATGTCCCGCAAGAAAAGGAGCTCATTGCAAGCTGATGAAAACTAATGAAATCGAAACATTTGGTTTGGTTTCATTAAAAAAATGTTTCAATTCATTTTTTTTCTGTTCTGCTGTACATTTTGCCACATTGATAAATGTGCTTCAGATCAAACGATCTGAAAAACGCAACAATGAAGTATTCATTCAAGTTCGTTCGTAGTGGTTTATTTTAGCATTCAGATTGATAGCATTGCACTTTTACGTTATTTTGACAGTGCCAACAATTTTATTATTTTATAATTTAATCGTTTTTCAAAACGAGGCATTACAGCTTCAAGTAACTTTTTGAAACCAAGATTTAAACTGAATTTGATTAAGACGAAGAAAATCATTTTTAACAAAAAAGATTATTTGATTTAACAATTAAAACTAGGAGAAACACCTTTCGGCATTTTGTAGAAGAGCAAACTATACTTTGGAAATACATTCACAACAGGGTCATTCACAAGGAAGACATTTACAATGACAATGACAGGGAGAAGATGAACACAAATCTGCACCATTATGGCCCACGATAGATCACTCGGCTTGTCTTTTTTTACGGCCTAGACTAGCAGGCATTCGGTTTCCATTTGTGCAGCATTAGATTTTCTGACAGTCTTGTTGTAGAGATCAGAGAGCGAGAGAAAAAAGAGAAGAAATATTTAAACTTTGGATAAATATCCAATGTATATTTATCGCCAGAACATCCAGAACCCAAAAGAAATCGTTTCGCTGAGATCTGGAACTATAATGCTCGTCGCATGACCAGACAACATAGTCGATGTTGTGATAATCATTGGTATAGGTTCAAAGTCCGTTCTTCACAAGCCCAATGTACTGTGAAGGCACTGTGAAGGCACTGTGAAGCCAACGTATTATGATTTGACATAAGGCCAAGCAGGTCCGTGTTCAGGGGAGGGTTTTGGAGGTTCAAACCCCTCCCATTAGAGTTTTGAATTACTTTTGAAAATTTCTTATCTTACTGAACAGGAAAAAAAAATTATATACTACGAGTCGTTTTGATACACAATGTCATTTGAGTTCGATCATTCTAGCAGCAAATATTTGAAGAAACCCTTCGAGGGTGACTGTAAAAGTATGTATGTCAAGTTGGTCGGCATCGGTGCACGTCTCGCAAGTTTCGATATTAACTACAGTTGAGAGTAGATCAGTTACACAGCAAAGGGCGGTCAGCGAGCCAGCAACAGCAGCTAAGAAGAAAAAACAACGAACTCGGAGAAAATCGGGATATCATTGTCTAGAGAAATTTCACCGTAGGTGATCTCTGCGCCAGAATGGCTGAGAACTCTCAGCACTAGCTAGTCGATAATCACGAACGAATATCGTCCAGAAAGGTTTGAAACCCTACGAAGATAGCTGTAAAAAGGTTTAAGTCATTATGTTCGGTGTCTCTGGATCGGTTAGTGTCTTAGCAGGGTATCAGGGTTATACCACGAAGGTTGGACAGCATCAATGAAAAAAACACGAACGATTAACACAAAATAAAATGAGTAATACCTAACAGTGGCCCCGGAAGGACGAAGATTGGGAGGAACAAGAAATTTAGATTTAGTCGGTAGGCTTACTACAAACTACCACAGTAAGAATCCGACACTGCCATGAGCCAGCAGACGGTGGTGTCTGATCAAGATTCCTTCTCGATAACGGACATTGTCCCAATTTGTTGAGCCAAGGCGGTACAAGACTCGGCCCTCCAGAACTGGGACTCGGAAAAAATCTTGAACGTTTGAGGGTTTCTATACCTTCCTTAAATAGGAAACGAAAAAAATCAAAACCCCTCCCTTGAGAATTTTCTGTGCTCGAGTCTGAGGCCAAGGCATCATTCGAAAGCAATCAGAACCCATGTCCATCCCCTTGAAACAGGGCTTCGTCGACATTCTTCGGATTATAGAATGTAGCCATCTTTTAAAGTCTCTACTGCTCCACGAGACTTGCCATCTTTCAAGTGTCCTATGACGAGAAGAAAATGAAAAATTCGTTGAATTTAGTTAGTCAAGTATGCGGCTTCTCAGTACTCGAAATGGAGCAAATGGAAAGGACCCAAAAAACAGATAAAGCACTCAGAAGTTTCCGTTTTCTCCCCAGAAAATCTTTAACGATGAAGTAACGGTCTATGTGCAGAGTGTCAATGGTCAAAAGGATATACTAAATTATTTCTAATTCTGAATAATGACCCAGGACCAATTTGCTTCAGCAAATTTTGCAGTATTCGTCATCAGAGAAGCGGCTACATTCGATAGTCCGAAAGGTGTCGATGAAACCTTGATTCAAGGGAATGAATGTGGATCGTGACATCATTCGTGTGATGTCCCGACTCATGGCAAGCCATTACACGCTGGATGCCCATCTCCGACGTATTGGGCTCTTGACTAGTGGTGTCTGCGCGTGTAGCAATGGCTATCACGATATCGAGCACAATGTTTGGGCGTGCAACGCGTAAAACTCCGTTAGGTCTCAGCTAATGGATATTTTTCGGGACTGAGGTAGACCACCCAACGTCCCGGTTTGAGATGTTATGGCAAGCCACGATCTCCCCTCCCTCGTTTGTCGCTTCCTAATATCAATCAGTATAAAAATTTGGCCCCTCTCTTTCTCTTTCTCTCGTTCTCAGAAGTCTCCTGTATTGCATTTGTGGCGCCGACTCGCATCAAAGTGCTACTGCGTGATTGTTTTCAATCTCACCAGTGTGCTTGCATAAATCAAAATTGGGGATACCAGGTTTGTTTAAAAAATATCTAAAAAATACCAAAACATGGTTGTCCCATCCATAAGGCTCAATGAAAATGTAAATCTTGAACAGCGTTTTTCTCGGCTTGCTGTTTTTCAATATGAAACTCTTCTGCTTTTATGGGCAGTGTAATGGTACCGTGCCTTATCAAATAAACAGATTGTATAAAAAATCGCAGCAACCCAACCAAATATGTTTTAGGCGTGAACTAGTTTTGTGGAAATACAAATAGTTTCCAAAAACGAAGTACCGGATAAATTTCCATCTTTGCACCGAAAAAATATCGTCTATAATGATAAATGGTACAATTAGATCGAATTGCTCATTTGGCTTATATCCTTAATATACGTAACTGTAATGTTGAAAACAGAATGATAGCAACACAATAAAGACCAGCGCTACCACAATCACTTAGATACGCAAATAAAATGAAAGCCACTAGCAGAATGCGTCCCCGCTCGAAACGGGCCAGTGTCGCCTAAACAGGGAACGGTTTACCCACGGTTTGTTAAAACTTTACAGAACAACAACCAAAGCCATCAACAAAAACAGCAATCCTACCAAATACTCATGACAAACATTAGTCATAGTTACTGCCCCAGAACATGCCAGTAGTCGCTTCAACACTTGGTGCCCACCGCAGAAATAAAATATTAATGGTTTACTGTGCGAGCACGAAAAACACAACATCCGTCCGTTGGTCACGATTTCTTCCGACCTTTCCCCACTCTATTCCATCGCCTAGCTAGTGGTACCACCATCTGATAACCGACGTTTTGAAATTGGAAGCCACGGGCCAAGTAAGCAAATCGACCACGTCGCTATTCGTCCAGGAGAAGTCAATCGAAAGTTGCGCGACACTTTTTCGGAAGTAAATTCACCTACCACCCCCGCAGTCACACTTTGGCAGATGTCGTTTTAAATAATTTATTGGAACGGTTTCCTTCCAGCTGCGCGGTGGTTTGTTTTTTTTTGCTGAGTTTTCCGTTTCTGCGAAAACGACTGACTGGTTTTGTTGCCTCTCGCAATAATTGAGTCGAAAAAAAACGAGGTGACTGAAAACAAAGCGCGAACATAAACTACTGTGCCGCAATAATTCTGTGCGAATGCGATGACGTGATTCGGAGTGAATTTTAGTACCGTTTTTCCTGCTACGGTGGACTTTGGTGGCAAAATAAAAACAATGAAAAGTTGAACGGAAGCTGGTTGAGTTTTTTGTCAATAAGTCATTGAACTGAACTGAAATGTGTGTGTGTGAGGTGCGGAAGCCGAACAATTTGGTTTTTCCAATTTTTATTGGCCGAATTCGTTGCAGATAGTCGTGCACATAAAATAGCGGCGAAATTGTGCTGTTTTTTAAGGTGATTTAAATTCGTCATTTGTTCATATTGTTTTGTTTCAGTTCGGTTTTATGAAATTTATCTTCCTATAATAATGCTGCTGCTGTTTGATTCCAGTTTTTGAATATATTGTCAGAATGTTTGATTTCAACTGAAACATTTTTCCGAAAAAAATATAATGGTTGACAAAGCTGAATTAATCTGCAGCATGGGGCCCCAATCGCTGTCTGTTCATACATTTGGACAGTGATTGACATTGACTCAGTTTCGCTTCGGGTAGGAGCTGCATTAGTGTTGATCTGTGGGTCGTATACTGACAAGGAAGGGGAACAAACGAGGCAAGTGTAGAACGTGTATCTGTCATACAAAGTAAAGCAATTAATGTTCATTTTAGGCCGCTCAAATTTTTTTCATATTCCACTCAGGTCTACCTGAGCTAAGCTAAGCTAACATTTTTTCCAAAAAATTACAAGCTGGTACAGTCAATCGAATTTGATTTAGGTGGACATTTTTTTCATACTACAGTCGATTAGCATAAAAAACGAAAGAGCCATTATTGTGTATAATCAGCTGAAGCCATCAAGTTGAGCAGAAAAGCCAATATGTGGTGCTCCCATTCGTATTTATGGATGAACGATAGAAACTGGAGTATTTAATGAAGGAGTTCGTTTTTCTGTGCTTTCGTGTTTATATAAAGGTAACTACTTCAGAAACAATTTGCTGCTTTATAGACCAAAGGCAGTACTAACGGAACTCGATAGTCTGAGAAAATTCTCATGACCCGTAACAGAACGTGAATGCCGCCTAAGGCACTATCATAAATTTAGGCAGGACTGGAGAATCATAGAGTTTGCATAAGAACTGATCAGAAACGTTATTTGAAAAACTAAGTAAATTAAATTTCGTAATTCTGATTCTCCTGTCTATCTTCGCTGTCTCTCCTTTAATAAATTATTAACTTTGTACAATCACTGTTCACGGTAAGACGACATTTCAAATGCAAATCCTGTAACTTTACATCAACTATGCTAATTTGCCACTAGATACTGACAGACGCAGAAATAATTACTCCTTCCATAAAACCTGCTGCCGGAAAACTTCGCAGATTTTAAAATTATTAATTCATACGTTTTCCAGCTAATCATACCTACAAATTCTTGATGCATGAAAAATTCAGTCATTCGGAACAACAACCCGGTTAACACCTCGTCTAATCCCCGGGAGATTCAACGGTTTTGTTTGTGCACGAATTTTGCAAGTAAAACAACACTTTCGCGATAGCTACAAATGCTATCTATACCTACAGTCGGTAATCCTCCGGCCGCCTCCCTTCACCCGGAGGGAGGGAGATTCCATCACTGTTTTTAATTAATCCATCCATACCACAGCACAACTTCCGGTGAAACTTTCTCATCCACTCATCATTTATGCATGGTGTAAAGAACACTCTGCCCTGGGGGTAATAATTCATGCGTAAGTGAATTATATTAAGGACGCCGCACGTGGGTGGGTTATTGGATAATCGATTCTGTTCCACTCAAGTATCATAATTAGTTGTGAGATGAACGTACAAGTACTCTCAACTGCTTAACCACGAGAAAAGCGTTGAGGTATATATTTGTAGTATCTATGATATTTGACTGGATGCTTTCAATGCATTTTCCAATTAAACCGATATTAGGGTGTTTTACATATAACAGTATAGTCAATTCTCATCATATATCGTCAATCTTGGTTTGGATTAAAAATATGTGATAATGGTAATATAAATTTGGTAAAAAAAGATATACTGTCATTGGACTAGGTTACTTTCTACAATAATTTGTTTAAAACTACTATAAACACTAACTTTTAGCCAAAATAAAATTACCTACTTGAAACATCTGGTAAAATTATCTTTCCCTATGGGGACGGGCATAGCATAGTTGGTAAATCGAGTGAGTTGTACGCAGCTCACCTGGGTTTGATTCTCAACCACGCACATTGGGTTAGAGATTTTTCCAATTAGAGATTTCTCTAACCCGAAAAGAGGCCAAGGTTAAAATCTCTATAATCGAAATAAAAATAATAATCTTTCCCTATTTCGACATTATCTATCTCGATATTCCTCTCTATCTCGATTATTTCACAAGTCCCTCCAAATTTACAGTGAAAAATCCTTCTAAAATATCTCCTATGTAACGAAATTATGTAAGGTTTACACGCTTATAAATCCGCGTTTACTTGAAGGATTTTAATCATTTATACATCAGCCGATTCAGAAATGTCTAACATGAATATTTGTAAAAATTACACATCTGTGCGATAAAAGTAGCTCATTGGAAATATGTAAAGTTGGGCATTTTGATTTAGAATAGCGATTAGAATCATATTCAAAAAGCTAATTGTATTTATGCAGATAGTATGAATTATGAAAATATGTTGAAAGTTGTTGTTAGGAAAACTTTTTCATTAAAAGCTTCGCCATGATCCAAACACACTGGAAATGTTTCTTTTACGTCTTTAAAACGATAAACATTAGATTGTTGACATTTTATGATGGGGTAACGCGAATAACTTTTAAAAAGGGCATAATTACACGAATTAATTATTGTTGTTTAAGCAAAACCTGACTGCGTGCTGACATACATAACTCGGAACTTTCAATGAACTACACAATCTATCGTTGCGATCGCCACTCTTCCTCTAGTCAACTACGTCGCGGAGGTGGCGTTATTATTGCGCTAAAAAATAATCTCACTGGCACTGCAATAAATGGTTTTGAATGCGTGGAACAAGTTATTAAGCGCATTTCACTACCAAATAGCTCTCTATATATTTGTTGTATATATCTGCGGCCGAACAGCAGTCCAGACTAGAACTTCCATCCCGGGAATTTATTTCCCAGGAATCCCGGGATTTTTGGATTTCCCGGGACTCCCGATTCCCGGGAAATTGTTTTTTTTTTCTCATTTCCGGGATTCGGGAATCACGGGAAAAAGATTTTTAATTTATTCCAAAAGGCTTAGGTTCTGCAAAAGAAATTCTGTAAGAAAAATCTTGACCAGCAAACATTTGGAGTGAGTAGTAAATGCAAATTATGCTATTTCAACTGATTTGTAGATCAATGACTTTGAGCTCGCAGATATTTTTTCGTGATTTATTCAGGAATAAAGTCCAAGCCTTACTTAAGCCACTGCTATAGAATATTCATGTTGTCTTGCAAAAATGAATAAATTTGTTGTACCGAGCTTTTCCTTACAGTATCATTAATGGTGCGTACGATATCTTTCCAACCGATGAGCCGATAGATCAGATGTTTTAACAGTTTGTTTTAATAATTAGATCTTGAATGAAAGGGCTTGCAAACACAAATTAGTTATGAAAATGGCCTTATTTTCTTAAAAAAATCTATTGGTTTTTGTATCATAAATTCGGATGGTTAGTAGAGAAATCGTGCTTAACGCAAACAAGGATGCAGGCAGGATTTTTGAAGATCCCTAAGATCAAGCAATTCAGATACTCGCCCGTAACAGGAAATCGATGATAGACTTTACCCATCTCAGCACAGTTCGTCCATTATCTGCTTGATTTTGATTCATACTTAATTCGAAATGATGCTGATCCTACTCTGGTAGAAATGGATTCCATATATCACGTTTTCTCATTTGAAAGGGAATAACTGCACACTACCCTCAAACAGCTCAATAATTTTGTTCGCGCGCGCAAGTCTGGATTCTTCGGACACTTCTAAACACTTTCAATTTTATAAACGAAAAAATACACTTTATTGCGCGAACTAAAAAACGTATTTTTTAGCGAACGAAAGACGTGTGTATCACGCGACGGTTTATTTGATCTGATTTATCCCTTCTACATATAAAGATCAGCTGGCCGGCTGACGGGTAAAGCACAACGGCAAAAGGCCTGTTCGCCCTGGATCGGTTACTACCTGCACTCGTGTAGTGAAACAAACCAAGAAATGGTATGGGAAGGAGTGAGATCGCACTGATCGCAGATTGTGGATCATATTGGGGATGCACAAGATTCCCTGATTCTGACCTTCGTTTCTCGCTCGATCATATGCCGGCCGCCTTGGAATCTACTAGATTGCAATACTATAGCTATCCTATTCTGCCTACATCTATATGAGTTCAATTTTGTTTTGATTAACTTCGCTTACAACTAGTTCAAAAATGATACATAATGTATTTGGTTCTGTTGATATTTCTGGAATCGTCAACCTTGACCGAGTTTCGAAGTTGCTTATATACTGCTGTTGCTGCTGCTGAGGTCTGCATCTGACCTATCTATAGTGATTTTGCTATTCTGCTTCCTGGATGACCTTGACACAGATAAACAGCTGATGTTGTGTCTGGCTGTCGATTGTGTATTTGACTGCTGGTCGCTAGTACTGGATCGGCTGCTGCTACGTTGACAATCTGCATGTCGACTGCATTGGAAATGCTGCGTGTATTTGATCGCCGCTTGCTCGCGGGTAACAAACATCTTGGTGCATCATCGGTGGTGATTAACTTGCTGGATTATCTCGTTGATCTGCTTTCAGGTATGATTGATGGACCGGTGGACTTGCAGGATGGACATCGGGTTGAACAGCGGGTCTGAGCCGCCGACTGGCTGGTGGAATGATGTTGGTGGGCGTCTGATTCAGCGGGCCTGTGCCGCCGACTGGCTGACTGGTTGTCTTCGATGGTGGTGATATGCTGGAACATACATAGGAAACTTTTTAAGAGGAAAATGATTACAATAAAAAGACTTCCCTGGAACGGAGGCCCCTTGGCCTCCGCAATCGCCCTTTGGCGACGACGACCAGCATCTGTTTTTGTGATTTCTTCAGGTGACATTCCTTGGCATCTCTGAGATATACTAGGGTGCAGATCCATCTACGACGACTGCGACGAAGCCGCTACGTTGGTGAGACCGACTGGCGAGCTGGCCATGCCCGCTGACGATCGCGGCGTAGGGCGGGAAGGTTGAAGTGCGCACTTCCTCCTTCGAAAACGAATTTGATGATGTACCTCGAAATAGCCAAGCGTGTTTCTTGAATTAGAAGTTTGTTCGAACGAAGCGCGGCCGTGAGCACGCGCAGGCGCTGAGCGCCAATGTGGTTGACAGATCAACCGTACTGGAACTTTCTCGTACAAACAGATGCAGCATGCATACAATATAAACCACCACCGAAACAACACAGTTACCTTAACTGATGATGAACAGCTTGAATAAGCGTTCGGAGCAACGGGAATACCGGAAGCTCAAGGATCAAGACGGAGTGTGACTGGGAAAAAGACATTTCATTAGCTTTTTGAAATTCAAAGAAATACAAAACTTAACTGGTGTGCGGAGGCCTCCTGGCCTCCGCCGATGAAGGAGTCCTAGTCCTCCTCGGTTGGTAAAGAAATATTATCGCGGATGGGTAGCACGCATATCTTCGAGATTGCTCGTTGGTAGCTACCATCCTTTGTTCGTACTTTAACCACTCGTACATTCCCATTTGGACCTGTTTGAATCTCCGTCACACGCACTAGGTGCCATTTCAACGGAGGTAAATTTTCTTCTTTGAGAACAACCATAGTGCCCACACGTATGTTGTCTCTTTGGCGTGTCCACTTCGTCCTATTGTGCAGATTCGACAAATACTGCGTCGACCATTTTTTCCACAGAACCTGTGTGAATCGCTGTGCCTTTTGCCAGACGGACAGCCGATTTTCCGGGATCTCTCCAAGATCTGGTTCCGGAATTGCCATTAAGGGTCGCTGTATTAGAAAATGTGCTGGTGTCAGAGCTTCAAAATCGTCTGGATCGTTGCTAACGGGGGTGAGCGGTCGTGAGTTCAGAATCGCCTCAATCTGAATCAAGACTGTCTGCATTTCGTCGTACACCAAGGTATGCAAGCCAATCGTACGTTTGAAGAGTGTCTTAAACGATTTGACAGCGGATTCCCATAGCCCGCCGAAGTTAGCAGAACGTGCTGGAATGAACCGAAACTCAATTCTGTCGTCTGCCGCCTCCTTTGCGACAGTGTTCTGGAACTGTTGGTTGTGAAACAGCTTGCGAAGTTCATCCAGCTCTCGTTTTGCACCAACAAAATTCTTTGCGTTGTCACACATTATCAGCTCGGGTTTTCCACGTCGAGCCGAGAAGCGCTTCAACGATGCTAGGAAGGCCTGCGTCGTAAGATCCGCGGCTATCTCTAAGTGTATCGCCTTGGTAGTAAGGCAAATGTAGACTGCGACGAAACATTTTACAGGCCGGCAACGACGATGTGGATAGACCACTGAAAATGGTCCGCAGTAATCAACTCCGACTCTTTGAAACGGCGAACAGGGAGTTACTCTTTCAGCCGGGAGATCGGCCATAATCTGGTCCTGAACCTTTGGTCGAACTCGAAAACAAGCGACGCACTCGTGGATTACCTGTCGCACCAAGTTCCTGGTGTACACTGGCCAGAATCGCTCTCGCATTGCCGAAATTAACAGCTGCTGTCCCGCATGAAATAGTTTCCGATGGTAGTGAGTAACTACGATTTTCGTCAGCGGGTGATGTGGGTCGAGAATGTACGGATGCTTGCGATTCGGTGAAACTGATGCATGTCGTAACCGGCCGCCAACACACATCATGCCTTTATTGAGAATCGGCTTTAGTGACACAATGTGCGACGAGTCCCGCACGTGGGTTCGCTTGGACAAATCAGCAAGTTCTTGTGGAAAGCTTTCTTCTTGCGCAAGCCGAACCAATGCTCGCAGTGCATCGTCAAGCTCAGACGATGTGATCGGCCCATACCTTCTACAGTTGCGGTTGACAGCTTGTGCGTTGAACCGGAAACGGCGAATATAAGCCGTAATGCGAACTAACTCCGACAGTGACGATCGTAGGTTGAAGATCTCACTGGGAGTGCTTGCCTGAAGGACTAACGTGGTGGTTTTCTCCTCCAAGTCAGCTGATACAATGTCTTCTTCTCTAATCTGGCGGGACTGAGGGCGATAGGCTTCTTCCAATAGCAACCAGCGAGGTCCGTCAAACCAAACATATTGGTACTGAAGCTGTGCTGGGATCATCCCACGCGAAACTAAGTCTGCTGGATTTTCTACACCTGCGACGTGATTCCAGGTACCTGCCTTCGTGATATGCTGGATCTCGGAAACTCGATTAGCGACGAATTGCTTCCATCTTGATGGCGATGACGAAAGCCAGCACTTAACGATCATCGAATCCGTCAAAAAAAATGATCTAACGGAGATGCGGAGACTTTGTACGACCTTTTCGTACAAGTGAGCGAGCAACAGTGCTGACGACAACTCCAAGCGAGGTATGGACTGCCTTTTCTTTTTCTTCTTCAGGTTTTCAAGTGGAGCAACCCGCGATTTGGATGTCAGCAGCCGCACGGTTACAGATCCAGTCTCTGTAACTGTCCTAATATAAATACAGGCTCCGTAAGCTGCTTCAGAGGAGTCACAAAACCCATGTACCTCCTCTGCTACAATGTTGCTAGATAGCCCAACCCACCGAGGAACAGAGAGGCTATCCAAACCAGCAAGGTTTCTCCGATACTCTTGCCAGTATTCCTGCAGCTCTGGCAGGAGAGGTTCGTCCCAAGAACACTCTTGTTTCCATAACTCTTGTATGAATATTTTTGCTTGAATAATAACAGGCCCCACGAGACCCAATGGGTCAAACAGTCGGGAGACGTCTGAGAGCACTGTTCGTTTGGTGATTACAGCCGCGGAGTTCCAGGTTGGAATAGTGAATCGAAAGCTGTCGGTACTGGGTTCCCACACAAGTCCTAGCGTTTTGATGGTTGAACTAGACGAATCTAACTCTAGGATCGACCGATCGTCCCTCAACTGCTCAGGCACGTTCTGTAGGAGCTCCTTACTGTTGGAATTCCACTTGCGAAGTGAAAATCCTGCTGACTGTAAAAGCTCGACCAGCTGTTGGATCAACTTCCTTCCATCCTTCACGTCGTCTACACCTGAGAGCATATCGTCCACGTAGAAGTCCTGCTTGAGCACCTTAGCAGCATCTGGATGCGTTTCTTCTCCTTCCTCGGCTAAACCTTGCAGGCATTTTGTGGCCAAATAAGGCGCAGACGCGGTACCGTACGTAACGGTCGTCAATTCGAAAGTACGGATTGGCTCTTCGATAGAATCTCTCCACAAGATCCGTTGTAGCGGTTGATCCGTTGCCTGAACTCGAACCATTCGGTACATCTTGGCGATGTCGGCTACTATTGCAAATCGGTGGATACGGAAGCGTAACGTGATACTGAGGAGGTCTTCCTGAACAACGGGACCGACCATCAAGCCGTCGTTCAAAGAAATGCCCGTAGATGTTCGACAAGAGCCATCGAAAACTACTCGGAGTTTCGTGGTGGTACTGTCCGGCTTTAGAACAGCGTGGTGCGGTAAATAAAATGTCTTCCCTGCGGCGGTATCATCGATGACCTCTTTCATGTGGCCGAGAGTTTGGTATTCGTGTATAAACTGGGAATACAGCGTCTTCAGGTCTGGGTTAGCTGCAAATCGTCGTTCGAGTCCCATGAACCGTTTGAGAGCAGTTGCCCTTGAATCTCCCAATTTGCTGATAACGTATTCCTTCTTTGGCAGTGCCACAGCAAATCTGCCATTCTCGTCTCTTACTGTAGTCTCCTTGAAAAACTGTTCGCAGGTGGTTTCTTCGACGGAATTGGTGCTGGCGGTTCGACAGGTCTCCAATTCCCAAAATCTTGTGAGCTGCTCTTCGATTTCCGCCGTCGAGCACACGTGCACCAGTGAACATCGCTCGCTATTTGTACTGTTGGGAACTCTTCCCGAGACTATCCACCCAAACACCGTATTCTGCAGAGTCGGTCCTGATGGCGTAGCCTTTTGTCGTTCATCTTTCAGTAAGTCCATGTAATATTCAGCTCCGATAATCAAATCGACCGGACCAGGCTCGTGAAAACTGGGATCGGCTATCAACGTCGAATCCGGAAGATCCCACTCGGCCGGATTGCAACTCGTCGTCGGAAGTAACACAGTCAGCTTTGGCAGCACATGGAACTGCATCTCTTCAGTGAATGGCGAAATGATCCTAGACCTAGGACCGACCTCTGCACTAACTAATTTGGTGGAAACCGATCGAGCTGATCCAATCCCTTGAACCGACAAATACGTAGGAGTCTCACGGAACTGTAGCTTGCTCGCAAAACTGACAGTCATTAGACAGTGCTGGGAACACGAGTCTAGCAGGGCTCGTGCCAGCGTCGCTCTACCAAAACGATCTTTGATTGTAACGAGAGCGGTAGACAGAAGTATGTTGTGTGTAGGTGTGATGGGGAGTGCGACATAATTTTGACTTGTGGTGGGCGTGTTGGTGGCTGGAGGTGTGTTGTTTGTGCGCTGCGAGCTGGCAGTGGTGGTGTGTGTGTGTTGGTTCGAATTGTGTTGCTTAGCCTTCGGCGGTCGCGATTGCTCGTCTTGTGTCGGAGGTTTCGGCTGCGAGTGTGGAACGGAGGATCTGGTTGGTCCATGCAGCATGGAATGGTGCTTCTGTTGACAATGACGGCAGACCCCTCTCTCGCAGGAATTTGCGTAATGTCCTGGACGCAGACAGTTTCGACACAGTCTGTGTTTAGCGACAGCCTCGACACGATCTGGAACGTTCATCCGTTGAAATGCAGAACACTGGAAAGCAGGATGCCACGAGTCACTGCAGAATGCGCATCTGTTTGACGTTTTCACCACTGTGTGACAGACAGCTGGTTTCGAGGAACGATGATCGACGAAGTTGGATTTAGCAGGAGCCACTGACTGGAGTACATCACAATGATTGCGCAAGAAGCCGAGCATAGCAGTATACGTGGGTACATCTTTTGAATTGTGATGAGTTTCCCACTGACGCAGCGTGGCGGAATCGAGTTTAGAACACAACATGTATGCGAGAATGGTGCTCCACTCGGAGGTGTTTTGCCCAATCTTGTCCAGCATCTGAAGGTTTTTCTCAAACTCACTAATGAGACTGTTGAGTTTTTCATAGCTCTCTCTCTCTTGAGCCCTTCTGTAGCGAACAGTGCGTCGAGATGAGCCTTCACAATCAACTTCTTGTTTTCATAACGGTTCGCTAACATTTCCCATGCAACGTTGTAGTTTACGGCTGACAAGCCCACAGAACTAATCTCCTGCAATGCGTCTCCTGATAACGATGATCTCAAGTAGGTGAAACGGTCCATGTCGGTCAACTGAGGATTGTTGTGAATGAGACTTTGAAAGGTGTCGCGAAAAGTTACCCACTCGAAGATCTTACCACTGAACGACGGTAGACGGATTTCAGGTAGCTTCACTTTTGAAAAAGGCCGGCGTTGGGTGCACACCGAAAACATCATCTCCTGCAATTGATGAATGGGGACCTCTTTGTGATGGTGGCGTTGGTGGGGGTAAAAAATGTGGTAGCAAAGTCACAAGCGCCGCCTTCAGTGCGTAGAATCGATCACGAAATTCCTGCATAATACGATCATTTTCATCGTCCATATGTTCCAACGCCTCCTGCTTTAAGTCTGGGTCAGATTTAGCATGTTTCTGGACCTCAACATCTTCCAGCAGCAACTCAAGCTTACTCCGAACCACAAGAAAATCCTTAAAATCTTCCTCAAGTCCATGCAGCCGAAGGTTCACTTGCCCGCTATCAGTCTCCTGGTCGTATTTCTGGAGAAAATGTTGTACGCTGTCGAAAGCCTTCACTATCTGGTGTTCCCGCTTACGAAGAGATCTAAGTTCTGCCATTTTGAATCACTGCACTTGGCCTGCACTCACCACCCGTTCACAAAATTCAAACCGTTTAATTGAAACAGCCACTGCACTCTTTAAACATAAATTGACTGATCGACTCGACGTTCCACACTATTAATTCGCGAAACCGAAAATTGACAGAAAAGCCAAACTGCAACAGAGGGAAACCAGACGAGAGGAAAGCAACAGGCAAAAAATCCAGCGGAACTTTCGAGACCAACTTTTATCAGGGACACACTTGCCAAAAACAAAATGCTCGCATAATCTTAATTATTTATTTTCCAGCCAACACAACATAACATGCGCCACATGCAAATGCGCCACCACACAAATATCATGCGCTATACTCCCTTTAATTCCGCTCGGAATCCCCGTCCGGGATAAATCTGCCGTTGCACGATGACCGCCTAATTGTTGTCGCCGCTGAATAGCTGCTGCAGAAACACGCGCTCCGATCCGCGATGGCGCCGAAGTCTTCTCACGATGGCATCAACTAGCGTCGAAAATGGTGATGCTCTTCTTCGCGCACTATCACCAGCCGCTTACAAATGTCACTTGGCGGTCTTCGCATAGGGGTCAATGCCCGCTTGTAAAGTTCACTGACCGCACTTCAATCACGGAGATTGTCCACCGTTTCTAAACTGTCCTTTAGAAAGTGTCCGAGAACCACTTCACTGGATCGAAATCCGGCTCGAAGGACCAATGTTCGCGCGCGCAAGTCTGGATTCTTCGGACACTTCTAAACACTTTCAATTTTATAAACGAAAAAATACACTTTATTGCGCGAACTAAAAAACGTATTTTTTAGCGAACGAAAGACGTGTGTATCACGCGACGGTTTATTTGATCTGATTTATCCCTTCTACATATAAAGATCAGCTGGCCGGCTGACGGGCAGGGCCGTCGAGAGCCGCACCGGGCCCCAGGGTTTGAAGTACTGACGGGCCCTACCATATATGACTTCTTATTTCAATATCGATTAGAGAAACTATACGGATGCAACCGTTTCAATTAAACTATTTTTTATGAATATTGTTTATTTGACACAATTCAATGCGTTAGCTTAACAGAGTCGTCAGTATTTTAAATAAGTAATAGATGGAAAAAATAAAAATAATAAAGGAATATTTGTGGCTGGCCATTAGAATTACTTGCGTCCGATTTGCCATTGCGATTGGAAACCTTTTTTGCGGCATTGCCATACAGTCCATATCACCATCGTTCATGCTCCCTTGACGCACGTTAATGCTACCATCGTTAATGCTGCCCAGAATCCGAGCGTAGAAAAATTGACATCCCTTTGTGAGCTTGAAAGAGAAACAAAATTCAATTCATGCCCGCCGCGATGAATCGAAGGTTTGTTTGTTTCCCTCGTTCTTCGCTTTTTCGGTACAACGCATATATTCGGTTTCAGGAGCAAACTGAATTTTGTTTCTATACTAGCTCTGAGATCATCAAGCAAAAGTGCACCAGATAAAGATTATGCAGTTCAGTTATGCTCGAAAATGTAAAAAAAACTGCCTACAAACTGTCCACATAATAACAAATGAATGCTTCGGTCAGTTTGGCAGTGAATTAATGAGGGAAGCATTGGAACTGAATGTTGAATTCAGCAAATTATTCAGAAATAGGCAACTGAATGTGAAATTTCGCGTTACTGATGCTACCTTGTTTCTTGTTGTTGGTACATGTTGTTGATTTTGAGGAACTGGATGCAGCTATTGCAGTTGTCACTATGACCTGAATGAATTTTCTTTATTGGTTTCTGAACATGGTAAAATCGGTTTTGGAATCATGTTACATTTGCGCTGACATTCAGAGAGAAAACATTCTGAATGCGATGACTGTGATCCAACAGCGAAGTCTGCTGTTAGAAAGACTGAGACAGAGAGTTGTGAGAGAAAGAGTTTCGACTTTTGGTGGAAACTAATGGATAGAATAAGTATCTAGTTAAATTCCCATATTTTTCTGCATCAAATGTGTACACTGGAACCTCCATTTACGAACCAAGCCAAAGGTTCGTAAATTGAATTACACCGTGTCCAATAAATTCTCATACACTTCTTCAAAGGCATTGTTGTCGTGTACGCACAACACATATATTAGCTATGTATTGGTGACATATTGTATTATGTTTGTACTATTACTGACATGATAACATACATTCTTTCATTCAGTTTACATTTTCTACCGACGATGAAGGAATTCCGTGCCGTGGTGATAAAAAAAATTTTGGCTGGTGAGCGCCCGGGCGCTATTTTCAAAAGTTTAAAGGAGTAAAGCGCGATTATGTTTACCGGACCATCCAAAGATACCGTGACACTTGCTCATTGGATGACAGAAAAAGATCCGGCCGTCCTCGTTCGGTAAGGACTGGACAAGTGGTTAAAGTCGTGAAGGAACGAATTAGGCGAAAATCTCAGCGCTCTGTTCGTAAAATGGCTGCTGATCTGAATATGTCGAAATCATCGATGCACAATATTTTAAAACTCGACCTGAGACTGCAAGCTTTCAAGAAACGTAAAGTACACGGAGTTTCGGAAGCTTCCAAGGAAAAAAGACTTGAAAGAGCAAGTGCTATCCTATCACGGCACGCTGGGGAAGAATTTATATTTTCTGATGAAAAATTATTTGTCCTGCAGCAATCTCACAATGTCCAAAATGACCGATTGTGGGCTGTCACTTCCAGGAATGTGTCAGATAGTGACAGGAACATTCCTCGATTCCAAAGCGCCGGTGCAGTGATGGTTTGGGGAGCAATTTGCAAGCGTGGCAAATTTCTGCTTGTTTTCATCGATAGAGGCGTTAAAATTAACGCTGTGTATTATAAAACTGAAGTTTTAGAGAAAGTCGTAAAGCCAAATGTGCAAACAGTGTTTGGAAATGACCATTATGTGTTTCAGCAGGACGGAGCGCCTTCCCACACAGCGAATGTCGTTCAGAGCTGGTGTCGGAACAATTTGAACGACTTTTTAGCGAAGGACGAATGGCCTCCCAGCTCTCCGGATCTTAATCCCTTGGACTATTTTGTGTGGTCATACATGTTGTCGAAGATCAACGAATACAAAGTGTCCAATATAACCCAATTCAAAAGCGTAATTCAACGGATTTGGGACGAAATGCCGATGGAAGCCGTGCGTGCCGCTTGTGATGGTTTTGAGAAACGTCTGAAGCTGGTGAAGAAATTAAAAGGCGGTGTCATTCCAAAATATATGCTGTAAATGATCAGTATTATATAGCATCACAGTATAAAAAATTTCAACAAAAAATTGACTTACCAATACAGAATAATTTGGGTTTCATTTTGTATGAGAATTTATTGGACAGAGTGTAGTTCGTTTTTTGGGATTAAGATCGTAAAAAAAGTTCACTTCACATTCTTATTAAAATTCGTTGGTTGAGTAACATTATCGATTACCCTAACAATATGGGTATTTCCGGAACGGGCTTGACAAGTACATGATGAAAATGGAAATTTAATACCTTTTGAAATCCAGGATGGAGACTTCCGATTGAACAATAATCTCGATAACCCCAACAATTTGGGAATTTTTGAAACGGGCTTGACGAGTAGATGATAGAAATGGTACTTTGGAGCTATTTCGAACAATATCTGTATAAACTATGAGGGTATTTTTAAGAAGGTTTGACGAATAGATAAGCGATGCCCTTTTGAAGGCCAATATAGCGTCTTCTGGTTGAGAAAAGTTTTCTATAATCATATCATCCGCATCACAAATCAATATACCTATATCTCTACACAAACCTCTAAGTACCACCCCCTGGTAATTATTTATTTATTTATTTATTTATTTATCACGCACATCAACAGGCCGTACTCGGCCCCAATGATGGAAACTTAAACTAATTACATCTAAAAAACTGCAGGAATCGATTTCTCAATGATATTCGAGACAAATGAAAGTCGAACAAGTGCGACACACGATTGATGAGGCGTTGTAGTCCCGTGATAGCGGCATTAGCTGTTTGAATAGTTCGTCGAAACGGCACTCTCAGAAGAACGTTTCCGCGTAACGTTCTGGACCTTGCTTGGATATTAACTCGCTCTAGTAAATCTGGAGAATCGATGCGTCCTGACAGAAGATCAGAGATGAATAAGGCTCTTGCAGTTTCTCTACGATGCTGGAGAGTATCGAGCTGGATGAGTTGACACCGACTCTCGTAGCTTGGTAGACGAACAGGATCGCGCCAAGGCAGGCGTCGAAGAGCATACCGTATAAATTTTCGTTGAACGCCTTCAATTCGATCGCTGCTGTTCATGTAATTCGGGTACCAGACCGCCGAACAATACTCCAGCGTAGAGCGCACTAAAGAGCAGTATAGGCTTTTGAGACAGTAAATGTCTGTAAAGGATTTAGCCGTACGGAAAATGAAGCCCAGGCTTCGCGATGCTTTACCAACAACATACGAAATGTGATTCTTAAATATAAGTTTCGAATCTAACAGCACTCCAAGATCCTTAACGCAGCTCACCCGGGAAACAAGAGCTCCAGACAAGTTATATTCAAACTCAATGGGATCTTTTTTTCTGGTGAACGATATCACAGAACATTTCGCCGGATTCAGAATCATTCGGTTGTTTTCACACCATCTGCTGAAAGTGTCGAATTGCTGCTGCAAATATTGTGCGTCCGATCGGCTCCTAATTCTGTTGAAAATTTTTAGATCATCTGCATACGACAACCGTGGTCCTTTCAGCTGATAGTTTACATCGTTGAAATAGAGAGTGAATATTCATGGTCCGAGATGACTTCCTTGCGGAATACCAGTCGTTGCGGAGAACAGTTTGGAGTATGCATCACCTATGTTCACACTGAGTTGACGGCCAACGAGATAGGATTGAAACCATCGCAGGAGTGATCCACTGAAGCCAAGTTTTTCCAATTTAGCGACTGCGATATCGTGATTGATTTTGTCGAAAGCTGCAGATAAGTCAGTATATATAACATCAATTTGTTGATTCGCATCAAACCCTTCGGACACAAAAGAGGTTAGAGATAGTAGATTCGTCGACGTAGATCGATTCGGCATGAATCCGTGTTGGTCTTTAGAAATATATTCCTTACAGTGAAAAAACACTGACTCCACCACGACTAACTCAAAGAGCTTGGAAATGGCACAGAGCGCAGAAATTCCTCGATAATTGTCAATGTTTCTCTTATCACCTTTTTTGTGGACAGGAAAGATGAAAGCTGCTTTCCACAATTGAGGAAAAATCGCGGTTGTCAGTGACATTTTGAATAGTTGACAGAGAGGTTCCACCAAACCAGATATACACTTTTTCAAAAACACAGCAGGGACACCATCTGGCCCAGGAGATGACGATGCTTTAAGCTTGGATGCTGCTGATACAATATCCGAGTGCTCCACATGAATCTCACTCACTGACCGTTCGAGTTGGGCCACGCCGCTAGCTGCAACGTCAATCTGCTGCGAGGACAGAGTCTCACTGACGAACACACTCGCAAATTTAGAGGCGAACAATTTGCATATGGCTTGTGAATCATGCCCAACTTCACCATTCAAAAACATTGTAGAAGGTAAGCCGGTTTCTTTCCGCTGCTCATTGACGTATCTCCAAAACGATTTAGGATTACGTAGCTTGACGGTAATTCCCCCCCCCCCTTGTCAACGTAAAATTAAAAAAAATAAAAAACGATGTTAGTTATTCCGCTTTAAAAAAGCTACGTCGCATGACCTGACCCACTACCTCCCTGTCGTCACACATCATCACAAAATACAATACTCCCCCTCCCCCATATAATGCTACGTCATTTATGGATGATCCCTTATAGAGATGTCTTAACTAGAATTCGCCATCTTGGTTTTCAAAATCGCTTCATTCATAGATTTTCGTCATTTACTCGTCAACCCCATTCCGAAAATATCCAACTTTTATTAGTAACAGTTAGCTAAGAATATGATAAATTGTATACAACTTCATACTGTACACTTTGACAAACACTTGCGATAAATGAAACCAGAATGGTTCAATTGCACTGTTAAATGAATTTAATTGGGTTACGTTCACGTACTTCAGAAAACCATTGGAACGATTGGAACGTAGTTATATAATATATTTGCAGTGTCGACAGAAACAATAAACTTCAACAATTAAATTAAAATAAATTTAATTCAGTTAAAAATGCGGGCCCCCAAAACAGACCCGGGCCCCAGGGTAGTTGCCCCCCCTGACCCCCCCTCTCGTCGGGCCTGCTGACGGGTAAAGCACAACGGCAAAAGGCCTGTTCGCCCTGGATCGGTTACTACCTGCACTCGTGTAGTGAAACAAACCAAGAAATGGTATGGGAAGGAGTGAGATCGCACTGATCGCAGATTGTGGATCATATTGGGGATGCACAAGATTCCCTGATTCTGACCTTCGTTTCTCGCTCGATCAAATTTCATTCAGGATTACCAAATAAGGTGCTTTGCATTAAATTGATCCCATTCCATCGAAAGTTTCTGAAACAAATTGGAATTTTTGACAGGAACTCCAGCAGCTGCATTTATTATATCGTCCCATAAGTAATCGTAATTACCAAAATTTAGGTTACATATATTTCCAAAAAAATCATCAAAAGAAGTTGATATTGTGCAAACTGAATGAGTAGTTATCAAATGATTCAATGATGTGTAGTCCATAAATCGACATCTTCTGACAACTGCTTTTAAGACAGATATGCATGCAATCAAACGCGTTTGAAAACTCCAGTTTATTCATTTGTTTTCAAGGAAATCATTCACTTTTTAATTATTCTTCTGTATTCCCGGGATCCCGGGATTTACCGGGAAATTTCTTATTTATTTCCCGAATCCCGGGAAGCTGAAAACTGTCGGTAAATGGAAGCTCTAGTCCAGACCAGTACAATGCCCACTCCTCTGCAGTTCAACGAATTCTGGATAAAGCTAGTAGCTCAGACAGTGTACTCATTGTAGGTGATTACAACCTTCCCCATCTCAGATGGATATTCGACGATAATCTCAAATGTTACCTGCCTGAAAATGCCACAACCGAACAAGAGATAGCTATCACGGAAACGATAGTCGCTGGGGGACTGTGTCAAATCAACTCGCTCACTAACGCAAATGGACGGACGCTCGATCTGGCATTCGTGAACTACGCCGATTTAGTCGAACTTCTCGAGCCTCCGACCTCTATACACAAAGTGGACGCTCACCATAAACCCTTCGTGCTGAGGTTTAACATGCAAGTTGAAACAGAAGACGCTTTTACCGAATCCGTCAACGGTCTCAATTTTAACTTCAATCGCTGCAATTTTGAAGAAGTGTCTGCGGCCTTCGATGCTGTTGACTGGTTTGATCTGTTAAGTGAAAACGATCTGGATCATGCTGTCGATAGTACGCCGCATAGTTCCTAAGAAACGAGTCAACAGAAAGACGGACTACAAGTATCCGTGGTGGAATTCCGAGCTTCGTCGTCTACGCAACATTCTCCGAAAACATCGCAAGCGTTACTTCCGCCACAAGACCGACGAAAACAAAGCTGTTCTTCGCCGAACCGAACTTCAATACGAAACAGCCCGGAATAGTGCATTCGGCGAGTATATAAGTCACGTCCAAAGCAACCTTCGGAACAACCCGTCGACGTTCTGGAAGTTTGTGAACAGCAGAAAACGCGCTGGTGGCATTCCCGTAAATGTTTATCTTGGAGATGCCAGTGCGCAATCCATAGCCGAATCCGTAGAACTTTTTGCAGAACATTTTCGAGGGGTATTCACCAACCCAGCTATCTCTCCGTCACGAGAGTATATAGACACATTACCATCATACAATATCAGTCTCCCTAGCTTGAATATAAATGAAGCAGACGTGTTGAAAGCTTTATCCAGTGTCGACCAATCGAAAGGACCAGGCCCGGAATCTTTACCTCCGATATTCATAAAAGGATGTGCAGTGCACGATCATTGTCATTGCCGGTCAGCATTATTTTTAACTGTTCAATCACTGAAAGCGTCTTCTCGAGTGCAAGCGGCTATATTTCCGTTTCACAAGGCTGAAGACATTCATAATCATCCTTTAAAAATTTGTTTACAATGAGATGTACTGCTACTTCTCACATCATCGACGAATGTCAGCATGGATTTGTGAAGCAACGTTCTACAACTTCAAATTTGATGATGTACACTAGCATCTTGGTCCCCTCTGTTGAGAAGCGTCAACAAACCGATGCAATATATTTTGACTTCTCGAAAGCATTCGATAAAGTACCTCACAACATTGCTCTTCTGAAACTGCAAAGACTAGGATTTCCTGCAGGGTTAACTGGATGGTTGCAATCATATCCGTCTAGTCGGAGTGCTTTTGTTGAAATTGTTTCAACACGTTCTAGCTTCCCGAGCAGAGTCTGATATCAAATTGAGAACTAAACTTGATGTTGTGATGCAGTAGGGAATGATTGCTCAGGTTGTTATTATTTTGGTCGTTATAACGGTTAAAAGATCAAAATCGAAAGCAGAAAAATTGCACTATGACATCAAACAGAAAACTATTTATGCTATCAGTGAAAGCAAATTGAAAACTAATTGAGATGGTGAAATATTTCATTGATAACAAAATAAGTAATCAATTTGATGTTTGCCAAAGAAATAGAAACAAACATTTTTTTCTAAAAATGTAAGCACATCAAAATGAGAGCAAAATATGATGTCATATCTGGAAAAGTTTAAACTGATATCAAAATAAGATTTCAATTTGATGCTTGATATCAAAATATGTTGTATATTTGCTGTAATTTTGATGTTGGACTTTGCTCGGGTTGCTCGACATGCCAACCGGAGTCTCTCAAGGAAGTCACCTAGGTCCGCTAATTTTTATTTTGTTTATAAACGACACTTGTGCTCGTATCAAATCTGGAAAACTATTCTTCGCCGACGATTTGAAGATTTTTCGTTCCATTGCTTCTGGACTTGACTATGCTGTACTTCAAGATGAATGTACTTAATACAATGGTGCCTGTTGAATGGTATGCAGATAAACGTTGAGAAATGTAAAATGATAAGTTTCAGGCGATCATCCACTCTATCTCATTATAAGTACTTGCTCCAAGGCCGCGTCATCGAAAGAGTGGACTCCATTCGTGACTTGGGAGTGTTTTTTGATAGAAAGCTTAGCTTCTCGGATCACAATACCGCAACGACGGCGAAGGCATTCGAAACACTTGGTTTCCTGAAGCGAAATACCGCGGACTGTGACGATTAGGTACTACGCACTAAAATCTCTATGTTGCGGATTGGTGCGCATCATTATGTAAGTGTGGGCTCCACATCACAACGTCCAAATAAACCGATTAGAACGCGTACAAAGATGTTTCGTACGATACGCTCTACGAAATTTGCCGTGGAACGACCCTGCCCATCTACCACCTTACAACGATAGATGCATGCTGCTTGAGTTACCGACGTTAGAGTTCCGCAGCACATTCTTGCAAAGAATGTTTATATTTGATATGTTGTGTAATAACATTGACTGCCCAGATATTCTTGCACGGATTAATGTGTTTGTGCTAGGGTTCGCAGTACCGACCCTTTTTGGTGAGAACCGGTACTACGGTACTGAAGCTATCAGTACCGGTAGTACCGGTAAAGTACCGGTTCTCGAATATTTTTTTAAAAAATTTAAAAGAAGCTTCAAACTGAAATTGAATGCTTGAACTGATGATCTTATTCTCAGATGATTGATTTGTGCTGATAAAAAAATTGTTTATTGTTTTTAATTGCTTCGGAATGGCAAGACTCATTTCACAGAAGATATTTTTCGTATAGGGCACCTTCTTTTATTTCGAAATCTAGGCCACTTTGAAATCAATAACTGCTAAGTGGTGCGACTTTCGTCGACTTGAACAGATGGTGAATGTATGAAACCCTATTAACAACAGTAAATCAAAGCGAGAATGGCAGTAAATCCGACCAGGTCAATCGCTCTGCTTTCTGAAAATTGGTTTCTACCTTTATTTCGTTTGCCTACTATTCTCTAATGCATATCAAGGCTCCTTGCTTTCCTGTAAACTATGGAGTTTTGCTGAATTTTCCGTACACCAATAATTACAAATAGCCCCATTTGAAGCAGTTCACCAAGTCAAAAAACTATTAGCTAAAAAATCGCTGTTTGTCCTTTTATAGATAAAGGTTTAAGAGCAAACCAAATACAGACATGACTTAGACCATAGTCTTATTACGCGCCACCCAGTGAATAATGGAAACAATTAGAATGTTGCAAATTAAACTCTAACTTCATGAATTATTATGATAACGGCTCCACCTCATTCACACAAAAAAGTTATCTCAACGATTTATCTAGAAGGCAAATTAATATAATTAAACGTAATCTTGCAGACCGATATTTTGAAACAGATCCCCCTGCAGAGTTAACACAGAGTTATCATAAAAAATTGTATAGTACCGAAAATACCGGTACTGGCTTTTGTTCAGTACCGGTATTACGGTACCAAAAATGGGTCGGTATTCCCGGGATTTTCGGTACCGGTATTACCGGTACCACAACCCTAGTTTGGACCTCCTCGCGCTCTAAGGAACCGTCCTCTTTTGTGGATTCCTAGACATCGTACTGTTTATGGTCAAAACAATCATGTGGATAGATGTTGCTACAAATTCAACGAAACTTCACATCTGTTTGATTTTAATGTCACCAAATCTAGCTATAAGTTAGCTATTAGGAATTTTTAATTATTTGGAAAGTATGTTCTATTTTTTATAATCTGTACAGTAATAGAACATTTTTTATGCTGTTATAAAATTATACAACACTGTAATTTTATTACAGAATACAGAATACAGAATAATTCTAAGCAAATAATATGAAATTAAGAAAAACCTTTTTACGGCTAAGTTCTCCATTATGCAATCATATTCAAAATGTTACTTTTCTCTTTAGGTTTTGGTGGCAATTCATAAAAAATTTAAAAAATAGGTTTGTTTGTAATTTAAATTTTAAACAGAATTTTGTGTTTGTGAAAAATGGCACATCTTTTTCAGTGTATATTGTTTTCGTACAGAAGTATTCATCCCTGTAACTCGTTCTCAGATAGTTTTTCTGCTTAAATTACAGTAATAGAACTTTTTTTTTAAATTAATGCACGTAGAAACGTCAACGCTCTTTTGGAAAAATGCCTCTTGTATCAAAATATTGCAATTGGCGGAGATAATAATTTATGCAGTTTTTTTTAAATGGTGAATTTTTGGCGGATTTTTAACATCGAATTGCATTAATCCACAATTTTCTATATTGCCCAAAAACTAAGTATATAAAGTCAATATCTGGTAATTATAATTGCAATTGTTTATTAAAGGCTTTAACCAGGTGGTCATTCGCCCGAATCAATATGCGGTACAAAATCATAATTTTGACAACGAACACCAACTAGATATGTGCGCCGATGTATTTTTGGCGGCGACGTAAGCGACATTTTTGGCCGGCGGCGGCGGCGACGTTAGCGGCATCACGCCGTTGGACCTAACAGACCTGAAAGCTTGAAAAACAATTTTAAAAAAGTCATCTCCTATGGTATCCTAGCGACATCTGTTGCAAGGGTTGTTAATCGATAATTAATCGTCATCGTCGATAACGTTAACCACCCGTCAACGTCATCGGTTAACTCCGTTAACGATAATTTATCGTCGGATTCATCGTCATCGTCGATAATTCATCGGTGGTTATCGCGATACATTTTGCGTTACTTTCCCGTTTATTGGAGTTGAAATTGATGCGGTTAACTTTCAATTGTTTTGAAATAAATAACTATTGGAGGACATGCTGTTCGCAGTGGAAAATCAATAGTTTTGGACATTTTCTATGTCTGACGATGTGTCAAAATGGAATTTTTTGTCAACTTTTCGGGAGTTTTATATTGAAGGGAAAGTTATTGGCAGTTGACAATCAATAGTTTTGGACATTTTCAATGCACAGGGGGTTCGACGATGTGTCAAAATGCATTTTTTCAACTTTTGGGGAAAGTATATTATATTGAAGAAGTTATTGGTAAGTGAAAATCAATAGTTTTTGGCATTTTCAATGTACCGTCGGTGCGTCAAAATAGAATTTTTTTCAACTTTTCGCGAACTTTTTATATTGAAGGGCAGGTTGTTGGCAGTTGAAAATCGATAGTTTTGGACATTTTCAATTCACAGGAGGATCCACCAGTGCACAGTGTTTCCAAAGTGGCAAAAAGGTGAAAGAAATTCTTTGAACCACGAAAAACATTTTTTAGCTATAGTGTCTTCAGCAAAGTTTATTTATATTTTTTTTTTTGCATTTAAAAAGTATTAGTTGGGTGATTAATCCCTCTAAAGCTGAGCAGCAAGTTTTTGTTTGGTCATTTATGAAAATAAAAAAAACTTTCTTTGGCAAAGCTGTTGAGAATATCTTAAGTATTAACTTCGCTGAAGAGACTATGTGTCTATCTGTACATTTTAAATTACATTTGTGGAGATTTCTTTGATATACCCTGAAAATTGCTTTTTAACCCTTAAAGGCGCAAATCATTTTTTTTGGAATTGTGTGAAAATTGTCTCACAGCTATATCACGTTAATGCGAAAATTTTTAGATTTTTCGGATGTTGTTTTAAAACAACGTTGCGCATTTAAGGGTTAAAAATACTTTTCCTGGTAATTTTGTAGAATTTCAAAATATTCCAAGATTTTGTTCAGCATAAGAAAATACAAACTTTTTGTAATGTAAGTTAATTTGTATCTCTTACAACTTAGAAGTTATCGAATGTTTTAGTGCCCAAAAAGCAATATTTTGGTATGGAAGCCGCAAATTTCCGCAGACGAATACCAATACGAATCTGTAAAACAAACACTATCAAAATCGTTTGGTGGGCTCTAGCCTACGTTCAAGTCAAATTCGAGTAAATTCCTTCTTTAGCATATTTTTCTTATCTTAGAGATGCAAAATATACAAAAATAATAATACTGTACTGTAAGACCTCCTTAAGGGAAATTTTTACTGAATGATCAGAACGAGTTATGAGGCTTTGTCGAGGGACTAAAGAAGAATATTTTAACCGCTCCGATTTATTAAAAAGAAAGAAAAAATATGTTAGTCCAGGTGTTTGCGTTTCGACTTCGTCTCTTCAGAACCAGAAAAAATATGTGCCGATTTTGCCAATGTCATCGTTTTATCAGCCTAAAATTCGCCGAGGGGCTGATAAAAACGGGTCTTCACTGTATTCAAAAAACGACTAAAGCTTCCTAACTAGAAAAGGTAATTAGATATATATTGTCTTCGAATTAATAATTTTCCGTACAGACTGAAATACTATACTAACTTAAACCTATTTTCAATTTGAACATTTCTCTACTTAAATTAAAGTCAAAATAATGAAAACGCTATTGAAGAGCTGACAGCAAACATCTACCGGGTTATTCTGGCCGTACTGCGTGCGATGAGTAGAGCGCCGAAAGAAGTCCATTCTCCGCAGAGACCTACCAAGAACGTTGAAGTCCAGCTTAGCGAGAAGCAGAGGGCAGTCAATGTTGTCAGCGAGAAATCAAACATTGGAAATATGTATGTATATTCTCTTTTTTAAAATCCGAAATCTTCTAGTTTAAATTAAAATTATAATAAAATCTGTTAATCACCACACCACTAAAATGTGTAGTGTAATTTGTGAATGGCCTAATAATAGTGGTTTAGAAGTTTTTTTTCAATACACTACAATTTTGCGTGCTATAAATTACTAATTACACAATAGCTCAAAATTTGTTTTATTTCGTGGTCAAAACAATTTTGATCACCTTTTTGCAGCTTGGAAACACTGTGCACCTGGGACTCTTCTGTGCACAAACTTACTCTAAAAGTTGAAAAATTCAATTTTGACACATCGTCGGACCCTTCTGCGTATTGAAATGTCCAAAATTATTGATTTTCAATTGCCAACAACTTTCCCTTCAATATAATACACTTTCCCGAAAAGTTTAAATAATTTCATTTTGACGCATCGTTGGACTTCGCTGTGCATAGAAAATGTCCAAAACTATTGATTTTCAACTGCCAACAATATGTCCTTCAATAGGTATTTATTTCTAAACAATTGAAAGTTAACCGGATCAACTTCAACTCCAATAAATGGGAAAGTAACGCAAAATGTATCGCGATAACCGATGAACCGACGATGACGATGAAAACGACGATACAATCATCGACGATGACGATGAAGGCGACGATACATTATCGTTAACGGAGTTTCCGATGACGATACATTATCGTTAACGAGTAACGCCGATAAATTACCGTGAAAAATGTATCGTTGCACAAAATGTGATTCTCACAACCATGTCAAATGCATTTTTTCAACCGAAGCTCTAACAGTTCCTATCCTGTTAGCCAAATGCAAGATAATTAATGGAATGCGGAATTATTTTTAGAGTTGTCAAATGTCAAATTTGAAGAACGAAATAGAAAAATCGTCGATGTCGCATACTAAGACTAATGGTTGCAATGGAATAATGGTTGCAATGGGTAAATGGAATAATGGTAGCAATGGGTAAGTTTAAAGAATGCAGAGTAACGACTGCATATTTGCGTGCCATCATAATCATTTATTGTTCTATATTTGGGAAATTAAGCAACGGTAAAATAGTTTTTGTTTTGTTTGAGGAAATCAATTCCTGCTATCATTTCATTGTTTTTTGTCACTCTTTTAGAATCCTGCAGACATCAGGTAACATAACACGAGGCGTTAATAACGGCATTACTGCGCAGAAATGTCACTTTTAATGATCGTGTAAGGACACTTATCACACTACTTCATTTTCCAGGTTGGCGTTTACTTTTACTTCTTTTAAGTACAAAATCGCCACGATGATTTGGCATACTATTCCGTGGCACTACAATTCCTTTCAACGGAAGATTTGCTTCTATCTTCAGTGCAAAGTATGCTCGATGTGCTGATATCATATAGATCTGCATCGTGACGAAACTCAAATGTACAGTTAATATTATTCATAATAATTCCACGACTTGATGTTTTACCTCCTGTTGCGTTGAAACGGATCACATGCCTGATTGGCAATAGTCTGTGCGTATCTTTAGTTTTCGTAGCTCCTGCCCCGCCAATTCCTCTGTCAGTTACGATTAGATTCGATACACCGAATCAATTAAATTAGTAACATCCTATTATGTTCTTTCTCACCGAGCGGCATCGTGTGGTAACCTATGAATTTTGAACAACTCTACCTTGGGCATTTCGACAAGAATGCATTTTACATTTTCGGTCCATTTTGTTTGTTTTGGTTTGTATGAGTTAATCTTAAAGGCGGTAACATTTTCGGGTTGGTGCGGAAACGAATGTCGTTTTTGCTTGAAGCGAAACTTAGTCAGCTTTAACCCCAACTGCTGTCAAAATGTATGAGTTGACAGCGGTTGGGGTTACAACCTGACCTAGTTTCAGGATCAAGCAAAAACGCAATAAGTAACACATTTAGCACTGTGTCAAAATTACATACACTTTATACACAGATTAGCGAAGTGTCTAAAGTTATGATGAAAATTCATCTCGTGTTTCGTCTATTTGTCTGCGATACAGGGCTAGTACAACTGACACTGAAAATCTTTCCTGAGTTGGCGATTAATTTATGAGACAAAAAATCTTACACTCTGCATCGCCACTTCAGTGCACCAGCTTCACAAAAAGTCAAGATCATTCTGAGAAACAAAATTGAGGTAACGATTTAATCAATGAATCTCGTATTAAAAAAAAAATTGTGTTACACTGCTAGGAGGATTAATACGATAATTAGTAATCGTATATTGTCCAAAACTACAGGAAATCTTTTTTTTACCACTCTGACATATAATTAGGCTAAAAAATGTACCAAACAATGTTGGCCATGGATTTGGTTAGTTACGCCACTGTGCGGTGGACGAATTTGAATAACATTCAATAGCAGCCTATATGGATCTAGATCTGTATAGAGCCGATCGTAAAACTTCCCTTTAAAAACGAATCAGTCTACGGGGTCTAAAGTGATATTTAATCAATACAGTATTTTTTCATATAACATTTTGTTCATAGTTTTCTAAACTATTTTAAAACACAGTAATAGATTCAGAAATAATAAAGAGAATGAATTAACAAGTTTTGAGAAAAAAATACGCTTGAATTAAAACCGCTCTGGACCATGTGCTCTTATACATTTTTCAAAGAGAAGTTTTTCGATCGTGCTAAACACCAGATTTTCCCACAAAATGAATGATTAGTTTACTCTAAAATTCATTCACACAAACCTATTCTCAATTAGGTTGTTGCAAAGAGCTATAAAATTGTAATTTTTTCAAGGCAAAATCTGATTGCTTTTCAATGTATCGATTACAAATCTAAAAAATATCCTATTTTCAACCCCGCCCAAAGCTCTTTTAGAACTGAACAGAATTGGATTTTATCACATTATACAAGAGTTAGAGAGATTTTAAAATTTACGACCTATTTCTTCGAACCAATTTTCAATACTCGTTTTACCCCACTTCCCGCCAAAGTGATATTTGACCAAAGTCCATCCCATATATGCACAAACGAATACTGAAACTTTCTTCAAAATCGGAGAACGTCGATACGACCAGTGACAAAATTTAGAAAAACTGGCTCGTGATTGCTTGGTGTACGTTCTGGTCCAACTTGTGGGAGGGATGAATACTGTAGCTACTCTGTTCGATAAAGCAATTTCATTGGGTCAAGTTGGACGCGTTAATTCTTGTTAATATGCTTTCTGTCAAATGTATTAGAGGAAACATTATCTACGCATTTTCTGTCCCTACATTCGTTGCTTGTCGCTTATCGTAGCTTATTGGACAACACCTCTCGCAATAAATAGCCAGCGTCTCCACTAAACGGTGGTAATGGACATTCATCGTCCTTTATGCCACCGGCAACTAATTTTTTTTTAAAGCAACAAACAAGCATCACTTACCTTGACCGTCGCTAGGCGTCGTGGCGTCCGTCATTGTTGCGGCTGTTATTGCTTCTGTCGGTCCAGTATGGAACACATACACTTTTATTATTCTGCAGCTCACTCGGAATTCGTCCTAATTATCGGGAAAATGCTCACTAGTAACCACAATGCGGAAGCCAACGTTGGTTATTTGGTTACAAAGGGTAGCACAAGCAGAATTTAGTAGTTGTGGTGGTAGTAGTAGTAGTAATAGTGGTAGTAGTAGTTGTAGTAGTAATCGTTGAAACGCTATTAACATTAATGACCCAACTATCAGTGGTAGTACTAGCTGCACTAATGATCTTTCACAGTAATCAGCTTCTAATAGCTATACATTTTTTTCTGTAGAATAATATTTTATATGTGTTGTCATTGGTAAATGTCAAAAGTTTCGACAATGAGTTGTTATTATCAGTACACAGTTGAAAACTTAATTTTGTTGCACTATACAACTACTGAATAGATTGTATTCAGGATGAGCTTTTGACGTCGCGAAGAGTCGCCTCCTTTCTATTTCGATTAAAACTTTCACTTTTATCGATAATAACGGCGCTGATTGTTACCGGCGCTTATATGTTTACTATATGTTTTATATTATTTCGCTTAATAGCTGCAATTACAACTGGTTCCAGCAGATTTTTTCGCCTCTTCGAATCGTTTGCTTTTTTTTCTTCCACCCCACAAGTACTGCTGCCATTATGCGGTAGTTTGGAATTGCCTCGAAATGCTGCCTTTGCATGAGAACCACTCGCTGTATTACACAAGAAACACAAACACACAAACTTTTATACTCACACGAAGGGCTACGGATTAACTTTTTGTTTGGTTTGAAGCATTTTTGTTTCGCCAGCGTTGAATATTTGCTGGCTATAGCTAAACTAGGTATTTATTTTATTCTCTCTTCACTCTAGTTGTGAACGGTGAACTAACTTTAACTTGGTTTTGAACGAGCGAATTTTTTTTTTGGTTATTTATGCTAATCACCACTATTCGTTTCCTTTCGGCTAATTTGGCTTATATGGTAAATGCAGCACTTTCTTTGTACCGCTATTTAACGATTCATGATTAACTTTGCTAAAGAAAACTGATATACATGTTCTTTTTTTTGGATCCGGTTATACTCCTATGATGAACATCTACTAGCTAACAACATTTGCATTGGTACTATTAAACACTTTTCACAACAGTGGAACACTTTTGAAAGGGCGAAAGGACAGGTGCACAAAGTTCTATTTACACTGCTGGGGGAAGCATGCACGCACACGGAGTGGCACTAGCTAAGACCATGTCGGTTTGACACGATAATTATTACACTGGGACCTTCGGTAGCTCCATAAATCACCGAATTCAGAGAGTTTATTTTGGTATATTTACAATGCCGTCACACATTTACGGAACCGCACACATTTACAGGAAGTAGAGACCACAGTGACCGCACTTTGCTCGCTTGGTGGACTCCAGGATCTAGGTCACGTCAGATGTCGACGCCATTGCCATTGTTGGCATAATGATTCGTCGATTGACGAGTTACACCATTTCTATTGCCGAGCTTAGTTGCATAATTAATCATCGTTGTCACGCTTTTGATACACTTCCGTTCCGACTGCTACCTAAGCTATTGTTCTTCGATTCAATTCATCACACCGACGCTGTCGGTTATTGCTGCCAGTTCAAATCAGGCTGACGATTCATTTTGGAATAAAACATCGTCACACTTGAGTCAAGCACTAATTTTTCACAACAGCTGAGTTCCGCCTGTAATGGTAAAAGAGAGAAAGAGAGACAAAAAATTACATAAATCATTTATATCGACTCTATAAATTTATTGCACTGCGCTGTCAGCAGTAATTGCGTTATCACCAACCTTCACGCCTCATATGTGAATCAGGATCAGAATAACAGGGTCATGAAAATCAACATAATTACTGTATTTTATTGATTTCGAGTTGTGTCGTATCAACAAACCGCAAAAACGGTAACATTTTATGACTCGATTTTTGCTGGCAGCGCTGAAATTGATGGAGCCGCATGGCTATTTACTGAAAACACCGATATGTACCACCACAACAGCTCAGTCACGCATATCAAAGCTACTGTTTGCATCTAAACTAAAAATGCCAGCTCAGCTCCCCGTAATGAAGCTAGCTGGCTACTAGGGTTTAACTAACAAACCAAAACAAACAATCAACAGCGTCGTTATAAACACACAACGACCGAGCAAACTTCCAATCACACCGTTTCACTGCTTCCGTAACCAATTAGTAATGATGAAAAATCTTCCTTCTACAGGAACCCCCCTGGTGCGGGTAGGTCGTTGCTTGGTTCAATTTGGACACTGGAAGAGGTCCGACTTTCAGTGTTCGTTTGAATCGGTTCAATCTCGCAGTGGGAACTAAAATCAATTTCCTTCGCGCTGTAGCGCATATCCCCGTGCCATGGCGAGCCTGAAAATCGGTTGCGTGAAAATGAGAGCCATACACAATCCACGATCCGGGTTAAGCTTGAGAAAGAGAGCCTGACCGAGAGCGGTGCAGTGGTCGGTGTGTATCTTGCGGGAGACTGAGTTCCCTACCCCAAAAAAACCACTAAGGATTTGGTGCGCTCATCATGAAAGTTTTTTCGACTATGGTAAGTAGCTACGGTGGTGTAAACGGTACAGAAGCGTGTGGTTCTAGAGAAATACTAATTTGGTAGCGGATCAAAACAACTCTGAGAACTGGTTAACTGATAATTTGTTGATAATACGGTCGTCGATGAAAATCAATTCAATGTAAATTCTTCAAAAAAGTTTGGTAAACAAACTATTGTTTTGCTGATGCTATCAATTCAACTTAAAAAACTAATCCACGTAGCAGTGAGATGAGACATTTCCTACACATATCACTCACAGTATATTTCAGAACTCATGAGAAGTAGGCACCCAACTAGAGGTGGAAGTTTCGAGTACCGCACGAAGAAAACCACGAATAAAATAAAATAAATGAAATCAAAAAAGCAAAAAAAAGTTAGCAAATTCATAAAACATTTTACGCATTTTATGATTCAAATTTATAATTTAAATGAATGGAATTAGTTCCGCTCCTTAAATTAATAATTGGTCAATTTAGTGAACACCCGTTTTCATCAGCCCCCGATTTTGTTTGCCCCCAAACTTTGTCCGATTTTTGACCCGATTTTGTCAGCCTCATAGGAAAATCCAGAATATGGAAAATTAAAAACAATATTTTTTTTATTTTGCGCTGTAAGACCCCCTTAAGGTACCAAAAAAAAACCAAAAAATCAGAAACTAATATAAGGCTATTTCTAGGGACTAAAGAAAAACATTGCGACAACTACGGCTTATTGAAAAGAATGAAAAAATATATACAAATTTTGTCAATGGCACAGTTTTGTCAGTTATAGATTTACCAAGGGGCTGATAAAAACGGTGTATTAAAAACCCTGCATTAAAGAAATTTTAAAGTTAAAGTTAATAAATTAGGTTGACTCCAAATAACAAATTGGATGGAATGACTAAACAGAATTAATCAAATTATGGAATAAAATGAATAAAATAAACAAAAAGGATAAATTAAATTAATACAATAGGTAAAATAAATTAAACAAATAAAACAAATAAAACATGAAATGGATATTACGGATGAAATTATTAAAATCAATAACATGAATAGAATGAGTAAAATAGACAAAATGAATAGGATTTAAACAAATGGGTAGAAAGGAAAAAAACCAGAATAAAATGAATTAAATGATTAAAATGAATACTAAAAAAAATTATGCTATTAATAGAATAAATAAAATTATGTCAAATTTATAATTTGGGAGAAAGGAATATAATGAATGGCTGAAAAAATAGTAAGATTATTAAAATGAAGAAACTGGACAAAATATAAGAAACTAGAAAAAACGAATAAAATGCGTAGAATGAAAACAGTGAATAATATAAGTTAAATGAATGATCTGAAATGAATAAACTGATCAGAATGAATCCAAAGAATAAACAAAACCTGACTCAATCCACCTAACAGTGAGATGGAACATTTCTTACACATATCACTGTGAGATCATGCATTAGTTTGAAGAATTCATGCAAAATAGGCACCCAACTAGATGAACACAGTTTCGAATTCAGCACGAATAATACCTCGAATAATATTAATAAATTATAGAAAATCAATGAAACAAATGAAATTAAAAAAACTATTAAGATAAAACTTGGATAAAGAGTTATCAAATTCATAAAATGAGCATAATGATCAATACAAATCAAATTAATAGAATAGGTAAATCAAATTGATTCAGCTCATTGAGTGAAATATTAGGCTATAAATAATTTTTTTAAATTATGGAATAAATTAAATCGATTTAAACTAACAAATTGGATGAAATGAATAAAAGTAAGGTATGAAAAAAATCAATAAAATTAATAAAATGAAAAAACTGAATTCAATGAATGAAAAAAATAATGAAATTAATAAAATTAAGAAAATCAATAAAATGTTTAAACTAAATAAAAGGTATAGGATAAACGAAACGTATAAAATGAACAAAATATATGAAATGAATGAAATAAAAAATTGATAAAATGATTTATATTAATGAAATGAATAAAATGAGTAACTTCAAAAGATAGATGAAATGCATAAAAAGACTAAAATATGTACAAAATTTAATCAAGAAAACAAAACATAAACAAATAAAATTAGTACAATAAATAAAATAGCAAAAATAAATAAAACAAATAAAGTAAGTGAAACATAAAGATAAATATGGATTACATTATTAAAATCGATAAAATGAATGAAATAAACAAAATAAATAAAATTGGTAAAATGAAGAAAAAAGAAGAAAAAATAAACCATTACATTAAAATATGTTTATGTGAGGAAATCTAACCTTAATGTTATGGTTGTTGGAAAACGTTGTTTATAAACATCATAGGCATGCAGGGGTTAATAATATCAGTGAAACGAATGGAATGAATAAAATAAACAAAATGAGAGAAAATGATCAAGTGAATAAAAAGAAAAACATGAACAATAAAATGATTAAAATGAAAAATTAAACGAAATAAAAAATTAATTTGCGTTAAATTATTTATTTGGATATAACGAATAAACTGAATGACTGCAAAAATAGTCGGAATTTAAAAATTAAAAGGGAAATAAATACACGAAATGATTAAACTGATGAATGAATCCAAAGGATGAAACGAATAAAATAAATGAATTGAACTCAAATAAATTTAATGGATAAAAGAATGCTGAATGAAATAAATTTCTACTAAAAATAGTTATTGCACGAAATTTAAAAAAAAACTTAAATAAAGTAAATGAATAAAACGAATCGCTCAAATTTTAGAACCTTCTGAAACGTTTGGTAAAATCCCATTGTTTAAAAATGGCTGATTAATTACAATGCGCTTTCTAGTGTTTTTGTTCATTTCTGTTTTGACTATTTCTTTTTTTTTCTTTTCTTGACGATGTCGTTAAAGATTTTCTGGTATTTTTAATTAATTATCAGTAAACAGGAACGTTCAATTTGTTTTGGATTGCACAGGCGTCTTTATGGTCAAAGATTTCTGAAAAAAATATGAGCAAATATGGGCAACCGAAACTATAAGTTAGAACAATCATTATACTTGCATCCCGCATCGAGAGTTCAGGGGGTCTTTGGTAGACTTTTTATTCGGATCAAATTTGTGGATATTTTTGAACTTTGATCCATTTATTTTTCATAAAATTTCATTCCAATATAATAAATATGCTTATTCAATAATATCATTACAAAAAAGGTAATCTTAGAGTTCAGATGACATATTTGAACATATGTTTGATTCAAAATTCAATAGAGATACGAAAAGTTTAAAAATTCACGTGGAATGTATGTTTTCAAAATGTTTATCTTCAAATATCCATGTTACCTAGTTAAGTCTAATATATTTCTGAGACACCCAATGATTTTCTTGATTTTAGTATATATAAACACTTAGTATAGAATTAAATTGAATTTGAGTTGATGTAGTTTTCGATTTCTTTGGTCACATGCCTTCTCATAGTGCAACGATTCAAACGGAAATCAATACATCTTCAGAAGAAATCATGGTGTGAACATACATTAGTTATAGTTTTCTCATAATACAAACATTTTGCAAATTGTCGCAGGACCACAAATATTTTCTTTTCCAAGTAAGATGTAATATTAAATTTGTATCCAAAAATGAAAAAGTTTTAAAAAACACAGCAGACAAAAAATAGCTTCGTTTTCTGAAACCTACACAATTACATCGCACACATCAAATTAGTTTGGACTTCAACAAATGTTTCATTGTGCGAAATGGTGACTGATGGTTAGTGCCGTAACATTATTTTAATATTATTACACGACATTTTGATTTTTTACTTTCTTACTACAAATAACGCAACTGGTAATTTTTTCACCATGACCAGTATATCCTGAATCTTGCCAAAGAGGTCAAATTTCCACTAGAATTTTGGGATTCAAAAATAGATGCTCCCGTTGCTCCACGAGTACAATATGAATATGAATTAAATAAGAAATCTATTATTTCACTACTAGGTGGATTACATTGGATCTGTGTAATAATACACCATCCAACATCTACCTCACGGCTGAATGCACTGCTTAATCCAAGGGGTAGTAAATAAATCAACCGTGGAAAAAATCTTCAATTTGAAGGGAACTTACACAGTATTTTGTCTTTAACCCATTCATGCCCATGTTGTTTGTGGACAACAACGTTTTTAAACAGCTATAACTTTTGATTGTGGCAAGATTTTCTCACAAAAACAAGTAAAGCTAATAAATGGGACTATTGCCTTTCATTTTAGTATTAACAGTTACAAGAATCAGCTCTAGAACTGAAGTTATTACAATTAGTCTTATTGGATTCCGATGGAGCAGTGCTGCCATGGACAGTTTACGTTGACGACGGAAAATAAATTTTTCATATATCTTCGATACGTTGCAATATTATTGAAAACTGATAAAACTTGTAAATTTAGGCTCTCTTTATTTACGTTTCCCACGCAATTGGACTATTGTAAATATTCTAGGAGAATGGTATTTAGCATTGGAAGGTGAAAATTGAGCAGGTTCTAGCACTGCGGGGGAAACACCTATCTTTATGAAAAACAGCTCTTCGTGTTTCTTGATCCCACCGTTTTCAAGGAAAAATTGTTTTGAAACCTTACATGTAGTAGAAAAAAGTTGGGCATGAAAGGGTTAAATGAACTTACTAATTCATTTTTAAGAAATAGTTCATACATTATTCAGTAAATTCACATAATGATTTCAAAATAGAATTCCTTGAATCTCGTAGATGTGGTTTCATGATCTAATATTAAAAAACGATTTAGTTTCACCCTTAAAACAAATGCAAGTTAATGCTCGTTATGTAGCGGACTTATTTTTAGTTATTACGTGAGTGCGTTTCGACTTTGTCTCATCAGAAACCGACACTAACTTTTTATCGGAATAGATTAGCGCCGCCTTGACGCAAATCCCTAAAACTAAAACACACTTTGTGTTTCAATTGAATGACTGGTCAAACGTGATGTCCCGTCCAAGCAGAAGTTCAGTTTATGCCGATAAGACACAGTGAAGCCGAGACTTGTCTTGGCTTAGCAGGCCTATGCGAAGCACTATGCTATATTTCATAAAAGAAAAAAAAACCGGCGCTAATCTATTCCGACAAAAAGTTAGTGTCGATTTCTGATGAGACGAAGTCGAAATACACCCATGTAATAAGTAAGGATTTGTGCCCTTCAAGTGCAAAGACTGGTTTTACCAAAAATTTTCGTCCTAGTGAGAAATTTTGGTGTTTACCAATTTTTTCCTCCTTACAATGGAATATAGTATAGTTAGTTAGTTATTGAAAATTGGACTGAAAATATAAAATGTTCATTATCAGACTTCCCATGAACATCGACAAGTTTGTACCTTAGTGCAAAATTTCGTGCACGCGTTCAACCTCAAACATACTTCGCACTCAAGCGAACGATGTACAAACTCTAGTTCAAACATCCGTGTACGTAAACCGGGTGCATACACGAGAACGACTCGCACAAGGCGAAAAGAGTTAACGCTAGTGTTGATGAGAGCGAGAAAGAGAACACTGGTGCCACGAACCTGTGGGTACGTACACCGTGTACGTGCATGAAGTTCGGTTGTGCATGCGAACATGTGCACGTGTTTTGGTATGAAATAGCGTGTTTGAGTTCGTACCCAAAGTGTGGGTTTAATATGAGCACAGAACCAGAGCGAACAATGTGTACGATATTCATTTGGAAAGACTGTTTATTATCTTCGTCGTTCGTGAACGGATTTTGATAATCTATAGCTTGTTAGAAAGGTATTTTTATAAGTATTTTATGTCCTTTACGGGGCCAAATTACATTTTTCGGAAGTAATACGTTTAAAACATGTTATATTTTGACAAAATCACCTATATCTCAGCATGTAACCAACATATCATAAATCAAAAAAGCCATTGCATTTCTGAGATCATTAGACGACATTAGTATTCATATATATAGACACACACACATACAGACATTGTTCCAATTTATCGAGCTGCGCCGATTGGTATATAAATGTATACCAATGTATAAATGTATATAAAAAAATTAAAGAAACCCCTATCGTTCCAGTATTTGTATTCATAGGAAAGGTTTCTCGTATTGTACGATGAACATACTTTTTAAATTTTTTATTTACCTTTTCAATGTCAACAAAAGGTGTCTTTAATTATTTTACATACAGTATAAGACACGGCTCTTCGGGCCGTGGCATACACAATTCTTTTATACAATTCTTTTTAAGGAAATGTGAAACTGTTCAAATTTAGTATTTTACTTTAATGATTTTATAAAGACTTGTAGTTCTCTACAAAGTTGTAAAGAATCAAATTTTTCATCACATGAACTAGTTGTATTAAAAAACTTAAGTTTTCAAACAAACTACTTTACAATAGAAAATTGTTCTGGACCTCAGATCATGGCCAGCGCATGATTTGGAAAACTAAAAATTTTACCTTTTTCACCCGATCATAGTAAACATAAACATCACATACATGAAACTACCTCAACAATTGTTAGAAGGAGAGCGCCCAGAATTGCGCTCGCAAGAAATAACCATGAGTAGGCTAACAACTGGCAATGACTAGTTTCACAACAAACATTGCATTGTCACGAGCAGAATTTTATATTCACTTGAAAACAAAATCTCTGCAAGCACCAATTAGTTGAATAACTTGAAATAATTGAATAGTTTTACCTAAAATTGCATGACAATAATTTTCAAGTTTGTGTTTTCATTTGGCCGCACTGCTGATTCTGTGTGCTGGTTGCAAAAAGATTGGTTTGATTGAGGTAGTTTATCTAAAGCAAACATGGCGAAAAACGAAACCTGCGTATTGTTGAATCGCGTGTTATAACACTAATGAAAAATATAACATGAACTTTTTTGTGCACACCTTTTATAACCAAATTGATATTCACCCTTATTTTTGTTTACGACGAATGCAAGATTCGTTCGAAAGTGGTTTGTATTCCCGTTTACGACAGCAAAATCAAATGGGCTAACTATTCGTTCTAATCTCGAATTCATCGTAAACAAGAATAAGGGTGATTGTCATTATCTCATATGCTTGGTTCGGAATAAAGAGGTGCGAATAGACACATTAACCTAGTTTTGATCTATCGAAAAAATGATTACAAGACTTTTCTTTACTACTTTAATTTTACTATCTGAAAATTTGGTTTTCATGGTTCGAGATAGAGTTTCAAGTTAAAAGTTGTTTTAAATTTTTTTTAGCGAAAACACTAAGTTTTACAAAAAAAACTACGAAAATTGGGGTGTTTCTTAAAAATGCTTTTATTTTATTATTCCTTAATCTAAGTGCAGTATTCACTATAACATATCACCTTTTTATTTCGAGTATAGAAGTTTTAACCTTAAGGTCATTTGCCTCTTTGAGTTAGAAAAACCTCTTATGAAAATTTTCTAACCCTATGTGCGGGGTCGGGTCTCGAACCCAGGTACGCAGCGTACAAGGCAATCGATTTATCAACTACGCTACGCCCACCCCCAACATATCACTATATTAGTGAGTGATTGTTTTTATTGAGATACTCCTTCTTAGTCGGGCACTCCACTTCGTATGGATCATAAGGTCATGAGGTCATAAGACACATTCCAGCGTTAGGGGACAACGTTTGCACGCATTATGCAACTGTTAACAGCTTGTCGTTTGAAAAATCCTACGATGTACGCTCAAAACACTTAATTGAATACTTTAAAAATCCTAACACAACGTTGATGTTATGGGTTCGATATTTTTCAGGTTGTCATTTCATTCTGAGAGGTGAAAATGTCGCGTTAGGGGACAACAGAGCAAAATATTGATTTTCCAACCTACACTTGTGTTTATCAACAAACCTACTCTATGTTAAACTTTAGAGCATCCGTTTGTTCTAGAAATTTGATCATCGATAGTCACAGAACAATACTGTATACTTATATTTACGTGCTTTCATGAAATTTTTTTCACGACCGTTGCAAACGCTGCGTTAGGGGACAACACCAAAATGAACACAAACGGTTGCATATGAAATGTTGTCCCCTAACGCGACCGAAGCGTTTGTTGAAGCTCAAGCAAAGCTAATTATATTACCTCTAGACATGTAAATAACTCAAAACAAAGATTTGAAATGCCAAACTAGATGTATTTCTAGTTTCACCTTCATGTGTATTTGACAAATGATATTTGGAAATCAAATTAATATGGATTGAGAACAGGCCACACAGCATACCACAGTGTGGCCCGGTATAAAAGAGATTGTAGACCACAATCGCCACTTTCTAATGGTTCGAAAAAGGTGGTTTCAAGTAGTTTTGGTAAGTTGAATACATTATTGACATCGGAAAATATATTAAAAAAAATAACTGTTTATTAGGGTGACTCAACATTTTTTTTATTTTGTTGACCAAATAAGTTTTTTCAAGCAATTTTAATGCGCTGACTTTGTTTTTTGACATTATAAAATCTTGAAAATAAAATTGACTGTTGATTAGGGCAGATCAAAAAACGTCATTAGGGTGGTTCAATATTTCTTTTCTTGTTGCGTTAAAAATAAACAAATGTGACACTGAAGCAACTCTGCAAAGGTAAGACTGTCAAACGATTATACTCAGTCAAGCAGTTATGATATTTACATATTTTATATAATGTCGTGAAAAACCAGTAATACGGTTGAAGTAAAGATTTCGAAATAGCATATCACCCTTCCAGTTCAACCTCTGGCGTTTGTTCAACCGTTTCTACTCATAGATCTGCAAGAAGACACTTAATAGTTATGATTGCGGAAATTAATCAAAATGCAGCCGTTTTACGCGTTTTTTGGAAAAGAAGGGAAAGACGTAACTTTTGGAAAATTTAGATATATTTCAGTATAAAAAATTGTTAAAAATCTGCACACAATTGCGGTCTTATGGATCAGCTGGCCGGCTTGTCACTGAATTATCTAAATGATAGAAAACTGGAGAATTTCGTGAAATTGTATCTTTTATTTGCGAATTCTGAGAAATGCGTATCCTCGATAAAATTTTGACTTAAACGTGCTATAAAAACTTTAAAAAGCTGTGTTAAACTACGATGTTTGGTTCAGGTAGAAGAAAATGAATTTCTAAAAGACAAACCGTGGTTTGTTCCAAGTGGTCAATAATTATAAACTGTGAAGTCCCGTTCCAATTTTTTTTTCAAAAATTTCTCCACGGTGATTTAGTTGGAACCCTAAATCTCCTCCATCTTTTTATTTGTTCTGCTCCCAAACCTATTGGGAAAAATTCGATCAAAAATGTCCGTTTTCACTTAAAAGATGCAAATTTTCACAAATTTCACAAAACTTTCGACTTTCGAATCATTTTTTCAAAAATTTCCAAGTCCTTGGATCTAAAAAATTTTATAATTTGTTTTCAGCAGTTTTCGTTTGTTTTGAGACTAGATGTTGATGTTTCATGCTATTTTTAGACATATTTCGACAAAATGTACTCCCCCCTTTGAATTTTTTCTTATATTATGAAAACAATATTCAAACGCCGCACCCCCTTAATGATGTCCGATTGGGCTAAAAACTTGCATAGATTACTTTTTCGATGTAATAAGCATTTTATGTAAGACGAAAATTTATGCGTTATGCATTATTTATGTATTATGAATCTTTATGCGAAAATTTAAGATGACCATTTTTATTGCTATCTTGCCTCTTGAACACCCCTAGTTCTCCATAAAAACTTTGGTTTTAAACTGTGAAGCCCCGTTCCAATTTTTTTCAAAAATTTCTTCACCAAGGGTTTCCTGGGACCCAAAACTTTCGCCATTTTTTTTCGTTCTGCTCCCCGATCGTGTGTTGAACAGTGTTATCCTGTCAATCTGAAAGAATATTTACGGAGAACAAGTGAGTGTTATTCCCTATGACCAAATTCTTCCGTGCGCTCTCATACTTGTTTGGCATATTGCATTTCATTCCATATCATTGATCCCTTTTCTGAAATTGTTGATTTATCCTTAAATAGTTTATCCATTGATAGATGTAATAAAAACTCGAATATTTTGCGATATTATAAGATAGGCCTTCCCCTTAATGGCATTACCCCCCCCCCCCCTCTCTTTCCACCCCTTAGGCCATTCATACCACTGCATGGCTGCGCTATTTCTGAAATAGGTTGCTTATATCTTTTATGTCTATATCCAGTTTTGTAGGCTCCTAAAGTATCTCTGCAGAAGGATTTACCGTAGTGTGACGGAAAGCGTTAGGGGACAACACTTCAGTGCACCCCTATGAAAGAACGATTTAAAAGTTTGTTATATACAAATAGCACATTTTTAGAAAGGTATTGATGAGTACTAAAAGCTTCTGAAAATATTTCATAGATATCGTGCATTGTTTTCGCGAAAAACTGAAAAAACATGATTTTTGCGTTAGGGGACAACGCAAAAATGGCCAATTTTTGCCCCTTTTTTATCCGGCAATCCATTTACTCAAAAAATCTACGTCCAATGATGAAATCTTTGTACAATATGTATACAATAAAATGGCATTTAAGATTACTCCAAATTAATTTTATTACGAACATACCGGTGTGGTACGGGAAAATATATTAAATTATTAAAAACGAGACTTAAATGTATTACTGGTTTTTATCGCTCGTCAATAAAATTCTTTTAAAAACCTATATCAATATATTTCAGAACAACTTTTACTTATACTGGCAGATTTATTTTCATGAGGTAAGCGATACAAGTGCGTGGAATGTGTCATAAGAGTTTTATTGGTTGTTTGGATTTTCAGACCAAATATCAAACAGCTACAGTGTTTTTTGCTTCTTTCATTTGAAAGTGATATATTTTTAACAGTAAATAGAAAATATTTTTGAAGAAGTAATGTAAAATATAATAGAATATCATTAATGTCACTCTTGGTGATGTGTGCTGAAAAGTATAATATTTCATATGATAAAAACGATATTTAATGTTAAGTGGCCAAATCGATGACAATGATATTTGAGAATGCACTATGCTCACTAGACTGCCCAGAAAAATAATGAATTTTTGAAAACTCAATCGGCCCACCCCTGAGTCAATTCCTAGTCCCACCAGGAGTACTTGCTCCAAATTTGAAGCAAATCGGACAAGTCTAGCTACCGGACCAACGTGCTTGAAGTTTGTATGGGATTTTTCGACAATTTACATGGAGAAAACCCACTTGCTCACATTTTCGTCGCTAGGTGGCACTGTATACATCAGATTATCACCAAAAGTCAAACTTAAGAAGATAATTTTATTATCTACAACTTTGTTGAAGACTGCAAAGCGATCCGACTCCAATAGGAAAAGTTATTAAACTTTTAACGAAGTGATGTCTGAGTCAGTTTTGCATGGGGCTTAGCAGTGCATGAGTGTATCAGTACTAGGTTCTAACAAACTAAACATTTTTGTGGATTAATGGTTAGATTTAGCTGAATAGTATGTTCGGAAGAATTGCAGTACATAATACGAGTTATGTTTTGGTTAGAAAATTTTAGTTCAATCTGTGACCGCATAGATGGCGCCAACACTAACTTTTCAACGGAGAGAGATAGAATATCGAGATGTTTGGAAGAATTACTGCAATATTCTTGTTCTACAACTTTGTAGAAGACATCTAATTTCTATCTCTCTTCGTTGAAAAGTTAGTGTTGGCGCCATCTATGCGGTCAGATGTGGAACTACAATTTTCTAACCAAAACATAACTCGTATTATGTACTACAATTCTTCCGAACATACTATTCAGCTAAATCTAACCATTATTCCATAAAAATGTTTAGTTTGTTAGAACCTAGTACTGATACACTACCATGCACTGCTAGGCCCCATGCAAAACTGACTCAGACATCACTTCGTTAAAAGTTTAATAACTTTTCCTATTGGAGACGGATCGCTTTGCAGTCTTCAACAAAGTTGTAGATAATACAATTATCTTCTTAAGTTTCACTTTTGGTGATAATCTGATGTATACAGTGCCACCTAGCGGCGAAAATGTGAGCAAGTGGGTTTTCTCCATGTAAATTGTCGTAAAATCCCATACAAACTTCAAGCACGTTGGTCCGGTAGCTAGACTTGTTCGATTTGGCTCAAATTTGGAGCAGACACTCCTGGTGGGACTAGGAATCGACTCAGGGGTGGGCCGATGGGGGTCATTTTTTTCTGTCACTCTAATGCTTACCTTAGTGGAGAAAAGTTTCGGTAAAAACTAATTTTCCTTCACTAAATAGAAAATTATTTAAAACCATTTTTGCGTGTGAAGAACACAAAACCTATAAGTAATGCTCAGAAACACAAATAGTGTTTTCGTTGTTTGGAGCTAGCATCAGTCCGGCGGTAGCTTAGTCCTGTCACTCAATTTGTGTCGGATTCTGATGAGACGAATTCGAAACGCAAATTCCACAACTAATATTTGAGAATGTTTTATTTTCCAAGTACAAGTCCCCGCTTATTAGTTGGTGTATTGGAACAAACTATGCCCACAGGTCACCTTAGTGTAAAGTCAAAACTGCAAAAGTTATCTGAATAAAATCGTTTTTGAGGTACACCCCAAATCTTACTTTTGGATTTCTGTGTAATGGAAAGTATAAAAGATAGAACTTGCATAGCTGCTGCAAATTTGTATAAAATGTTTTATTCTACGACGCAGTAGATCTCTATCTTGAGCCGTTCAAAAGTTCAATTTAAGATCCTGAAATTAGAGAGCCAACCTGGTTGCTATTTAAACGAAAACAAAAGCCTTGCAAAGTACAATAACTTTCCTGAACAAATTACAAGGCTAATTTATTTGGTTCTAATACAAAGTTGAAATTCTTGCTAAATTCACATTCTGGAGCACTGTGAAATATTGTGAATGGAATTCCAGAAGCATTCCAAACCGGCTTTTCGGATTTACAGACTGCGTTGAACTACAACTAATACCTGTTTCATATAGAAATTTTTAAATAATAAATGTTGAAGATGATCAATTATTCGGTAAATAGACGACTTTTCGCGATTCATGATCCTCTTTCACTCCTCAAATCTTTTTTAATGACGAACCAAATACTGTCTTCCCTATGTTATGATTCATGCTCCATTTGCAAACTCACAATTCACATGACCGATAGTAGAAAGACATTACCAATATCACATCATTCTAAGTCAATAGAATAATAAAAGAACCGAAAAAACCTTTATTCAATTGTTCACGAGCTTGAAATCGAAAATTATCATTTCTCTCGTCGTAAACATAATGACGGTTGTTGATAAAAGAATGCTACAAAATACCTAGTATCCTTCCGAACGGCGACGGTAGATGATGGGAAGCCCATCCCGCAACGAGAGGGTGATGATGCCGTTAATGGAGCGTGGAAGAAATTTCTATGTTCGCTTTTCCTCAAAAGTACCGAAGCACCCCCTCTTCCTCGATAAGAACGTATGTTCGTACGTACATAGTTATACCAAACCGAGGCCGAGAACTGGAGCAGCCAGACTGGCAGTCGACGGAAGGAAGCGCCAAGTAAGTGAATCGACGACAAAGCCGTCGAAGAAGAATTTATCGTGGAAACTAATATTCCCAGCAACGACAACGACAACGGGCGACGATGCTCCTACACAGGCAGTCAGCTGATACGAGTGGGCGGGGCGGAAAACTTGTTGTCTCTGTGCAGGAAACTGGTTGGAAGACGAAGCTTTCGAGAACGGATACATTTTTCCTTATTATCATTTTTATTTTTATTTTCATTCCTGGTGCTCTTCAGCCATCGTTACTCGAATGCATCCTTTGTGCCATCCGTCGGAAGCTTCGGAGGTCGACATGGGAAGATTATTTCTTACTGCATATGACGCGCGGGCTGCATGTATTGGCTCGATTCACTCACTATACGAGCGGTTATATTTGCATGTCATTTCGAAATGTAACTAGTTTTCCGGGGGCATCAAATTCGAATTTATTTCTCAATCAATATCATCACTAAGGCAAACATTTTGGATCTATATTGATTTTGAATCGATGCGGCATTGATATTTGCTGTCTTACATTTTATTTCGAAGGTTGGTTCGATGCAAGAAAATGCAGCTGTCGTGAGATGCTTTTTATACTCGTACCCAATCCATAAATCCCGCCTGTAAAATAAGCAGCCGTCAAACGAAAAACGTCCAGCCCAAATATACCATTTCTATTGATGCTCGTTTTTATTGGATTGGCAAATAAAAATAACTCACCGCATGTGTCATTCCAACGCCCATTACGTATTGATCCCTTTCACTAATGCTTCCTGATGCTGCAGACTGTGGTTCGTTCGGTCCGACAAAAATCTACGGAAACCGTCTCCAGTCACAGCCGTCATGATTCCTCCGTTCGAACGTATCGCCTTGTATCAGTGATAAGGTGATTTCCTTGAAGCAAACAAGTGGCAGTTTATCAACTCGACCCACAATTCATTGCAAAAGTAGGTCTGACAGTGTTCGGGCGTCGTTTTTTCGGTTTGGTAGAACCGACGATAAGAAATAACACAACAGCAACAACCGGAATAAGCGATAAGGTTATGGAGCTAAATATCAACTAGAGAAGAAAAAATAAATTCGGAAGGGTCTCGATTTGTGTAAAAAAGATGAAGTATCCACAAACTTTATTATCTCATGGTAGGATGCTTTTGGTCGACGGATCAATCCTTCTTTTTATGGGCACATCTGTTCTTTTTGGCCTCCTATACACATCCGCCGATTTATTTCGGATTGATGATAAGGCGAAAGGATAGGTGAAAAGTGTGCGTGTGTGATAGAGGAGAGTTTTCCGCCTTTTTAGAGCAGATGTAGTAAAATGGAAGATAATTTATTTATGCAGCCCTTCACTTTGAAATGATTCGTGTAATATGGTCATAATTTTACCCTTCTTCTTTACCTCTCGTCGAATCGTGTTGGACTTAGGAACAAAGGGTTTGAGATTTTTAGGTGGTTGGAGATATTCTAGAACCAATCCTGTTCTTCAGTTGATTTGTTCGATTAAAAGAATAAGTTAATAGTTGCACACAAACTCCCGTCAGAAGACGTATTTTTACTCTGAAACGATTTTGCTAGACTTTTTTTAACATCGCACTAACGAGATTGCCAAATTTTTAGTTTTATTTGGAATTTTATTTTTTTGTTTTATTTGACAGAGAAATGATTGCTGCACGAATACGGATGAATTCTATTCCTATGAAAAAATCAACAAATTTTTCAAACTATGTCCCTTAATGCTTCTGCCAATAAATGGTAATACAATTTGTAAACATATTATCTGTTGGATTGGATTTCAAGACAGCGTACGACTCAGTCGAATGAAACAAACATAACTTTCCAACAAAACTAGTTAAGCTGATTCGTATGTCGCTGGATGATCAACATCAATTAAACTTCAGTGAAATGCTCCAACCCATACCCTTTTCCTGGGCTTTAAAGTTCCTGGAAGAAGACGATTCTCATCCGTCGCACCAGCGAGATGACATCATCAGCCTTCTCCAACATATTCCGTCCGTCATCTCGTTGTACAAAATTGGTAACTGAATTAAATCAGAACATCATGGTTCAAGGATAGAAAAATGGTTGGTGCATTTTGCCGGAGCCCAAAAGGCTACAGGTTCGATCCTGCCTCAGGGCGATCTTTTCACAGCATTTCATTTCCATCGGTTGAACATTGAGTCAAAATTACCCAAACTGGCAACCCAAAGCAGGTAAAATTGCAATTTCAATGAAAAATCCATTTTTCGGTAGTACTTGCCATTGTGAAATCAAATCCAGATGGATATTGCAAAAAAAATTGACGTAAACATTAACATTGACGGTTTCTATCCCGTTTAGTGTTAAAAAATGAATTGTGGGCGGCCCAATTGACCGACTCCAACGATTAAATCAGCAATGAAATCTTCAAGAAATTTGGCCCCCATTTGATATTAAAAATACAAGTAAAAACAAAAAATTTGAACGCTTACCAAAAGTTTTCTACCATTTGGATTTGGATTAACGTTGAAAACAATTTGCTCAAAATTACCATTTTTAGGTGTATCAATAACACTGTTCAACACAAGATCGGGGAGCAGAACGCAAAAAATGGCGAAAATTTGGGGTCCCAGGAAACACCTGGTGAAGAAATTTTTGAAAAAAATGGAACGGGGCTTCACAGTTAACAAAAATTTTGTGAAATTTTAAAAATAACTTAATCTTTTAGGTGATAATGGGTATTTTTGATCGAATTTTGCCAAAAAACTGGGCGTGGGAGTAAAACAAATAAAAAGATGGCAGGAGTTACAATAAATGCAATAAACAAAAATTACAACTTCTTACGTTTCTTATTAATGTATAGGATTCGCCTAAACTTTGAGACCATGATTTTAACATTTTTACGTGGACCAAGCCATATACCAATCGACTCAGTGGATTTTAAATTCAACTTGTTTTTTCTTCGATAGTGCTACCAACAGTCTTTCAATTTTTCCAATAAAATTTGCATAAACCTTGAAAAATAATCACGAACTTGGCTCACTTTTTCCCTCAAATTTGTATATAACCCCTTAAGATATTCCACGCCGAATGCAGTCGCGCGCAGATTTCGAACAACGGATTGAAGGTACCGCAAACCCGTATGGACCAACATGGCTATTGCAGCTTTCGTCGCATTATGAAACGACAATGATTGGAAACGTGACAAGTAGGCGTGTTAAAGGGTTATACAGGGTGTTTGGTTCATGGTTAAGAATCTCTCGGGGGATGATAGACTATCATACTTGGAGAAAAAAATTGTTCTACACATACCCTCAAATCTCAACCGTTACAGAGTTATTGAACTTTTTGTGTAAAAAACTCATTTGCCTTAAAATACCTCTAACTTTAAACGTATACCTTGTATTTTAAATATTTTAGTTCCATTCGAAAGGTGAGAAAATTTCCTATTGAATGATGTTCTCATATCTTTTAGCTAATTAGTTTTAATTACCTTTAAGCTGTAAAGTAGTTAAAAGTTAGTTTTTTTGAGTAGGTTTTTGCTAATTTTCTCGAAATAATAAAGTATGATTATAGCAATATCCATTATCCAAAAGTTGGGTTTTAGGACGATTCATAATTTGTTCTTGGACGTCATATTCCTATCTCTTCTCATTTCTTTGTAATTTCATTACTATACTTTTCCTGTAACCGACTGGCAAGTGCTTAAAAGACTCTAACCTAAAAAACATGCTTTATATCGCTGTTTACAAGATTTCGTTGGAAAGCTGAGAAAATGTCCTATCAGTGTATGTACAAATATCTTTTAGTTAAGTGTACTAAATGGTTTTTTACTTACGAAATAACTCAAAATTTGTGTTTTTTGGAGAGTTTTTTAATTATTCTAATTATTAATCAACAAAATTAATAGTTACTCTTGTTCATTTGATGTCCGTTAATGTTCTCTATAACTTTTTATTTGACACTTTGTCTATATTTCTTTTCATTTTGCTGCTATTTAATAGTTAACACAGCATGACCCCGCCACAAATGTAGTGAGTTCGAAATCGTTATTTTTGCATATGAAACGATATGATAAAAACGATTTTGCGTCGAAACCAAAAGAGATAATTGGATGGAATCAAAGAAAGAACTGTGGAACTTGCTAAGATGCATTATTTCCATGATAATAATGGTGATGTTTATTATTTACTATTTTAATAGCGGTAAGCTTGAATCTAGTTGGTACCGCCACACGGTACTATCTTTGATTTTAGGCCTGAGTTTAGTCCGGCCTAAGACGTTAGTACCTGTCATTGCAGAAATGGCTGCATCCTGAAGCCAAATGAAAACAGTGTAAAAGGCCGCCATGTTCCTCTTGCATACATCTCAATAATTTGAATCAACTTTTCGAACTTTATGTGCAATATTATGGCCCATGTTGCACACAAACCATATGAGGGCAAGTAAGCAAGTTTTATCCCGTACGAAAAACAGGTGTAATCGAATTTTAAATGCATTTTTTTAAATATTCTTTATCGTCCTATATCTAGAAGGTGCTACACGCTCATTTCAAAACGCCACATCGAAGAGTTATATTGCAGGTTAGCAGAAGTTGAATCATATTGAAACAAACTGTCGAACGAAATTTTATAATTGGATTCAGAGTTGAAATTTTTTTTCGTTCGTTAGTTTACCTATGGCTATCAAAATGAGTGCAGTTTAACTTGCTCACAATTTTTTAGTTATTTTTACATGACGAGAATATATAATCACGATTTGTTCCCTTTTCTAGTTGTATCTTCTCACAAAGAACACCATAAGCAAGTGGAAGTTTATTATATTTTTACTGCTTTTGAAAGAGTTCAAAACTAAGATTGAATAAAAAATTGTAAATGCCTAAATAACACTTTTAAATATGACGGCAAACAAACTGTTACAAATATTCTGATTTTGATCGTTATTTAAATGTTATCGGAGCTTGCTTGTATTGCTTCGTAATTTATAATTTTCTAGCATATCTTAAACGATTTGCATTTCCGCTGTAGTACAAATTTTCGTTTAATTCTTTATGATAGAACAGATATGCACAGGGTATGAAAGAGCTGTGAAAGCTGAGACTAGACAGATGACTTGACAAAATGACGCAAAAAGTTGAATACGGAAAAATCGCTTAAATCGTGTCGGAACTTGAGGGGGGTTGTGTAATGTATTATCGGCAAAAAAATGGATACTTTAATTTTTTTCGATGCAAAGATTCTTTGTCTTTTCAGTCAGGAGCCACATCGAAATCTTGTTTTGCGGTATACACCATAACTCAAAATCTACTGGACAAACGTTGAGACGTTTGCACAGTTGTTTTTTCACAGCATTTCAAAAGTAATTAAGGGATCTTTTATTTTTTGGTCGATTTTCGATTTTTTCGTAGTACTTTGAAACCAAAGTCCGATTATTGCTAAAACAACGATTAACATGTTATTGTAAAATAATAATATTTAGCAGTTTGCAAAAAGCTCTTGTAGTTGCCTGGACAATGATGTGAAGAAGAAGAATTGTGCAAAATTCAGAACGATTGGTCCAAGAAATTTTGTCTGCATCCAGTATCAGATTCAATTTGTAAATTTATAATTGTCAATTCATTATCAGACAGATGGCAGACTATAAGAAGTAACTAATTATAATTTTTATTAATTAAAATTACTGGACTTTTGGTATTTTAGGCATGATTGGATAATCGTGCTGATAATTTAAATTACTTAATTTTCAGCAAAGTAGGTCTGCCAAATTCTATATGCATGGTTAGTAGACTAGTTGGGTAGGATGGTATAATAAGCCCCACTAGGCTAAAATTTCAGATTTCCATTCCATGGACGACATAATTATCTGAAGCAAATAAATAATTTTTATGGCATTTTTCATCTGTTGCAGAACAGCAACTGATACAAACTTTTCGAAAGATGTAAGCTTCCACTCTTTTTCTATAAGCATTTGATTTAATTTGGAGCAATCAGATTTGGCTGAACTGACAAACTACTAAGTGTAATGTTAGAGAAGCTCTTCAAGCCCTTGGAGTGGCTAGCGCCTAACAATACAACTCTATAACGTTCTCGATAGTATTCACCATTATTAGCAAAATAACGTTTTAGTCAATTATGGATCTTAAATAATAAATTGTTTAAGCGGTTACTCCACTGTAGAATTTTAAAACAATCGATTTTTTATTTATTAGTCTAAAATGTGCTTTAGGATGTAAAAAATGATATTCCAAAACATGGAGAACGAAAACAATTCAAAAATATTTTCAATTTTGCCGCAACACTTCTTATGTATAACCCATGTGTACTGCAAACTTTAACCGCGTTTTTCTCGAAACCACTGGCCGGAAATGTAACTCGAGCAAATGATTTTTAGTCGCTTTGAAATTTTCACAGCATATTCAAAATTGATTTTTCTAGTCACGTACGCAGGATTATATTTATTTGCTGATTTTTATGACATTCTCTACGTTTTTTCACTCAAAACTGTGCAATTTCGCTTAAAATCAAAATATCGAAAAAATCCTATGTACATCGCTATTGACACAAGGAATCAGAAAAACTTTAGTTTTTGGCGCTAGGTCAAATATCACGGGAGATAGATTTCCGTCCGTGGACCCCTTCCAAAAAAACGCGCATGAGGTGAAAATGCTGCAGAGCCGCCATCTTGTGATGAAATTGCTCGAAAAAAAAAATATTTTATTTGATACAATACTTATGTTATAAATCTCTTTCAACAAGATGTCGATTCACCATTTTATTGAGCAATAAAAAAATTCTCGAAATAATCAGACTATTAAATGGCATAAACAGTGAATTTTAAATCAACTTTATTGTACAGTTTTTTAACATAGCCGTGTATTGCTGATCAGAACGCAGCAATGGAAGTGGCAGCATCATGTTACCGGAAGAAGACAAAAATATGCAAAAATTTGTCATGCTTCTCTTGCATACATTTCGTTATTTTCAATCCTTTCTTCAGCTTTATTCTGGATAAATATGGCTCTCTTTGCTCGCAATAAAGATGGCAATAAATAAGCCAGTTTATCAGGTAGGAAAGACAAGCACTGTCGAACTACACTAATAAAATAAAATACCAATTAATGCATAGAAAACTACGCATTTTCAATAAAAGTGGAATAACCCATTAAGTGGGTAAAGAGTTCGTATCCATAAATGAATACAGCTCTTGTACGTCAACCTGGGTATGCTTTACCCTTTATTTTTCGCAGAACTGTTACAACAAAACGCGTTAAAAATATCCATTCATGAAAATCGCGCCAGAATGAAAAATACTGTCAATAGAATTATTTCTGAATTAAAAAAACATAAAATAACATTCATTTCACATTATTGTCTCCTTAACTACTTAACAAAATAAAACCGCCAACTGGATATATTTTTAATGGCTGGATCTTTTGGCTGCTCTAAAAATGCCAAACGCATATTTGCAACATCCTCAGTAGTTTAAACAGATTTTTATGAGCGTTGCCGAAATGTTCCGTTTCCACCACGTACTCAGATGCAGGCCGGTAATTTGCAGCTTCCGCTACGAACCTTAGTTTGCAGGTTAACTCGCTTAAAATAATTCTTAATGACTTTTCACTCATTATTATGATCAGTATATCCATTGACATTATCTCATCGAGTAGTTGTGAAATGCAAGCAATAAAATACCCATTTTTTGACAGCTCATAAAATGGGTAAAGTTTGTTTACCGTGTTTATCTACCCGCATTTTATTTATTTCCTCGTTCTTTCCTTCTCTCTACACGCTTGATTCCAAATGCACATCAAAGGGTTACAGTAGAGCACGTTTGGATAAATTGAGATCTATTCAATCAATTCAGATCAAAATTGTTTTTGTGAATTAGAAACAGAACTACAATAGGAATTGTTTTGATTCTTTTCTTTTTGCTTTTCGCTAAGAGAATAAGCGGGACCATTTAATTCGTTAATATAAATCGATAACATATTTTCACGAAGGATTGCCCATATATCTATTGTATCACACATCAAAGAAAGTAAATAACGGAAGAAAATTATTGTTTTTAGGGGATAGATCCAAACATATAACAATTGGATATAGATCGTAAAATGCAATATTTTATGAATTTACTTCCACTGGTCGTTAGCAAATTGAATCAGAATGTTAACAGCTTAGAAATTAGCTCCACAAATACCCTAAGCTAAGAGTAAATAATTAATTTTAAATATGTGCAATGTTCCAATAAGAATAAAATCACATAAAACTTCTGAATACAAAATGTTTTGAAATTTATTGTGAACACAACGGTGATCAACATATTTATTTCGATTTTTGGCATAAATCGTTCCAATTTGCATTGATGCATTATAGAAATATATCTATATTCTGCCTGCCACAGTGCAAAAAAAAAATTAAATATTATGCTCGTGAATATAAATGATCATTCTGTCAAAGTTTAATTTTCTGTTTGATCTTTGTTTACTTTTTATTTAAACCTCGCTAAAATACATGTATAATTTTAATTCGCAAACCTTCATTGATAATTGATCTTTATTCCAAACTTGTGAAAATTCACTTGAAACGAAAATAAATGTTCTCCCCCACGTCGATAGTTATCATGTTCAATTAGAATGACAATAACAGTTCATTTTAAATTCAAATTGAAATATTTTAACCAATTTTTTAATCAAAGTATGAAATCTCGACAAACATATAATTCCGGCTTAAAAGCCAACTGTCAAAATTCTCTTTGAAAGGAAATTCCGGACAAACCGTTACTCGCCAATCACAGATGTTGGCAGTAAACAAAAGAGAAAAATTTTCTCTTCCATTAACTGCTATGAACTGTGTTTATCCAGCGACGGTTTGTCCGGAATTTCCTATCAAAGAGAATTTTGACAGTTGGGTTTTAACCAGTAATCATATTTTTGTCGACAAAAAACTATCATGACACCAATTACAACCGATGGTTTAGCCACCTCTAACTCGACGAGCGCCTATTCAAACTGAATAAAACATGCATACGTGTATCAATTTATTTTCTTTTGTGCATATTATGTCACTACAAAGTACTGCACATCATCGGCCAACTTTCAACTATCCAACACGTTAAAGTTCTATGTTCAGAAACATATCGGCAACAAGTTGACAAAATTGTTTTCAAACCCTATGGAACGAGATATTTGACGAAGAAAAGCTATTTTACTACAAGAACATATCGGAATGAATTTACTCATTTTCTTTAAGTTGAATTTGTTGTTTTTAACATTGACGTGTAACGCAGATCAGAACGCAGCCATATAAATGACAGCATCTTTTGATTAAAGCTTACCAAATAGTTTAGGCCGGTTTAAAAGTTAGTCCGGATTAAAAACAGTTAGTACGGCTTTGTGCTTACGGCTATAAGAAAATTAACGAAAGTGCTAATAATAGCACTAACTTTAAACTAATTTACTTCTAAAAGAATACTAAATTCACTTAACTGAATGGTATTAATACATTTTTCTCTGTAAAATTTTCCTGGCTTTCGAATAAAAAGAAGAAAAAAAGTACAATAAGTGCCATACTTTTTCAATTAGATCTGGTATTAGTGAAAATGAGATAAACATATCCAAGTTGAATAACCCAAACTCATGAAAATAAGAAAAAGTAAGTGTATCATGTCAAAGAACGAATTAAGCAGCTCTTCAAGACTAACAATCTGGATTATTAAAATGATGAGGTTAACTATAAGGGTTTCCAAGAAATGAACGAAAAATCGATTAAATTTTTTTAATTTTCAATAAATTACTTTGAAAAGGCTACTTAAACTCATTAGCTGAAACATGTGATGGCATCACTCAATGCGAATTTTTTTCACCTTCCCAGTGGACCTAAAATATTTGAAATACAAAGTATAGAAATCATTATTCGAGTTCTAAAAGTTTGCAAAAGAAAAAACAGCCACGATAATATTGAACTGAAAAAAGGTGCGAAATCAGCAAAGTCGATTTTTATAAAAAAAATTTCGTGGTAACATAAAATCTCGACGTTTCATGCATTTTAAAGATGTTTGGCATCAAAAATACGAATTCGATTTCTGAAATTTCATGGGGTCCCCGCTTTGAAAAAAATTTCAAGTTCCGGCTTATATGGGAATTTCATATGTGACCGGACGGTTCAGTCTATATTTCCGGAACCATATAAGCGAGCCGTGCGAAATTTGATAGACATCTGTGGGGATAATATAGCTATCCTTTGGGACTAAGTTTGTGAAAATCGGCCCAACCATTTCCGAGAAACTTATATGAGTTTGCTAGTTTTGAAAAATGGCCGCTTTTCCCGGACACTTCCGGAACCGTCTATGGTGGTCAAAGTAGTCAACGAAAGTTTGTTTGGCCGTCGGTGACTTAGAACAGCGAATTTAAGTTGTTTGAGAGACCTTTTAGTGAAATTTTTATCTTTTTTGCTTTCATCGGAGTATCGGTTTGAATCACAATTTGCTATGTGATCGCACGCCACAACCCGTAACTCCGGAACCAGATGTCGGTTCGGGATAAAATTTAATAGCCATTTACGTGGACGCAACATCTTTCATTTGAGACTAAGTTTGGTTGAATCGGTCCAGCCATCCCCGAGAAACCGATGTGACTGTTATTCTGAATTTGGATACTTCCGCCGGGGCTTCCGGAACCGATGATGATGGCCAATGTGACCAAAACGACTTTGAATGGCTGTTAGTGACCTAGTACTACAAATCGAAGCAGTTGTGGTCACATTTTGGAAAAATTTTCACCATTATACATTCATTGCAGAATTTATTAAAATCGACATTTTCTGCGTGATCGTACTCAACACCCTGTAATTCCGGAACCGGAAGTCGGATCCATTATAAATTCAATAGCAGCCTATGGGAACGTTGCACCTTTCATTTGGGACTAAGTTTGTGAAAATCTGTTCAGCCATCTCGGAGAAAAGTGAGTGAGATTGTGCTCGTGTACACACACACAGACGCACATACACACACATACATACACACAGACATTTGCCGAACTCGACGAGCTGAATCGAATGGTATATGTCACTCGGCCCTCTGGGCCTCCGTTAGAAAGTCAGTTTTCAGAGCAATTGCAATACCTTTCTATTGAGAAAGGAAAAAACCGATTTAATCCACCTAGCAGTGAGATGAGACATATTCTTACCCATATCACTATTGGATCATTCAATAGTTTGGAGACCTCATCCGAAGTATAAACCCAACTGCAGTTGGGATGAACTCAGTTTCGAGTCAATCACTAATAAAACCTCAAACTAAATAAATTATAGAAAACCAATAAAACAAATCAAATTGAAAAATTTATAGGGCCAAAACATGAAAAAAGTAATCAAGCTTATAAAATAAGTAGAATAATTAAAATAAACCGAAATAAAAAAAATCAAATTCGTCCAGCTCACCAAGTGCAAATTTTGACAACAATAAAATAGCTATAAAATTAATAATTTGTTTCAAACTAACAAATGGGGTGAAATAAATAACAGGAATGAGTAAACAGAATTAATAAAATAAAGAAACAATAAAATGCATGAACTGGGCAAAAATCAATAAAATTGAATAACTAAATGAAATGAAAGAATTGCATGAAATGAATAAAATAAAAAGTATACCAAACGAATAAAATGGATGAAATAAACAAAATAAATAAAATAACTAAAACAAAATAAATAAAATGAAACGAATGAAAAAAAATTTTCACCTCTGTTCATTTGACACGACTCAGCGCGTTAGCATAACTAAGCCGGACCTCTTTAAAATATGTAAAAATAAAGAATTTAATATAATTAATATTTTATTTGTAGCAACTTGTTGTCACAGCTATTTCATTATAGGGGAACCCGGGGTTATTAAGACAGTGGGGGTACTTCGGACCCCTCGATTTCTCAGAAAATAGCAAGACTTTCTGACTATCGTACATATTCGTGGAACCGCTATTCTGAAACAATAATTTTGAGAGCTGAATTTGATTCTTTGTTCTTTGTAGAAAGGAGATACAACGTGTTTCGTTTTTTGCCATTCTCAAATCAAAAATCATTATAGTGGAAAAACCGTGATTAAAGTAACAAATAAAAGTGAAAAAATATAAGATAAGTGTTTTGGAAAGCTTGAGGCTCCTATTTTATGAAATGATTTTTGTTTGGGTGAAAACACAAATATTTTCGAGACGCTCAACACATTTGTGCGAAATGAGCGAACGGGGCTATTCGGACCCCCTATTCCGTCAACCACCGTTCAGCGACGCCATTTTGAATTCCACGATGGCGACTTCCGGGTTAACCACATTCACTATAACCCAGTCAATATGAGTATTTTTATGGAATGATCTTAACGAGTAGGTTTCAAAAATTGATTTTTGGCGCCATTTTGAAATCAAAGATGGCGACTTCCGCTATAACCCAATCAATATGGATATTTTCGGAATGGTCTTGTAGAGTAGATGCCAGAAATTGATTTTTGATGGCTACTTCCGGTTTAGCGAAATTCGCTATAACCCAATCAATATGGGTATTTTCGGAATGGACTTGACGAGCAGGAGACAAATATCGACGTTTAACGCCATTTTGAATTCCAAGATGGCGACTTCCGGGTTAGCCATATTCACTATAACCCAGTCAATATGAGTATTTTCGAAATAATCTTAACGAGTAGGTTCCAAAAATTGATTTTTGACGCCATTTGTAAATCCAAGATGGCGATTTCCGATTTAGCAAAATTCACTATAACCCAATCAATATGGGTATTCTTGGAAGTTGTTTTAATTAAACAGTTGAATTTACTTAAATGTAAGCAATATGTTTAATTTGAATAGATTCAAACTCCCAACTCACACCACATATGTCTCTTTCTTCTCTCTCTTCCACTCTCAGCGCACTCTTCTAGATGAACACATAAAAATATTTTGCATTTTGCTGGTTTATGATTAGATCTTATATTTGAGAGTGATTTAGATGATAGCCCATATTTTTCATGTGGGAACTTCGGTATACCGGAAGTCGCCATCTAGAATTTTAAAATGACGCACAGTGTCGCCAAGCCGGACAAAACCTCAAAATTTTGTTTTAGATTTTTCGTGATTTAACATTTTTCTCTGTTTTTTAACAGGTTGAATAGAGTCTTCTCAAAATATTAAGTCCCGAAGACGAGAGTTCAATTTTTTACAGAACTTCAAAGGTGAAATAGATGATGAATTCTGAGGAAAACTCTTTTTAACCCTTAAAGGCGCAAAGCAATTTTTTTTCAAATTTTCTGAAAATTGTCTAACAGTTTTAATACGTTACTATGATAATTTTGAGATGGTTTTCGCAATGTTGTTTTAAAACAACATTGCGCATTTAAGGGTTAAACCTAAGTTATTCAAATGAATATATCTTTTTAGTTAAGATTTCGATTGAGGTCTAACTGATTTCATTTGAAAGGTTATTTGCTGGACTTATAGCTGCCATTCGATTTAGTCGACACACGCCTTTCCTCTCGATCAGACATGAAAAACAAATAATAAAACGAGCAATATTTTAAAGTTATAATGTTCAAAGTGGCTGCACTTTTTTTTTGAAACGGTTCGGAAAGATCGCTTGTTGTTCATTATACTTGAAAATTAGTGTACTTTCCGAAAATGAATATCTTTCTGCCCCGAGGTGTGAAAAAGGTGATTTTTCATGATACGTCTGAAGGAGACGCATGGTAGCCTTTGACTACCCAGGGTTCGCAATATAATTTATAGATGTGTCTTATCATTATCAACAATTGAAAAAATGTGTATTCTGCTAAAAAATTCACCGAAACTAATTTTTTGAAAATGAATTTTCGGAAATAGTGCACTTTATATTCGTAAATGTTAAATTTTCGAACCACCCTAAGTGACAAAATTTTGAGGATTTAAAAAACAAAAAATAAACATCAAATATGAATTCAGCGTCACAAAATTACCCTAATGTGAAGTTTTCATCAAATTCGGGCCACTTTTGAGGTTTTGTCCGACTTTTGTATGGAAGGTCACTGTGTGACGCCAAGCATCGACGTTTGTCTGCTACTCGTCGAAACTATTCCGAAAATACTCATGTTGATTGAGTTGTAGAGAATCTCGCTAAGCCAGAAGTCGCCATCTGGGATTTGAAAATGGTGCCAAAAATCAATTTTTCGTGGAAAACCTTACGGGGAAGCACCAGATTTATTTATTTCTGGCACCTACTCGTCAAGACCGAAAATATCCATATTGATTGAGTTATAGTGAATTTAGCTAAACCAGAAGTCGCCATCTTTGATTTCAAAATGGCGCCAAAAATCAATTTCTGGCACCTACTCTTTAAGACCATTCCGAAAATATTCATATTGATTGAGTTATAGCGAATTTCGCTAAACCGGAAGTCGCCATCTTTGATTTTAAAATGGCGTCAAAAATCAATTTCTGACACCTACTCGTCAAGACTATTCCGAAAATATCCATATTGATTGAGTTACAACGAATTTCGCTAAACCGGAAGTCGCCATCTTTGATTTCAAAATGGCGTCAAAAATCAATTTCTGGCACCTACTCTTCAAGACCATTCCGAAAATACCCATATTGAATTGGTTATAGCAGATTTCGCTAAACCGGAAGTCGCCATCTTGAATTTCAAAATGGCTTCAAAATCAATTTCTGGTACCTACTTTCCAAATCCATTCCGAAAATACCCATATTGTTGGGGTGTGGGCCATAAGGAGTCTTGCAGACCCGTCTCTTCCATCTTTCCTAAAATCTTTTGCATTCAAAAGGACTTAGAATATTTTTTTGCAAAAACCGTGTTAGTTGCGAAATCCGCGCAAAATAAAAACTGCTGAAATTCTTCTAAATTCTTTGCATTTAAAAAGATTTAGAAATTTTTTTCATAAAATGCATTCAAAAGGACTTAGAATATTTTTGCAAAAACCGCATTAATTGCGAAATCCGTGAAAAAAAAACTTCCAAAAATATTCTAAGTCTTTTGCTGAGAGTAAAAAAATCTGGGTGTAATAAACACAATTTAATCACGATAATTACACTAAGATACTAGGTGAGTAAGATTCAATGAAGTATCACAATTTCTATCCAAATAGATATCTCGCGCCAGTAAAGGCAATTACATGACATTCTGTTTTATTGTTCTATGATTGTCGAGCTATACCGGAATGAAGGAAACACCCCTGTCTTTGGAAAAAAATTATTCAATTTAATATAAGAAACACTCCCAACGGTCGAAAGTCCAGAGATTGAATTGCATATTTTACAAATCGATATTTTCAAAAAAAAAAAATGCAACAAACGATAAATATGTTGAAAATTCTCGGCAGCCGGCTGCCCTGAGCAATTAACACATGATAACACTTCTCAGAGTTGTTAGATCGAATGACTGATCAAGGTGGATCCACATTTATGTTACCATTTATCCCATCCCACTAACAACGTGACAACCGTGGAGATGTAGAGGTATACACGCTCTACATAACAACAGTTATCACACAAACATTCCCTTCATTCCCCGATGACTGTAAGCACGTGGCCGGTGCCGTTGTTGGCTCTTCTGTAAGGGATATCCCGGAAGAAATCACACACGCGGTATTAATAAAACTCAATCAATTCTTCTGATATTTTAATTGAGAGAAAGTTTACATGTGCTTTCCAAAATGCTGCAATTTCTAATTTTTAGAGAGCTATCCTAATTGTATTGGTACAAACATGGAAAATTTCAACAGAATTTGTGTCAAAATATTATTTGTCAGAATTATAGTTTCTGCTCATAATCACAACTTCGGGCCCGGGGAAAAACTCTACATCCAAGCCCCACTTTCTCTCGCTTTTCATAATGCACGCTAACAATATCGTAATGTATTGTAAGGTATGGTTGTATGTGACGAAAATGTTTTGCAATATTTTCACAAAAAAGAAATAGGGTTTTCTGTTATCGTGCTTTCACACGTATACGTCCAACACTACATAACAATCATTCACTAGATGTCGTCATTCTCATTGCCAAGCTCATTGATCCATAAGGTGAACGGCTGAGCTTTATGAGCGAAGAGCTAATCACATGCCATCGGGGTCGTAGCAGCTGTTGCTCGTTTTTTTCTATATACTTCGAGGTAAAAAAGGAATATCACAAACTTTAATCCAGTCGAATTTTGTTTTTCGGTTAACGCTCCCCTTCCTAAAATTCCAACAGCAGTGCTTTCCAGAAGAACGACCATGATTGACAACGATGACGAGGGTCACAACGACGCACGATGCGAGAACCAACAAACTCCCTTCCACGGAACCACGAAGAAACAGGTGCAAGACGTAAACTCAATCAGTTCTACCGACATTAGTTTGCCACACCAGCCAGCCAACGCCAGAACAACTCAGCCATCAGGGTACCTGATTCGAATACTTTCGCGTGCATGAAAGTGCCACACAAATATACAAATATTGCCTCCTACATGCGATTTGAAATGATAAGTTCTTGAATCGGTGGAAGAAGAAGAAAAAAATGACGAAGGTACACGTATTAATATAGGTACACGGTATTTAAAATGTACCATGCGCAGTAGCGACCTGCTGGAGTGAGAACCTGACGTTGTAGGACCTCTTTTGCTCGGTTGGGTTTGCTAGAGTGGAACCAGTATGCTACCTTGTACTGGCTTTACGTGGTAGCTCTGTTGCGCATATGGGTAAACAGTTATCAAATGGGAGACTTTTCGTTAATTACCAGTTGATGCTCAGTAAATTACCATGCGCTTCCATTGTTTATAAGAGCTGCAGCGTATTGATTTTTTTTTTTTGGTTTGATTAGGGTACATATCGGGCGAGTGTCTTACCAACTCTATTGTGCCACTGCAGTTATTTTCAAATGTTGATTGTCAAGAAATTTATTATTAATAACTGTCATGAAGTCCACAGTAAATGTAAGTTATTCAAACCACACTTCAATACTCAGAGTGAACTCTGCCCTAGTGAAAGAACCAACGATGGCATTAGAAATTTACCATCTTCTACCATCAGATTACGGACGGAGAAAAACATTGTAAGGAATTCCTTACTGAAGCTATCGATATCGGAAGTACTACTCAGCTAGTGCTGTCCAAATAGCAAATACTTCCCAGTCACAGCAGTGGATATCCTAGGAAGCCAGTGGCGGATCCAGGGAGAGGGTCCTAGGGGTCCGGACCCCCTCCGAATTTTTTTAACTTGTTAAGAGATTTTAAAATAATTTCTGTTTTAGATTCGTTCTAAGCTCAAAATCATTCTAAATCAGATTTAACCACCAAAACTTACTTGAGGTTATTAGATATTACGTATTGTACACTGAAAATTTCAAAATAGAAATTCCAGACCCCCTCCGAATTTTTTTTCTGGATCCGCCCCTGTAGGAAGCAGTCGGTGTTAGAAAGCAAAATCCGTGTGGATTGAGTGACAAGCCATGTCATGCTGTGCTACACGTACTTATATCTTATACATACTTATACAGACATACCACGAAAAGCCATCGGATATCAATTCTAAAATGTGTGAAGAAAACAGCATCTCCACGGCGATGACGAGCATGTGAGCTCGAGAGCACATAGGAGCATATCTTCAGCAAGCACACGTTATAGTCACACGGTCGGTTGGGATGGTGTCAATGAAAATGGCGAACGCCAGTCATGTTGAAGCTTTATGGCAGTTACTTTCGAAATACATCCGGAGGAACATTTTAAAGCTCTTTAATGGTAGCTCCTCGAAGTCAGTGGAAGACGAAAACAACACTGCTAGGTTTGGCCCCGGCAAGTAGTGGATTAGTACGTACCAGTTGAATGAGAGCTGGGCGGGCGGGGTAAGATGGTTTCAGAATAGGTATCCTGCTTATTAGAGGGAGTCTAGAAGCGGGAGTGTCATTTCCATGCGAAAATTAATCGTATCTAACGCATCTGTTAGTTATGACTTATGAGCCGTTTCGACCAGAGGAAAATACTGTTGTGAAAGTTGTAATCTATATTGAAAAGAGTTACACCCATTGGCATGACAAGCTATGATAATGGTAACATGTTTTGCATATCTGCATAACACTAGAGCATGTACCTACATCTTGACCAGATAGACGCTATATAAAATAATGGAGATCACTACTTGTCTTACGAATCAAACAACTCCTGGCTGATGTTCCGTAAGTGCAGAAGTTTTGTTTGCTGACGGGAAACATAGTTTTTCATCAGCAGTTTGTTTAGGTCTTATAAAAACAGCTATAACATTTCGATTTTTATTACAATGCTATACACATAATTCAATTGAATCACCGATCGTCACTTCATTAGTAACTTTAAAAATAAAAGTAAAAATTGCAAAATTTTACTCACATTTGCGACATTTTGGCAAAGTATATTGCTCGTCGCTGTTCAATGCCGTTCACATTTAGCTGTTTGTGATCGAATTTATCGTTTTGGTAGGCTGCAGCATTTCGCTTCTTCGGCAAACCGCGAAGTATCCAAAAGCACCAGCCACTCTCGCTGTGGAGGATAAGCTAAACAAGTATTGCTCTCCTCGCCAGCTAACATCAGTGTTGCTAAAGGAGCGAGAAGTCAACGCACCATTCTCATTCGTGCACGAGCGCGAGACTCACACTGTATGTTCCCTACTGCTATGCACACATTTTCGAGGAACTCACAAACATGGGACAATCAGAATGAGCGGTAACTATTTCTGTTTCGTGTGAGTTATCTGCCTTTGCTGTCGGCTCGTGTGTCATTCGCACTCTTGTCGGCTCGCTGGATATCAACTCTAACGGCGAGTGGGTTACCATGCTGGGACTCCTCGGTTGCAGGTTTTCATTCTATACCACCCACTTCCGAATGCTAAAAACTCTTTACGGCTCTGAAGATGATCAAGAAGCCCACCTTCATAGCCGACAATTAAGAACCACTGTAGGAGCAGCCAACGATAACACGATTGTTGTTGACCTGGCCGGTCGGAAGCGACACCCCACCTTTTCGCCATGCTGCAGAGTAGCAATAGCAACAGAGATGTATTGATGAAATAAAAGTTGACTTGATCAAAATATTTCGAGTTTTTTTAATGAAATGTATAACTAATGCTTTAGCCTACATTTTTGCCTGAATTTCCTGATTTTTTTAAATTTTACTTGTTTGGCGTACGAAATACGAAAGACTACGTAAACATATCTTAACTACCTTGAAACGAAGAAGTTGTCCAGGATAGTAAATCTCAATCCAAGTAGTGGTAAGGTCTCATAGGCATTTTTTAAATATACTGCAAGGAACAAATCAAATTCTGTATTAAATATGGGAGAAGTAAAAAGATAAAATTATCCAACGACTTACATGCTCCTGGAATCAGGAAACAGAATATATTGGTTCAAATGGCACGCTCCTCCGTATATAGTCGGGGATTTGTGCTTTACTGTCTTCTCATCATTCCTTTAGTGGAAGGAAGGGAGGAAGCTGAATTGGAAGGGTGATAAAAATATCAGCACAAAAACAAACATCAGGTAGGCCAAACTCACAAGTAGTTCAAATCGCGTGAGAGTAAGCCTAAAGCTCTTATCACATTGGATAAGAAACTTTAGCATGTCTCTGAGCTTCTGTTGTCCTAACACGGTGTCGTTTATGTAAGGACGGCCGAAAACTCGAAATCGCAATTGCGCTACTGCTGGACAGTTGCATATCAGATGATATGAGGTGCCGTAGTCGGATTCACAAAGATCATATGAAAAAGACTCAGCGCGCTGAATAGTTGCCATGTGATAAGTGAGTTTGCAGTGGTCGGTTAAAACCCTGGTCAGCATACCACAGTAGAGCTTCGAAAAATGTAGGAGATTTTTCGAAATCAGTGGGCACGGTTGTTCTAGAAGCGCCTTTGTTTGGCGACACGTTTATAGATTTCTCCAATAATTGCGATGCTCGGACGAAGCCTACAACCGTATTTGCCTCAGCTAAGGGCCTTGATTGCAGCCTGACTATCGGAGCACAAGTTTATAACTTTGCCGGACTAGCTCTGTTGAAGGAACGATTGTACCCTGCAATCGCAAAGATTTCTGTTTGGAATACAGTACAGTATCTACCTAGTGAGTGAGATTGTTCCAATCTCATTTCACGACAGTAGACACCCTTAGAGAACCGTCAGTGTAACAGACCACTTGCGTTTGTTGTTGTCTTTCCATATAGCCAGACAACCACTCCTCTCGAGAGGGAATCTTCACATGGAATGTCCTGTAAGGAAAACAACATGTGAGTGTAATATCGCTGGGGGGCAAGAATATCTTCACCCCTTGTAACCATTTGTGACCACAATCGCGTATGACTGGTAGCAAGATCAACATGGTTACTGTTAACTTTGACTGGACTCTCATAACCTCTCCCCTCTGCCACCACGCAAAGCATCCGTATGGCAGTATTGGACGTGCAATTGTCGTGTAAATCCAATAGATGTTTTTGGGTTTGAGACCCCAGGTCTTTCCAAAAGTTCGACTGCACTGCCCGAAGGCCATGCACGCTTTCTTGACTCTGAACTCAATGTGAGTAGACCAATTCAGTTTGGAATTCAATATAACTTCAACGTATTTGACTTGATCTGAACACAGTAGCTCAGAATCAAAGAACTGCAAGGGACGAACCCCGGTTATTATTCGCTTCTTCGTGTAAAGAACCATTGAAGTTTTGCTTGGGTTGACTAATAATTTAACTTGTCGACACCACTGTTCGACAGCTCTTAATGCCTGTTGAATTAAGTCGTAGATTGTCCCGATGCAAAATACAGTAATTAGTATTTGGTAATCGTCAGCAAACCCGTAGGTTGGAAATCCAAGCTCATTGAGTTTCTTCAAAAAGCCGTCGGCTACCAAGTTCCATAACAAAGGTGACACAACGCCTCCCTGAGAACAACCGCAAATTCTCAACTTCCGTATCTCAGCCTGTCGCAGTGACGATCATAGTATGCGGTTACTAAGCATTGCGTTTATGCAACCCGAGATACGTGCAGATACCCCATGACCGCACGTCGCTTTCAGAACAGACATTGTCAAAAGCACCTTCAATATCTAGGAATACACCCAAGCTACAATTCTTAAGCGAGAAGGCCTTCTCAATGCTGTAAACAACATCGTGAAGCAAAGTGATCATGGATATCCCACACTGATATGCATGTTGCATTTTGTGCAGTGAATATTCAACTAAACTAACGTTCCTGATATGATGATCCATTCCAAAGCTTTCAGAAGAAAAGAACTTAAGCTGATAGTCCAAAAATTCTTGGCTTCTTCATAGCTGGAGCAAAGCTGTCAACTGCCCACTTGACCTATTCTGTGGTAACCAATGTGCGTGCTAACGCCCACTAGTCCGAATCACCAGAATGAGATCTGTGAACATTGTTCAGCTCTGGATCGATACATCCTGGAAAGTGTGCGTCGAAGAGACAATTAAGAACATCTTTTTCGTCCGTCACATAAACACCATCTCTGGTTTTTAAGGAATTCACCTGAAAATCTTTCGATTTCGAGACAATTTTATTCAACCTGCTAGTCTCGTTCAGACTAGAGACATTAGTGCATAGGTTTTACCAGCCAGCCCGCTCTGCAGATCTAAGACCTTTTTATTCACGCACTACGCGCTGACCTGAAAGCCTTCGTAGGGTGCTACTATGAATGAGTTTGTCGTATCCACGACGTCATCTAAGTCATCTATTTGAATAATTGTTGGAAAATATCCATGAAATTTAGATGCCAATTTTTCCAAACAGAGATCACAGTTTGTGGATTTTGGATTACGAAATGTTATTACATTGAAGGTGATATCAAAATGATCGAAAAATACTTATATTGATGATCTGATAGAGACTAAGTCGAATCACAAATTATTTGACTTACTAAAGTTAAGTATTATGGTATGTCACTATTTTGAAGCTAATATCTCTGTTATTTAGTGATGGCTTTCCGTCTTTTTACTACCAAACAATACGGAATTAACTAAAACTATGTTCTCTTGCTACATAGTTTATGTATTTCAATAGTACACTATTAAAAAAAATTCATATTTCGAATAAACGTGATGCGGACTCGATTTGTGCGTACTAAGAGGCATGGGTTTGGGAGATTGGGTAATGTTGGAACAGTTTAAGCTTTGCTTTGTTTTCAAAATGCTACGAAGCTAATCTAAAGCGATTCTTGATAGTAAACCCAAATGAAATGCCATATGACCACTAGAAAGCACGGATTTTTTTTATTATTATCGCAGGTTTTCAAGCATTACTATTTTACAACCATCAAATTTGTTAGAGTATATTCAGCAGTGTAGCATTTTATATGGGAATTATAATTGGAATGGAACCAATTACAAATTTTGATTTATTATTTCGAACAGTTTTGCTTCAAATTTGAAACCTGGTATATACCGCCGTTTTTTTATTGCTTCATTTGAAGCACGTTTAGAATTGTGTTTTGCATATAAAAAAGTATTCAGTACATACACTCAGATTCGAAGGATTGTGGAAAATTATTAGGAGCCAAGCAACGACTTAATAACACGTTCTGGAATGGTTCATTTTTAGATTGATAATTTTGACAGCTCTATAACAAAAAAAAACAAAAACTTACTGTTCTCAGCCCATTTGTTCAAACTAGATCCGGTTTAATTCTAAATTCTATTAATTTAGTCATCAATCGGTTAAGAAAAAAATATTGTTTATTTAAGTTTATTTGTACATTATTAAAAAGTAATTGGAAAAATTAAAATTTCAAATTTCGTAGAAGAACTGAATATTTCCTTTGGCGAGCGAGGGCTTCCTCATCACACTCCTAAATATGTGTTTTTTCTTTTCTCTAGTGCGTGTAGGGGTTCAAAATTATTTTCCCTTGACAACGGTGGGGTCAAGAAAAACGAAAAGCCTTTTTTCATAAAGATAGGTGCTTCCCTCGCAGTACTAGAAGCTGCTCAAATTTTACCTCCAAACGCTCAATACAATTCATTTTTCATTATCGACGTAAACTGTCCCTGGCAGCACTGCTCCATAGGAATCCAATCAAACTAATTGCAATAACAGTTCCAGAGCTGATCCGTATAACTCGTAATACTCAAATAAAAGGCAATAGTCACATTTATCAGCCTTATCCTACTTGTTTTTGTGAGCAAATCTCACCTCAATCAAAAATTATAGCTGTTTAAAAACGTTTAAACAAAATTATAAAAGAATTACATTTTCGTATTAAACTGTGTTATAAACGTCATAAGTAGTTAAAATAACAGAAAATTATAACAAGTAACATCGCGAGATATACACAGAAAAAAATATTTTGTGATTTTAAATGTATTTTCATGCACAAATTTGGAGCTTGAATATACATGTAATATTAAGTTATACTACAAATACGCACAACTTATCGTGCTTTCATCATCGATTTTTAACATAATTTTAAGCGTTCATTAAAATTACAGTTTCATTAAAGACGATACCAATGCACTTTAATGTATTTTTAATCCAATATTACTGTAAAATAAACGACATGTAATATCACACGAACGAAAGTGTAAAATCATATGCTTTTTGATGCTCCTCTCGAGTGCATCGAATTCAACTTAATTTTCAATCAATTTTTTTATTCAAGCTTTGTGCGTTCACATTCGTATTGAATTACATGTCGTTTAAATTTCATTATTTTTTGGTTTGTAGTATTGAAATGTTTTTGTTATGTCTTTCTGATCGGGGTATTGTACCATCAATAAATTAGTTATGGGAGAGGGTGAACAGCAAATTGTTTTACTGAAGGTTACATAGCCTTAAGCTCTAAGATGAGTCTATTGTGTTGATAGATTAAAATCCATTCACGAATTACATTGCACGCTCTTGAAAAATGCTACATTTTTTACATCACCGTGGTTGTGTCTTATACACAACTCTATAATTATTTCAATCAATCAACGAATTGATAGATAATATTTGCTTAATGATGAATGTCTTTCAATTAATGTCAACGTATGTTTGAAAATGACGTGACAATACAGCAAAAAGACATCAATAGGAAATCACAAAGAGCGACTAAAAGGTTGCGACTGGTCGATAATCAAATAAATTAGGATTAACGTTTCGAGTGCATGTCTTCAGTTTGTCTCTCGTTTTGTTTCTTGTTTGTTATAAAATAAAATGAGAGAGATGATCAGAAATCGCAGAGAAAAGAGAGGAAAAAAAGAATCAACCATTCCAAATCGACTCAAGAGCATCTCTTCTATCTTATATATACCGTTAACGCAAGTGCTTTCGGAATTGCGCACTGATTTTCGAATAAATCGACATTTTCGACCTTACGTCTTCGTTATCCGTACAACTTTGATGCGTTAGGTGCAACAACTTTTATTAAAACTGTTTCCCAAATTGTGGTTAAACAAAACTTAAATCAAACAAACATTACAAATTGCTTTAAGTAGTTGTACATTTCTTCCAATCTTGATGACGATCGTGAATAAAAAATCAAGAGCCATTTTTTTTGATTCAAGAAGCAAACCTTTTACTAGGCAGATTAATTTCAACATATTTGTTTAGCGAACTGACGAATTGACTTATAGAGTGTAACTGCAAGCATCATAGCAATTCCAACTGCTAGAAAGAACAAAATAATAGGCCATACACATTGTCGCTGACAAAAGTTTTGCAAGAATCGGATAAATTGCAGTAATTTAAAAACATCTCTCCTAAAACAAAGCCTCTCCGGCAAAGCAGAAGTAAGTGCAATGTGTTCTCTTCCATGTGTCAAAAGCAAGTGATGCTGAAATTATTGAGCTCACCCGTATTTATAGTTTCTAGTTATTATTTTGGGGTGGTCATCAATGGTACACTTAAACTTTACGTAAATTAGAAGATGTCAGTAAACAGTGTTAAGTGATTTTCTTTCGATTAGTGAACGATTTCTGGACAGCCTCCTTTAGTAGATTAAAAATTGGATAGTTTCTACTAGGAGGACCCGGAGCTATTAAGACCATGGAGGTAACTCGGAATCGTAAGACTTTCTGACTGTCGTACATATTCGTGGAACCGCTATTCTGAAAACATTTTTTTTGACAGCCGAATCTAATACTTTGGTTTTTTTAGAAAGGAGATACAACGTGTTTCATAATCATAATGATAAAACTGTGATTAAAGCAACAAATAATACTGAAAAAATAGGTAAAAGTTTTGGAAAGTTTGAGGCTCCTATTTTATGGATTGATTTTTGTTTGAGCGAAAACAACGAAGCGAAATATTTTCAAGGCGGTCACCAGTTTTGTGTGAAATGAACGTACGGGGCTATTCGGACCCCCTATTTCATCAATCGCCATTCAGCGGCTTGTGGCTACGCACGCGGTACGGCAAAGGAAATACATGATGTGCCAATTGACAACTTTGACTACTTAGATTATTTTTTAATGCAATTTATTTGTTTTTGCTTCTTAATCAGTTTCTTCAATAAAAATTCCTTAGGTAATTCTATGGTAAAAAATCCCCCAACATCGCAAAAGGATGCAAAAACGTAGACTTTTGCAAATCGGCTCCTAGTGTTACCATGAAATGGTACAAATGAATTTTTATGGCTCTAAAATGTGGCTGAGTTTTCAAACCTCGACAAACATATGATTAGGGCTCAAAAGCCAAACGTCAAAATTCACTTTGAGGAGAAATTCTGTAGAAACCGTCATTACTCAAGCACTACACATTCCAGTCAACTAAAGAGAAAAATTTTCTCTTTTTTTGCTATCAACAATCATTCATTTTTTCTTCTTTCCTTTGATCCTGCCGAACGGGTTTAAAATAGCAACAGAGAATCTGGCATTGGCATTTTTAAATTTCCTTTTTCTTTTTTCCCTTTTTTATTACGACTAATATGTAGTAACATTTTCTTTTTTATTTTTTAACGACATTTAATTAGCTAGATATTACTGAGTAGGGAAAGTTATAAAAATTTAAAGCCATAGTACTAAGGTGAGAGCAAGGATGTGAAATATACAGATCAGAAAACTAGAAGTTGCAGGGTCATAAGAAACTGGTTTAAAATCTTACGGGTAGTCTTTTGTCTTCTGTTGACAGGAGTCGAGCTTAGGCAGTAACATGTCTCCAGGTGAATACAGACTTGTCCCTCTTTATCGTGAGAACCGACGGTAATGAGGGTCAAGTCTGTCTTTACCAGGAGATATGTTGGAAGACTTGGGTGATTCGTAGTTATGCTGCCTAAGCTCGACTCCTGCCAAGAGAATACAAAAGATTAGTCCGCAAGATTTCATATTTTTCGTTTCCCATTCTGCTCACATACTTACTTATTCTGATATACGCTGGCTTAAACTAACATTTGAGAGTTTGAAAATACTTGATTTTTTCTTATTCACCGTTTCGTCATCACACTATCCCATCGAAAATTGTTGAACAACTTCTATGCTAACTAGCGCTGAAATCCCGACTCAGTTCCAAAAGATAAACACACACAAAAAAGTACAAACCTCAGCCTACTAATCCAACATTTAGGGCTAATAACTGGTGCTAATTAGGCAACCCCTCCTAGCGCACATCAACCCGGCACAACTTTACTGAAAACACAAAGAAAAACGCTTTTAATCCACCTAACAGTGTGATGAGACATTTCTTATAACTCTTATCACTCTCTTCGGATATTATATCGTTTGAGAACATTTAGAACTTGATGCTTCGCGATGTTTTTGATAACACATACTACATGGGATAGCGGCAGGACTCAGAGAATCGCTCAAATCAGCATAGGACAACATCAGTGCTAGAAATCTCAAACCAAATCAATGGGAAAGCGAAAAAATGGCCAATAAAATAGACATACAAACGAATTATTGCTAATGCTCTGTTAAGAAAATATCTAAATTCCTCAATAAATGCATTGTGGTGGGAAAACTGAATTTTCCTAAAGGGGTTATGTATATTGTACTGAGCCAAAAAAATCGATTTTTTTTAATCGATTTGAAGTTTATACTTTACTCAAATTTACAACGCGACTGAGAACTAAGAAATCAACGCTTTTTCTTGTAAAAAGCGATAGTAGCAGTGATACCATTCAAAGAAAATCAACAGTGAATATTTCCAGACTTGGTTTTATTTCCTATTTAAGAACTATTGTGTTTTTTACATCCTAGATTGCATGATTCAGTGATCGAAACCCAAAACTTCATAAAGTATTTGAAATTATTAAATTAAAATTTATGTTTGCTATTGAAATTGACAAAATGATAGTATATATAGAATATAGTCCCTTTGGCGTTGGTTAATTTTTCGGTCCCACCTATCGCCCTTACGTTTTTTTACAATACCAATTTTACAATTTGTGGGAGTTTGGTGAAAATCGATCTTACTGTCCAAACGGCATAATTCCGAAACCGTAATTTTTGAAGTTTTAAAATTATGCAGAATTAATTTTTCAGACAATAGTAACAGAGTTCGTGTCTTTAGCAAATTTGTTGAGACTTTATTGTAGTCATGAATATTAACCTGAGAAAATTCACCATAAATACTTCTTGGACGATATACCGTCAAAATTACTTTATCAAATGATGCGCTGTTCGTTTGTAAAACTCATCGAAGATACTAAACCTCCGAAATTGGCGGTTTCAAAGTGATGCTATCTTGACCTTAAATTATTGTTTTGGAACATTTGACCTATACATATAATGGGTCATACAACAAAAATCAAATTCTCATCAAAATCGACCAGGACCTGCTAGAGTCGAATGGAAATTGTCATTTTTCATAAATTTCTCTCTACATTCGGAAAGTGTTATCCTCGTTATTAATCATATTACGTTTTCGTCTCAACTCGACGCATTCCCAAAATAAAAACCTATTTTGATCCACCTAGTGGTGCAATTGGGCTTTTCTCATTTGTCCAGACTACGATTCCATGGCTGGTTATGTTCAATACAATGGTGGAAATGAATATTACATGTTCAGTACGATATGCACATACATACAATGGATCGACAGCCACGACCTTGAGATACTATGTGATACTGAAACATCGCTTGACCGCCGCTGGTTTCAAGCGATGTTTCAGTATCACATAGTAAGATCCGGGAGGTCCGGGTCCTGCCGAAAATTTTCAACTTGTTAAGAAATTTTAAACTAGTTTTAATTTTAAAACAGCAACCCCTCACTGCATACTCCCTCCGGGCCGGTATGATTGACGATTTTTAGAGTGATTGCATAACCTTTCTATATAAGAAAGGCAAAAAAGTCCAAAAAAATCAATTTTTTTCAAACATTATTTTTTCGAGTTCATGCATTATAAAGTCATTTGGCATCCAAAATACAAATTTGATTTTGAAAATTTTTCATTTCAGTTTATATGGGAATTTGCTGTGTGATTGCACTCTTCAACTCCTAACTCCGGAACCGGAAGTCCAATCAATAAAAAAAATCAATTGCAGCCGATGGGAAGGTTGTACCTTTCATTTGAGACTAACTTTGTGCAAATCGATCCAGCCATCTCTGATTAACAGAGGTCATATTTTTTTACTCATACACACATACACACATACATACATACACACACATACATTTTCCTATCTCGACGAACTGAGTCGATTAGCATATGACACTCGGCCCTCCCGGTCGGGATTAGATTGACGAATTTTAGAGTGAATGAGAAAGGCAAAAACATTTTTAGAAAATGTTTCATAGACATTAAATCAATTTTAACTTCGCTTTCTATTAAATAAAGACCCTCATTACAGTACATCTCTACAAAAGCGAGCTCAATTTGAAAAGAAATCTGAGGATTATGATTGATTACAGAACTCTGGAATTTTCTATTGGAATGTTTTCAGGCAGGAATTTGATATTGATGCTATTAGGCAACTGTGAAATCAAGACCAATAGATCAATTACATATCAGGACCCCATTCCGACAATTTATCAAAAGTCCTCATGATGTTTACAACAACAGGTTATCAATATACGGATCAGATAATTGTTATTGTAATATTGAATTAAATCAGTCTGCATCAATAAATTTTCAATTGCAATCCAATATATTTTTTGGGTGTGGTAGGGAGGGAAGTTGTTAAACCCCAAAACCTTCTCTTGGCTACGCCGTTGCTTGGAGTTATTTACTTCACTTTCATTTTCCGATATGTTTCGATCGATCCGTTGGTTATAAGTTAGAAAAATTGCAGTCAGAAGGTTCGTACAAATGAACATTTTTGCACTGATAAGGTATCAAGTTCCTTCCAGACAACTTGGAAGTGTTCGGTGATTATTTCTAGCGGTTGTAGATAGAAAAATGAAATACAAAATTCTTTTTATCGTAATAATGTTTGGCTTATTTCAATGGATTATTACTATATTGAACAATAAATGGGCGACAAAAGATAATCCACAAACAACAAGCCATAACTTTTAAAGTATTCAAAATAGATATTTTATGTCTTCAGTAAAGTTATTCGCAAAAATAAGAGCTACAAATTTGCTGAAGGCATCATTTCGATATAATCACTTCCAAGAAAATTTGTGAAAATATCTCACTCATAGGGAGATTAATCAGTAAAAGCACAATACCAAAAGAAAGGGCGTATTGCCTCCATTATATTCTCCGAAGATACTATTGACCTATAATAAGCCGTTTTGGCGTTAATAATAGATTACATGTTTTTGGTCATATTTCTGGCAATGGGAAATGATAAAAATCTTTCGTCCGCATTCAATGTTAAATATCTCTTTTGATAACAGTCCGATTTCAACAATCTATATCTTGTTTGAAAGGTATTCGTTAAAGCTGTCTAAAAACATATAAAGTGTTAATCTATGTTGTCAATTTCGGCAGATAATTTAAAAAAACTGCAAAAAACGCCATTTTTACACATTCAAACATTCATATCTTGGAAACTAAACATCAGAATCAAAAACAAATTAATAGCGTTCATACTGTTTTTTAGTTCTTTCATTTAAAATTGGTTTGGATGAGATCGGTTCAGCCATTGCTGAGAAACACGAATGAGAATTTGTCCGTTACATACACACACACACAGACACACACACACACACACACACACACACACACACAGACATTGTCCCAAATCGTCGAGCTGAGTCGATTGGTATATAAGACTCGGCCCTCCGGGCCTCGGAAAAAATCTTGAAAGTTTGAGCGAATTCTATACATTTCTTTTATAAGAAATGTAAAAGGCAAAAAAATGCCGGTAATCTTTAATTTACATATTTCCTTAAAGTTCACAAACCATTAGCCCGGGCTGCCGAAGCGGCACCGGCAACACTCTGGAAGGGATTGAGTTTGTTTTCCCGGAGGAAGTTGTTGCTCATCTGTTTTGGGTGAGCGAATTTCATCTTGGCGATGCATGCCTCTTGCTTGCTAGAACGATTTCGCAAATTTACAAAAGGTCATTTGTATTGCGCACAGCTACCACGAATGATTGGGTCGAAAATGAGGCAAACCACAAGTCCTGAATATAGGGCATCGTAATGTGGCCTCTTCTGACTGCTGTTGTTGAACCCAGGCGGGAAAGGGCGAAGATTTATTTATTTGGCAAACAGCTTTGAAAACGGTTTCGGTTATATTTATTGAGTTTAAAATGTGGCAGAATGGTGAAAAGAAAAAAAAAAAGTGGATGAAGCAATTCGGGGGTTTTGAATGATAATTAAATAAGCACTAAACTCCTTCGAATCTTGCACAATAATATACTTAGTTTTTGAAGATATTAGGAAAAGTGATCGTACAAAATTAACACAGATAGAAAAATATTATAGTGCTTAAACCTTTTGACCTTATTCCGTCTGCCATTTTTCTAATGTGGCCGTCCTATCAGTTTTTTACAAGGCGAAAGCGACAAGTATACTTCAAATTTAAATATTTTATATAACGTTCCGTTAATCAAAGCAAAATAATAACCTCACTACATCTACTACTGAAATCTGAGCAATCCACAGAACTAGTTAATAATTTCCAAAATTTATGAAAGCTCAAAAAATTAAATAACTTGAATCTATAAATAAGGGTATCACATTCTTGCCAACTTCAGTGAGTGCGGTCGGGTGGGGTGTGTATCACAGCGGTTTTTTGACTGCGTGCATCTGACAGGATCTTAAGCCAATTGGAAGAAGACAACAATCCGAGCTAGGTTGCGGCTTATGTCGTTTTCGATTGAGAACCTAGAAACTAACCCAGGTTAGTTGCTTCAAACGAACGTTTTTAATGAAACTGAGTTGGGTTCTCGCCAAACAGCGGTGGTGTGAGCGAACCCGAAATATATTTCAGGTTGGAACCCAACCCGGTTTTCAGTTCAGTGGCGCATAACCTAGGTTGGAAACTGGCTTCAAACAAACGGTTTGACAGCAGTTAGGTTCGAAACTGAGTTAGTTTCTGCTTCAAGCGAAAACGACATTATAAAAAGACGCAAGTACTACACCACTGATACTGTATAATAAAAGAATTTTTTTCAGTGTGACAAAAATAGATTGAATTGTTAGCTTGTATTACACTTAGACGATAACTCACCAATGTCCTTTCCATCACCAACCTATATTTTTTAAAACGTAGTTTTGTTTTAGAAGCTTCCGTTTTACTAGTCTGCGTTTAATTTCCCATTTTTTTAACGCCTCAATTAAATTAAGACACCAGACTGAGTCACTTACGCTCAAAAAATTCAATTATCGCACCAATCCTAGCCTGAATTTGAGGCGGCACGGGTAGCAGCATTGGTTTGGATATTTTTAGTCACTTGCTGAAACCAGCCCGCGCGGCGTAGGGAAGCAACGTCAGTTTCGCAACCTTTTTGGATGTAATTTCATTAAGCCCTAATTAGTAATAAAACCGTTTATGTCATGGATGCTCGGCCCAGCTACTCGTGCGCTGCGCTGCCTATGTTTTTGGAGGAGTGTAAAATAATGTCACCGTTTCTACTTGAACATTGCTGGTGACAAAAAAAAGATTGAAGATGGTTCTAATGAAGAGTTTCCTGGGTGTGAATTTAATGGTGGCATTAATGAAATGGCAATACCCGCACTGATTTGAGGGTAATGGGAATTCGAGAGGTGTCTGAGTGGCGTGTAAATCATGTTTCGGAAGATTGATTTTATAGTCTGATGAAACAATACCGGGGGAAGGTTGGAATGTTTTCTCAGCTGCCTTCCTAGAAGGAAGGTTAAGTGATGAATTTGGTAATAATAACTGCCTAGAAGTGATGATGAATGGATCCATTGTAGACTCAAGTTGAGGGATAGGAAAAGCAACTGACAAAGCTTCGAAGGAAAACAATATCTGTGATGTGCTAGATGGGAAATTAGATACTATACATCTCGTTGGCTGGACTAATTGACCTTGGTTAGCACTTTGGGCATCAGTTTTTGTGCGTCTGACTAGAAACGTCTTGTTTTCATAACATCGTTGGCACTGATGATTAACATTGGATTTTGTCTGTGATTTTGATAATGGCCTGACAAAATACATAACACAGAGAATGAAATGGAGTGCTTTGATTATTGTAAAATTCGGGCTTTTGGGTCACGATGGGATGCTAATGTAATCAACGATGAATGATTTATAAGCTGTTAGGTAAGATTTCGTATAATTATTTATGAAACTCAAGCTCAAGCGCAACCCATAGAACCATTTTAATATCTGCTTATTCAACATCGAAGTCGGGAAATAGATAATGATCGAAATAAATCTTGGCGGCTAGATTTGATTTGCATTGTATCATTTGAAATTTTCGTAGTCCACCGCAATTTTGAAGAAAAATGAAGCACTATATACTTTGATTTAGTTTCTTACTGCTGCAGTATCGGTGTTATCACTCGCGGCTCTAAGCAACTCCATTTAAATAATGTTTAATAAAAAATGACCAATTAAACAGGAAACAAATCTTTTAGGAGAGATCAACTAGGCGTACAATTAAATACTCTATTTGGTTTTTAACATTCTACTGATATGCTTGATGAGAAATATCTCTAAATTAGAAAGATTTCCTTCAATGGCACTATCAGCTGTAAACCAACTAATGACTGAATTGAAAAGTGGTCTTTTAACTATTACATTATTGTATTTTGATGGATTTTGAATAACTGACAGGCACGTAGCCAGAGCACCCCCCCTTCCGAAAATTTTCAATAACAAATATAAAAACCCGTTTAATCCACCTAGTGGTCCAATTGTACCTTTCTCATTTATCAAAGCTATGATTTAATAGCTGGTTTCGTTTCATATAACATTGTGGAAATGTCTATTACATTCTCATTACACTTGGTAAGTATCTATGAGTGCACGACTGCCACGAACCTGATGAGCAGCATGTCGACGCTGACACACTTAAAACAAACAAAAATATATCTTTTCTCTTATCATTCCCAGAAGTGCCCTCTTCCGCCTACCGTACCACAACGATGGTCTGATACGACTCCAAGACGAGACAAAACATCTGTCGAATGAACCAACAACACGAGACCTACAGTACAACATCATACGCGCAACGCGGTGTGTTTCCGATCCGTATCTGAGCCGTACTACGAAATCGTCTGGAGGAACCCCTGCCGGCTCGAGGAAAACCGCCCGGCGTCCCAATACTTGATGCATCCGTTCGAATTTGTAATCCTGGCCGTTGATTCCTGATGCCGGAAACTGAAAGTTTATATCTCCCCCCCCCCTCTGCCAGCCTTGTCCACCCTCTCCCCCATGTCTCTGATACACAGATGTAGGACTTCGCTCTCCCCCCACCCCCCTTGAATATCTTCCCAAAATTTAGGTACCCCCCTATCGTCTAGTTTTAGTTGATCAATATTTAATCTCGTTAAGAAATGTCCAACAGTACCAACAGTAATAGCCCTAATTAATCCCCCCCCCCAATCTCAATAAAATTGAACCACTCCTAGGTAATAAGCTAGAAAAATGTTCCCCTTAGTTAATATTTAATTGCTCCAACAATCTCCCTTCTAAAAATCATAAAGTGCATTGCTATACAAATAACAAACAAAATGACCCCCCCCCCCTAATCTAACGAATATTATATTATCCCCTCTTGTATATGTATAAGTTAGCTGTAAAATTCCTTTAATTTCATTATATAAAAACAAAATTATATTAAATGTGTAACCTCCTAGTTTTAAGCAATTCAAAATGTAAAACAAAGAAAAAATGGCACCTTTAAGCTAACGTTCCTTATCAAATAAACGAATTGAATAAAAATAAAACAAAAATATAATATTTAATTAGCTTAATCAGCGTGAGTTCAATTTTAGCTTCATGTTAACGTATTTTGAAATGCGTGGTGGTGGGGGAGGGTAGAGGGATAATTGGTGGGGAGGGAGGATGCGTTGGGAACAACCTAACATATTTTAGTGAACGGGCGGGTGAAGGGAATGCGGGTGAGAGGTTAGTTTGAGAGGGGAGGGGGGGGGGGGGGGGTAAAAGAGTTGGGGAGGGTTGGGTCGCGGGTGCAATAGCCAACTTCATATTATACCTTCCATTTGAGACTAGGTTAGTAAAAATTGGTTCAGTCATCACCCGAGACCCGGAACCCGGGACTTCCGGAATTATCTAAATTGTAAAATATATTCCAAGAATCTTTGATTAACCATCAGTGATCTAGGTCAGCTAAACGAAGTAATTTGATGTTCATTTCAATAGATTTTTAGCATATGAGGTATTACGATTGTACCGGTTTATATGAGAAATTCGTATGTGACCACAATAACCAACCTGTAACTCTGGATCCAAAAGTCAGTACTGAATGAAATTCAATAGCAGTTAATGGAAGTATTATTTCTTTCATTTGCAATCAAGTTTGTAAAAAATGGTAAAAGGTTGTAGGTCGGATCAAATACAATACAAAACCGTGTTTGATCTATTTAATATTCCCTCAAAATCTTGATCTATACCAAAATACTATTCTTCAGGACTGTTGACACTAAAAAAATTCTACTCGGTCATTTTTCAACCAATTTTCAATTGTTTGAGTGTTCTGGAAAAAAAATAGAATCTATCTTTCCAACGGTTTTCTATATTATACTCTTTTGTTAAAAATACTATGCGGTTTTAGGACAACAATATGAACGTTACCATTTTCAGACCCGTAATATGCGGTTGGCCAGATTGGCCCCCGCCAAGGGCGCCAACCTTAGGAGGCACTGAAAGCTTGAACTACTTTATAAATTAATTGGAATATCATGAAATAAGTAAAAATCAGTGACCCATTTCCAGGTACTCACTAAATTACTGTTCGCGAAACAAATGTAGAAATTGCCAATGTAAGAACCAAAGTCGTGCAAAACTGAAACTCCATCAAAGCTACCAGAAGACCACGCTACTTCCCTATCAGTTCTATTCAAATGTATTCACAATACATGGTGTTGTCCTCAAATATAAATTGGATTAAAAAAAAATCGAATGTGTTTGAGTTGCACGACACGAAAAATTCAAATTGAAAAAGATGGCGAAAGTTATTGCAATTTTTATCGCTCTTTTTATCTCGTGTAGATTATTCTCACAATAAGCAAGTGTTTTATCATCCTCATATCATCCTAAAACTTCTTTGCGCACTGGTCATTCAAAATCTTCCCTCGCCGGAGCAAAGGGGTCCTTGCAACAGTAAACCCCGTGCTTCAATAGATCTACGCCAGACGAACTCGAATCGATGACCACACCGTCGATCTCAACTTCGTGGGTGGGCATGTAGATGCGGTAGTATTTTATAAAATATTTGACGCCAGTAATGTCGTTTGTTTGCTGTTGAGAGGATATTACAATTCTGAGCTTATTTTTAAATGCCGTAACTTTCCACAAATTCATTTCACCTGTGCAGACCCGTAGCATGCAGCTCGCCGGACTGGCAATAGCCAAGCACGCCGGGCTGAGGAGAGCACAAAAATCTTGGTTTTCGTTAAAAACTATAAGGGGCAGCCCTATGGGGTTGCACGAACTGTAGACGTGGGACTATACTACTTAATGTAAAATATTTATTTTCTTAGTACTTAGTGTGTGGGAAAAACACCCGGACCGGTGAAGAAAAATCAAATTTTAGACAATATAATCACATCTCATGTATAGACCAAGCTTTCTAGTTGCTCTCAAACAGATCCTAAAAGTTCAAACATCCATGGATAACTCCAAGTTTGTAGATGTGTTTCGATGCCACAGGATTGTAAAATGGTTAATATTACGTCATGAAAATTCAATTCTTCCGTGACAATTTTTTTTGCCTGCAAAATGCCCTGTGTGTATGCAATGCTCATGATTTGTTGGGATATTAGCATTGATCGGAAAATGCTTTCCAACGCTGCGCATTGCATACATACAGGACATTTTGCAGGTCACCAGAAGCTGTTCATTTTACCACCGCCACATGTTCATTTTACCCAGTTTTGGACATGTTTAGAAATCAAGAATCATATTTGAAAAAATGTGTTTATGACGAAGTATTTTTACCAGATATGTACAAAACATGTCTAACAAGAAACATATAAGGTGATTGTAATATCTCATTCACTTATTAGTTAGAAAATAATGACTTTGCTTAACGTGTTCATTTTACTGCCAGTTCCCCTACCTACCAACACATTCGCCCCAAACATTGAACCCAAGCGCACAATGCAAAATGAGTCAACGCTGATGATGATGTGTAGAGCGAAAGAGACAACTAGTACCACCACGCCACTATTAGCGCATTTCACCAAAATTCCACGCGGCCTTTCCCGATTGAAAGGAACGGCCGCGCTTAGCCCATCTGTCATAATATCGTGATTTTGCATAGCGAAGGGCTGAATTATAACACATTTTGTTCCAAAAAACAGCCCTGCGTTATGCAACACTTTGTGCAGGTTGATTATACCAGTTGCAAGTGGGGCCAAATTCACCAAGTTCCGTAAAATTACTTTTAAATTACAGAATTGATAAAATTGCTTAGATGAGCTAAACTAATTAATCAAATCCTGTTTTAAAAACTGTCCTTGCGTTTAAACCATAATGGCTTGCTACTACCACTACATTACTTAATTTCAAGCGCAAATAGCAAATAGGGGAACTGGTGGTAAAATGAACACGTTAAGCAAAGTCATTATTTTCTAACTAATAAGTGATTGAGAGACTACAATCACCGTATATGTTTCTTGTTAGACATGTTTTGTACATATTTGGTGAAAATACTTCGACATGAACACAAGTTTTCAAACGTTATTCTTGATTTCAAAACATGTCCAAAAAAGAGACATGTTTATGGCGTGTGGGTAAAATGAACATGTGCTGGTGGTAAAATGAACACCTTCTAGTGACCTGCAAAATGTTTTGTATGTATGCAATGCTTAGCGTTGAAAAGCATTTTCCGAGCAATGCTGATGTCCCAGGGCACAGGGCATTTTGTAGGCAAAAAAACTTGTCACGGAAAAATTAAATTTTCATGTAATACTAACCAATTTACAATTCTGTGACATCGAAACACATCTACAAACTTGGGGTTATCCATAGGTGTTAAGGATTAAAGGATCCGTTGGAGAACAGTGAAGATATAGCAACTTGAACTTAGCGATTAATTTTGAGCTTTGGTACTTGGAGTAGCAAGATGGTTCGTATTACCCCCACTACAACCTGTTCATTTTACCCCATAAGACATTTTATTTTCAAACAGCCGTTCCGATTGAACCAATTTGTCCTGATCCCTACTTATTGCTGTGAAATATCTGCAAGAGGTTTAATTACTGTCATGTAACACCATTTTCATAATAAAATCAAAATGTCACCACAAAAGACCTTATATTCTACATGCCGAATTTAACATCAGCGACAAACATGAATGCCGATTTTGGTTTTCATCATATCATATTTCACATTCGACAGCTTTTTATCAAAAGAAATTATTTCAATATCCTTTGAATACTTGGCAGGTCACGTTTCTGTGAAGTTTGTTCTAAATTTAACTAATATTGACTTGATTTGGCCACCTGTTCATTTTACCCCCCCTGTTCATTTTACCCACAATTCCCCTACATGTGTTAGTTAAACCAAAAATTTACTGGCACTATTACACCGGCATTTAGGAAGCAGTTGGAGCGGTCGCCTGTTGGACGAGACAGGGTAGCGTCCCTCCACAGCCAGTGTAACGGACTTCTAACTCAGCTACACTGGCTGTAAAAAACACAGCGCAGTGATCTGCTTCGCCAGCCGTTCAACAGGGAACTGAGCGTGTCTGGCCAAGTCCGTTCTTTAAATAGTCGATGATGACGTCATTCATAGAAGCGTAGCGCGCTAGGTGCACCAATCTGTCGTACAGGGCTTGGGAAGTGCTATTTTCTGTGTGTTAATGCGCGATATTTTGACAAGGTTGTATATTATTTAATTTTTTAATGCGACGATATCAAAAATCCTTGGGTTTATCTATTGGAATCTATTCTTAGAAGTATTTCGGGGCAATTTGTGCAAAAAATTTGAAAATTTATCGTGAGATGGCTGAATTATATGCGTTTAAAATTGGACCACTTTTCGTTACATACCATTTTTGTAGAATTTGCACAGTGCACCCCCATATCGAAAACAAAGACGTAGTCCCACGTCAAAACTTATTGAAGATAACTCATAAAATACATCAATCTAGGTGTGACAATTCCATGTACACAAATTATCATTGACAGGGAATGGTTGTACCTTTCATTTGAGACTAAGTTTGTGTAAATAGATCGAGCCATCGCTGAAAAACAGAAATGACATTTTAATACACACAAACATACTTACACACAGACATTTTCCGATCTCGATGAACTGAGTCGAATGGCACATGACACTCGGCCCTCTGGGCCGGGATTATATTACCGATTTTTAGAGTGATAGCATAACCTTTCTATATGATAGAAAGGCAAAAATATTGTACGTTCTTCAAATCATTCTGAATTTCAGACTTTGAGGTTTTAAACGTAAAATAAGTAGTGTTCGATGTCCTACAGAGTTTCCAACACGAACTGTTGGATGTTGTAGCAAGGAAAATAAATTAATATTGTTACAAATTATTTTTTTTTAATACTTTATGTATATTTGGCCGCAAGGGTCATTTGGCCGCAAGGGTCATTTGGCCGCAAGGATCATTTGGCTGCAAGGGTCATTTGGTCGCAAGGGTCATTTGGTCGCAAGGGTCATTTGGCCGCAAGGGTCATTTGGCCGCAAGGGTCATTTGGCCGCAAGGGTCATTTGGCCGAAAGGGTCATTTGGCCGAAAGGGTCATTTGGCCGAAAGGGTCATTTGGCCGCAAGGGTCATTTGGCCGCAAGGGTCATTTGGCCGCAAGGGTCATTTGGCCGCAAGGGTCATTTGGCCGCAAGGGTCATTTGGCCGCAAGGGTCATTTGGCCGCAAGGGTCATTTGGCCGCAAGGGTCATTTGGCCGCAAGGGTCATTTGGCCGCAAGGGTCATTTGGCTGCAAGGGTCATTTGGCCGCAAGGGTCATTTGGCCGCAAGGGTCATTTGGCCGCAAGGGTCGTTTGGCCGCAAGGGTCATTTGGCCGCAAGGGTCATTTGGCCGCAAGGGTCATTTGGCCGAAAGGGTCATTTGGCCGAAAGGGTCATTTGGCCGAAAAGGTCATTTGAACGACTGGTTTTGCCCATTCTATATAACAGATAAACCATAATAGAGAAATGCATAGCTACGATCTAATTAGTAACGAATGTAATTTGTTTGTCTTGAATTGAAAACTGTTTATTTATTCTTGTATTTACAATAGTTGTTTTTATTGGTCTAAACATTTTGTGGATATTTTCCTTCTTTTTAACATCAGCTGTTCTTTCTATATTTTTATACATAATTGTCGATAGGTAAATTGACAAAATTTTGCACATCCTACATAAAGTTCAATAAGTTCTTCAAGTTTCAGAAAGAGGGAGAAAGAGAAGTATTGATAGACGATATGTATCCAATTCGTCCAAATCGGGTTTGTAAGCATAAATTTTTACACAAATGTTTATGAATTATAATAGAATTTATTAAGATATTTGTCATTTTCCATCGGTAAACATTTCCTTTCTTTGTTCATGATATCGGTAAACTTTACCTTTTCAGGCATGAAAATTGGTAAAGATTTTATATTTATTCGGTATGGGACGATCCATAAATGACGTAGCATTTTTTGAGTGATTTTTAACACCCCCCTCCCCCATCGTAGCATTTCGTCACAAACCTCTAAATACCCCCTGGTAATTACGTAGCTTGGCGGTAATTCTCCTCCCCCCCTGGTCCCCGCAAAATTTAAAAAAATTAAAAACGATGTTAGTTATTCCCCTTTAAAAAAGCTACGTAATATGACATGACTCCCTACCCCCTTGTCGTCACACATCATCACAAAATACAAAACTCCCCCCTCCCCCATATAATGCTACGTCATTGATGGATGATACCTATGCTGGATTTCTCGACTCAAAAAAGTGAACCCAAAGAAATTTGAAAAAGTTTCCCAAATTGTGGTAAAACAAACTTGTAATCTAACAAACATTATAACTTTCTTTAGGAAGTCATACATTTCTTCTAATCTTGATGATGGTTGTAACTGCAAGCATAATTAACAAAATCAATAAAATGCGTGAATGAAAGAAAAGTTGGCTATTGTTGAAATTAATTAACAAATTAATCCTCAAAAAGGCAAGGAGTCTCTATTTTTAGGCCCGACTAGATACAGTTCTCTAGTTTCAATGATCGCGTAATTTGAAATACAAAATGATCGAGCGTTTCCGGGCACTCGGTTCTCTCACTGATAAAACGACAAAAAAGAGGCTTTTGATTGCATTGAGTCTTAGGAGCGATGCTTCTTGAAGTCACAATTTTAGCTAATTTTTTGAGGGTTAAAAATATTGATAAAATTAAACAAATTAATAAAAATAATGAAATTTGAAAAATTAATAAAAATAATGAAGGTAATAAAATTTAATTATTGTAATCAATGCAAATTGAACAAAATTGATCTAATTTGAAAACATGATATAATGAATAAAATGAATATAAAGTATAAATAAACAAAATATTTCGAATGAAAAAAATGAGTAAAACTTATAACATGTAAATCAATAAAATTATTAAAATTAATGAAATAATAAAATAAGTATTATAATTAAAATTGATAATATGAAAAATTTACCCGGATTCGGATCATTCGGAAATTAGCTCGATTTTTCGAACATATTTTTCTCCAAACTAAATTACACACCAATAATTTTTAATTGTTTTCAGCATGAGTTGGTTGATGAAATCTCGGCGATGGCAGTGAAATTAGCCTCCGTTCAAATAGCGGCAGATTGCGCGAGTATTTAGTACCCGATGGCAGTGCAGCATGGGTTTTTTAGTCAGCCTCGGCGATGACAGCGAAAATGGGCTTGGATGAAATGATGCCATGATATATGATAGTTCGATGAATTACGGCAGATGTTGATTGGCTCGGAGAGCGCGACCGGATAGGGAAGGTGAAATTCCAATAGACTAGTGTGCTGGTAATCTTCGGTAACAAAGTCGAAGATGAGACAGAAGAAGTCTCCGCCTCGTCAGGTAGTTCGAGGTTGATCGCCGAGGAAAATGAAGATAGGGAAGCCACTGAAGTAGATATTTTCCGGGCAAGTGTCTTTGGAGAGCACTTTTTTCCTAAATATTTTACGAACAGCGATTTTAAATGGTAGGGTAGACGTGCCCTTATTCATCTCATTAGTCAGGATGTCACAATATTTCGCTGATAACTTGGCTTGCACAGATTGGATTGCGCTTAAATAGGTATTGTTGCGTTCTTAAGAAGCAGATCAGTAAAATCTATAGTTTGAAAAAGGAAAATACTCACGTTTGAGCGAAATAAAAAGTCGAATACCACACACGCTTATTCATCATACCATTTGACCAAATCCATTGCATAGAGATAGCAGACACTGCTCTAACTAATTTATTCAAACGGGTGGGATGAATAAAGGAGTTAAGATGAAGTTGGGTACAATTACCCTAAAATGGCCTCTTAATGGTAAAATAAACATGGTTGAGCGCCACGAAAACTTGAATCGAATGCTATGAGCAAAGATGGAAGACACTGCTCTAACCAGTTTTTAAACTTTTCCTTACGTTTGAATTTAGATTTGCACGAATATTTATGACTTAGTTTAACACATATTGATAGCTTCGCCTCTTCATAACGTTGCTAAAGGAATCCCATGCAATTCACACACCAACTTTCTCACAATCAAAATTTACGAAACCAAGCTATCAAATAGATATTATGTAAAATTTACTCCTTATGAGAAAAATTGGATTGAACCAATTTGTGTGTCAGGACACAACACCTAATTCAGATAAAGTTAGAACTTTGTGTTTCAAATTAATCTCGTCAATAACTAGCACCAACTTGAGGCTAATTGAACGATAAATCCAAACAAGAACAAAAATTGACACCCTTTGGGGAATAAATCTGGCATAATGCCAGACGTTTGGTTTACGTGCCAAAAAACAAACAAGAGAACGTTTTCGCTTTCTCTTAAGCAAATCAGAGCTGCTGTGCTCACTTTCAGAAACATCACTCGGGGTCAGCCAGTGGCTTTAAACGTTCACGCAAATTGTGCGACTGTTTGAATTTGTGACCCCAAGTCGGTACCAGTTAGTGACAAAATGAATTCGAATCACCGAAATAAATATTGTTAAATGTTCTCTGGTTGACTGATACTGATACTTACTGTTTTATTTGAAATTTCCAATAAGTAGGTAGATTGTCACTTAAATGGTGTTATTTTATAATTTAATATATTATTTATTTATTATACACGAATAGTTCCGCCATTTCACTTCTGTTCAAGCATCAAATCTTCTCTCTATCAAATCACATTGTAACCGTACCATTGGTTAGTATTCCTACCAACACGGTAAAATACTTGTAATGAAATTTCACATCATATTATCGAACTTCATAATATTCACATTTTTCAATTTAATAATACTCTTTCTCTTACGCTTTATTTCAGTCCCCGAAGCACAAATTTACTCGATTTAAATCCCGCTCCTCCAATCCAGAGCGGCGCGCCTTCTTGGCACACTCGAGCCACCACAACTCAAAACTACGTTAGTAAGTTTCCTCTGTCAACCTCGAACTTTCATCGATTGCGATAAAACTATATAAAAGCGAGAAGATGGAGAGAACGGGCGAAAGTTTTCGCACCACCACCCCCTTTTCGAACAGTAACCACCACGGAGAAGGTTTCGTTTTTCACTATGTTCCCTTTTTATTTCATTTGTAACGATAAAACTAATCCTTTTCTGCGGCTTAATCACCAAGAGATTTCCAGCACCTCATTCAATTATTTAAACACATACACACACACAAACATTCAAGCAACGTTCCACGGAAATCTCAGCTCGTTCATTACTCCGATCCGAATCGAGCCCGACCCGCTGTCGTCCTTTCTCCACACAATGTAGTTCAGCTGCGGTTTTGAGCCAAGTAGTTCTGGTTTTCCACACATTAATATGGGTTAAACATGTTGCTGGATGCACTATCACACCACCGAATCGACGACGACTTTTGCAGCCGCACTTTGTGTACCCATTGGGGACATTTTCTTTTCTCTATATGTACTTGACTTTCGGTGCTTGGATGGCAAAGATTGGAACGTGCTTTCGTAGAATCAGTTGTAACCGAAAGAAGGCAGACGCTTTTCCACCAAGCAACGGGGCGCATTGACTATTCAGGACAACGCATGCACTTTTGTCAGGTCGCTGCCAAGTAGTTTTATGTTTGTGTGCCAACGGATCCACTGGAACTGGGGAAAAATCATCCGTCCGGACGAAACTTTGTGTCACTTTCTAGCGTTGCTCTTATTTCGATGAATAATTGATATTCACCCTTCCGGTGACACAGTATGCACAATGTTGCGGGCGAAAAGAGTTTTCGCGAAATTGATTTTACACACACGCACAATTTTCATGAACTTTCTTCAACAACACTCCGCTATTCGCTACCATTGGCCACATTTTCACGTGTCCTGTCACCGTTGAAAAATCCAGTCCCTGTCCAAACAATCCGGAAATGGTGCCGTTGCACGTTTTCAAAGCATAATTATTGAAAAGTGGCCACCATGACCCAGAATGTTGCTGCATATACTTTTTCACTCCTGCAACAGAGGGCCAAAAACTCAGAATATTGTATTAACTTTTGCAGAACGCTCCAGGAATACGTGTCCAGTCGTTAAGAATATTCTCCGGCAACTGGCAGAGAAAGTTTTCGGGCTTTGACGTAATAGAACGATGTCCTGCAGAAAGAGGAACCCACTACCGCCGCGCCAATACCGAATCCTGCCACGGCACAGTCCTCCGAGTAGAGCCGAACGGAAAACGTGGAACAACGCGAGAGACCATCACACTCCGTTCGCAAGGAATGACGTCGTCTGATGCGAGAGTGCCACCCGAAAAGTGAGCACAATCCGCAACGTGCCTTATTCCGCGCCATCCGAGTGCGGTTAGGATCCTGCACGGAAGCTTTTGAAAGATTCCGGTAAATGCGAGAGATGGGAGTATGTACATTTCATCGGCTTTTACTCTTCATTTGTTGTTGTTTGAGCAGTAGAGAGCGACAAGAGCATCTCCACACGCGTTACAGGACGTAAACAAGACGCTGTTGCGTGCTGTTAGGGAGCTTTGAGTGCCTACCGGGAGTGCTTGAGTGAATATTTGAATAGTACCATGCTGCTCCATAAAGCGTCACTACTTTCCATTTTTGGAATAATTTTGCTAAGGAGGTTGACGCCATACAGCTTTTCATGTGCCATAATGCCGGTGCTTTTTATTTTGCTCGTAATACACTGGAACCTCTAATTATGAACCAAATCGGGGGGTCGCCAAGTTGAATTTGTTCGGAAAAAGTGTTCGATATGTGGGAATTATTTCGTAAAAACAGATCTATTTAGATTATTATTTATTTAAAAAAAACTGTTTAATCCACCGAACAGTCTGATGAGACAGTTCTTACACGTATCACTGTTGGATCATTTCTTAGTTTGCGGATCTCACGCGAAGTTGGTACCCAATTAGAAGTGAGATGAATACAGTTTTGAGTCATGCACGAATAAAACCTCGAAAAACTGAATAAATTACAAAAAATCTATAAAACAAATAAAATTTCAAAATTTAAAAAACAAAGAATGAAAAAGGTTATTCAATTCATGAAATTGTTAGAATGATTATTATAAATCAAATTATAAAATAAATAAATTATATTAGTTCAGCTTAAATAAAAATTTAGCGATAATAAAAAAGTCATATAATTAATAGAAGAAACTACAAGGGGCAGCCCTATGGGTTTGCACGAAATGTAGACGTAGGACTATACTACTTAATGTTTTTACATATTTATTTTCTTAGTACTTAGTGTGTGGGGAAAAAACACCCGGACCGGTGAAGAAAAATCAAATTTTAGACAATATAATCACATCTCATGTATAGAACAAGTTTTCTAGTTGCTCTTAAACAGATCCTAAAAGTTCAAACACCCATGGATAACCCCAAGTTTGTAGATGTGTTTCGATGCCACAGGATTGTAAAATGGTTAATATTACGTCATGAAAATTCAATTCTTCCGTGACAATTTTTTTGCCTGCAAAATGCCCTGTGTGTATGCAAAGCTCATGATTTGTTGGGATATTAGCATTGATCGGAAAATGCTTTCCAACGCTGCGCATTGCATACATACAGGACATTTTGCAGGTCACCAGAAGCTGTTCATTTTACCACCGCCATATGTTCATTTTACCCACTCGCTATAAACATGTCTCATTTTTGGACATGTTTAGAAATCAAGAATCATGTTTGAAAAAATGTGTTTATGACGAAGTATTTTTACCAGATATGTACAAAACATGTCTAACAATAAACATAAGGTGATTGTAATATCTCATTCACTTATTAGTTAGAAAATAATGACTTTGCTTAGCGTGCTCATTTTACCGCCAGTTCCCCTACCTAACAAACACATTCGCCCCAAACATTGGACCCAAGCGCACAATGCAAAAGAGACAACTAGTACCACCACGACACTATTAGCGCATGTCACCAAAATTCCACGCGGCCTTTCCCGATTGAAAGGAACGGTCGCGCTTAGCCCATCTGTCATAACATCGTGATTTTGCATAGCGAAGGGCTGAATGATAACACATTTCGTTCCAAAAAATAGCCCTGCGTTATGCAACACTTTGTGCAGGTTGATTATACCAGTTGCAAGTGGGGCCAAATTCACCAAGTTCCGTAAAATTCCTTTTAAATTACAGAATTGATAAAATTGCTTAGATGAGCTAAACTAATTAATCAAATACTGTTTTAAAAACTGTCCTTGCGTTTAAACCAAAATGGGAAGCTTATTACTACCACTACCTTACTTAATTTCAAGCGTAAATAGCAAATACATGTGCTAATTAAACCAAAAATTTACTGGCAACATTACAGCGGCATTTAGGAAGCAGTTGGAGCGGTCGCCTGTTGGACGACGCAGGGTAGCGTCCCTCCACAGCCAGTGTAACGGACTTCTAGCTCAGCTACACTGGCTGTAAAAAACACAGCGCAGTGATCTGCTTCGCCGGCCGTTCAACAGTGAACTGAGCGTGTCTGGCCAAGTCCGTTCTTTAAATAGTCGATGATGACGTCATTCATAGAAGCGTTGCGCGCTAGGTACACCAATCCGTCGTACAGGGCTTGGGAAGCGCTATCTTCTGTGTGTAAATGCGCGATATTTTGACAAGGTTGTATATTATTTAATTTTTTGATGCTATGATATCAAAAATCTTGGGGTTTATCTATTGGAAATTTATTCTTAGAAGTATTTCGGAGCGATTTGTGCAAAAAAATTGAAAATTTATTGTGAGATGGCTGAATTATATGCGTTTAAAATTGGACAACTTTTCGTTACATACCATTTTTGTAGAATTTGCAGAGTGCACCTCCACATCGAAAACAAAGACGTAGTCCTACGTCAAAATTAAATTGTTTCAAACAAACAAAATGGATGAAACGAATAAAAATAATGACTGAAGAGAATTCATAAAATTAATAAAATTAATAAAATGAAGAAACTCAAACAAAATAATCTCAAATAATAAAATTAATAAAGCAAATATGAAAGATATGAATGAAATCAACTCCTTCATGGCCATCTTTTTTTCTAGCAGATGTAGGGTTCCAAACCCGTTTTTTTCTTAAATGTGTTGAGTAACAAGACACGAAAAATCTGTTTTGATCAACATAGGTGCTTCTCTAGCAGTGCTAGAAGCTACTCAATTTTTACCTTTCGTTCCTCAGTACACATATCCTGCAAAGCTTTCAATAGTTCGATTGGACGGTAAAAGCAGTCGAAGACAGTCTAAATTGATAAGATTTGTCAGCTTTTAAAAATATTTTGAGACCACGAAGATAGATCAAAATATATTTTTTCAACGATAACTGAAAATGTCACTGGCAGCACTGCTCCTGTGGAATTTAATCAGAACTATTGCCATAACTTCAGCTCTACGGATGATTTTTGTAGCTGTTAGCGCTCAAATAAAAGATAATTGTCACCAGGGCCGGCGGAATGCGAGTGTAGTATGAGTAGTACAACCCACTCGAAAATTACCGAGGGTGAATTACCCACTCTAAAGTTTGGAACAAATGAAAACCTGAGATTAACCACGTATTATTCAGACTATGGGATGCAGTTAGAAACATTTTAAGGACAACATAATTTGTAATTTTTTAACATGAATAATCATTTGATTAAAAATTGAAGCAAGGAGAAACAATCAGTACACTTTGTATAAGGAAGGCAAAAGATTGTTGATCCCAACATCAGTAGAAGAGACCGTATCAGAGAACAATCAGAGAAAATAGACAAGGAAAAAAAGAAATTAAACTTGTAGCTTTGTGGCAAACGGAAGATCACTATCAGGACATCATGAACCGGATCGCCAACTGGCCTCCTTGGATCCGCTTGGTACTCTTGGGATCACATTTGCAGGTACCTGTTAGTAAGTCAACCAAAAGAGTAGATATAAATAAATTTGGAGGATAGCCAGCATATCTCGGACTAGAACCCGGCCGAAGGGATTCGTTTAACGCAGATCTAGCACTACACAACTAGAAAAATCGTGTAAATTTACGTCTCTTGACCATGACTATACGAGCATCAAAAATGAAATAGTTTTGCATTTGATTTTAATTTAACATATCGTTGAATTTTGCGAGTCACGTAATTTTACTCCACATATGGCGTTTGTTTAAAATCTGTAATTTTACGGCACTGCGCTTGGAAAGTACACCTTTCATGTAAAATTTCGTCAATTACGGTTTGTTAGATTGTGGTAAGTTTCGAAATACCTCAACGGTAATTTTTTTTTTTGTGTGTAGAACGCTAGGCGCACGACCAGACAACATGTTTAATGTCGCGATAGCCGTCACCGCAAGCGCAGGGAACGTTCTTTATGACCCCAATACGCCGGAGATGTGCATTCAACGTATAATGATTGGACATGATCCGAGATGCCACCCGAAGGAAGTCACGACGTTCATCCATCCTTTTTAACCAAGGTTGGTTGATGCTTTTGGGATTCCTAAACTTCCATTATCCCACAAAATTTGACAATTTTCGAGCGTTCTCTAACTCTAAATCAAACTGAAAAATTCGTTAAAGCTGCGCGATGTTTCACAAATATTACCTTCTAATGCCTAAGTGTCCGCCTTATCATTACCATTCAAATCTAAGTGTCACTTTTCTTATTAGCCGGAACAGATCAAGGCGAATGAACTCAAACTAATATTTGTATCAGGCAATCAGGAACGATTTCAATATAAAGAATCTAGGATCGCCCATATTCTCTGCGGGAAACTTAGGAGTGCTTTCCATGCTCCATCGATCGAAGCGCCTACTTGGAACTGTAACGATGTAGACGTGGTCGTAGGTAAATATAAAAGCACAAGTTTTGGGGGGAAAATGCTTATCGCGAGTATCTTTTCTGTCAGATAAATTTGTGTGTTTGAAGAACAATTATTACGTTTATATACATTATTATAATTTCATCGCGTAACGTCTATCATTTGAATGTGAATTTACGTGGAATGCTGTTGTCGCTGATAAAGAATTCTTAGTTCCGTGTATTCCGATCAAAGGTCGAATCGAGTATACGACGTAGGGCCTAGCTGCTAGACCAAATATTGTTTCTCTTGTTAATCCGTGGACGAGCCGGTGCCAATAACCGCGTTTTTCAGTTTGCATCAAGTTTTTTAATTGTGTTTCTAACGTCGCGTATATTCGGAAAAATTTTGGCGATCTGGCGTTCAAACAGGACCTTTTCGCATACAATTCTGAGCACTCTCTGCCCACAACGGAGTGGGAAACCGTCCACGATTGTTCGCGCCAGGTATTCGTTTTGTCTGACCTTTAATCTCAGTGTAGAAAAACAAGCCAGTCAGAACGTTGCACACTGCCACCGGAGGAATTTTTCATTTTGATTTGATTGTTTCGGATATAGTGGACGCGTAGCTCTTTGAATCAATGGGAACACTAATGAGGTAGAGTACAACGATAAATCTAACGCACTTGGCCGCGCTGGTAGGCATTCGTGTCATTTCCACTGTATTCAAGATGGTCATACTGAAATTGTCGTGAATATCACGCAGTAAGATAGATCGGTTATCAGCATGAAGACAACCCCATGACATGCCGTGGGAGTTGAAATCTTCTCGAACCAGTTGAGGTGCGATGTATATGGAATGAATATCAATAAATCTTTGCGTATGATTCGGATTTAACAAGCGACAACTTCAATACCTGGTACCGAGCAAAGGCTAATCCGATTGAAATACTAGCACGTTTTGATCCCCAAAACGCTCCTCAATATTGTTTTCGACCATGGCGAATAATGCTAAAATTGAGGAAGATCTACGTCGGAGGTAAACCTAGGAAAATAATATAACTGAAATATAGAGACACTTGAAGTTTTGGATGTCCCATGTGGACTTTCCAAGACCAGGAGCCAATGTCTTGATCCTCTCCGCATTTTCCACACCGTGCCTTATTTCTACAAAAAGGCGAAAAGGTGGCCTGGGTTACAAAAAGGCGAACAAGTAGACGAGCACCGTTCAAAAGAACAAATTTTGGAAGAACAAATCCGACGAAAGGTTCGAAATGAGACTGATGAAAAATAAGTTTTCTAACACTCCTCGATTTTTACTAAACACAATTGCTTGCATACCAGAATTTACACTGACTGAAGCACAGGGATCTGGAAGGAGCCATCCCCTATTTCGCAATCAAGGCCCTTCTCGGAGACTACACCATCAATCTCTACTTCCCGGGCGGGTACGCAGACAAAATACTTTTTCGTACACTGTCGAGTGTTGTTTAGTTAGATCACGCGATTTATCGATGACGTTAAATGGCGGGTCTTTGGTCCGGAAGTTGACCATCTGGGGCCGGTTGTATTAGATAGAATTTGTATCAAAATGAGACTTATTGGTATTATTTTTGCCATCGGAGAAATATTCAAATCGACCTCCACTAAGCCTGAATGGATGTCGGTCGCCAGAGATACCCGTCGGCTCACACTCAGCTAGCTTCAAAGCACAGTCAGAAAAAAAGCCGACTCGGAATAGTGGTGGGGTATTTCGGTGGTAGTTAAATTGATTTTTTTTCTATCACGAACGCCAACAGCAAGGTAGCGACTGTACAAAACATTAACAGTCCATCCCGTCATGAAGCAAGACATATAGTTTGGATCCACGTATCCCATCCGAGAGTCCGGATCCAGACTCATGTCTGGATCTAAGCACCACGTCTGGGTCTGGTTCAAGTCCTGACCTGGTAAGGGGGAAAAGGAGATGGGCTAGATCCAGGGACTAGTCCATTACCGGGTATTGCTCCAGATTCGGGAACTTGTCCGGATCCGGACACTGGTCCGGATCGGAAACTAGTCCAGATCCGGAAACTGATCCAGATCCGGGAGGTCCAAATTTGGGAACTGGTTCAGAACAGGAGCTGTGGGATCCGGAAACTAGGCCGGATCCGAAAACTGCCTAAACTTTTTCTTTAACTATCCAAGTTACCCTAAAGAAAATTCATAATTCCGCCAATATTGGTGCAGATTCCGGCCTGAATTTGGGTAGAAATCCGCCAGAACTCCGGCTGGTTTGACTCGATACCAATACTATTATAGAAATCGACCGAATTATCCTACATCGTCATTCCACCGTTTACTACCTTTGCGGTAATATGAGTTTAATATCGCAATGCGCAATTGCGTGGTCTGTTACCAAAAAGGCAAGATTCTACCCAAAAGTAATAGAAACATGCCCGTTGGATTTTGGGTGTAGTATTCAACAAACACATTTTCGCTGAGCCGTCGGACAAACAGTCCTGTTAACAAAGAGTGTTTCCTAATAGCCACCAGATATTATCAGGAAATTTTCATTTTCACTTACACACGCCGTATCTGAGCTTTTTCAGTACGAGGAGAAATCACTTCGAATCTTACTACCCACTCGGGAAAAAGGTGTTCCGCCGGCCCTGATAGTCACAGTAATTAGCGTAACTTGTTTTTGTAAAGCAATCTTGTCTAACCCTGAAGTTATAGCTGTTAGGAAACGTTGTATTTTATAAACAACATGCACATGCAGGGGTTAATAAAATCAATAGAATGAATTAAATAAACAAAATGAAAAAAAATGATCAAATGGATAAAATATTCGGGATGAAATGAATAAAATGAATGACCGAAAAAATTAGTCAGATTTTAAAAATGAAAAAAATGAACACAATGTATGAATTTAAAAAAATAATGAAATGCATAACATTAAAAAGGTGAATAAAATAAGTTAAATGGATGATACGAATAAAATATATGATATAAGTAAACTGATCAGAATAAATCCAAAAAATTAAACGAACTAAAACGAACAAAATGAATAAAAAGAATGCTGAATAAAAAAATTATTAAAATGTAATGATGATATATTTGAAACTAGTCAAATATTAAAAATGAATAAATTAAACAAAACGAATAAAATCCATGAAATTAATGAACCGTACAAAATGAGTACATAGAATGAAATTTAAAAAAATATGATTTAGATAAAGCAAAAGATTAGAACGAATTGTACGAATTTGAGAACTAATGTTAACAATATGCGTAGTTAAATCTTAATATACAATTTTAAATCAATATGTATCAAAAAGTAGTGCTATTTATAGCACTCGCGACACTTTTGAAAACTTTTCGAATGCTTGCGACTGTCAAAACGACCATATCTACACGATTTGATTTGCTGTACGCTTTTTAGCCGAGTTCCAAGCGTTTACTTCGACCGCGGTCTACGTATCGGCCTCAAAGAATATCGAAGTTCACTTTCCATAGTGGAAAGTTGAATCAATATTTTCAGACAAATTTTCCTTACATACTCCCATCTCTCGTAACCAAGAACAAAAAAAAATCAACATTCATCTCAGTAAGCATCTTCGTTCAGTCTGTTCTCCCTCAGTCTATCATCAGTGTGTATGCTGATGAGCCTATTTTCGATCTGTTGCTATTATAACTCTACCCATTTGAAGCAGTTGGACAGCTGGCGAATCTGAAGAGAAGAAATTTTATACATGAATAAAAAATACAATATTGGAGCACCAGAAAATATGAAGAATTCTAGCGATTCAAAGATAATAAAATGTAATACGTATCACGAAGTAAAATAGTTCAATCTGTCAGTCGTCAGGGCATCCCTTCGCTTCTATCCGCCACCTGACGCACGCGCCTTATTGCTACCAAATTCTAGGGACTACCAAAATCCAAGTTCTCCCAACTACCAGTCTCCTAGCACAAAAAATGTAGTCTAAGCCCACCGCCAAGTTTACGGGACAAAAATGAAAATTTCAAATTATGCAACAAAAAGGCCAGTAATCCATTACCAGTAATTTATTTGCAAATAAAAATACTAAAGTGCAGAAATCTATACAGCAAAGCCCTGCAAATCCAGACATTGTTTTGTGCTTTCAGAATATATTCTCAATGTCAAACTTACAACTTTAATAAAGATGTCACGTTAGGAAGCGCCCCAATACTATTTTGTGCATTTAAACTACCTATCTTCACCCATAAGTTATTCGATGGTAGGGTAGATGAACGGCACCGGTAGTTGAGTGGTAAGAGTGACCGCCACTCACCCGAGAGCTGGTCTGGGTTCAATCCCAGCCGAGGTCGTTGAGATTTTCCTGAGGTGAAAAAAAACCTGTGCTCGCGTTTCCCTTCGGAAGGGAAGTAAAGTCGTTGGTCCCCGGTCCATGAGTTGACGAGTCGATATCCAGATAGTCCAGATAGTGGGAGTGTCGTCTCTCTGGCGTCGGTGTTTGGCCTCATAGTGGAAACAGTCCGACGGAAAATAACTATAGAACTAGACGAAGAAGGAGGGTAGGTACTTCAGGACACAATCATCTGCCGCGTTGGCCTATGGACAACGGTTCATAATTCAACCTGTTCGTTCAAAGTAACCGTTTAACTTCTTTAAATTCGAAACTTTCGCACTGCCGGAGTATTGCACAGTTCGATCATTTCACGAATCTGTCTGCTTGTTCCAACGCCATACACGTCGAATCCACTTCGGTCCAGGAGCATTGCTCTGTGAATTGAAAAAATGAATTAGAAAAATATAGCAACAGCTAATGTGTTCGTAGAAAGAGCAACCTTCCGCCGGAAATTGAGTAAAGGAACTTCCAGTAGCTTGGTCGCAGTTGCATCGGTTCCATCGTAGCCGCATGGAAGATCAGTGCAGTACTAACGCAGAACAACAGCACCGTGAAACCTGGAACCTTTGGTACGTAACCTTTCTCGATGCCCCAGTTGTAGGTCATCTGTAGCATAAAATGTGACATGCAAATAATATTGACTAATATTTGAAAAATCCAAAATAACCTGTAGCATTTTCCACATCATATACAGAGCGATTGTAGTATCAGCGTAATACCCAAATACTACACAGGTAATCAATCCACTAGGAATTGCATACTCTGCTTTATCGTTGTTGGTTGTGTGTCGTAACAGGCAGGAAGATAGCTGCAAATATGTATTACCAAAAATTAATGCATTCCATTTCGGTACGATATTGGCAAAGAAACCTTGTAAAGTGATGTGAATCCACCCAAGAACATGCCTAGTTTGAAAATGTCTTTCCTCAGAAACGTTCGTCTGAATAGCTTCGGTCGTCGGATGATCCGCCGCGCTTGGAATAGCACCTTCATTATAACCTGAATTCCTAGTCCGATTGAAAACATACGCCCACCTCCAGAGAGCATACTGTAAATGCAACTGTGTTTATGCCTACAAAGTGCATGCTTGCCGAGTGTCTCGATTCTCGATGTCACATTTGAGTACACTTTCAGTACGGACTGGATAAAGCTATACGACAAAACACCGGCCCTTGGTCGTTCTTTGGTTCGGCTTTCCCGTCTGACTTCAGTCAACTCCTCGCTTTTCATAATTTCACTGTCCCCGAGCGCAAATCTGAACACATCGAACATCGAATCATTGTAGTCTTTCTGTCGATTCAACCGGTAGTAGTAAAGTAGGATAGACGTCGATAGTCCAAAGATCAAAATCTCTCCGTATGGAATAGATCGAACCAAGCCTCGTGACTTCAGTATGTTCCAACCGGTCTCGGTTGCCACGTTAGCCGCGTACAGACCTAGCAAACCTCGTCGGGATGGGCGCTCCACCAGAATCGCACAGAACGCAGCCAAAAAGGCCGGAATGGACGACGCCGTGTAGAAATTGTACGAACCGACCAGACGTCGAACAGCGCACAAGAAAACTGTATAACTAAGGGCGAACATCGCAAGGAAGGCAGTCGACTGCAGCACACCACGGACGGTGCGCTTTAACTCCTCGATGGTGGGTAATCGGCCTTGCATTGCCAAAGAGAGCTGTGAAAGTAGTGGGAAGGTTCGGTTAGTGAATCGCGTGAAGAGCTCCCAAGTAACAATTCTGATTTTATAGAACTCTACAAGTGCATTCTAATATTTAAGCAGGGCTTCAAGTGTGCCATAAACCTTGAATTGTTAGAGTTGTTCTGTACGACCTACCATGTATACTGCAGTGTAAAATCGTAAGCCATTCTGTACGACACCGGTCATGAACACTGCGGAAGCTATGCTACATGAGTCAGTCCACGGATGGACGTACTCCTTACACGTCAGCGGAACAGGGTTGAGTTTACTTAGCACCTGCATCTTTGTGGCTGAAATGATACGAAAAATATATTTTTATTTTAAATGGAGATAAGTTTGCATGATTTGATTAGAACAAAATCTTTCGGGAATTCACATAAAAAATGTTTTGGGGCCAACCCATACCATCCAATAATTGAAAATATTGTTTTTATAAAATTTGTTATTGAGTGTAACTGAATGATAATCTTATTTGATCACTAAGTGTGCGTATCAATACTGTATAGATACTTTTCGAAAGAATTACAACACATTGATTTTTGGGGTTTTGTCACTCGTCGTGCCACTGTGCGTCATAAGCTTCCGATGTATGTATCCAGGCGTTGTGAAGCGTGCAGTTTACAACGTTTCTGGAACATATGCGATTCTGTATGACACATTTGAGCATTATGCGTATTTTTTAATGCCAAATTTTTGATGACATTAGGGGAACATGGGGAGACTTGACCAAGCGCAAAATTCTTTTTTCGACTATGGCGTCTTCTATTCGATTCTTAATTTTTTTTCAAAAATATTTTTATACTTGTTTCGATCCCTTGAGGTAATTTTGAAAGTTTGGAGTAAAAAATCCTTACCTTGCAGAAAATATTACGTGATTAATAAATTTGCATTAAATGATGTAATTTTTTATCAAACTTTGTATGGACATATCTAATCGACTACTAATTACTATTAAAGGACTAATATACCATCTTAATCCTTGTGAAGCAGTGAAATGATTTTACATAAACTAGAACATTGGAATAGCTATTACTAGAATTCGCATGAAATTGAACGCAATAACTCATGTTGGGGAGACTTGACCAAGATTTTATGGGGAGACTTGACTAAGTGGCGATCAGCTGAAGAAAGATACAAAATTCCTAATATTTATTATGCTTTGGTATCTACTGTTAATGTTAATCACGCCATAAAAAAAATTCCACCCCAAACATAAGTCTTTATATTTTAAAATTTGTAAGCAAAATTAGCAATAGTAGGGGATGATCCATAAATGACGTAGCATTTTTTGAGTGATTTTTAACACCCTCCTCCCCCATCGTAGCATTTCGTCACAAAATTCTATATACCCCCCTGATAATTACGTAGCTTGACGGTAACCCTCACCACCCTCGTTTTCCCCGTAAAAAAATTAAAAAAAATCAAAAACGATGTGAGTTCGATGAAACGGGTAAGATTGTCGTGACATCAGGTCAACCCCTATTCCCCTTTAAAAAAGCTACGTAGCATGACATGACCCCCTATCCCCCTGTCGTCACACATCATCACAAAATACAAAACTCCCCCCTCCCCCATATAATGCTACGTCATTTATGGATGGTCCCTAGAACTGATTTCGTGACGTGTGAACATGCAATGCAAGCAGTACAGTTAATACTTAAAAAGAAATGCATTTAAAAAAATAAAAATTTACCAAATGCAACCCTTTTATATTTTTACTGCTACCTAAGGATCTCGACAATAGGGAAAAAATAATTACAGTATGTTTTATGTCATTATTTTTTGTTATGATTTTTCAAAATTCTCTTGGTCAAGTCTCCCCACGCCTTTTCAAAAATTAAATTAAAAATTCTGCAAAAAATCATGAAGACGCGCAATAACTTTGTGTATTATATCTGAATGATTTTTGGGGGATTGAAGGCTTTTTTAGAGATTTATGCAGTTTTAGCTGAAAACCTGGTCAAGTCTCCCCATGTTCCCCTACTCCACTGAGCCTGAACTTATTGTTTTAAGAAGTCTAGGATCATTTGGATAAACGAGTTCGAATATTACCCTACATTAAATTTTCTCAGAATTCTTCCACTTACTTGTTTAAAAGAATTCTGACAGAGAGTCCCTCATATATTATGAAACAAAGCCTAGAAAAAATTGGAATCGAGACGGTTCAATAAGTTGACCCAGAGAAACTCAAAAAATCTCCATTCAACAAAAAATTGAATAACTTTCACAATTTCCGTCCAATTTAAACTAGCAAATGCTTATTTTTATTGGTTATTAGCAGGCTTTAATTTCTTATAAAATATACTTTTTAGGATTTCATTATCTTGCCAAAATATTGACCAAACGCTCATTTTGCTTCAAAAAATGACGAAAAATCAAGAAAAAGTTCAATAGATTCGCAAATAACGCCAGAACCAGTAGTCGCACCAAAACAAAATGTTCTAATGATCGAAAGTGCATTCAATTACCTTTAATTCAACATAATAATTTTTCATGTCGATGCACTACAACCGGAGATATTTGGATTTTACTGAACGCATTTTTAATTTTATAGGTGAAATTCATTTTTTTACTGTAACTCGAAAACTATTCTACTGTGATTTTGTTGGACTACATTTTCGGATTCAGCACACGATTTTACATTGAAAATGACCACCAGCTTATTTAGTTCAAAAATGCTGTAAACTAGTGTTATCCGGGTGTTTCGAGAACGAATTCAAATTACCACTAAAATATCTGATTATAGTGCTAATTCTATCCTTGTAGTCAATAGAACTTTTTTTTCGGAAAATGGGAGGTCTAGGGTTAACCTCCTTTCAACTTCTGGCCTACCTCATAAATCTATACCGTTTATTCAAAACGTCATATCTAACAAATGTAAACAAACTGAGTTAATTATGCTAAATAAAAGCCAAGCATTGACTATCTATCATCCACAAATAGTAGAGAAAAATAATAACTCTTTACATTATGCTATATTTCACCCTAAGGAGGAAAATTTGGTAAAAATCAAAATTTCTCACTAGGGTAAAAATTTGTTGGTAAAAACCAGTCTTTGTACAGGAGGGCACAAATCCTTACCAAATTCGTGCAGTGCACGAACAGTATCGGAACGGCTTTTACCAAATTTTCCTCCTTAGGGTGAAATATAGCATAGTGTTTTCGCATAGGCCTGCTAAGCCAAGACAAGTTTCGGCTTCACTGTGTCTCATCGGCATAAACAGAACTTCTGCTCGAACGGGACATCACGTTTGATCAGTCGTTCGATTGAAACACAAAGTGTGTTTTAGTTTTAAGGGATTTGCGTCAAGCCGGCGCTAATCTATTCCGACAATAAGTTAGTGTCGGTTTCTGATGAGGCGAAGCCGAAACGCAACAGAGTATGAACTCTTTACATGTTAATTAAATCTCAAGTCAAAATGTCATATATAGTATACCAAAGTTTTGCTAATGCTTTGGAGATGTGATGTTTTGCGTTGTGATGTTTTTCCAAGCTTATAGGTTATCAAACGACTTGATATTCTAGCCTCTTTGGCCTCTTACCTTATGCTACACGCAGAAAAAAAATCAGTAAAAATAAACAAATTTTGGTTTTGAATAACAATTTTCCCATTTGATATAGTGACAAACAAGTTTCAGGTTTGGTTCAATCAATGCTATTTCTTGTAATTCCCAACAAATTCATTTGTTGGTCTTTCAATAGTTTCAACAAATATTTCGTTTGAAACAACAAAATCATGATAAGTTTAATCTAACAAACAGGTTCGAAGAAACCAAAAAGGATCTTCAGTTAACCAAAGGAGAGGACAACTCAAATTTGGTTGAAATCAAACAAAGATTCTGTTTGTTTTTAACAAAGGAAACAGTTAGATCTAACAAATTTTATTTTGTTTCAACAATGTTTCTATTTAAAATACAAACAGAAGTATTTGTTGAACTAAACCAAATATTTGGTTTCGAGAAACGCCCATCTCAGTTTGAAACAGTCATTCAACAGAGTGTAATGCCTAACTTAGATCCATATTTTATGCTAGCACGGAATTTCGATTGCCCTGGACTAATTTTGGACCGGATTTCAATCGTCTCCAATCATTCGATAAGAAACGCCCCATTCTATACGGAGGTCATAGTTCACTAATAAAACAATGCCAAAAATCATCGCAAACACACACCACTAACCTTTTGATGCTATTTATTAGGGCTTATCAGTTGTATTTATAAGGCACGCTTGCTGTGATAAACTGACGCACGTATCAAACCATGCTTCTATTCAACTTAGAAGAAATAATCTTACTAACATTTTAAAGTAAGATGCACGCGTAAGTTTAATTGTGGCTAGCTAACTGCATCAAACGTTTTAGTGTCTGAATAAAAAACTTCTCTCGAACAAGTAACGGGAAGCAACGTGGGAATAATATGAATAATCAATTAATTGCACGCGATAAATGTTCATTTCACTATTTCAGTTTGTAATTTGTAATTGATAAAACGTACGAGACCCTGTAACATGTGTTTAATTTAGGTCTAGGGAGTTACATGTTTTAATACTAACAGGGGGAAAATCTTAAAACCACAAATAGGTATAGTACATTGCATTGTTTAGCTACAACGCTTAGTAAGGTCTGCTTAAGGCAGCTTTAAGGGAAGAATTGGTTGATTTCATTTTAGTCATGAGTGGGAGGGCATTCCACAGTGATGCGCCGTACTTATACCAGCAGTCAGCACGCTCTTCCGCGTACTGCTGGTGTGTGGCGGGATGGTAAAAATATTGGAGTCGACTACAATTACTACATCATCGGCCGAACCCCCAACCGGTTGAATCCACTCGCGCGGAATCTAAACTACGTGGTGTCAAACTGAAGAAACAAGAGAGAGAGAGAGAGAGAGAGAGAGAGAGAGAGAGAGAGAGTGAAAAATATTCCGGCGCGCATTCCCACCGTCTATTGCGATCGTCCGATTTTATTCCATTCTGTATTAATATCTTGCCGAGTATAGTTCTACATGTACAGTCAGAACTATTTATTCAAACCAAATTCGTGTTATTGTTAAACCTGCTAGCTTAGCCTAATAGTTTAATACTAACAGGGGGAGAATCTTAAAACCACAAATGGTCGGTGTTAAGTCAGACCGGACTAAGTCGCAAAACATCAAAAAATGAGATAACGATAACACCGGATAAAGAATTTCTTCAGCTACATTCGACTTTTGCCAGATTTGAAATACGTAACCATAAACAAAAAATATTGCAAAAAATAATTTCTAATTATAACGTAGAGGATTCTGCGATTCAAACTTTAAACCCGTTTTTCTCGAAATCAATATTTTGTCACTTAGTCCGGTCTGACTTAACACCGACCAAATAGGTATAGTGCATTGTATTGTTTAGCTACAACGCTCAGTAAGGTCTGCTTAAGGCAGCTTTAAGGGAAGAATTGGTTGATTTCATTTAGTCAAGAGCGGGAGGGCATTCCACAGTGATGCGCCGTATATCAGCACGCTCTTTCGCGTACTGTTGATATGTGGCGGGATGGTAAAAGTATTGAAGTCGACTGGGTATTAAACCCCCCTCTATAACTTAAGAATCGAATAGAAATTTTTGGGTGCGACCAGTTTAATTTAAAAAAAATATATTTAATATATAAATAATAATTTTGGAAACTTATTATCTGATTATTACATTTAGGCTGTGAACCATTTGAGGATATGTTTTAACTTTTAGTTAAATTTTTACTGTTCGAAAGTTATTTTCTCTCGAATGGTAAAATTTTACCTAGAGAGCGAACCATATCAAAAGTTGACATTTCGATAGTTATTTAGAATTGACAGCTGCGATGACCACAAGTCGGTAGAGGCATGAACATTTTGTCCACATTTTAAAATTAGATTTTTTCCTTATTACTTTAAGTACGACAGTCATAGCCGCGAAACGTAAACATCCATATCATGAAATAATCCAAACAAATCTTGACACAACACGTTATCGTTTCCATGTTTATCCCTTCATTTTGTATTGAAAAATATTGACAACCTCAATTAGGTACAGAAAATGTTTCCACATTTTTATTCTGCACCATGGGCCAAATTTTAACCATGCTCCAGAGCAGGGTTATTTTGCAAATAACTTTCGAAGTGTCAGATTTTAACTAAAAGTTCACCAAATGGTTCACAGCTTTTAAACTTGATGCTCTAAACACCACAGGGACTTTTCGTAAATTGTGGGAATGGGATCTTGTAGTTGACAAATCATATCAATGTCAAATAAAATACCTGCATGAAAATATCCACATAGGAACTGATGAAAAATTGCGTTTTCCATCGGCATCTAATAGGTCAGAATCAGTTTTTAGGGACCATTCATAAATTACGTAACGCAAAAATTGCCCAAAATTGACCACCCCTCCCCCCAGGTCTACCCGGGAAGAAATTTCTCCACGTATCAGGTGTAACGGATTCTACTTCTCCGTATCGCGACATGTATTCTGCAACTAAATCAGGAGGGGTACGTGGTGATAGATCATGTACATTTATTTACATCTACATAGTGTTTTTCTATATACACGGGAATCTTAATTCCAACTTTATCACTTTCAGCCACGTGCTTCAAGTTGTTCTGCAGAACGAAACGTTCAGCTTTGGCTAACGTATTGAATGATATGAGTACAACATTGCGAAGATGATGATACTGAAGGTACATAACCTCCTTGAGCCTAAGCTGCATCTTCGCCTTCAGCAGGTATTCCACTTCACTAAAACTGAGTATTGAGCAGAATTTAAAGTCAACGACCGCTGTGTTGGGTCGGAGCAGACTTTTTTCGTCAACTTTACTCATGACGGCACGAATAAATTGAATGTTTCCTTTGTTCTCGAGACAATGCACACTAGATCGAGAGGTTGCTAGTTGTTGTTCACTTGGTTCGATTGTACGTCTGACTTGGCCAGAAGTAGAAAGTAGACTATATTAGTTAAAGTTAAAATGGAGCTTAATTTCGCTGAAGTAACGTACATTCAGCTACATAACGTTAAAATACTATGTTTAGAAGCCGAAAACTTCATTACAAAGAACAACATGCAACACGAGGTCGATATTAATAACACCAGAATTAGAGCTTCCATCCCGGGAATTTATTTCCCGGGGATCCCGGGATTTCTGGATTTCCTGGGATTTCCGATTCCCGGGAAATTATTTTTACTCATTTCCGAGTTGCGTTGGGGACCATCCATAAATGACGTAACATTTTTGAGTAATTTTTATCGCCCCCCTCCCCCATCGTAGCATTTCGTCACAAACCTCTAAATACCCCCTGGTAATTACGTAGCTTGACGGTAACTCTCCCCCCTATCCCCGTAATTTTTTTTATAAATAAAAAACGATGCTAGTTATTCCCCTTTAAAAAAGCTACGTAGCCTGACATTCGGAATGATGCTGATCCTACTGTCAGGGAAATGGATTTCATATATCACGTTTTCGCATTTGATCGGGCAAAACTGCACATTACCCTGAAGAAGATCAATTATTTCATTCAGGATTACCATAAAAGGTTCTTTGCATTAAATTGATCATATTCCATCAGAATGTTTTGATGCGAAGTACAATTTTGGACAGTAACTCCAGGAGCTGCGTTTATTATATCGTCCCAATCGTAATTGTAATTCCCAAAATTTAGGTTACGCATATTTCCAAGAAAAATCATCAAAAGAAGTTGTTGTGCAAACTGAATGACGAATTATCAAAAAAATCAATGATGCGTAGTTCACCAAATCGGCATTTTCTGATAACTACTTTTAGGACAGATATGCATGCAATCAAACGGGTTTGAAAACTTCAATTTATTCTTTTGTTTTCAAGAAAATCGTTCGCTTTTTTAGGTTTCTTCTGTGTTCCCGGGATTCCGGGATTTTTTTTATTAATTTCCCGAATCCCGGGGAGCTGAAAACCGTCGGAGGGAATTGAAAGCTCTAACCAGAATTAAGATCCCTGTGCATATGGAAAACGACATGGTGGACGTGCGTATCCATGATTTGACCCCGCGCACGATTACATCAAACGAATCATGTCGCAATATGGAGAAGTAGAATCTATTACGAATGACACCTGGAGAAACTTTTTCACCGGCATTCCCAACGGCGTTCGTATTGTGAGGATGCGAGTGACTAAACCAATACCTTCTCACATGACTATCGAATGAAAATCACCGAAGGATGGCGTGACCTATAAGCAAACAACGCTAATCACATATCCCGGGCAGACCCCAACATGCCAATTCTGTAACCATACAGCCCACTACGGAAAAACATGCGCCGAAGCAACTAGTCAAAACTCATCTACTACAGCCAAATCTAACAAGCAGCCACCGACACCTTCAGATAAACCAAAAACAACGATCCAATTAACCAATAATGCAGGTACAACGACCACGACAACCGCTCCCAAACCAACAACTGGCATCGATAATAAAGAAGCAAATACCGAAGAAGACGGATATACAACAGCGACCCGTAAGACTATCAGCACCGGTGCGTAAGCAAATGCATGTGTATTTTGATTACGCTAAACGATAATAATATATTTAGACACCCGTTTTCGCACCGGTCGTTGGTAAATAGGTTGCCAAAATAATAAACTGTTTTCACACCGGTAGTTGTTATTATAGTTACGTTACATTTTTTGCAATCATTCAATAAATTTATTTTTTAAATTTTTTAATTATATGGATTTAATTCAGTGAAAAAATATAGCTAAAAAGAAAATGCATTTATTTATTGAATTCAATAAAATCATTACATTAACAAATATCGTTTTCTTTTCCAAAAATTATTTTATTGAAATGATTGCAAAATTATTCAAACTGGAAATGTTTATTGAGATTAAAATTATTGTTTGAATGCAAAAAATGTTCGTACCATTAATTTTGCCGATTGAAGCAATAAACATTGTATAATTGAATTCAATAAGACATTTTTTGTTCAAATATGTTAAAATTTCCTATGTAATAATAATTATGAGAAGAATTCTATGAACTAATTTTTGCCCGGCAGTTATTGTCTGAATCACATACTACGACGTTTCCGAAACAGGAGTGCAATGAAGAAGATCTCATCCTAGATATTACGAACAGACTTACGGTGGAAAAACTTTTCAGCCATTCAACGATTGTTTAGCGGAACCAGTTTTTTCGAACGATCGGTTTCTAAGACTTTCGTTTTTTGTATTTCGAAGCCTTTGAAGAGGAGATAATACTATATTGAAAAGCCAGAGAAAGCTGGGTTTTACTAAATTATGCGAAAGCCATCTGACATACGTCCTTCGGACGCTACAGTAAAATATATTCGGATGGGAGAAAATTTGCGCCTTAATCTATGTGAGAACCCGTCATCTGTGGTAATACAGTCGTGATTCGCTGGTTGGACATTTTTTAACTGGACAGCTTTTTAGTTGGACCTCCGCTAGTTGGACCATTGTCCAACTAAAAAGCATCTGAATGTCAAAATCTTATGTCAAATTCGCTTTGACAATCAATCTGATAATTATTAGAGATGTGAATAGATGCAATTACACTACTAACGTCTCCTTTGGAGAGTTTTTGACATCCGTCAGTCGGTCCAACTAACGAATCAAATTCGTTAGTTGGACAGAGGTGTGGCCCAACCAACGAATCACGACTGTATTGCAGAGAGTATAGTTGGGTGAATATAACTGAGTTTATGTTCAAAGGCGATTTTGAATCGCAGAATAGTGAGCTTATTCAGGAATACTTGGTACGCTGGACTGTACCCACTCGAAATGGAAACATTACTGTACAACTTGGGCAGAATAGTATACAGTAAAACAAAAATAATGAAGTGGTAGCATTTTATGCGTGACTTCAATAATGATATTAACTTGCTGAAGTAAACTGCGTTGTTTTCGGAGGTTGATACACGGAGTACGTTGATATAGTCATCACATCTCGTCTGAGAACTAGAATCAGTAGTGGTTGGCTCAAATGGCACGTTCCCAATGTAGATCCGAGCTTTGTGCTTTAAAGAAAATTATCAAAATTCACGTTGAGGGGGAGTTCCAAACCAATATTCACCAAAGACATCTAGTGCTCGTGAACAAAAGGAGTATTGTCATCTCTTTCGTGACAGCTGTGAACTGCGCTGAGTCAACAATAGTTTCTCCGGACATCAGCAAGCCACAACTAGCCGCTAGCCGGCGCTACTATCGGCCAACTAACTTCCACTAATCGGTATACGGATCTTGCGAACCCAGTAAAGTTCAATCGGAAATGAACAGGAATTCTGGCTGGTTTTAGTCCATATTCCGGCTCCATTGATAAAACCGATTCTAACTAGAATGTGCAACTGAAGCCGGAATGCGAATTAGAACCAACCAACATTCCGGCTGAGCTTAACTTGTAGTATTCCGGCGCCAATAACACAACCATTTCCAATTCGAATCGGTTGTATCACTGGAGATGGAATACTAACTACAACTACAATTACATCTACTTCAAGAAATAAACATTAAGTGCGTACCCTGGGGCAAATTGGTACACACAAATTTGTGGCAAATTGATACAGTGTATCAATTTAATCCAACATTTTGTCATCGATACGGTAATTCCAAAGATGGTATCAAATTATCACTTACTGTTTAAAATTATAAATTTGGTTCCAATTTATCAGTATGGCAAATGACAACACGGAATCTTGCTTTCAAACAATGGTCCTGCGAGGTAGTGCAAAATTCCTAACCAGAGTTTAATATGGTGAACACTTTTAACTCAAACAATTTGAAATTCTATTAGAGCTTCGCCTGTTAAATGCATCGCTTTTTACGATGCAATGAGCTGAAGCGACAGTAGGTAGCGTAATATAATGTAATGTTCAGATGTGCTCTTTTGAATATGGTCGATGTACTTCTCAAATCAGTCTGTTAGGTCTGCTTGTCTGTGCTTAGACCGAGCCAAAGGATCCTCCGGCGTTTACCATGGCCTGACACAGGTCTGTTCCAGTACCAGGAGAAACCGGAAGTACTCCGGAGAAAATCGTTCCTGTACTCTCTTCTTCTCTTTTTTCTTCTTTTGGTAGCAAACCGGAGTAAAAAGGAGCAAAGATTTTTTGCTCCTGTTTACTCCGGAGTGACTTCCGTGTACTGGAACAAACCTAATCATAGGTAGATTAAACAGTCGAACGTTCGAACATTTTTGAATGTGACGTTTGCCGCTTACCAAATTGGTCGTCAAATCCACATCCATGTATCAATAGTTTGGATAAAATTCTCGAAGTAAGTCAAAAACTATTGAAACGAATTAACAAAAGTAATTATCCTTGAGTCATAGAATATTTCTACATTGTTTGACGTGGAATTCTTCTAGCGAATTTCTACTTGTGTAAAATCTGTAACGGTTTCGAAGGTAGTTGGGATATCCAAACCAGGTGCGCTACTGTCGTCATGTTTTTTGTGACTGAGGTCGACAGAATTGACAGCGGTTATTCCTCTACCCGGTCAAACTAGTCCGGAACCGGTTCAGACTTCCAGTATGAATTCCAGCTCAAATACACCAACCGATAGACGGAATCGGTTGTTTTCTTTGAGCAAGATTGCATACTGAATCCATTCAGGATTTCGAACCGGTTCCGGAATAGATTTGACGGATAGTTGGGATAGGTTGGTGTGGCATCGCTAGTGTTTATCGTATATTAATTAAAATGTTTACACACGTTGTTTAAATATTTTTGTTCGATCATGGGTGTCTGTTCTCTGTGATTTCGTGTTACTGTTTCTATTGTTTATTGTTAAACTACTGTTTTGGTACAGTGAAAACAATGGCTTTTAGTCAACACATTATTAGGGTAGTGCATTCACGTTAATACATTTCACTATACACCACAACACCATATTATCCCCCGAAAATATGATGAACCACCTCCTGAAACTAGATAGTGATGATTTAACAGGTGTAATCTGTGTCCGTCCAAGTTCCTTTTAGGAATTCTTTTCTGAACCAAGCGCTTATCGTCGTTATCTTCCACTTAATACTAGACCTGAATTAAAGAACAAGAAAAAAAAACATTGTCTTTCTTTTTGAATCTTACTTTCCACAGTTGCATTTGTTCGCAGCGTTTCCTCATTCATCCCTTGCAGATTATTGGTTTTTTGATCCTGGGACACATCATGACAGCTTGACATAATGCTACATCTTCCAGTTCAATCTAGAGTTCCTATATATAGAGTTAGGCGGACACAAAAGCCGGAAAACTGGCAGCTCTTATTCCAGGAAGAAAACACTAGCAACCCATGCAAATGTTCAAGCTCTAGCTTAATGATTTCATTGTCGTCGTGAGTACGAACTTTACATGTACGAATAGAAAACCAATTCGAAGATCTGATGATATGATTTCATACTTGTGCGAATATCTCTTTGTGTTACAAAAAAATCTTGATCTTCTCGTTTCTCTACACTCGATAACACAAGAAAAGAGTAAAATAATTATGACCATAATTACAATACCTTTTCCATATACATCCAAAGAGAACATGTTATGTGACGTCATGCTCGATTGGCTCCGCCATTTGACGTGTTCAATTGGCTCCGCTCAGTGTCTCCGCCTAACTATGAATATAGTAACTATAGTTCAATCCAAGTTGCTTCGATGCACTCATTTTTACTTTCACGCAGTAAACATACAGCATGATCATAAATATGTGTTATTGAATTCAAACAAATACTGTACATCAAACGACAAAATAATTGGTGTGAATCAAGGTTTGAAAATATATTTTCATTAAAACAACAATAAACTTTTAATTTTAATAATTCTCTTGTAATTTCAGTAAACTTTAAATAAGTGTTATTTAATTCAATCATCGCGAGACCCTATTTTTTACATTTTCCTTTATTTTGCTTCCTTTCTACGAATAGCAACGTTTGCGTCAGTTGGAAGAAGTTATCAAATATACGCACTCGCTATAAACCGAAACGATAAATTTCCATTTCCTAACCTGTTTACGAACCGCCGGTGCGGTGTCGTTTTATGATGGCGGTTAGCAAATCGCTATTACCCACGCTCCGGTGCTGTTAGTCTAAGAACAAGAAACAAATAAGAACCTCTGATCATGAACAACAAGAAAGCAGTACCGATGACGGCATGGACGGGAACGATAACGCGAGAGAAGGCAGACTGAATGACCCCCAAACGGCTTCATCACCAAGGAAAAGGATCTCAACACGCAGCAGCAAACTGCGTTAACAAAATCTGGCAGACCGACATTCTTAGAATTTTTTTTAATTTTTCTTATCGTTAAAAAACTAAAAGACCCACGGCTCAGTTGTGCTAACGCATTGAGCCGTTTCAAATAAAATTTTATATTAAAAAAACAAACTCAGTCTCGAAAAACTTGGTGTCTTCAGTAAAGTGTTCGAGAATTTTATTAGAAATAACGTGGCTGAAGACACGAATGCTCCATATATTCAGGGTATCGAGATATATTAGGCTAGTGAAAGTGAACCTTCAAAACAAGTTATTCTGATATTACTGTTGTTAAAGTCTAATTATGAGTTCTGTGGTGGTGTGTGCGTGGAAGGTGTGAGTTTTAGCGTTCGAGTCCAGGGGTACATATCTGTCTGTTGGCGTGGATAGTGTGAATGCGAAGAGCTCGAGCGTGTGTATGTAAACGTGTTTGTCGCTTGCGCTAGCGTGTGTGTGTAACTTCGCGTCATAAATTCAATGCTATAATCGTGTGGCCATTCGCACATTCGCATGTATTCTTGAATGATTGCGCGCGGAATATGAGTCTGATGCTTAATTTTTAGTACTATATGCTAGAAGAGTCAGTTTCCCCATATCACTACAGTTCCCGGTCATGTTGCCGTGGAACGTTTTGTCTAGTGAGTATGAGCGTCATTATTTGATTGTTTGGGTGGGTTTGCTTGAATATGATTGCAATTGAATGTTCGCGTTTGTGGCAAGGTTTGTATTATCACGAAGGAAACGAGCGTTTGTACGTTTGGGATTGGGAGATTGTGAGTGTATATGAGAGAATATGCAATTAATTGTGTTAGTGAGTGTTAGTATGAATCTAGTTTAGGATATTGTAATAAAAGGGTTCATAACATGTCGAATAAAGAAATAAGATGCAAAGAGATTAACTAGAAGTGTATAAATTGACCGATATTATTTTTGGTATACATCAGCAGTGGAAAAGCAAACTAATAGAACTACAACAAAAACAGGATTTCATCATGCTCCTCCCAATCTTCCCGAATGAGTAGAATCGAATGTACATATTGGACACTGGATTTACCAACTATTCTACCATATGCGCAAGTTCTACATCCATTCCCCGATCCAGCTGTCACAAATTCTCAGACGAACATACACAGATAGACAAACGACTAGCACATAACCATTGTGCACTAGTACTAAAAACTAACTAATAGGTTTCTACTTCTACATTTCTTTATTTATTTTTTCGACCTGTGCACGATGACCAATCTGACCAATAAATCGACACGCAATGACTCCCACTGTGAGCTATGCCCACAAACACTACCATTAAGCTGTTGAACAATGTTTGCAAACACAGCCCACAGAAAAGGTTAATCTACAGCGATCCACCAGCCTGCCTCGCCAATGTGCACAGGTTGTTGGCTGACTGTTAGTTTGGGCTGGTGTGGAGAATGAAAAAGCACAAAACATAAAAAGGCCCTTAAGCCCTCTCGGTTTCCTCGATGCACCACTATCGAGGCGTAATGCAATAACCAGCTTAAAGCAGTTGTCTGTCAGGTGCTGCTTAATGATGTTTGCAATACCGTCAAAACCATCAACCTAGGGGAGGGAAAAATGGATGTTTCGAATTATGTAACAAAAAGGCCAGTAATCCATTACCAGTAATTTATTTGCAAATAAAAATACTAAAGTGTAGAAATCTATACAGCGACTAACATACATGCTAGAAAGCGCCCTGCAAATCCAGACATTGTTTTTTGCTTTCAGCATATTTTCTCAATGTCAAACTAACAACTTTCATAAATATGTCACGTTCGGAAGCGCCCCGATACTATTTTGTGCATTTAAACTACCTATCTTCACCCATAAGTTATTCGATGGTAGGGTAGGTGCCTCAGGACACAATCGTCTGCCGCGTTGACCTATGACCAACGGTTCATAATTCAACCTGTTCGTTCAAAGTAACCGTTTATGTTATCTAAATTCGAAACTTTAGCACTGACGGAGTATTGCATAGTTTGCTCGCTTCACGGATCTGTCTGCTGGTTCCAATGCCATACACATCGAATCCACTTCGATCCATGACCATTATTCTGCGAATTAGTAAAATGAGCTTAGAAAAATATAGCTATAGGTAGTGTGTTTGTAGAAAGCAACCTTCCACCGGAAATGGAGTAAAGGAACTTCCAATAGCTTGGTCGCAGTTGCATAGGTTCCATCGTAGCCGCATGGAAGAGCAGTGCAGTACTGGCGCAGTACAACAGCACTGTGAAACCTGGCACCTTTGGTACGTAACCTTTCTCGATGCCCCAGTTGTAGGTCATCTGAAACATAAAATGTGACATGCGAATAATATTGACTAATATTTGAAAAATCGAAAATTACCTGTAGCATTTTCCACATAATATACAGAGCGATTGTAGTGTCAGCGTAATACCCAAATGCTACACTGGCAATCAATCCACTAGGAATTGCATACACTGCTTTATCGCTGTTGGTTGTGTGTCGTAACAGGCAGGAAGATAGCTGAAAACATATATATTATCAAAAATTAATGCATTCCATTTCGGTACTATCTTGGCAGAGAAACCTTGTAAAGAGACGTAAATCCACCCAAGAACATGCCTAGTTTGAAAATGTCTTTCCTCAGAAACGTACGTCTGAATAGCTCCGGTCGTCGAATGATCCGCCGCGCTTGGAATAGCACCTTCATTATCACCTGAATTCCCAGACCGATTGAAAACATACGCGCACCTCCAGAGAGCATACTGTAAATGCAACTGTGTTTGTGCCTACAAAGTGCATGCTTGTCGAGTGTCTTGATTCTCGATATCACATTTGAGTACACTTTCAGCACGGACTGGATAAAACTATACGACAAAACACCGGCCCTTGGTCGTTCTTTGGTTCGGCTTTCACGTCTGACTTCAGTCACTTCCTCGCTTTTCATAATTTCACTGTCCCCAAGCGCAAATCTGAACACATCGAACATCGAATCATTGTAGTCCTTCTGTCGATTCAACCGGTAATAGTAAAGAAGGACAGACGTCGATAGTCCAAAGATCAAAATCTCTCCATACGGAATAGATCGTACCAAGCCTCGTGACTTCAGTATGTTCCAACCGGTCTCGGTTGCCACGTTAGCCACGTACAGACATAGCAAACCTCGTCGGGATGGGCGCTCCACCAGAATCGCACAGAACGCAGCCATAAAGGCCGGAATGTACGACGCCGTGTAGAAATTGTACGAACCGACCAGACGACGAACAGCGCACAAGAAAACTGAATAACTAAAGGCGGACATCGTGAGGAAGGCAGTCGACTGCAGCAGACCACGGACGGTACGCTTCAACTCCTCGATGGTGGGCAATCGGCCGTGCATTGCCAAAGAGAGCTGTGAGAGTAGTGGGAAGTTTCGGTTAGTGAATTGCGTGAAGAGCTGTAAGAGTTGTTCTGTACGACCTACCATGTATACTGCAGTGTAGATTCGTAAGCTATCCTGAACGGCAACGATCATGAACTCTGCGGAAGCTATGCTGCATGAGTCGGTCCACGGGTGAACGTACTCCTTACAGGTCACCGGAACAGAAGTGAGTTTGCTTAGCACCTGCATTTTTGTGGCTGAAATGATACAAACAATGTTTTATTTTAATTTTGTTGGTGATGAGTTGATTCGAGTAGGACAGAATCTTTCGGACATTCAGATAAAAAGAGACAAAATATATTTTGGGACCAGCCCATGCCAAAACCATTGAAAATATTGCTTTTATAAAACTTGTTACTTATTGTACTGTAACTTTATGATAATCTTATTTGATCCCTGACTGTGCGTATCAATATTGAATAAGCAAAGTTGATCTATAGAATGCTCAGGAGTTCATCATTTTAGCACCACCAGCGAAAGCATGTTGTTCATAAAATAACACGGTTTAAAGCATCTATTGGTAGATTTGCCCTCTTAAAGTCTACAGCTACACGAAAAAGATGTCGAAAATATTTTGTTAAGCAAAAACAAAGATGTATGCTTTAAGAAATTTCAAAACAGCAGTACGCGTTTATAAATGAGAAATTCATGTACATAGAACATGTACACGCTTTGATATTCTAGCCTCTTTAGCCTCGTACCTTATGCTACCATTCAATGTTATATAGGGTGTAATACCTAACTTAAATCCTTATTGTATGTAAGCACGGAATTTCGATAGCCCTGAACTAATTTTGGACCGGATTTCGATCGTCTCCAATCATTCGATAAGAAACGCACCATTCTATACGGGGGTCATAGTTCACTAATAAAACAATGCCAAAAATCATCGCAAACACACACCACTAACCTTTTGATAGTATTTATTAGGGCTTATCAGTAGTATTTATAAAGCACGCTTGCTTTGACAGACTGACGCACGTATCAATCCATGCTTCTATTCAACTTATAAAAATAATCTTACTAATATGTTAAAGTAAGATGCACGTGCCAGGTTTAGTTGTGGCTAGATGCAGTTAAATCTTACGTTCTAGTGTCTGAATCAAAAACTGCACCAAAATAAGTAACGGAAAAGAATGCGGGAATAGTATGAATAACAAAATAATTGCGCACGATAAATATTCATTTTACTATTGCCACGATAATGATATTTTCATGGCCGAACCATGGGGTCAGCACGTTCAGCAAAATTAAAAACGGCACTTTCTTTCACCCTTCCAGTACTCATGCGGATACTTTCAACGAGACTGCAAATTGTGCACTGACATAACAAATTGGTGTTGAAATTAGCACCCTATTTTGTATGGAGTAAACAGTGATAGTAAATCCAACAACCACACAGCGAGCGGATAACACGGAACAAATGTTACTCACCCAAGTATAGTTTAATTGCTCGACGATGACTCCAACGGCGACGAGACGGCAGTAAATGAAGCGAACAATCTCCGATGTGTTATGATGCAAATAGTATACGCCTCTTCGTCCGTACCACTATCAGCGACCCAAAATCGATTTGCACTGAGATTCTCTTCGGGTCACGCACTCCATTCGAACCCCCCGTCAATGATAGATTACAAATTTATCAGTTTAGCTTATCTCCAATCACGCAAAAGAACGAAAAACAACTAATCACGGTTGTTCGTTTTTTTGGTTCCTCGACAAATCGAATTCACTCGATAGATTAGGTAGTAATTAAGCTACTATTACCAGCAGAAAAGTAAATCAGATGAAAACACCACATTTGCTACGAAGCTCTGTGCGTGTACCTGAGCTAAACACGAATACTGCCCACTTACAAATCGACCAGAGTAGGATATGTTTACTTCAGTGAAATGAAAACAAAATTCGTCTTATATAAAAATAAATATGTGTCAGGCTGGGCCGGATTTTGACGTTCGTCTGTCTGTTTAGCTTGGTGTTCGTGCAACTTCCAGTCGCTGGTTGTGTAGTATCTTGTTTCAACGGTACTGAGTTACTTTTGAGAGAAATGGGGTAAAAGGCACGAACGAGGCAAAATTTAAATGAAATTGTTTATGATTTGTGGAACAAATGTTACTGTAATAGTTTAGCAATCGTATAACAAATTCAGCTTGAGATACAAACAAAAATTAATAACGCATTCCGCTGATGTAATTCTTCTTTCTAGTTAGGATTTTGAAACAATGTAAATGTTTTTGGATTAATTATGTCAAGTTTTGACAAATTACCTGTCATGACGACAAAAATATTGTTTGTTATCGTAACATGTTTTTGTGATTTCCAGGTTTCTCATGCTCTATATCAGTGGTTTTCAACCTTTTTCATTCCATGTACCCATTTCCGAATATTGATCCCCATGATGTACCCTTTGCTGAAAATAGTTTACCATCATTACCCCCTCAGAAGAAAATGATTTTCAATTGGGTGAAAATCATAATTTTACACGAAACCTGTTCCTGAGCTCTCAAACAATATATAAAGACAAATATCCAAGGAAAAAACTAGGATAACAAGTTAAAATTTGTCCCGTATGATTTACCCCCTACAATAGTCTAATTTGCCCCTGGGGGTGAATTCACCCCCGGTTGAAAACCATTGGTCTATATTGAGTAGTAAAGTATACAAAAGTAAGCGGTCGCGAGTAGAAATGAATTATTATATTTGCTCTATACACAATAACAGAACAATAAATATTTCGACAAACTTAGGATTACGCATATAAGCCAACTGGCAAAATTCATTTTGAGGGAAATACCCGGTTAAACCGATAGTTGATAGTTGACTTCTACGCTCTAATCATATGTTTTGTTGAGATATTTCGGTTATTACCGTTTCTACGTTGTTTGACGCCAAATTCTTCCTGTAGATTTCCAATATAACTTCATGGGCCCTATTCTCACAGTCACTGGAACTAATGGGGTTTTCGATTGATTGACACCGGTGTAGTGGAGTGCACTGAAACTGCACCGTTTTTGCACTTTCTAGCAGAAGTGCAGAAAACTGGGTATGTTCCATTGACAATTCTGCTAGAAAGTGCAAAACCAGTGCAATCCACTACACCGGTGTCAATCAATCGAAAACCCCATAAATTTCCTGCTAGTCATTAGGTGATATGACTATTGGGGTTTTCGATTGATTGACACCGGTGTAGTGGAGTGCACTGAAACTGCACCGTTTTTGCACTTTCTAGCAGAAGTGCAGAAAACTGGGTATGTTCCATTGACACTTCTGCTAGAAAGTGCAAAATTATTAGTTTATCATGGGATTTTCGATTGATTGACACCGGTGTAGTGGATTGCACTGGTTTTGCACTTTCTAGCAGAAGTGTCAATGGAACATACCCAGTTTTCTGCAATTCTGCTAGAAAGTGCAAAAACGGTGCAGTTTCAGTGCACTCCACTACACCGGTTTCAATCAATCGAAAACCCCATCAGAGATCAGTCCCTGTACAACTTTAATTTGACTAATATGTTTACTTCAGTGAAATGATCACGGGTTGACAGATGCTGAAAATTCGCCTCGATAGCATTTATAATTTCAAGTTCGGTTATTGCTAACAACATTATTACAAACAATCCGATATGAAGAATTGGGTCATTAAGCTATACATAGTTTTCCGTTTCATTCGATAAATTTTAGGTCCATAATATAACATTATTTCAAAAAAAAATTCGCTGTAATACTTAAAACGATTTTTTTTGTTTTTTTAAATAAATCTTATGTAAAAATAGACAACCATAGGAAAACTGCGGTTATTTACATCTGGCCTATCAAAGCAACCCCCAAAATGAAAAAAACTATATGCATTGGATGGTGTTTATGTCAAATAAAAATAACCCTGTGGGAAAACCAGGAAAACTTTTATTCATTTTTTCTGACAGGGCATCATTTGTCGTGCAATTCGATATGTCAAATGCTTCTGATAGTGTTAAATCAAGACTATCAACATATTTCTTTATTTTCAATTTAAATTTTATTTTCACGTTTCCTGAGTTGGAAAAAAAAACATTGTTGTAATCACGAAAATCAGCATTATCGATGTATGTAATAAAAAAAGATTTTTTTCTTATTTAATTTGTTATAGGTGAAATACGAAATAGGGCCCACAACCGGTTAAATCACCCTAGAGTAATCTACACAGTGTATAACCTATAGAACTATTTATTAAATATAGTATCCATCTTTTTACGTGCCATAATGGCGGCCTAAATTTTGCAGTTCGTAATACGTTTAATGGCCCTTTATTGACAATAATCGTTTACGTCAACCGCCCCGTCAGATTAAGTTATCCTACGTTAGACCGATGCGTTGGATGCTAGGGGCAGATCACTTTAAAAATGTAAAGCAAATTTGCATCGAATTAGAAAAATGCAGCCCCCTGTCAAGGACGACGTCTCTGTACAGCCAGCATCACTGCCATGAAAGGCAAAACATTGATTTTGAACCGAATGATTAGAAGCTGTATTTAGTTACAAAATGTCGATTTTCTGAATGATATGATATTAAATCATCCCACAAGATGCAAAACGTCGTGTGGAATGCTTGAATATCGAGCATAGTGCCGAACATAATTCTTTGTTTGGGGCTTTATAGCTATAACGCCCCATATATGTAGGTCGCTGTCAAACTCCATATGATGGTATAGGGTTGCCAGGGGGCTGGAAAATGCATTTAATTTCCATTTTTGCATCAACTGTGCATTCCCTCGCAGAAAAGTTTGTTTAACACACGTCCTACGCTCATCCACTTTGTTCGACGTTTTGTTGAATGTAGGGCAAGTTTTTGTAGGGTTTTGACCAGAGTTAAAAATATTCAAATTCATTGAATGAAAATTGATCATATTCAGCCGCATTCATTTTCAATATTCAGTGACGCAGCTGAAAACGTCAAACGAACAAACCGCCCATTCATCTATACAGATTTTCATTCGTCTCCGATTATTACACGAAGCGACCGTGCAGCAACGAATCAAACGCATCAAAGTAGGCACTGGCACAATGTAAGCGATGATGATTGTTGTTGTATATGCTTTTCCGGCATTTGAAAACATTTTCCTAGATAATTAGTGAAATGAATATATTGTACGATATTCAACTGAATGAATAAGAAGGGATATTTGAATGAATACTTTTTCCATTCACCTCGAGTCGCATCAGGTTCATTTTCAGCCGTCAAAAAAGAGCTTCGATTATTTTTAACTCTGGTTTTGACGTCTTACACGCAACGCAAAATACATTACACGCAATGCAAAATACATCATGAATTTCTATTTTGATGGAAAGAAATGCGTTTAATTTTGCTGATTTTTTAAAATGCATCACAAGTGATCTGCCCCTAGGTTGGATGTTCGGTCAGGCTTTGCAACAGTTTTACAAAGCGGATGGCCTTATTCACAATATTAGGTTTTACACCAACCAACATAACCCTACAAAATGAGACGGATGAACTTCGTTTGACAATTCTCGGTGGTTTGTTTACATGAAAGTTATGTGAGTTCGAATGTAACAGATGAGCACCCGTTGCACTCGCACTCACGCAAGTGACAAAGTAAACAAACCACCGAGAATAGGGATCTTTAGGGGTGTGCGGGTTAAGGCATATTCTGATGCAGATTAGTACCGTGAGTTAATATCTCAGTCCTTTTTCAATTTTTTGGCCCGAAACTATTGAAAAAAACATTTTTTAGTTTGTTTCCTTTTAGGACAATAACACATCCAAACCCATGCGACTTGCACGACCCTGTAGGTTGCCTTATCAGATCTACCATAGTTTGCAGATGAAACTTTGTCAATCTGCTAGGTTGCTAGCAGATTGACAAAGTACCAGATCATGCTGTGTGGGGTGCTGTCCCGGTTAACAATGAGGCGAACGAGACATTTGCAGATACGTCATTTAGTAGGACAACTGTCAGTTTGCTGGTTGAATTTAATTTGTTTTTTTTTAATTTAAAAATCATAAAAGAATAATTAAGCTTTAAGGATGATATGAGTGTACTCGTAAGGACACCAGCTACCAATACATAGGAAAAACTGGCACAATTTTTCCAAATTAAAGATCCCTATTGTCAAACATGAATTTCATTCATCATGAGTTCATTCGTGTCGTCATCTTGTAGAACAATACTACTTTGTATACACCACAGCCAGCGATGCCAGATTTACAGACATGTCTGTATTTTACAGACTTTTGATGTCTCCTACAGACGTAGCCAGAGATCTACAGACTTTTAAAAGGGTAATAGTGTTTAGTAAAATTGCACTAGAATAACTGTTTTCGAATACGAGTGATTCCTTCACAATAGAATTCTACTTTCAATCTATTTTTAAAGTAAAATTTTAGTGTAGCTAGGATTTACACAACCATCTACAAACTTTTACAGACATTTTAGTTATTCTTCTACAGACATTTCAAAAAAACATGTGGCATCGCTGACCACAGCTGAATGATGTAGCTCATTTTCCAGCTGTACTTTGCTGGGATGCAAAAGCTATCTTTTTCACAGTTACAGTGTAACAATCTGTCATAGTTTCGTTACAAATTGTGCGAACAGCCAACGCTAGCAGAAGGGGAAAGGCCTTAATATAAAGGTACGCAAAGAGTGTGCAGAGAGTGAAGCCAAAAAAGTCTATCTATCGAACAAAATTAGAATCCAGCTTTGCTGCAGAGGTATCAGAGGTGGATTCCAATTGTGCTCGATAGGTAAACTTTTTTTGGCTTCACTCTTTGCGCAACTGTTCTCTATAAACTGTGGGGAAAAGCATGATCGCATGGTTGTTCTAGGCGAGGATTTGTGAAGAATGTTTTTGCCGGCGTCGGCGGTAAAACATGACGATGAGTTATGTTCTATCAATGACCATGCGATAGATTTGGGTGCAACGCTCAACTTTTACTTAGCAGAAGGTAAAGGATTCTTCACATTTCTTGTCGATCATTCTCTTATAAGCCTGCCTAGTCCTAGTTTTCCATTCATTTATAACTGATTCGCTCTAGAATACCTATCCGTCTTTTAATTTCATTACTTTCGTTTCTCTTAATCTTAAATTTGCCGAAAATAGCCAACAAAATCGATACAGTAGAACTTTGCGGCAATTGAAACATAGTAAACAATAGATTTGGAAGAAGCTTACAATACGATACATGAATACACAGAAAAGGTTTACACAAATAAGCGGGAAACGCCTTTGGAATGAGCAGACAAACAGCGTAAATTTTTTGAAAATAGTAACGGTCCAAGATTACTTCCTTGTGGAATATCTGTCGATAAATTAGTAGAACCGATATGGTCCAGTCTTGACAGTAAGCCGTTTTCAACTAAGTTGGTCAGAGTAACCTAATCGATTAATCTTTGCTAGTAGCAGTTTGTGATTTAAGGAAAGCTGCTTTAAGGTGTGTATAGATTACGTCAAAGCGCTCCATTCAACAATTTTCCTTCGAAGCGGAGCAAGGTGATTTTGTCGTACTGGTGTCATTGGAACCGTCAAATATTGCGATACGTCTTTCTCCTGAGCAAAGTACGTCACTAGCTATCTATTGCTCAGATTAAGCATTCGAGTATTACTGCTAGTTTGTTTTGGTTAAGAAGTAAATTTGACGTTCTTAACAGTTGACTTGTGCGCCTTTGGTTTAGTACTTACACTAGCTACTTTCGCATAAGCTGGAATGGCAGGGCTAAAAGAATCTCGAAATCATACAAACTAGCACCATCTTGTAGTTTGGACTGCAAGACTGCAGATATTGAGTTCTTGTCGGCCAGTCTCACGAACACCAGGGCAGCTTACTGGTTGAAAACAATCCCATTTACTTTTGCCGGCTTTGTCTACTATTTTCCACCAGCTAGTGAAGTAGTATTTGTGTCATGTGACGTGTACGTACGTAAGCCGTAGAAAAGTCTATTTAAGACTCGCAGTCAGCCAGATAGTCCTTGCAAGACACTATCAATTTTAATCTCAAACTCTCAAATAAGCGATTCCATTGTTTACTTCCACAGTTAGATCAGAGCATTTTTTTGGCAATGTCTATCATACCGATGCGCCTGCAGATGTATTTCAACGCTGTATTGCTTTTCATCGCACTGAAATAAGTAGATGAGATTTCTATTCACTCGATAGATATTTGTATGATAAAATATATTGTATAATTAATGCAATGTGGTTCCACTCAGTAAGCGTTTAAGTAATCCACGAGATTTTCGTTCCTAGTACCAATATGTCACGCGTTCATTAAATTTAACGTTAATTTTGTCATTCTGTAATTCAGTTGACCGTTTCACAGAACCTACTCTTGTTTTATCTTGCATTTTGGATCTAAATCGAATCAATGATTGTAGTACATTTTTGATAAAAGAGTAAAGCAATTCAATAAACGATATGACACTTGCGCCGAAGAACAAACCATGAATACCACCGATAGATACTAAAAACGTAATATTGTTAGAATTCATTAGATCTGCGACATTTTAACCAACCCACCCATGAAATCAGCAAAACCATATATAATTTTTCTACTGTATCGTACTTTTGGAGTTTCCATGTTCCACTTGATTAAAGGGTCATTAAACCAATCAAACATCACGTAATTTTGCAAGGTGAAACTGATCGTATTACAGTCTTTCAGGCAACCACACGACGAAAGAGTTTGGCGAATTTCGGCTGTAAATATTAGCATTAAATTTAACTACAATTTCTTAGAGTCTCTTAACTTACCAAGATTATCTACTACACATCTTAGTTGTTTTAGTCGACAAACCGGAACTTTTACTGCAAGCAAAAAAAACCTTTAATATTCTTTGCAAACCCCAAACACTTGACCAACCCTCCAAGTTGTAGAAGTACGGTACACATCCACAATATTTGAGAAATAACCGTAATCTGCAGTCCAACAAACATAGGCTGTGCGAATAGTAATTCGGGAAAAGTGCCAAATTGGACTCATCGGGAAACCGACACCTGCGCTGTTGCACGTACAGATTCTGAATGGTGGCATCGGCAGTAATGATGACCGGTTTGAATGTAATCGTCAGAAAAGCAGACGTCGAAAGTGTAACTATTAATCGCTTTAGATAGGATGGCACTTCATACGGTCCATGGTAAAAGATCTGATAGATTGATGATATGCTTCAATATTAAAGCGAATACGTTAAATTCGACTACTTACATCTCCGTTGGAAGTTAGATTACTCAAAGAAGCCATAATGTCCCTTTCCATGGTGCTGACCTGTATTAAGCCTTTCGGTAGATCTTCTTCGTCCAATGCATCCACCGTTGTGAAGCGAACCATGGCCGAATTGAACGTGTAACAGATTCCCAACTCCGTCACAACCCGATAGGTCTTCGCATCAAGGCCATTATCAAGAATTACCGTTGTATTCACGTGATTGGTGATTTGGTTAAGCACGGCTTGCAAATCCAGATCACTGTACTCGTCGAACTCGACCAGCGGTTCAAGTCGAAAAATATTTGCTTCTGCCAGCAGAGCCAAAAAACGTTCAAATCGTTGAGGATCTTCTGGTTTCAATTCTTCAACTAGTATATCCCGAGCAGTAACATTTAGACGGTCATGAAAGCAAACCGTAAGACTGGGAAAAGTTGTGTTCCATTCGTGATAGTTCCGATCCAGTGAAATCACCGTTGGGTTAGTGAGATACCGGATCCAAAACAGTACCAACAGATAGGACATACCGATGACCGCTAGCAAAATGGCTAATCCCCATGATATTCTAAAAAGTGAATGGCTAAATAGTATCTAGCACCAAAGTCAAACAGGGATCGATTTCTACTTTTCACACAAACTGTTCTTCTTGTTCGCCACGTGATATACACCATGAAAGGTGCTTCTTTCGAGCACACGGCGAATGAATTTTGAGATATGAAATTTGTACGCCATTCTCACTGACTGCACTGAGTCTTCTGGAGAAGCGAACACTCATATAACTGCTCGTGAATCAAATGCCGGAATGGAAAATAATTATGGTCTTATTGTTCTCAAGTACTCGCTTTTGTAATGAAAGGCGTGCGGTAATCGCTTTTTGGGTGAATAATTAATGAATGAATGATTTTTAACGCCGATTTGTCCAAACTGAACATTGTTTTGGATGCAAAGTACATTAAAAGGACCATTCATAAATTACGTAACGCAAAAATTGCCCAAAATTTACTCCCTCTACTCCCCTATCGCAAATTATTTTATCCCCACCCCCCTTCACCAGTACGCAACAAATTGCTTGATTTTTTTTCTTCGGTAAAAACACGTAAGCTTACTCCTTCGCTCATATATCACAACATGTCATACTTTGTCGTACCCCCACCCCACAAGTGTCACGTAATTAATTAATGGCCCAAGCCCGTGAATTAAGGGATCAGTTTCTTAAAATTTCAGCCGATAAGTATCGTGACATTAAGAACGTTAATTGCTTCCATTGCATTGTACCGAACAAAATAGCCTGTTGTTTGGACTCTTTACTGATAATGTTTTGCGTGTCACAGCTTTATGAATGTTCTTCAAGCTGAATCGATTGGTTTATTTGTAGAGGGTGGGGCTGACCAGGTGCCTAATATATGTTATGTTTTGCTATAATATACTATATTAACTCTTTTATTTTTCCAACACAGATGGGTTTCCAGCGTCGGGTTTTGAAGCGACCGATGACCTCCGCAAGCTGTTTGACATACAATTAAAAAATTATGTGATCATCTCGAAAATCATCCGAATAACCCGATGCTGGTTCAGGAGTTAATCAGTAAGCTGCCGTCCAATATCAAAAGGACTGGGTGTGCTTCAACTGGGGTAAGTTGGGATCTACCCTAAGAATTTTTACTGATTTCACGAACGAAATTGTATCAGTAGTGTCGGAGGTGGTCGAAGGGAAAGAAAGAAGGAGTTTGTGCACACTCATAGCGCACAAAAAATCCAGTCGTGCATAGCTCATTGCTCGTTGGTTCCCAAAAGAAAAAGGCCGTGTGTCGTTTGCAACAAAGAGAATAGGGAAAGAGACGAATAGTGTGAAGCCAAAAATACCTTATTGAGCAGACCAATCGTGCAATGTAAATAAACATTACTCATGCCTGAGTTGGAGGAGATAAGTATTGTACTTCTATCAAAAAAGAAATTTGAATTTTCGTCAGAATTTAGTTCAATCGTGATTGTAAGGTGCATTCTAGAGTAGGGGAACATGGGGAGACTTGACCAAGCGCAAAATTCTTTTTTCGGCTATGGCGTCTTCTATTCGATTCTTAATTTTTTTTCAAAAATATTTTTATACTTGTTTCGATCCCTTGAGGTAATTTTGAAAGTTTGGAGTAAAAAATCCTTTCCTTGCAGAAAATATTACGTGATTAATAAATTTGCATTAAATGATGTAATTTTTTATCAAACTTTGTATGGACATATCTAATCGACTACTAATTACTATTAAAGGACTAATATACCATCTTAATCCTTGTGAAGCAGTGAAATGATTTTACATAAACTAGAACATTGGAATAGTTATTACTAGAATTCGCATGAAATTGAACGCAATAACTCATGTTGGGGAGACTTGACCAAGATTTTATGGGGAGACTTGACCAAGTGGCGATCAGCTGAAGAAAGATACAAAATTCCTAATATTTATTATGCTTTGGTATCTACTGTTAATGTTAATCACGCCATAAAAAAAATTCCACCCCAAACATCAGTCTTTATATTTTTAAATTTGTAAGCAAAATTAGCAATAGTAGAACTGATTTCGTGACGTGTGAACATGCAATGCAAGCAGTACAGTTAATCCTTAAAAAGAAATGCATTTAAAAAAATAAAAATTTATCAAATGCAACCCTTTTATATTTTTTACTGCTACCTAAGGATCTCGACAATAGGGAAAAAATAATTACAGTATGTTTTATGTCATTATTTTTTGTTATGATTTTTTAAAATTCTCTTGGTCAAGTCTCCCCACGCCTTGGTCAAGTCTCCCCGCAATGGGGAGACTTGACCAGAAAAAACGATCACAGAAAAACTTTTGTAACTTTCCAAAAATTAAATTAAAAATTCTGCAAAAAATCATGAAGACGCGCAATAACTTTGTGCATTATATCTGAATGATTTTTGGGGGATTGAAGGCTTTTTTAGAGATTTATGCAGTTTTAGCTGAAAACCTGGTCAAGTCTCCCCATGTTCCCCTATATGTATGAGTAAAAATAAGCTTTAGAATTATTTCATCTCTTTGTTTCGAAATGCACATCGTTTGATAAACAAATCCATCGATCGACATACGGTTTGTTTTCAAAATATAATAGGAGTCATTTAAAGTGCTGCCTGTAGAAGCGGTTGCCAAAATTCTAGTGTTGAAATCATCATAAAGGGAGTGTTGCCGTTTTGACTGATTTTCACTCTTCGTCTCTTTCCCTATTCTCTTTGGTTTGCAAGAGAACGGACCACAAAATGCGGTTTTGTGATGACTGTGAAATGCACACTACGAAAATTTCTAAAGGTAATGGACAAGTACAAACTCTGTGTACTCTGCCTGAGCGCCTGGACGACTCTTCCGGTATGTCCCGCTGACCCCTTCAATCAACTCCACGGTCAATCACCTGTCGGTGAAGGACAATTTCGATGTAGTGAGGACCATTTGAAATGGAAGGATAGGAAAAGAGAACAAGGACCGTTTAAAATGGAAGGATAGGAAAAGGGAAAAGGTCCGTTTGAGATGGGAGGATAGAAAAAGATAGACGTCATGTAGAGATAAAAGGAAGGTATAAGAAAAAATATAGATGAAATTTGTTAGAAGTTAAAAAAATAGAACAGTGAAGTCTTGAACATCACAAGCAAAAATTTATATCCCGTAAGTAGAACCTACGTCGGAGAGCAATTCTTTTAATTTTAACCCTGAAATATAAATCTTAACAGGTGATAGTAGCACAAGAATAACGCTCGGTCAGAACGTACGGAGACGGACTGTTAAAGTTTAAGGTTAGGACAAACGTGGTGTGACTTTGTTCGCCCGGAAAATTAACATTTTGATCCAAGTTGTAGCTTTCAACGGGATAATATTCTACCGGCACAAATTGTTGGGAACAAGAAGGATTACCACAGCTTCTAGCTGATTCAGGCTGAAAAGCCGTTTAATCAATCCGCCCAACAAATCTAAAACATCGTCCAACCACGAAGCAATGCCGAATAGTACAGGAAGTGCCCCCATCGCAACGAACCTGACACGGATCGGATTGTAAGCTGTTGTCACTGCGATTCATAGTGGCATTTTACCTGTGTGGGTGTAAACGACAACATTGCATCGACAGACAGACCGTTTACATGCCCAAACTGTCAGAGACCATCGGCATATATTCCGGTGATTGATGCACCCGGAAGCAAGGCTAACAGCAAAGCCGGAACGAGCTCCTCAACCTGTAGTGCTGGAGCAAAAAGGGCTCGCCTACAGCTCGAGAGACTTGATGCCCAGAAGGCTTTACCGATGAAGCGTATAGATTTGGAGCGTGGGGATCACGAGCGGAAGATAGAGCAAGAGAAGCAGAGAAAGGAAGTCTGAGCGGAGGCAATTGCAACTAGAGCAGGCAGTAATGAACGAGTCATTCCGTTTGAGAGAGGCGATTGACCTAGGAGGGGAAGGCGATGAAGACAACCGGAGTGTCGCCTCAGTGCAGAATTCCTTCAGCAAGGTACAGCAGTGGAAGGCCGCCCCGACGGAGAAGGCTTCAGCTATTGGTACGCGTAACGCGACGACAGCAACTGGAATACAAGCTGGGCAGGACGGCATGCAGCAACCAACTAGCATTAACAAGGGTATTCTAGAAGCGGTGCTGGCAGGTATTTCGTTAGGGCAGTCAGGTTTAGAGCCAACGTTAGGAGGTATTATCGGTCGAGCTGAAAGCACAACAGCGCCAATAAATGGTAGAGGACAGGCTAACATTTTCTCGGTTAACTCCGCGCTCACTAGACCTAGCAAAGGCATCGCAAATGTAATCCCCAAGCAGTATGCTTTCCAAAACTATCCCTTTCCTCTTACCCAGCCTCCTCCAGCAGGCAATTCGTTTGTCACTCCGCGAGTCGATAATTTTGCAATCGACCGCAGTGAATCAAGATAGTGCAGGCCCGAGAAGAGGTCCAGTGACAGGGGAAGAATTACTGGGAGGAGAGTATTCCCAGTCGTACGTCGGCCAACCGTTACCGTATGTGATTCCGACTGAGCAAAGGTTTTCGTGAAGGCAGACGGTGCCACCAGGGATCCAATTGGGACCGCAGGAGCAACCACGGTTTGCGGAGTTCCAGGCTAGTACGCAGCAATCTCCGTTGCATGACGAGCAGGCGTAATTGTCGGCAAGACACGGGATGAACAAGGAGTTGCCAATCTTTTCTGGTAATCCGGAGGAGTGGCCGCTATTCATTAGCTCGTACGTTAACTCTACTCAGACGTGCGGTTTTTCGAACGAGGAAAGTTTGGCGAGCTTGTGACTCCAAGACGGTGCTGGCTTGGATAAATTCGGATCATCGAAGGTATCGCCAGTTCGTTGCTTGCCGAGTGGGTGAGATTTTGTCCAAGTCGGATGCGCAGCAATGGCGTTGGATATCATCCAGAAAGAATGTCGTCGACGATGCGACAAAGTGGGGGAAAAGGGCCGTGTTTGTCCTGGTTCCGTGGTGACAACGATTTATATTTGCCAGAAGATCAATGGACCGTAGATGCAGATTCAGTCGGCGCGACGACCGATGAAGAGCTGAGGTCGTGTTTGGTGCACAAGGAGGTTATCGTACCACCACAAGTTGTGAGGTGGGAGCGATTCTCGAAACTGACGCATTTGTATCGATCGGTAGCACATGTTCATCGCTACGTACAAAATCTAAAGTGAACGGTGAAAAAAGAAACTCGACTGGACGGACCACTCACTCAAGAGGAGTTAGCAAAAGCCGAAACAACAATCTTTCGTTGGGTGTAGTGTGAGCAGTATCCGGACGAGGCGGCGACTTTGTCAGTAATGCGGGACAAACAGCCAGGACAACAGGCGAGGCTGGAGAAATCCAGCAAAATATACAAACTGTCTCCATACTTGGACGAAGAAGGTGTTATACGTTCTGATAGCAGGATATCTGCTGCAACCGTTGCTGTGTTTGACACTAAGTTCCCAATAATATTGCCGAAGGGCCATCCAGTGACTAGACTGCTGGTTGAAGGGTACCACCAACTATTTCTTCACGCCAATGGCGAGACTGTCGCGAACGAGGTGAGACAGCGTTTTCACATATCGCAGCTGCGCCCGTTCAAGGAGTGTGCCATGTGCAAAGTCAAGAAGCCACGTCTGGTGACACCCCGAATGGCTCCACTCCCTGCGGCCAGGTTGCAGGCGTACGTACGTGCATTTCCCTACGTAGGCGTCGACTATTTCGGGCCGATCGGCGTGCGGGTGAACCAAAGTATTGCAAAACGATGGGTAGCCAGCTCGAAGTCGCTCACACACTTCCAACGAAATCTTGCAAGATGGTGATCAGGCGTTTCATCGGACGCAGAGGAACACCTGTGGAGATCCGTAGCGACAGGGGCACAAATTTCGTGGGATCGAGCAACGAACTTAAGCAGGAGATGGGTATTACTTTTTCAAAAAACTTCGATGCAGGGTTCTCGCAGTAGTTACATTAAAACGTCATGTAACAATAATTCCATATCAACTTTTGAATAGGGCGAATAAGATTTGTAAACAAACTTTTGTTTTGCTGATTTCTCTTAATTTGTTATAATTTTAATACAGAAGACATTTGAAATTGATTCTACCAAGGGTAAAGATGTTGACTCATGTGTATCTTTCATGAAATTCAACTCGACAACGGAATAATGAGCGAAATAAGTTTGTTTACAAAAATCTCATTAGCCCTTTTGAAGAATTGATATTGAATTTTACTGTCCAGAGAAAAATACTACAGTAAATTCACATTACATTTCACTGTTTCCAAGGAAAAAAAAAGAATGGAAAAAATCGAATTTTTCAATGAAATGATAGGTATAATCCTAGGGGCAGATCACTTGTGATGCATTTTTAAAAATCAGCGAAATTAAATGCATTTATTTCCATCAAAATAGAAATTCATAATGTATTTTGCGTTGCCTGCAATGTGGTTTGCGTTGCGTGTAAGACGTCAAAACCCTACAGAAAAACTAGCCCTACATTTAACAAAACGTCGAACAAAGTGGATCAGCGTAGGACGTTTGTTAAACAAACTTTTCTGCGAGGGAGTGCCAAGCTGATGCAAAAATGGAAATTAAATGCATTTTTTTCTAATTTGATGCAAATTTGTTATACATTCTTAGAGTGATCTGCCCCTAGGTATAATCTCATTTAATCGAGCGCAAATGCATTATTCGTTCCATCAAAATACAAATCCGCAATGTATTTCGCGTTGCGTGAAAGACGTTGAAACACTAGAAAAAACTTGCCCTACATTCAACAAAACGACGAGCAAAGTGCACCGGCGTAGGACGTTTGTTGAATAAACTTTTCTGCGAAGAGGGTGCAAAATTGATGGTAAAATGGAAATTAAATTCATTTTTTCTGATTTCATGCAACATTGTTATACATTCCTAGTGATCTGATTTGGATAGAATTTCGAATGGTTTGACCGGAATAGTGCTTAGTGGCTTCCGGGGTCATCCAATGGAGTATGATATTCTGATTGCAGTTGAAAATGGAAATAGCGCACAAAACGAAAAGCGCAAGGACACTATTTTGGTTTTCAACTGGAACAAATACGATTAACAAAAAGAAAGCAGTACAAAATAAAGAGACCTGACGGTAATGCTGTCAGTGCGGACCTGATGCTCATCTCACAGCATCGTTAAACGTCAGTCCTTTCGCTGTTTGAATAATGTTCGCGGATGTAAACAAAACAATCGATTTAACGGCCTTTGTCGTAGTTTAGAAAAGTGTATTAGGTTGTTAGTTTTATTTAATGTGAGAATTATTTATAATAGGTATATTGTTATGAGATGAATCAGTGCGCATAATACCGGTTGAGTAAAGTTGAACAAAAGTCTAATAATTAACGAGGGAGATGGCGGATGACAGTTACGAGTTCAACATCACAAAATACATCCAAGAGCAAAAACGTTTACTCGCTCTAGAACGCGAACGTTTCGCAGCGGAAAAGATCCGGCTATTAGAACCTGACAATGTGAATTCACCTAAATCGGTTACTTACACTGATTTGATCGATGGCGACAATGTGAAACAGTCAAAAGACGAGCTGAACTCGAAACTGGTTCAAAATGATGCAGGAACAAAAACTGATTCTGGTACTTTGTTATCCCCCGGTGTGAGCAAAAGTCCCCTAAAAGTAGAATGCCCAATAGAAAAGCTACTTAAATTCAACAGTTTGGATGGTGTTGAGTACAAGTTTTCCGAATCTTCCGCAAGCCCCGCCGGCGCTGGTGATGGTCACCGGAGGCTGGTTCCAGTAGGAAGGGGCGAATCACCCAGCAGCAACGTGTCACCGTCGGGACAGCAGAAGCAACAGGTGAGAATAAATAGCACTACCTACTCGTTTGTTTACCGTATATTTGCGCCGCCGCAGATTTCGAGGGGGTGATAATCGTAAATGATACATTTCATTATGGAAAGGACCCGAATAAAATAGTTTTGCTAGGACACCTAAATCAATTTTTTTAAACCAAACTTTAATGTAGTAATATTTTAAAACTGATGTCATGGAATGAATTTAATACTATTCAATCATGTTTTGTGGCATATATATGTACTTATAATCACTGCAACTTTTTCAACGGGATTCCCTTTACAAGACTGTAATTTACTTTCGTTTACAGCTTACCACTACTTCGTATCACAGCCATCCTTACGATTTCGGTTTCTTCCGCTCGCCAGAATGTCCTTTACGTACCTTTGCTCGGACGTTGGTACCAGCCTTTAAGTTCAGTGTTGCGGTAGCCTTCCGAAGAAACAGTTCGGGGAGAAAGCCTTTCGGCTTTGCTCCTGTCTAAAAGTGATGTCATGATTTCGTCGAAAATTTAAATGATCTCGCAGTTAATAGCGGTTGTTTACTGTAAGTTTAATGTGACTGTTAACATCTATAGTTTTTAGCTATTCGGTTTGCGTTGGCTTAGGGCTATATAAAATTCGATTAAAAAACACATGGCACGTTGTGTTTGAATCGAATGTGGTTACCACGTTCAGGTGACTATTGTAATTAGTGGCAGTCAGTCGAAGTTCAGTCCAGGACCAGGAAGCACAGCTTGTTCAAGTCATTATCGCGTGATTCGAGAAGTGCAAAGGAAGTGATTAACTAATTTTGTTTTCCGTTTTTTTTCTTTAAATATAAAGCTTTTTATGGTGCCCAGGATTGCATGTACATGTACATTGTGCATATATTTGAATACGGGAACAGAATTGCTGTTGAGTGCAAAGGAACGGTGGCAAATGATATTATCACGTGTTTAATTTGTCAACATTACCGAAATTTGTTTTGTCGACTAGACCCGGATGGTTCTGGCAAGTAAAGTTATTAATTTCAATTTATTCAGCAGGATATATTTCTTTCTAAGTGGGAGAACAACGTAATTTTACAAAGCGCTGTATTGGCAATGACTTTATCGATATATTAAAACCATCCATCACATTATTGATTTAAATACAATGGCTTTGAAATCGGTTAAGCTGAACGTCGTTGTAGTTCAAGTGGTAAAAATTGAAGCAAAATCGAATAACCTTCTTTGTTTGGTATTGCGTGTTAACTCGTTGTCTTTTCATGGGATATGTAATGGTGTTATTGGTAGGAGACAGGGTTGTTCAATATGATTAGTATGAAGCAGGAATTGGCGGGAAGTGCGAAGTGATAAAAAAATGATGATTAACGCCTATTTATCATGAATTGTCACAGAACCTAGCTGAAAGTAATTTTCTTGAAAATTAATTTTATCGTTATTTCTAATGCCTATTAGGTACAATATGTTCAGTCCATTTCTATCTTTATTTCATAATTATGCTGAGATACATTTGGTTAAAACAATGGAAAGGTATCAGTGAGATTAGAGTTGAAAGGTCTCCAAGCTAATTACGTTATTACGTGATCCCACACTTAACAGTAGATACAGAACTGTTCTGTATCTATTCTCTGCATCAGTTTTTCAGGCAGCAATTATAGAAGATATTTTTTTTCATTTCGCACACTACACGCGATGACCTATATAATGAACCGTTTCAGGCCGAACAGTTCATTGTTTTGCATTTTTTACATACAAAATATACTATGATTCTCTAAAATTTTATCCGGCATTATATGAAAAAAGTTTGTTTCGTGCTTGTAGCCACTGCAGGAATAATTCAAATCGAACCAGTTAGATTTTAGTTGCTGATTTACAAAAAAAAAAACAAATTGTTTACATTACGAAAGCGAAGATTTGGATTGAATTTTTTAACATTCCTTGCACCAAGCCTCAATATTAGTTGTAGTTTAAGGTGATGTTTAGTTCTCCTTTACACTTCATCACATTCTACAATTTTTAACACTCACGGATTACCTAAGGTCTGTAAATGTTTTCTGATTCAAACTATTGACTACTAAAATCGTACTAAAATTTAATTTTCCCGTTGCATTCATTTTATCTGCATCGTCAAAACATGCATTTTTTGCTCTCCTAAAACTTCAGCCCCGCTTGAAAATTTTCGGAAACTTTTGGGACTATTATATTGCAAATATGTAGCATCATTCACTGCATGACAGTTTGTCAAGTTTTCGTGCTTAGAAGTGAGTGAGTGATGAACTTTTGACCATATCAAGGTAATACCTATTATGCTGTGAATGTTTTCAAGCAAGGTTTCAGCTGTTATCATATTTCTCTATCGGCATGGAATTACTTTCTCATTGTCACTAATTTTTAGGTGCATTCTAGGTGGTTCTGTAATTGGTGGTTCAAAATTTTACTCAGAATGTTCTTATTCATTTGCGCTTTCCACACAGAAAAGTAGTTTTGAATGACCATTCGGTGTATCAATGTTTATGCGATCATTCCGCAAATGTATGATAAGGAAAGTTGTGATCTTTGAGCTCAAACATAGTGGTAGTCACTTAGTCGCTCCCAGACCGATGTTATATTTTTTGCGCATTCGTTATGAATCAGATATGAAAATTTCATATTCTATTTACTAGAACAAATAATCTTTTATAACAAATATTCCACCATCTCCAATTTTTGTAATAGTACATACACAATTCTCTCCCAATTTAACAATTCAAGAATGCCAGGCTCATACCTTAAAAGAAATCCGTAATATTTCCAATATTTTTTTTTTTAAATAATTTTCCAGTTTTGTACATATTCCGTCAGCATTTAGCATAGTGGTGGTCAACTTTTTTCGCTCCTGTCAACATTTTTCCGAAATTATCAAGCGTTAATTTTGAAGACTAGTGAAATTACGACAAGCAAAACTGATCAACGGGTTTTGAAACCGTTTCCGGACTTTGAAGAAACCCTTCGTCATCCGGATCTGCAAACACTAGCTGGATAAAGAAATTACAGATGCTGCCTGAAGCGACCTTCGCGGGCGAATCAATTGAAGGACTTGTTGGAGAAGAGATGGGAATTCAACCCATTTTCACACTGGTGAATACTCTGGGAAACATGGATGAGCTTTAACCCTCCGGTATTCGCGCGAATGGCTCCCCGAATGAGCAGCCGTTGGTGCTGGAAGAAGATTTCGCTAAAGTTTCGGAAGATGTTGCAAAAAATACAACGGCGCGAGTGCTGCAGGGTTAAGAAGGAGCGCTCCTTAGTGCGAAGATTTGCCTGATGCAGTTATCTTCGATATGTGGTTCTGTCTTCGAATGCTCCATGGGTGTTGCAGATCATCAGACACACATCATATCATGTGTTGTCTCAGGTGACCGAGAATCTTGAATATCCTGCAACTGTCATCATTGAGTCTTTGCTTATTAACTAGTGAGCTTGTTCTACTGGTAGGCGGTATGATTGGGGAGAATAGAAATTCCGTGATTGAAGTTCTCTTCAATGGTTATCCAAGGAATTTTCTTTTTTTTTTCCTGGTCATTATAAGTACATTGCCAGGTGTATATTGGTTTAAATATTGCTTCCAACATATTGGCCCTTCCATGATAGAGCAACTATTTGTGATATGCTATTCGTTTTGGAAGGCTTCCGGAGAATTTCCATATGAACGTGCTTGGAGTTAGTGTTTTCAAATACTGTAATAGTTTGCATTAGCATTGTAGGACCCCAGCCGGTATTTTTCAGGCCGAAAATAAATAAATCGACCGAAGAAAAAGCGCAGTAGAATTATGGAGGTTTTTGCTGATAGGTTTTTATTTTATTAATTGGGTCACTGTTACCATGCATGAATGAATACATGTAAACATTTCTTTTCTGTAAAACGCGGCCACTTTGTGAGAGCTCGATGTTAGGATTCCTACCTTTAGTGCCTTCGATTCACCTTTTCTAAATAAGTTGGTATCCCTTAGAGGTAATGTTTTTATTTTCTTTTAACAATATTTTCACAGGCGGGCGCATTTGTAAGTATTAGTAATATTGATTTATATAACTCCCAATTATTTAATTATGTCTCGACAAACATATGATTACGGCCTAAAAGCCAACTGTCAAAATCCACTTTGAATGGAAATTCCGGACAAACCTTTACACGCCAATCACAGATGTTGGTAGTAAACGAAAGAGAAAAGTTTTCTCTTTCATAAACTGTTGTGAGCTGTGTTCGACTAGTAACGGTTTGTCTGGAATTTCCATTCAAAGTGGATTTTGACAGTTGGCTTTTAGGCCGTAATCATATGTTTGTCGAAATGTATATCTTTCGCCGTTTGTAATCTCCGTCATCTAAGGAATCTGTTTCGGTTCCGAGCGTAAGTAGATGATAGGACAATCATGAAATTAAAACGCTTATAGAACTCTAGGCTAGAAAAACTCGAGTAAGAGAACTGCGGAGAGAAAAACAGCATTTTTGGCAACGTATGCCCCGGCATTGTATGGCAACAGGTCCAATGTTATAAGGATAGGCAATGTTCGATTGGATTCGTTTTTTGACAGCTAAACGCGAATCCAATCGATCCAAAATGGAGTCTCCGCAGTTCTCTGTCGAGAGCTTTTCTACTCTAGGCAAATGATTTCACTCGCACTGTCTGGGGGTTTGTTTTCCTCCAGCTGTCATATATAAAACTGTCAGCTAATTTAAACATTTGAATTGGCTTTCGTAAAGTATTTATAATGGTGTTGAAATGCTCTATGTCGCTGTAAAACTTATTCGGATGACGTACAATTCCGGTTGGTCATATTCCATCAAGAAAATAATCCGACCGAAAAGTTATTTTCGATTTGTTTTCCTCCATCTATAACAGGTGGAGGAAAACAAACCGTTGAGCACACTAATACAGATACAGATTGTCAAGTACTCTATAAGGACGTGACCAGGTGTGTGGAAATGAGCGGGTCTACGTCATTGCGGTTTGTGGCGATAACTAATATAACAAAGAATATACTCATTTCTGCAACTCCATTTACGATTTGTGCAGGTGTTCGTGCTATGCTATGCTATGCTATGCTATTCCGTCAGCATTTAGCATAGTGGTTAGAGACCGTATTGCGAATAGTTCTAGATAGGTCTTATTGAATTCCAAAGTTGTTGGCAGTCTAATGTATACGCTTCTGAAATTGTCATGAGATTTATGTATTAATGTAAGTTATTCTTACCGGGTTTGTTTTGGGTGCACAGTTAAAATAAAATATTTCCCGATTCTATTGTTATATCATAACAACGCGAAGAAATTAGACTGCAAAACTTGAAAACGATCACAGTTTGAAATCCCGCGTACAATTTGCCATTCCCGATGCTATTCCGATACCTATCGGCACTGGTAAATGAATTTGTTGGTAGTTATCAAGTCAGTTCCATCGACGGCAGATCAATTACTGAACACATATTTATTGCACGGCAAATCCTTCAAAAATAGTGTGCACACACGCACTCACCGATTAACTGTTGTCAAAGGATAGGACATGGATCGCGAACTGGACAGCGACTTTGGACTGACAGGCGTCATGCTCTACTCCCTGAGTAAGGAAGGATGATACCGACTTGAAATGTCGAGTGAGCTAATAGCACGGCTGTCTCCGTCGTGTTGAAACCTTGGCAGTTCTCCGAGTACGTTTAAAACTCGTCACCGAATAGTTCGAGGTACTAGGTTCGGATGGGACATTCCCGATTTTACGCAGATTCGTCTATAAACACTACTCCCCATGAAGGATAGCATCAACCCTAGTATGGCCTCCCTGTGGTGAACCATGGGATCACAAGAGGCGACTATGTACATCAAGTGGAGATGGCGGTCCGGAGTTGAGATCCAATAAAATGGAGCAAGAAACCCACACATATGGAGTGGACGCGGCGAATTTCTTCGCCGCAAGTGGTTTAACGAGGTCACCATTTCTGCAAAGCCAACCAGTGCAACAACAACTCGACCAGGAGAAGCAGCAGCAGTAGCTTCAACAACAGGATCAGCTGCCGCAATCGCAGGTTCAACAGTAACAGCTTCAACAGAAGTAGCAAAAGTAGAAAGGCAGCGCTTGGTTGAAAACACCAAGCTTGCCGATTGTAATAGTAGTTAAAAACTGGTGGACGCACTGCACAACTTTGTCGACAAAAGGAGTAATGTGCACAAGGACATCAAGACACTGGTTCTGCACAACAAACCTTGGATTGGCCGTCAATGAATGGAGAACATTGGAACAGAAAGCGGAGGTAACTAGAAAGAAGTTGTTGATTGCCAAGAAGTCCTTGGAAATAAGACAAAAATTGGCACCACCAAAAGTTAGGGAAATTTATGAGGCGAAAACCGTGACCTTTGCTGAAAAGGCCAAGAGCTTCACCAGGTGATGGGAGACCAGGAGGTACCAAGAAACACAAGGAGGCTTCCGGAACTGTGGTACGCGTAGAAAATGAAGCAGCAAATAACGTGAGCAATACGGGCAGCGTACAACAAGGCTAGGCCCGAAAAGCAATAGCTTTTCAAGGGACCAAACAAAGGTATAGTCGAAGCTAACGATGACTCGTACGAGAAGATACTGCGCGTAATACGGATAAACCCGGTGCTCAAAGATCTGGGCTCAGACGTTAAAAAATCAGGTGCACCCGCTCCGGAGCAATGATTCTGGAATTGAAAAAAGGATCCGAAGTCACTCTGCTTATAAAAAGCTCACAGAAAACGCCATGGGCGATGCGGTGGAAGTGCCTGGAGGTAACCATCCAATGTAAGGACCTAGATGAAGTATCCTCGGAAAAGAGGCTAAGAGAAACTCTGAAAAAAAAGTGTGAACTTGGAGAGGTGCAGATGAAGATCCGAATCAGGAGGGGATCTTTCGGCACGCAAGCGACTTCGGTTAGCCTTTCAGTCGAAACAGCAAAAAAGGAACTAAAACCGATATATCCACTGAGTATGTCTCAGCGACCGGAAGTGTGCTTCAAGTGTCGAGGAGAGTTCGGCCACCTGGCTAGAAACTGCAGTGAACCTGACAGTAGCAAATTATGCTGAAGGTGCGGGAATAAATGCCACACAGCAAAAGACTTCCGACAGGCTCCGAGATGTTTGATCTGTGCAAACGAAGACGGTAACAACCACGTTACAGGAGGCCCACGATGTTCGGCCTTCAAACAGGCGAGTGAAACGAAGTCACAGTGGAGGTAACACAAATCAACCTCAACCACTGCAACACAGCACAACACTTGCTGCGGTAATCTGCAGCGGAGTTTAAATGCGATGTAGCTTTCATTTCCGAGTCATGTCGTATACCAGCCGTATACTGGAAACTGGATAACGCAAAATTAGTGCCGATTTGGACGACGGGAAGATATCCATTTCGGGAAGTGGTTTATCGCGCATATTAAGGCTTTGGAATCTGTAGCTGCTGCGCTCCTCAGCGGTGGACGATGCTCGATAAGCTAACGGAAGGGTTTATCAATCTGAGCCTTCTGGTGAATCTCGGCGATGGCTGATCTACGTACATGTTGCCTGCTCTAAGATCAGTGTAAAAGGCGGCAAGAACCGTACTTAACAAGGAAATCAATAAGAAAGCCTGCCTAGAGGAGCTTTACCGCAACGCAAATTCAAATCCGTCAGTTGCCATGGCGAAGATAAGAGGACTGACAGTGCCACCGGATAGGTACCCCGAAAGTATCAGAGTATTCGTAGAAACGCTATCTTCACAGCATGAACCGACCGCGTTCCCGCTCACGCCATATGGGGCTCAGTATGAAAGAAAAAGCTCGGGTAATTAACGAGGAGCTGATAGTGGTGAAAAAGCTTAAAAAACCAAGAAGGCCTCGGGATTAGCCGTGATCCCCAAAGTGGCTCTGAAAACAGCAATTCTAACGATCTCGGACATGTTTAGGACCGCATTGCAAAAGTGTATCGACGATGGTAAATTCTACGATATCTGGAAGGGATAAAAGCTGGCGCTGTTGCCGAAACCAGGCAAGCCCCCTGAAGGCCCTTCAGCATACAGGCCGATATGCCTGTTGAATACAGTCTGCAAGGTGCTTATAAGAGTAATCATTAGCAGGCTTACAACATACACGGAGGAAGAGGATGGCCTATCCAATATGAATGTCGGAAGCGTGGATCCATGGTGGACGCCACACGAACGGCTGTGAAAACTATGGAAGTTGTGCAGAAAGTAAAGAGAAGGGAAAACCGTTACAGCGGAGTAGTTACACTGGTTGGGCTGTAGGATTCTGAGGAGCTACTTCTAAAACCAGCAACTGATCTACGAAACTGACGCCGGAAAAAGAAGTGTAACCGTAACAGCGGGCGTTCCATACTCGGTCCAACTCTTTGGAATGCTATGTACGACGGAGCTGAGCCTCCCCAGGGGTGTGAAGATTGTCGGTTTTGCGGATGATGTGGTGCTCCTAGTGATCGACGAATCACTAGAGGTAGTAGAAGTACTCGCCGTGGAGACGGTAGATGCTGTGGAAGCCTGGATGCGCCAGAAGAAGCTGGTTTTATCTCATAACAAAATCGAGAAAGATTTTATAATCAACCGAAAGGCAGCGCAGCAAGCGAGAATTTCGGTCGGGGAGTGTATCATCAACTCAAAGCGACCACGCATGCAGGACGGCCGTAAAAGTGATCTCGGCGCCAACTCGGATCATGCCCAGCAATTCGGCGGTCAGCAGCAGTGAAAAGCGACTACTGGCTCCATATCGGTCCTCAGATACGCAGGACCTGCTTGGGTGACGGTACTGCAGACGAAAAGTAACACATCTCGGCAGAGCACGTTCAGGCTGATGATCATGTCTTACGCGTATCAAACTATCTCGTCAGAGGCAGCCTACTTTATAACTGGAACGATTCCCATAAACCTTCTACTCGAGGAGAATAGCGAGTGTTATAGGGATCGAGACACGAGAGGAGTCCGTAAACGCAGGGCCGGCGGAACACCTTTTTCCCGAGTGGGTAGTAAGATTCGAAGTGATTTCTCCTCGTACTGAGAAAGTTCAGATATGGCGGGTGTAAGTGAAAATGAAAAACCCCTGATAATATCGGGTGGCTATTTGGAAACACTCTTTGTTAACAGGACTGTTTGTCCGACGGCTCAGCGAAAATGTGTTTGTTGAATACTACACCCAAAATCCAACGGACATGTTTCTATTACTTTTGGGTAAGATTCTATTGCCTTTTTGGTAATTGCGCATTGCGGTATTAAACTCATATTACCGCAAAGGTAGTAAACGGTGGAATGACGATGTAGGATAATTCGGTCGATTTCTATGATAGTATTAGTATCAAGTCAAAACAGCCTAAATTCTGGCGGATTTCTACCCAAATTCAGGCCGGAATCTGCACCAATTTTGGCAGAAATAGGCGGAATTTCTATAGGGTAACTTGGATAGTGAATGAAAAATTTTAGGCAGTTTTCGGATCCGGCCTAGTTTCCGGATCTGACACAGGTCCCGATCTGGATCAGTTTCCGGATCTGGACTAGTTCCCGATCCGGATCAGTTTCCGGATCCAGACAAGTTCCCGAATCTGGACCAATGCCCGGTAATGGACCAGTCCACAGAGGAGTAATTGGGGTCGAATCCTGGCCAAAATTATTTGCTGCTGCAATTGTTGTTATTATGCCTTAATAGGAACTAAAAATAGACAATTACTAGTTTTTGGAACAATTTGGCATCTACCCACCTACCAGTGCAGAGGCCAATTTTTTATATCCTTTCAAATACTAGTAATTTCTAGGTGATCTTTGTGAATACATTTATTTTTCCAGTTGCAAAAACATTTGATCAGTGGGAAAGAGAGAAGAAAAGGGACGCCTGTGCATATCTTCATAGAGATACATGTTGGCAAACATAATATTTGGCCCTACAGCATTTCGGTGTTCCTCAAATTAGTCAAAATTTCAATATTTTCAAATCGCTTGGGATTGGTGGATCGGACAAGATCGGAAGAGTTCGAATATTTTTTGTATAGCTGAAATCTTGTATTGTAATACTGCTTCAGCAGCTTTGTCGGATCTAGCCGTATAATGTAACTTTTTTATAATTCAAATTTGGAATAAAATGTTAAAACAAGGTATTTTTTAAAGTTGGTGCAATACACAGCAAGTTTACTTTTTTAGTTAGTTTTAAGCTGAAGTTAAACAAACGGTTGTGTTGAACAACGTTTGTAATAATATTATCTTATTTAATACAGTCATCATCACTAGTAAGCGATTTTGCTGAATATATAACGAAAACGATTAAAATAACCCTTAAAATATCACCATAGGGCATACATGCAAAAATTCTTTAACAATTTTTGATATACTCCTAATTTTGCCACGTTATACAGTAGGTTCTTAGGTATGTAAAAAAAATATAACGAAATCGAAAAAAAATGTTTTGGTTTTTGGCCAAGAATTTGTTCTAGTTACTCCTCTGTGCAGTCCCTGGATCTAGCCCATCTTCTTTTCTAAATCCGGACTGTCGGATGGGATACGTGGATCCAAACTATATGTCTTGCTTTCCGTACATGACGGGATGAACTGTTAATGTTTTGTACAGTCGCTATCTTGCTGTTGACGTTCGTGATAGAAAAAAAAATTAATTTAACTACGGCCGAAATACCCCACCACTATTCCGAGTCGGCTTTTTTCTGACTGTGCTTTGAAGCTAGCTGAGTGTGAGCCGATGGGTATCTCCGGCGACCGACATCCATTCAGGCTTACTGGAGGTCGATTTGAATATTTCTCCGATGGCAAAAATAATACCAATAAGTCTTATTTTGATACAAATTATATCTAATACATCCGGCCCCGGATGGTCAACTTCCGGACCAAAGACAAGCCATTTAACGTCATCGATAAATCGCGTGATCTAACTAAACAACACTCGACAGTGAACGAAAAAATATTTTGTCTGTGTACCTGCCCGAGAAGTAGAGATTGATGGTGTAGTTTCCGAGAAGGGCCTTGATTGCGAAATAGGGGATGGCTCCTTCCAGATCCCTGTGCTTCAGTCAGTGTAAATTCTGGTATGCAAGCAATTGTGTTTAGTAAAAATCGAGGAGTATTAGAAAACTTATTTTCCATCAGTCTCATTTCGAGCCTTTCGCCGGATTTGTTCTTCCAAAATTTGTTCTTTTGAACGGGGCTCGTCTACTTGTTCGCCTTTTTATAACCCAGGGCATGAACTGAAGAACCCATTGTAGAAATAAGGCACGATGTGGAAAATGCGGAGAGGATCAAGACATTGGCTCCTGGTCTTGGAAAGTCAACATGGGACATCCAAAACTTCAAGTGTCTCTATATTTCAGTTATATTATTTTCCTAGGTTTACCTCCGACGTAGATCTTCCTCAATTTTAGCATTATTCGCCATGGTCGAAAAAAAATATTGAGGAGCGTTTTGGGGATCAAAACGTGCTACTATTTCAAACGGATTAGCATTTGCTCGGTACCAGGTATTGAAGTTGTCGCTTGTTAAATCCGAATCATAGGCAAAGATCTATTGATATTCTTTCCATATACATCGCACCTCAACTGGTTCGAGAAGATTTCAACTCCCACGGCATGTCATGGGGTTGTCTTCATGCTGATAACCGATCTATCTTACTGCATGATATTCGCGACAATTTCAGTATGGCCATCTTGAATACAGTGGAAATGATACGAATGCCTACTAGCGCGGCCAAGTGCGTTAGATTTATCGTTGTACTTTACCTCATTAATGTTCCCATTGATTCAAAGAGCTACGCGTCCACTATATCCGAAACAATCAAATCAAAATGAAAAATTCCTCCGGTGGTAGTGTGCAACGTTTTGACTGGCTTGTTTTTCTACACTGAGATTAAAGGTCAAACAAAACGAATACCTGGCGCGAACAATCGTGGACGGTTTCCCACTCCGTTGTGGGGAGAGAGTGCTCAGAATTGTATGCGAAAAGGTACTATGAGGACTTTTTGAACGTCAGATCGCCCAAATTTTTCCGAATATGCGCGACGTTAGAAACGCAAATAAAAAACTTGATGCAAACTGAAAAACGCGGTTATTGGCACAGGCTCGTCAACGGATTAACAAGAGAAACAATATTTCGTCTAGCAGCTGGGCCCTACGTCGTGTACTCGATTCGACCTTTGATCGGAATACACGGAACTAAGAATTCTTTATCGGCGACAACAGCATTCCACGTAAATTCACTTTCAAATTATAGACGTTACGCGATGATTATTATAATAATGTATATAAACGTAATAATTGTTCTTCAAACACACAAATTTATCTGACAGAAAAGATACTAGCGCTAAGCATTTTCCCCACAAAACTTGTGGTTTTATATTTACCTACGACCATGTTTACATCGTTACAGTTTCAAGTAGGCGCTTCGATCGATGGAGCATGGAAAGCATTCACAATTTTCCCGGAGAGAATATGGGCGATCCTAGATTCTTTATATTGAAATCGTTCCGGATTGCCTGATACAAATATTAGTTTGAGTTCATTCGCATTGATCTATTCCGGGTAATAAGAAAAGTGACACTTAGATTAGAATGGTAATGAGAAGGGGGACACTAGAAGGTAATATTTGTGAAACATCGCGCAGCTTTAACGAATTTTTCAGTTAGATTTAGAGTTAGAAAATTGGCAAATTTTGTGGGATAATGGAAGTTTAGGAATCCCAAAGGCATCAACCAACCTTGGTTAAAAAGGATGGATGAACTTCCTTCGGGTGGCATCTCGGATCATGTCCAATTATTATGTTGAATGCGCATCTCCGGCGTATTGGGGTCGTAAAGAGCGTTCTCTGCGCTTGCTGTGACGGCTATCGCGGCATTAAACATGTTGTCTGGTCGTGCGCCTAGTGTTCTACACACAAAAAAAAAATTACCGTTGATGTATTTCGAAACTTACCACAATCTAACAAACCGTAATTGACGAAATTTTACATGAAAGATGTACTTTTCAAGCGCAGTGCCATAAAATTACACATTTTAAACAAACGCCATATGTGGAGTAAAATTACGTGACTCGCAAAATACAACGATATGTTAAATTAAAATCAAATGTAAAACTATTTCATTTTTGATGCTCGTATACTGCCCATAAAAGCATAAGAGTCCCATATTGAAAAACAGCAAGCCGAGAAAAACACTATTGAAGATTTACATTCTCATTGAGCCTTATGGATGGGACAACCATGTTTTGGTATTTTTTCGGTATTTTCATAACAACCCTGGTAATCTTATTTGTTCATTGTGATTTAGTGGTGATACACAATACAATCCAACAGATAACTCATTTTCTTCAAAAATCCATATGGGACTCTTATGCTTTTATGGGCAGTATAGTCATGGTCAAGAGACGTAAATTTACACGATTTTTTCTAGTTGTGTAGTACCAGATCTGCGTTAAACGAATCCCTACTAATTGTCTAGTGATTGTTTCTCCTTGCTTCAATTTTAATCTAATGATTATTCATGTTAAAAAATTACAAATTGTTTATATTGTCCTTAAAAATATTTCTAACTGCATCCCATAGTCTGAATAATACGTGGTTAATCTCAGGTTTTGATTTGTTCCAAAGTTTCGAGTGGGTAATTCCCCCCTCGGTAATTTTCGAGTGGGTAGTACTACCTATACTACCCACGCATTTCGCCGGCCCTGCGTAAACGAGCCCGAGCTGATACCTTAATCAAGTGGCAGCATCAGTGGGATAACGTTGTAAACAATAGATGGACCCATCGACTGATTCCATGCTTGTTGGGGTGGGTGAACAGAGCGCACGGTGAGGTGAACTTCCACATAACGCAGTTCTTGTCTGGTCATGGCTGTTTAAAAAAGTATCTGAACAGGTTCCGTCACGCCAGTTCGCCGTTCTGCATTGCGTGCGGTGATGTGGAGGAAACGCATGAGCACGTGGTACATGAATGCCCGCAATTCGAACACAAGCAAATCGAAATGAGAACCATTGTGGGTGAGGACGTTAACATGACCAAATTGTCCAAAGAATGTGCGTGGACAAAGAAACATGGGACGCGGTGAATGGAACAGTCGTTCAAATCATGTCAGCGTTGCAACGAAGCTGGCGAGAGGAGCAACGACCAGCAACGTAGCAATACAGGACTTCAGGTCGTCGAGGCACCGATGAACCGGAAGTCACACTTCAACCGGAATCGTCGGACCGACCATGGCACTTGACAAGTTAGTCTGAGGAAAAGAGATAAAGAAAACCAGCGGGCGCGACCGGAGTAGGCTAGATCCACTGCCGGGGACTAGACTGAGCACACGTATCGTCGATGATAGGTCGTCGGGGCACCTGAGAATCGGAAGTCATCCTCCACCGGGAATAGCAGGACTGACCACAACACCTAACTGAGCAGCATCGAGATAACGGTTTCGAGAGAACTTTCGACGTCGGGAAATTTCTTTGTCGGAGCAGGCTAAGCCCACTGCCGGGTTCGAGTAGATCGTCATCAGGGCGCCTGTGAACTAGAAATCACTCTCCATCTAGAATCGCACGATTCACCTCGACCTCTGCCCGGGTAGCATCGGTTTCGGAAGATCTTCCACTGCCGGGAAACTCTTCATCGGAGTAGGAAAGATCTACCGTCGGGGACTATTCCGAGTAGACCGTAGCGAATCATCGGGGCTGCAGCGAACCGGATGCAATCCTCGACCCGGAATCGCTGGAGTGACCTCGTCACTCTGCCGGACAGCATGGAAACAAGAATATCGCGTCCGTCAACGGTTTCGGGAGACATTGCTTCGTCGGGTAACTCTCCGTCGAAGTAGGCAAGCTCCACCGTCGGAGATTACGTCGATTAGCAACGAATGCGATAAACCATCAGTATAGGGTCGTCGGTGCACCAGTGAACCGGAAGCCACCGTCCAACCGGAATCGACCACGGCAGAGGAGGAGCGCATGTACAATATCATACCATGCAAGACTGGCGGTTATGAGACCAGCGAACTAGCACGACCAGCTAGACCTGGAATCAAGCGAAGTGCATGAGCACAGCCTCCCCCCGAAGTACTCATTTCAAATGGAATCCGGGGGATCAGGCAAATGTCGGGCTACTTGGTGGAGGCTAGAAGAGTAGGGTTCAGAGTTATCTTTTCTGTTCAGAGTCCCTCACTCTGGCCATGATGGACGAAATTGGTAGTATGGTCGAACTACTGAACGTGGGCTAGGTCGCGTAAAAGCTTTACCACCAAGTAAAAAAACGACCCACATACGTTGTTCCAAATCGTCAAGCTGAGCCGATTGATATAGAAGACTCGGAAAAAACTTTGAGCGAATTCTACACATTTCTTTTATAAGAAATGTAAAAGCGTTGTATGGGTTAATAAAAATTTTCCCGTAAATTTTTTTGAGATTGTTTTTTATTTCGATTATAGAGGTTTTAATTTTAAGGTCATTCGCCTCTTCGGGTTAGAAAAATCTCTTATGAGAAATTTCTAACCATATGTGCGGGGTCGGGACTCGAACCCAGGTGCGCTGCGTACAAGGCAATCGATTAACCAACTACGCTACGGCCATCCCTTTTTGAGATGATTTTTAATATTTACAACGGCAAAAAACAAAACGTTCAGTTTGTTTGAAACAATTGCAGAAATATGTACGTTAAATATAAACAAAATATTTCAAAATGTTTCCCTGAGAGCTAATAAGAAAAAGCAACTCCTATTATTTGGAAAAAATCCATGCATCTAATACTTCACAAGTCACTGAAAAATGCTCAATTTACAGATTTCAGAACTTCGAAAATTTATAACTGGAAAAAATACATTTCTTTGGAAAATAACGCGTTAATTATTTTTCACTAAAGAAGGCAAGAAAAAATGATCACAGAAACTAAAAATTGGGTTGTAAATACATCGTGGAATGACCCGTATATCCTAAAAAAGCTGAAAACTCTGTATGACTAAGTAGACCGGAAATCTCTAGACCAACTCGTAGCAACTAGGCCAGCGACCAATAGTAAGACTATTTCAAAGCATCATTCTGCTAGCCTACATACAAAAAGGTATTCGATTGTAGTGCACCCACTAACTTGATTTCCTTTCTCAGGAAAGTAAAACACACTCAAATGAGGTCCTCTGCCGTCAGTCGCAATTAGTGCTCGCACCGACCCACCTTCTAATATGCATTATCGAGTTACGATTCGTCCCCTCTGAGGCAACTTCCTATTTACAAGGGAAAGCAGCAAGCGCACCACCAACCAGTCGATCAAGTCTAGCTGATAAAAATAAAACAGATTCCCCATCAGCGCCGATTAGAACATTTCCTTTTGCCTTCTTTGACCAACGTTCGAGTTCCCCTTCCACTGCGGATGTATTGGGGACATTTTCGGAATAAATATCAGATTTATGCTGGATTGCTTGGGTGACTCGGAACAATTCGAAGCTGGCACGCTCCGATACTTTATGGCCGATGGGAATTGCACTTCAAAGCGCGTGCCTACGTACAAAAAAGAGTTCAGACAAACGACCTACAAATAGCTTCGCTTGTATTCATCAGTTGGCTTATTTGCCTTTCGGTGAAAAAAATGACGTCTAACAAAAGGAAAGACTAGAATGAACGGAGCAAGGTCTGTAAACCAGAACAAATTTGGTAAAAAGGTCAAATACAGCAACAATCAAGGCTAATATTGTCAGCCAACGTCTCCGCAGATGCAACACAAAGTGTAAAGGCTGTTGTGATTCTAAGCTTAAACTTCGACGAATTGTATCCTACGTACACCAGAAGCTTTTGCCTCCAGTTGTTTTAAACATTTTTGAAAACTACTTCTTTTGGTAGGACAAGATATAGCAAGTAGAGAGAATATATTCATGATACCGGTCTATCCCGGCAATCTGACATTGACATTTTATTTCTTCTACTAGATAAAATTAAAGAGTATAAATTACAATTTTTCTTTATGAAGGAACTTTTTAAATCATTCGCAAAATAAAATATTTTGTGGTTTCTTAGTAGAAAAATTGGATTTCGCTGTTTCAAGTTCATCTCGTCAGTAACTGACACCAACTTGCGTTCAGTTAGATGCTAAATGCAAACAGTTCGAACAAATTAAGTGACCGCCTGAAGTAACATGCTGAGTCTTAGTGATGTCTTGGGAAGTATGTATAGAAGCTATGATTAGCTGACGAGAAAAACGAATTCTCATTTTTGGGTTGGGAATAAAACGCCTAGCATTATGCTAAATTTTTACCTCCTAAAGGAAAAAAATGATGAATAGATTTGTGCATGATTTAGCGCCAATTTGATGTTAATTTGATCTAGCATTGTAAGTTGGGGTCAGTTATTGACGAAATGAATTCGAAACTGAAATCCAGTTGTTTCGCCCTTTAATACAAATTAGTTCATCCAATTTATTTCCCTTCAGTGAGTAAAACTTCGCCTAGGTTTCTTGATGTTTCCCCTACATTTTATTTAGCTCATGCCACAAGGTTGACTGGAAAACAGCATAGGTTCGCTCTGCAAGAAACAATAAATCAGATGGGTAAATTATTAATGTCAGCTCAAGTAATTTTCGAAAAATAGTTTACTTCGAACAAGCATTTTCGGCTCATATGTTTCCCATTTATGTGAAGCACCTGTATCCTAAAAGAACCAAAAGCGTCGAACCCCTTGCGCCAACAAACGGGAAGGTGTCTGTGTTGTGATGTTTTAAAATCGATTTAATATAGCCTCGACTAGCTAGAACAGTCAATAAAACGACGACGCCACCGATATAAACACCAACAGAGCGCGTTCACGTTGTATATTTGAAGCTAAAGCATCTCTATATGAAATGCCCTGAATATGACGTGACGAATGTGAAGGTCAGTGCCAATAATTAATATTTACGGTCACTTGTCTGCAGGTGAACAATCGTCGTCGGCAGGCTCACATTCGACTAGTCATCAAACAACTTTCCTCAACTCACGTTGGAAAATTGGTTCTTTTTTCGGAGTGAAAAAATGAAAATTCCTATAATAACTAAAATTGAACGGTGCAACCATCGCTGTTTGTCCTTGAAACGTCATAGTCGTGAAGTGAACTCGGTTAACATGTGTACCAAATTGGGGTCTTCATGGCTGTCGTGGCACACTGCACAAGTTCCGCCAACCTTGGACGAGTCATAGCCGTCAACATCCGTTCTGATTCGAGCCTCGGCTTCCCATGCGGTCAGAGATTGGTAGGGGTTCTAATCGGTCGGTACCAAAATACAATGTTCAGACGCATTCTCCTGCAAATGGTTGCAACAAAAGGAAGGGAAATAAGACATGTATTTAAAATGCAAATTGATTCTACTTTTACGAAGGTGGAGGATTATGGGGTGGAAAACTTTTAAGCATTCTCCGCTCGACATTTTTTGCCCTATCGTGAGAAGGAGGCGTTATCATGTTTTCAGTTTTACAACTTCTTTCCAGGTCATATTTGTAGATTATAGATGTTTTTGTTTTCGATAGACATATAATCTGTACATAGGTAGAAATAATGATCGAAGCAAATAAGAGAATATTTAATAATAACTGCAATATAGCTGTTGTCGATGTCAATAAACTTCGCTCTATAGTTTTGAAGCTATCGCGTTCGCAAGAAATGTAATTGGGAGGGAATTTAAATGAACATGTTTTCTAATAAAAATAACATTGTTGACTGCGCCGCTGGTTGAGTGGTAAGCGTGACCACCACTCATTCTAGTGGGTCTGGGTTCAATCCCAACTGAGGTCGTTGAGATTTTCTAAAGTGAAAAATCTGTGGTCACGTCTTCCTTCGGAAGAGAAGAGAACCCGTTTCTGTCGGTCCATGTTGTAGATTGATATCTAAGGTCCAGAGTAGGCAACATTTTTCGAATTCAGAGCAATCTTTTGAGTAACCCCACCTGTCAAGTATTAATAGAATAAAATGAGCCGATTTGCGCCCCTAATAAAAAACAGTGGAATATGAAATAAAATATGGGGTTTTCGATTGATTGACACCGGTGTAGTGGAGTGCACTGGTTTTGCACTTTCTAGCAGAAGTGTCAATGGAACATACCCAGTTTTCTGCACTTTTGCTAGAAAATGCACTCCACTACACCGGTGTCAATCAATCGAAAACCCCAATAGATAAACGGGTGAGTAATGTCTGTGACATAAGCGAAATATCGCAACTACACTTCGTGATGTTTAATTCACATCTAATGATATTCAACAGAAAATTAACCAAACAAAGCCAAAAGATAGTACGGAAGGAAAAGATTTTTTCATAACAAATTAAAAAAAAATGTGGCAACACTGATGGTATCTATTTCGACAAAAATAAGGCAAAGTTTGTTAATCTTTTTCGTAGAATAATAAAAAGGTGGAGGGGAATTATGGTTAAAACCGACACCTTAAGCTTAACACTTCTGGGTTACCACAAAACCAATAAAATTTTAATTTCTACACAGAATTCTTCCTCAGAAAATTCTCTCCGCCTGATACGAGGGGGGAAGGGGAGGAGTTGCTTCTCTAATCTTCCGGTCATCACATCACATGCTTTGGTATTCTTAGTATGTATAACAAGCATGAAGATGTGACACAAGGCGCTAAGAGCGCACTAAAATCCTGTCAATCCTATTTTTCATTGGATTGTCTGCTCTGAATATATCACCAAGGGACCATTCATAAATGATATCGGATATTGACAATAGGGGAAGAGCGTCACGTAACGAGATAAAAACTAAAAATGAATTTTAGACCTATCAGCGGATAATGGATAAAAAGAACGAACAACATTGTTTATGAATGACCCCCAAACAAAGAATATTCCATAACGAATATCACGTAACATCGGTGACAGAGCATTGGAATCAAGGCCAAGTTTCCCCTGGGTCGTGCAAAACTGAGAAGTTACTCAATTGAGGCACAGATAGCAGACGTCCATTTATTTTCATTTGTTTCTCTTGCTACGATGTATGCGGCTCGGTGCGGGAGAGCGGGACGGCCAAGGAAACGGAAAGACAGTGGCCCAAACAGATCAGGAACAGGAGGGAGGACTGCGAACAGGGAAACAGACAACAGATGAGAAATCGTTTACTTATTTATTATAACTACGATACTAATCACAATTGTTTTGCTTTTCTTGTTTCGTTTCAGCAAACCAAAATCTATACGAACTAGCACATACGAACAGTTAGGCTTTGTAGGTTTTCTTGAGAAATGACAATGACACTGTACGAGATGGCGCTGGGCCTGTGGCCTTCGACTGGCATGGTCCATTCTCTTTGATTCGGAAGTCATTTTGGCTGGTTGGTAGATATGTGCTCCTACTTACAAGTTGATCAATTCGCTTGGGTGGGGGACATGTGGATCCTACTAGTTGTCGACTCTTTTGATCGTGAGTATGAGGCTAGTTCAAGAAAGGAATGCAGGACTGGCACCTAAGAGGTAGTTAATTATTCAGGACTTGTTCTTATGATTACTAAACACGACCAAGCACACCGGCTCTCAGAAATGATAAGCAACCCTTTCGGGTCGGTGTGGTCTATTCGAGTCGAACTAGGCGGACATTCGGTTCGAGCAAACTTTATGGTTAATAGTGGATAAATAGTTCTTACGTCTTTATTGGCAGAGATTCTTTTTGTGAAATCCTAAAATACCTTAACTGATATAGCTACTCAGGATAATAATAATAGAAAAATTAAGGGTTTGCCTGGTCCATAATGTAATGAATATGTATATTGACTAGAACAGGGATAATCGAGTTATGTTATAAGATAGAGAAGAAACAGCACAGTTGAAGGAAAAGTATTCGCAAGTAAGGACTAATATTGCTAGTATGTTTACCGTTTCAATTAATAGTCGATTGATCTGCTTCGGACCTAGGAGACAAAGGGAGATTAGGAAGAGACAGAAGCGAATTCAATGCGAAATTTGCCAATATGACGTTGACCCCAAGGCGATGGTAGGATGATTTTCCATAGGATGACAGACTAGATGACGTTACACGCTCTAAACTTGCGCCAAATAGTTTGTATGTATGTATGAAATTCGCGGACATCACGGTTGACTGCGATCTCGGTTTTGGTTGAGGAAGAAAATAGAAGCGGAATCAATGCGAAGTTTTAATTGCATCACTGACGACTTAGCACGCGTTGTTAGGAGCAGGATACATCGGACCAGACAAAATAGAGAACTTGACGTTACACATTTCGAGACAAACAGGCGCAAAATTTAGTCCTCCTCCCGAGGACCGGTGTTTAATTGGCGGACAGTCGCTAATTCTTCCGATTTTGCAAATTTGGTCTCGCGGGACGGACCGAGATCCCTCAAGCTATAAGCTGCAGTCCTATCAGCCCGTTAAAAAAAAATTTTCCTCAGAAAATTCTTAACAAGGCTTAATTTTGTCAGCGCTTCAAAAAAATAATTTCATTAAAAATTACTGATTGTAAAACTCGCAAACAGTGACTTCTTCTAGGCACTGCGGGTAAAATGGACACACCATAGGGGTAAGATCGAGACCCCCTTTAATTTATTTTCTCTCCAATTTATTAAAATCTTTATCTTTATTAAAAATGTGATATATGCCTCAATAATAAAGTGTAAATATGTGTGATGCAAATATGTGCTTTTTGTAGCTTCATAATGTAGTGAGGCGAAGAGAGCTCGAAAGCGTAGTTTTATGAACAAGAGTTCCTATTGGAATATTTCTTGGTATGGATATTTTCAAATAAACCTTACGCATTACTACAAGGGGTGAGTCGCTTAGCACAAATAGAATTGTGCTCACAAACAAACAGCGTGGTAGCTTGTGCCGCAATGTGCCACGATGTGCCATGGTGTTCCGTAAAACAAAAGCAATGATTGCTATGATGATTTAACTACACTTTGTTGACAGTTTTTGAGTTGTCAGAAGTGTGCCCCAGTGTGCCACACATTGTGGTAACGATTGAAATCATCGTGTATTACTGTGAATCGTAATCTTATATCTTGTTACCGTAAGTGATACAGTGTGTATGGCACATTGTTCTAAGCGACTCACCCCTTGCATTACTATCATTGCAACCTTCAGTGTCACTTTATTTCGTAAGAAAAGATTTGCAAGTGTTCTACATTCTGCTAATAGGATTCATTCACTTAGTAAAACTACCTGGTTCAGACTTTGATTTTTCGGGACGCTGATCATCACGCTGATTCTACCGGGGTATACAAAAGATCATTGTCTCACTGTGACAAAGTTCATCTATGACAAACCAAGAGAACACTAGAAATTCGGTTTGATGAACTTTTTGCAGAAATAGCAAAGCTTCGATAGAACTTGATAAGCAAAAATTTCAATTCTTGATTTTTAAAGAAACTGATAAGAAATAAGCACAATAAAAGGGTTTCTGCTTTCTGATATTACTATAGTGTGCTATTAGTGTAAGTGAAGTGTCACAAAGATCTCCAGCCTTTTGTACTGAATTGCAAATAAACACAACCATTTTAACAGCGTGTCGGTTTTACCCTAACAGCGAAATTTTTTTTAAATCTATAAAAAATATTGAATACCTCAAACTCGTCTTCAATGCACCAAGTTGATCGTAGGACAGGCCGATAATAATGGGCACAGAAATTTTTTTAAAGAGCTTTTGTTCGGTTAAAACCTTAAAATCTAACATCCAGACGCGTATGAACGCTGCTGTCGCATGTTTTGTATATTTTTATGACATTTGACGTACTAATATAAATCCAATTTGACTTCAAATGTTCTACACTATCGTACTATAGCGAAGACCCGATTTTATCAGCTTCACATGAAAATTAAGTTGGTAGTTGATAAATCCTTTCTTGAGCATATTTTCCTTATCTTAGAGATCCGAAATATGCAAAAAAATAAATAAATTTGCGCTATTAGACCCCTTTAAGGGAAATTTAAGCTAAGTAATCAGGAAAGGTTATGAGGCTCTATCTAGGGACTAAAGAAGAATATTTTAAGATCTTCGGTTTCTTAAAAAGAAAGAAAAATATATGTCCCGATTTTATCAATGTCCCCGTTTTATCAGCCCAAAATTCATCAAGGGACTGATAAAAACGGGTCTTTACTGTAATAATAAAGTGTCATTTTGAAATGAATAAAAATTTGATTTCTAGGGAAAATTGCGGAGTGTCGGTTTTACCCATAATTCCCCTAATAACTTCCGATTTTGATATTTCAATATAGGGTAAGGTGGGGCAAGTGAAGGATCAAGTCGTTTTATATACCAAAATAAAGGTTAGACTTCTGGGCAACTTTCAATGTATAGCATGTATTCGCACATTGGAAAAATACTATATTCATCACGTTTTTCTATCTTTCGTGTGTTCATGACCATTGTGCAAAAAAACCAATAAAAATATATTTCAATTTGATAAATAAACATTTTCTTAGCAAAAAAGCGGTCGTAAAAACCCCACCGCGTCTTTTTTCATTACGATGCAATTAAAAAAAATATGAAAAAAGTTGGACTAAATTGAACTATGCACTATGTAGGACTTTAATCAAAGAATTTAAATCCACTTACGTTTTTTTTGCAATCACTTTAACAATCAGAAATATCCTGTAGTCAATGGTGCACAAAAATCATATCAAAAGTTGTAAAAAAGATGGGTGGGTAATGTCAGAGACATAACCAGAGTGAAGTAGAATACACTTTAGGCTGTTAATGCGAATGCTACAATTTTGACTATATTCTGATAGGTTATATTAAAACCAGCCATTTCGTTATTTCTAATGGAAATACCGAAATATCGGTACACGTACATCGGAACCTAAGATATTCCAACATATTTATCCTCATATTGTAACCTTGAAAAGAGCATTAAATGAGAGTGAATCAATTCATTTGGCAATAGTAGAGAACCGTATATACTTGTACCGTTATTTCGCTATTTCCATTAGAAATACCGAAATAACTTATTTTAATAAAAGCTTTCAGAAATTTGTAAAAATTGCAGCATTCGTATTAACAACTTAAAATGTATGCTACTTCATTTCGGTAATGTCGCTGACATTACCTACTCATCTTTCTAATCTAAAACAGAACAATTGTTTTGAAAACCTAATAATTGCATAACCTAAAATGATTTAAAGCTACATTTTTGTGAAATCTGAACAGAAAACAAAATTACGTGTTAGTCCAACGAGCTTTCTGTCCCGTTGTTGTTGTGAATCATTAAAATTTTGAACATGTTTCAAAGCGTTATGATTGCGATTCTCCCAATTAATGTTCTATAGCTGAACTATGATCATATTTCCTTAAGAGGCGCGTTTTACCCCATGTTTTCATAAATAATAATATGCTCGGACCTTAACCAAGCAGGTATCTTAGAGTGGAATTTTCACAATAATGGAGCTTTTCATTTGTGTAGCCGCGATATTCGCAAACAAAATAAGTAAAAAGCACATTGCGTCATTTAGCCGCACACAAAATAAGCCGGGCTTAATGTGGATACAATTAATCTGTTTTACGGACCGTTATTTAACTGAGTTTATAACATGATGATACGTAAAACTTTTTCTCAGTTTGCTCCGAGGACCGAGTATTTTAAATTTCCCCTGGTAGTGTAAAAATGCTTTATAAACTCGTAAATAAACTTTCCGAATTAACTCGTATCAAATCATCAACAGAAAATCATATTATCAGTATCCAATAAGCCAACACCATCTCCTTTACACAACGAAACAACCAGTACGCATTACGGCTTGTCCGAGGAAACAAACACACAGATAAATTCACCACGGTGCACACTGGAACGCGCGCCGTGGTGAATTTATCTATACAAGCACCTGACGCCACAAATGTGGATCAGACAATTACTACTTTCATAAAATCCATTATTTCCGCTATTTTTAGTAATTGTACATACTACCGAATTGGATACAAAATTGTTGTACATATTTCCAATCAGATAGCGCAATAATCTTATTTTTTCATTCAGTAAAAAGACAGATATTCACGTTTAAAAAATCGGGTAAAATTCTGGCATAAAATTTTGAAACGGAACCCCTATATTGAAACGTTAGAAGTATTCTACTTCATTGACTTATTGTCGTTCGAGCATCTCAATGCAGACTAATAAAATGCTGTCATGCCACCATTATGATTATTTTAGATCCTCTACACGACAACATTGATATTAGTTCGCGTAGTGCTTCCGATTTTCGATAACAGAGGGAGGTCGGGTTTACCCAACGGTCGGATTTGCCCCACCTTACCCTATGGATGAAATTCAAAATGGCAGCTTCAAAATGTGTTTTAGTGAGTGACATTTCCCGTCCCGACTGCAATTGTAACGAATGATTCTGACAGGGAGCCCTTCCGAGAGCCAGACTGTACAGCTCTAGTAGGACAACTATCAGGAAAATATTATATACATTTTTCAAAATGTTCATTTAATTTATTTCACTTAGTGACGAGATAAATTCGAAACACAAAAAGCAAACTTAATTTAAGGCTTGCGCCTTTTATGCGCAAAATAGTTTAATCCAATTTGCCATTTTGGGAATTCATTGCATAATACCCTTGCCCTTTTGGGAATTCTTTGCATAATATCAGGCGTTTGGTGCTTCAATCAAAACATAAGAGTTCGTTTTCGCTTTCTCGTCAGTAAACCAGAGCTTCTATATTTGAACATCACTCGGGACAAGCCATTTACTTTAGGCGTTCACATATATCGAGGGATGCCACATTGAAATCTTTGTTTCGGTAGAACAAATCTTTTAACCATCTGTGATGACTAAAACCAAAAAAAATCTGCGTAAAATTTCCAAAAAAATCACAATATTTCCAAAAACTTGTGGAAATCTGCAAAATTTTAATCAAAATGCGAAAAACCTGTCATCTGTGTGATCAAAAATTGTGAAAAAATCTGTGACTTTACAAAAAAAAAATGTGAATATGGTAAGCCGTAAACTGTTTGGATACATCGTCTAACTAGACACCCAGATGGTGCTAGTTGCTTGATGAATTCAAAACACAAGAAACAAGCTTAATTTATTTATTCAAGTCAAGCCCGAGATTTTCAGACAAATCGGACTATTTAATTAAGTTATACAGATAAATAATATTGAACGGAGCCGCTTTTTATCCGCAACGCGCGTTTTTCTCCATATTATGTCTTCGAAGACATTGCAAGAACCTGTCAAGCCGTTCCTCTTCATTTTTTTAAGTTGAAAAGCTTATTAAATTATGTAGTCTTTTTGCAAAATTTGAACAGTTAATATTTTTTTGTTGCAATTTGATTTTTTGAGACAACAATCGATTTTTTACAAATGTCCATCATTTTGTTTATAGTTTGAATTTTCGAAAAAGAATGGTTCTAAGACAAGATAATTGAATGTGATTCTATACCCTACTGAAATTTTTCATTTGCGCTTAACGTACGAGCGCCAATTCTTGATACCGTAAAACGGGGTATCTTTGATCACCGGGGTAAGTTTGATCAAATGAGACTTTTTTCAGTAACGTACGATAAGATGATTCTCTCCAACAAAATCATCGAAACCAAATACAAATCATATTCTAAACATCTTCAGTATCTACCGGCAACGATTATTTTGTCATGTACCTTTTATGTACCTTTTATGAACAAAATTCAAATTGAAAATGCTACAACTTTCATGCATCGTTCCAATCTGTTCAAACAATTCCTTGTATATTAATGAAATCAACCAACTTGAGCTGAACTGATCACTTTTTTAGAAACCGTAAATATTTTTGTCCAATAATTAATTTTAAAAATCCGAGATTTTTATTGCTAACTATTTTATTTCAGCTATTTTCCCGGAAAAGATCGATAAAAGTGGGCCTTCTCCTTCCAGGGAATTTCGTTTTCTTAGGAGACGACATAATATTATGCCATAAAATCGCCTGCAGATATGCAATTTACACACATTTGGAGCATTATCTCTTTTTTCGATACATATATTGTGCCTTGCAGGATAATCGCTCGATATGCGATTATATGAAAGCTCAATTGAGATAGGCGCATGACAGCCGCCTATATAAATTTATAGACAGCTTTTTCCTTGAAGCTTTCGAAAAGCACACAGCTGGCAGAAAAATAAAGCTCCACTGAAATCTGCTTGCGGAGAAACTGCGGTTATATTTGATGCGCCTTTCAGACGCCCGCAATGTGAGATTTTATTATAAGTGCGACAATATTTTGCTGATCAAAGTTACCCCGAAAACAACGAATGAAAATTTACAACAAATTTAATTTTTATAGTAAAACGAAATAAGTTACCAAACAATTTGCACATTTTCAATCTATGGGTACCAGTACTTATTTTTAAAATGCAAACAGTTACATATACCTGATTTGAAGAAAGTTATTCGAAAAAATGTTGAAAAATTGATTAATGTATCCCCGTTTTACGGTACCACATTTCATTTCTTGTTTGCATTGACAACTTTAAGAAGCCAGAGGATAGCATTAAAGGGGTTTTCGGATACCACGAATAATTAATTTTCAAGACTAAAGTGCAATGTGCACGAAACCTCAAAATAGTTTGCCTTCTCGTTCTCGTGAAACAAGTTTTTAAAAATGACTTATACTACGCTCACACTACGAGTTGAAACGTGTTTTAACGCTATCTTGATGACGTTTTTCTTGTTGCCAATTATTATAGCATGTTTTAACTCTGTAGTGTGAACATAGTATTACATATAAAGTTTTCATTTCGTTTATTTATTAGGTTTATGCACATTTTAATATTTTCATTTTAAATACTTTAATTATTTTATTCATTGTATCTTTTTTATTGATTTTTAATGCTTTGACACATAAGTGGTATTAGTGTCACTTCATTTTATCTATTTACTTCAATCTGTTCCTTTTATTTTTTACATTTCTTACAAAAGAAATGTATAGAATTCGCTCAAACTTTGAACACTTTTTCCGAGGCCCGAGTCCCATATACCAATCGACTCAGATCGACAAATTGAGACAATGTCTGTATGTGTGTGTGTGGGTATGTATGTATGTGCACTAATGTCATGTAATTATCTCAGCAACCGCTGAACCGATCTTAACGAAATTAGTTTCAAATGAAAGGCCCAAGATTGCCATTTGACACTATTATTTTTGTTTTTCGATATGTTGTTTACCTTCTGAGATATGGATGGTTTTATCAAAACACAAAGGGTTTAAAGCAAATAACTTTCGAACAAGGCAATGTAGTCAGAGATTGTCAAAATCCGTTCACGAACGGCAGAGATATTAAACATTTTGTATTTTTATTCCTCGCTTACCAATTTCCACTAACTAAAAATGAAATCGTTACATACAGAGTATCGCTTTACGGGTGTTTAGGGCAAAACTACACCGATTTGGAATATCGGGGTATGAAAACACATCTGCGTGATTCCAGGAAATCGATTCCGAAAACATTTTGTGAATTGACTTGATAATTATTTGACTATTTCTCAAAATTAATAACAAGTTTACTTCAGAGACAAAACAGTATGTAAATTCTCTTTAATGCGAAAATTTCCGTCCAGAGTTGATATATTTTTCTGTTGGATTAAGCATTGCGTTCAGTCGTGAGATAGACGTTGGATGGTTTATGAATGCACAGCTCACCAAGTAATCCACCTAGTAGTGAGAAAAAAGTGTTCTAACATAATTCATATTCATATTATTCTCGTAGCATCACCGAGAGCAACTGTATTTTTGAATAACAAAATTCTAGTGAAAATTTATCTTCTTTTGCAAGATTTATATTATACTAATTATGGCGTAATAATTATCACTTGCTTTATGTATAATAAAGATATAAGGAATCAAAATTTTGCACTATATTCAAAAATAATGTCACAGCACTAACCATCATTTACTATTCCTCACTAGTCGCCCCTCCCCAACCCCTATCTCTCCCCTATCGTGTTCGTGGAAACTGTCACGACTCTATCTTGATATTTCCAAATCCATTTCCAAGATGTATCATAAGATCTTCAACTAAGCTAAAATATTTGTTAGTATCCAAGTTAATTTAATCTTGCGATGTATTTGTTCAGGTTAAAAAAACAAATCTATTTTTGTCCTCTGTTTTCCTATAAATAGTTTTCCATTTTTGTGTAGAACACTTTTGGAAACAAACTAAATATTACATTCTACTTGGAAAAGAAAATATTTGTGGTCCTGGCAGAATTTACAAAATATTTGTATTATGAGAAAACTATAACTAATTTATGTTCAAACCCTGCTTTCCTCTGAAGATGAGGGGCTATTCCATCGAAACGCTGCACTAAGGAGAGTCATATGACCAAAAACCTAAAACTACATCTATTTCAATTTAATTGATTGTTTACTGAGCGTTTGTATATACTACAATTACGGAAATCCTTGGGTATTTTGAATTGGGTAATATGGTTGTTTGAAGACAAAAATGTTGAAAAGTGACATCCCATGCGCACTTTTTAAAACTTTTCGTATCTCTACTGAATTTTGAAAATTAAGAACACCTGTTTTGGGTTGATATTATTGAAAATGCAGATTCATTGTATTGGAATGCACTTTTATGAATAATAACGGATCAAATTCCAAAAATATCCACAAATTAGATACTGGAAAAATGGCGCCCGAGGACCTCCAAATTATCGAACTATACTTGCATCGCAGCAAAAGGATGCTCTTACCTTATAGTGATGGTATCAATTGGAGTGCTCTGTATTCTACACCTAAATTAGCGAGAATTACAATCACAGTTTATGCATTGGACAGATAGTCTCACTGAATTTATGTTATACATATTACAATGTAACTACAACTGATACTAAGTTGTACTGAAAACCCCAATATACATTTTCCATGATCAATGTGACTAAAAGCATATTTATTTGATAAAAATAGGGTGACAAGCCCATTTTGGCCATGTTTCTATTATCACCCTACACATTTGAAGCCGTTGGTTAGAGCAGTGTCTGCCAGCTTTGTTCAACGCATTGAGTCAAATGGTAGCGCAACAATAAGGACAGTCGATTCGAATTTTTGTTGCGCTCAAACACGAGAATTTTACTGTTTTCAGCGCATTTGTGTTATTCTATTGGCTCTTAACAACTAAGCAAAGCTGTTGATGTCAATTTTAAGGTATTGCATTGACTGTAGGCCGAGGAATTGATGAATTACTAAGGCACCTTAGTAATCTTAGTGCTTAGTATGGTGAAAATAGTCACTTTACCCTACGACTTGTAATTTCAAGTATGTTCGTGTCTCAAAAGCAATCCAGAGATACTTTCAATAGCCACTGGCTTTTCGATAAATTTGAATACTTATTCTGGTAGTTTGAACCATTCCTTTATCATGTTATTGTTTTGTGTAGGACTCATAAACAGCACTACGAAGAACACCTGAACGGCGATGCAGCAGACGACGAGGATGGCACGGTAACGCACCTGGGAGCACGCGCGGAAGACATTACACTACCGGCTCCGGATCTCCAAGAAATCCAGGAGGAGATTAGCTGGCTCAAAAATAATAAAGCCGCTGGGGTTGACCAAATACCAAGCGAGCTACTAAAACACGGTGGCGAGCCACTGGCTAAAGCGCTGCACTGGGTGATTACCAAGATTTGGGAGGAGAGATTTTACCGGAGGAGTGGATGGAAGGTGTCGTGTGTCCTATCTACAAAAAGGGCGACAAGCTGGATTGCTGTAATTACCGAGCAATCACCCTGCTGAACGCCGCCTACAAGGTACTCTCCCAAATACTATGCCGTCGACTATCACCAATTGCAAGAGAGTTCGTGGGGCAGTACCAGGCGGGTTTCATGAGCGAACGATCTACCACGGACCAGGTGTTCGCTCTTCGTCAAGTACTGCAGAAATGCCGCGAGTACAATGTGCCCACACATCATTTGTTCATCGACTTCAAAGCCGCATACGACACTATCGATCGAGATCAGCTATGGCAGATTATGCACGAGTACGGATTCCCGGACAAACTGACGCGATTAGTGAAGGCGACGATGGATCGGGTGATGCGCGTAGTACGTGTCTCAGGGACGCTCTCGAGTCCCTTCGAATCACGCAGAGGGTTACGGCAAGGTGATGGTCTCTCGTGTCTGTTATTCAACATCGCGCTGGAAGGTGTAATAAGAAGAGCAGGGATCGACACGAGTGGTACGATTTTCACAAAGTCCGTTCAGCTACTTGGCTTCGCTGATGACGTTGATATTATTGCACGAAACATTGAGAAGATGGAGGAAGCCTACATCAGACAGAAAAGAGAAGCCAAGCGCGTCGGACCTGTCAACACGTCGAAGACAAAGTACATGATAGGAAGAGGTTCACGAGAAGAAAATGAGAACCGCCCGCTTCGAGTTTGCATCGGTGGCGACGAAATCGAGGTGGTTGAAGAGCTCGTGTACTTGGGCTCACTGGTGACCGCCGACAATGATACCAGCAGAGAGATTCGTAGACGCATCGTGGCAGGAAATCGTGCTTACTTTGGCCTCCGCAAGACACTCCGGTCGAACAGAGTTCGCCGTCGTACGAAGTTGACCATCTACAAGACGCTGATTAGACCGGTAGTTCTCTACGGGCATGAGACCTGGACCATGCTCGTGGAGGACCAACGCGCACTTGGTGTCTTCGAACGGAAAGTGCTACGTGCAATCTACGGTGGAGTGCAGATGGAAGACGGCACATGGAGACGGCGAATGAACCATGAGTTGCATCAGCTGTTGGGGGAGCCGCCCATCTGTCATACCGCGAAAATCGGACGACTACGGTGGGCCGGGCACGTAGCCAGAATGTCGGACAATAGCCCGGTGAAAACGGTTCTCAATTGCAATCCGACCGGTACAAGAAGACGTGGCGCGCAGCGAGCACGATGGATCGACCAGGTGGAAGACGATTTGCGGACCCTTCGCAGACTGCGTGGCTGGCGACGCGCGGCCATGGACCGAGTGAAATGAAGGAATCTTTTGTATACGGCACAGGCCACTTCGGCCTAAATCTGCTAATAAATAAATAAATCATAAACATATCTCCAGAACGAGAATTCCAAACGAAACAATTCGCAAGTGCTAAGGATGGGTGGAAAGAGACTGCATTGTAATCGACTGAATGTACGGCTTCTGTGCCATCGACAATAATATAATTGCCAACATAACCTGGACACTTGACACTCTTTTGTATACATTTCAATGCAAATGAATACGGTGCAAAAATCATTTTTCAGATATCTGTAACCAAAAAGGTAATTTAAGGCAAATTTCTGGTTTCTAGATTTCCTGATGACTAATTAAGGCCCATCAATATAGTAGAAACACCAGATAATCCTAAAACGCCCTCAAGAAAAGAAGAACGAAAACGTGCTCTTTGCAATAGGATTTTCATAAACACTTCAGAATATTCTGAAACAATGATTTTGGAATTCGTGAAAATCGTTTTATTCATTTACTTCATTTAACTAACATTTTTAAATATAAGTCCATATACTCATTTTTCCAGATCATTCATTTCATGGATTATATTCGATATGTTTATTTTTTCATTTTAAATATTTGACTTATTTTAAATATATGATCATTTCATTTTAATGATTTTTTGCATTTAGCATTCTTTTGATTCATTTTGTTTATTCGACCTCATTTATCTATTGTATTCATTTTTTTCTTTGTATGCATTCCGATCAGTTTATTATTTCATGCATCTTATTCGTATCAATTTGATTTATATTAATCATTCTATCCATTTTATGAATAACATTTTTTGCTTCATAATTATTTTAAATTTTTATTTGTTTTATTATTTTTCTTCAATTTATCAAGTTTATTCGAAGTGTTATTCGTGCAGGACTCGAAACTGTGCTTATCTCATATCTAGCTGCTTGCAAACTTTGTGCGTGTTCGGCTAACTAATGAATAATACAACAGTGATAAGTGTAAGAAATGTCTCATCTCACTGATAGGTGGATTAAATCGGTTTTTACTCGCTATAATTATTTTATCAGTTTAATTTATATGAACCTATCCGCCATTTTATGGTTTGGTGTTTCATATTTATCTTTATATTCGTGTTATTCATTATAGTCATTTTGATAGTTTAATTCAACTTTTTTTTAATTTCACTCATTTAATAGATTTTCAATAATTTATTCCTTTCATTCGAGCAGGACTCGAAGCTGTTCACTCCATCATCGCGTACTTTACTTCAGTTCTGCAAACTAATGAATGAGCAAACAATAATACACATAAGAAATGTGTCATCTTACTGCTAGGTGATTCAATCGGGATTTGTTATTTAAGTTGCTTTCAAATGAACATAGACGGAATATATCGCTATAAGTTTGGCGTTTTAGTGCTTCGGATTCTCCTCGTCAATAACTAACATCAACTTAATGCTACTTAGATAAGTCCAAACCAACACAAAGTTGGCGCCACTAAAATCCAAAAAGTCACACGTCTAGCGTGAACACCAAAACAACTGGCCCGTACTGAGTCGTGGTAGTAAACGCAGCAGCTCTGGTTTGCTGCTGAGTAATATTGAACCGAATCCATCATTTGTTATAAGACCCAAACGCCTGTAAATATGTAAAAATTGCCAAACGACGAGGTGAATCCGAAACATTTTAAAACCAAACTTTTAAGTTTGATATTGTGTGTTCATGCACAAAAGTTGGTCTTTTTCATTTTTTTTCATTTTGGGAAATTTTACATATATCGCTATGTTTCTTCGGAACCAACTGAAATTGTTGTACGTCCCAAAACTATCTATCTAGGCCCAAAAAAGTTGGCCACAAAGCTCGACTTTTGAAAACTTCTCCAATCTTTGCAACTTGCTGTGTATAGTTAATTATCGTTTTGTAGATGTCATGAATAGTCACGTGAGTTTCCAACACACTGGAAGCGAACATAATAACAATCTTAATAACGGCTGATCACAATGGTTGATCGCATGAATGTCACAAGTGTTAAAATTTGTGCTCGTGGTTCGTGTACTAAACAGCAATCCTATCCAAGCAGTTCAACGTCCTTTATTTTGACGGCATTATTACGCTGCACCAGGATCCTACATATAGTCGCGCAACCGCAACATTTCGTGTAGTAGAATGAAGCGAGGAAAATCGTCGTCATATTTTTTTCTGACTCACCGGGTCACAAAATAAAACTGATGGAAGAACAAATTAGTAAAGTATTCAGACAACATACCTATCTGCAGGTTGTCTGTTCCTCCTGAGTCCTGATGTGTTTGGCTTGACTTTTTTTTTGTTTTCATTTAACTTCCGTCGCAAACTTTCTCGCTAATGGGAATGTTGCGGAAAAATTTACGATACAACGCTGATAGTCGTATAGTTTTTGCTGTTTTTTGTTTTGTTTTAGTTGGTGTTACACAAACATGAATCTACTATCTAGCTGCATATTTTGTATGTGAGTAGAGTAATAAAATTGTGCTCTAGTTGATGTTGGTTTAGTATATAGGTATGTCACATGAAATGGAATCATGTTAAATTTTTAATTTCTGGCTTCAGAATATTGGATATTCTGTGAAGAACAAATTGATATATACTATTTAACTTGCATAACCAAGTGGCACTATAGATTAACATTGTTAAATGTAAAGGCCTAGGTCAATTTTTAGTGTGAATCAAATTCACATTTTTGAAGATCCATAAATATTGTTCCTTGTTATTTTTTAAAATGTTTGTCCAACACTTAATTGTTTCATTTTCCCAAAAACTATTACACTGTTTTCTAAAAGTAGCTATAACGCAGAGGACGGCTGCTAACTGAAGAAGTAGATCGTAATGTGTAATTTATAGGGCGTCCAAACAGAAGTTATGGTAGTATGGAGCTGAAAAACCACTCTAACAACTTCATTTGTACTTGACGTGGACAATAACACTTTTATTTTTATTTCGGTCCGCCTGAGCCAGTTCAACACAGTGGTTGTTGACTTCAAGTGCTGGACGATTCGTCCATCTATCCGGAAACATCACTGTAATAGAAAGGGGACTGCGAAATGAACGGTCGCTTTCGACAGCATGGGTAATGACGATACCTTGGAGCAAGTGAATAAGGTTTACCCCAGCCACTAGTATTCCGGCTAAATGGCACTACCTATTTTGTAAATACAAAATAACTATTTTCGGAAGTTTTTAAGCATTCTGAATCGCAATCGGTCTAAGAAAATTTAAAGTGGAACACGGCTTAGGAAAGAACTGACAGATTCAGAATTGATATATTCAGATCTAAAAGCATCTAAAGATCCCAGTCTGATTATCTAACTTGTAGTTTCGTATCTTACCCATAACAACTATTTCTTACTTACTTAAATATAAATCAGTACCGGTGACGCCACTCGTTTCCCCAACCCCAATTAATTAGGCTATTTATATCGACAGTTAGATCAAACGGTCGGGCTAAAATCGACCAACTGCACGGCTACAACGGTCACTAACGAAAAATGCTTTCAACATATAACCTAATCAGGATGCTTCTGTTTTATTAATTGCTTCCTTTCGTTTTTTCTTTCTCCCTTTCTCGCAGGATGAAATGGAACAGTGGGTGTCGGACACCTTCTATTCGTACTTTCCCAGCTTCAACAAAAACGAGAACGAGAAGAAATCGATGCTTTCCCGCGACCGCCAAGCCGACTATCAAGAATATCTGAAAAATGTAAATCACATTGCTAATGTGGTAAACTATCTCTGTTTCTCTACATCTTCTAGTTTGAAAAACATATTAGAATATAGAAAACATTTTTCTTGATTTGTGCTTTTTCTCTCATCCAATGTTTTGAAGCTGTAGTAATGCATGTTCCACATTCTTCGTTTATGTTAAGCATATATGTTTGCTTCTTTTCAACAATGCTTATTTGAATTGCTAATTTATAGCCCAACTTCTGATACTCCAACCATTTTCTTCCAGATCCCCCAGGTGATGTCCAAACACCAACAGTACGTCGAAAAATACGGCCACCAAGCTGTGCAAACGTCCACCGAGAAGGAAATCAACACTTCCAGTTCCAAACCGACCGGTGTTTCTGGGAACAAAAACTACCTTAACCCACCTTCCAGCTTCAGCCCAAATCAGATCCCATCGATTAGGAAAACGCTGGCCAGCGATACGCACCCGGCCGGCTCCAATTCACAGATGCGCAAAGGTAGCCCGCGAGAAAAGTTAATCCAAGATTTGCACCATACTGATCTGTCCACCATTATCAATACAGACACAATCGACCGACGGAACAGGATGCTGGCGGAAGTAGGTTCCACCCTTCCAATCCCTACCACTACTAGTCGTACGCTCTCCACCATCACTAACCGAGCTAGCAAGTCTTCTTCCCTTGCTTCGAAATTCGTCCCTACTAACGAGCGGGGAACCTTACTTCTTGATGTACTTTTTACCAAAAAATGTTTGATTATCTTTTGCATCTTGTCGCAACTCTTGATTTGGGTGTTCGTTTTTTGTTGCATGTTGTGTTTTTTTTTGTTTGGTTCTGTAGTTAAATTTTGTGTGTATCTTTTTTCCATAGGAGGAAAGTAGAAGGAAGTTGGAGTATCAGAAGGATCTGATCAAACAGATAGAGGAAAAGCGGATGGAAGTTGAGCGGCTGCGAGAAAAAGAAAAGCTGGAGGAAGAAATGCTGACCAGGTATGTTTGATGTAGTTTTGGTTAACCTATTAGTGAATATTACGAATGATCAAAATAATCAACTTGATATTTCAAGCAACAATTGAAGTTTTATAGTATGCTACAAGTGCAGTCTATGTTTTATTAGTGGCGATAAAACTATCATACAGCCTCAATTGTAGCTAGCGACTGTACTGCAGCGACGCACAGTGGTTCAAAACAGCGTTTTGAAATACTTAATTCATTGAATCAATATTATACATATTCACGATTTTGCATATTTTCCAATGTTTGTGTGTGTGTGTGTGTGTGTATAAAGCACCATCTTTTGGCATTAATTTTTTTTTAAATTGATCCTTGTAGACTGTAGAATATTTAACTTTTTCTCCCTTTTTTATTTCGAAAATATTAGTTTGTTGTCACGGTAAAGATGGACACGTCTATCATTACCAGGACACATGTTATTGAACTCGGGTGATTCGTAGTTATACTGCCTAAGCTCGACCCTCATTAACAGAAGACAAAGTTTAAGCCCGCACGATATTAAGTCTGTTCTAATGACCCTGCCACTTCTAGTTTTCCGATCTGTTTACTTCACATCCTTGCACTCACTTGAGTACTATGGCTCTAATTTTCATAACTTTCCCTACCCAGAAATCTCTAGCAAATTGAATGCCGTTAAAATGTATTTAACTTTTTAACCGAAAGAGATCGCACTTGGCCGTCTTCGGTGTAGTTGAAGGGAATCTATTTTTATAAATTATACAGTGGAAATTTTGCTCTGTCACAGTCTTCTCAAATGAACATCGTACACAATGTTCGCTCTGGTTCTGTGCTCATATTAAACCCACATTTGGTGTACGAGCTCGAACACGTTATTTCATACCAAAGAACGCCCACATGTTCGCCTGCAGAACCAAACCCCATATACGTACATGGTGTGCGTACACCTGGCGTACATACTAGTTTGTGCCACCAGTTTTCTCTTTCTCACTTTCATCATCACTAGCGTTGACTCTTTTTGCCTTGTACGAATCTTTCTCTTGTACGCACCCGGTGTACGTACAAGTATGTTTGAGCTAGAGTTTTTACATCGTTCGCTTGTATTCAATGTTCGAGGTGAACCTGTACATCGAGACGAAGCATGTTTGAGGTTGAACGCGTGTACGAAATTTTGTACATTGGTACAAACTTGTCGATGTGCATCGGAGGTCTGCTCTGTCACTGAGGCAGAAATACTGAGAATAAACCAATTATTGATCAATATATTGATCGTGTAAGAACATCTAGACATCGCTTCACAGTAATCGAGTCGTGAGACGTTTTGTATGATGAACTCCTTAAATTTTTATTTTTACTTAAAACTTTTATTTCTGATTTTTTGCGTTGTGGGTGAATGGAGAACAGTGAGTCTAGTTATGTAAGGTATGCAAACTAGGCTCGATGGAACTATCCAAGTCAGCCTTGTATATTACATAAATTTGGAACAACATCAGATGTTGCTTCAAGCTGTTCTCAACCCCTATTCGGCAGTTTTCACGCCGCCACCCGCGTTACAGCTTGGTAAGGCCAATCTGGTGTCGAAGTGAGTCAATTAAGGTTGTCTGACGTGTTCTTGATGGTCACATCATTAGCGTTTCTGCGCTAGAATCGATAGACAGCCTTAGTTGCTTATAGCATCAGGGAATAATGTTTAATGCGATAATAATGTCTTTTTCGGTTCAGATAGTTGTTATTCGAGCCAGTAGAACGCCCTGAGCGTCTGATATACGAGTTCCGACGGAAATTGAGGATTCGATAAAAGAGATCTCTTCTATGTGACGGTCGACCGACAGCGTCGGAATTCCGGAAGAGATTAGCACCGGTAAGCGAGTTTAACAAGAGGGAATGAGACACTTACTACCATTGAAATGAAATCTGTAAGTAGCACTAACAAACATCTTAGTTTCAGGAACTGTACGAGATGGCGCTGGGCCTGTGGCCTTCGACTGGCATGGTCTATTCTCATTGGTTCGGAATTCTTGATTTGTTTTTTATATATTGTATTCGATTAAAAATATTGAGCTCCGGAAAAAATCATTTCTCCGGAAAAACCTTCGTGGAACGCTGAAATCAAGCTTTGCTAGCAGCGCAGAGGCTGTCTGTAAGCAAGTCGAAGATGAAGAGTCGTTGCTGAAAAATTCGCCTATTTCGCAGCGTAGGGAGATTGATGAGAGCGTAGCTATCTTCGTACGGAGGCAGTAGTAATCGATTTTGACAGGGCAGCCGACGAAGGGCAAACCTGACGAAATTCTTCTGTACCCGTTCGAGACAATTAATGTGGACGATGTGATACGGGGCCCAAATAGTAACTCCGTATTCCAGAACACTGTATACCAGTGCGATGTATAGAGATTTCAGACAGTAAACATCATTGAAATCACGAGTGTTGCGCTTGATGAGTCCAAGTGCAGCGTAGGATTTAGCTATGACAGAAAAAACATGTGCGGTGAACCGTAGTGTACAGTCGAGAGTGATACCTAAATTCTTGACTGATGCGACTGGTTGTACAGGTGAAGAAGACATCATGTATTCGAAAACAATGGGCAATCGAACTCGTGCGAAAGTGATTATTCTGCATTTCTTACTTTTCACACTCATGCCGTATCTGTCACACCAATCCATAACTCTTTCGAGGTCCATTTGCAATACGCAACAGTCCACCATAGCTGTTATAACACGATACATTTTCAAATCATCTGCATACATGAATTTAGATAACGACAATTCACTGCAGAGGTCGTTTACGAAGAGTACAAAAAGAAGAGGTTCAAGATGACTTCCTTGAGGGACGCCCGATGTAATATGGAATGGGTCTGAGAATGTAGTTCCAAGTCGCACAGAAGCACTGCGATATGAAAGGTATGCCAGCTATCACGCATATGGCTGCGTAGCATATTAAAGTGGCACCTATAAAACGCCAGTCAATTCCCCATCTGGAACTGATGGATGCCGTTCTGGGAGCACAGCTGAGTCAAACAATCTTGAGTATGCACTCGTACCGAATTACCCGCACTGCTTTCTGGACGGACCGTATGCAGCTGGCTCAATTCGGATCAGTACCGATGCAAGCAGTTCGTAGCAATTCGGGTCAGCGAGATACAAGAGTTAACGAAGGTAACAGACTGGTCATGGATACCAACCGAACTGAACAATCCCGAACTCAACATCGCAGACATGCTGACGAAATGGGGGCTGGGTTCTCCGTTACAAAGCGAAGGAGAGTGGTTCGAAGGACCGTCGGATCTGTATAATTCGCAAGTTTGGCCAACGCCAGTATCAATAGCCATTGTACAAGCTACAAAGAAGCAGAGGCAGGTGTTCGAAGGGACGGGGGCGAATTAAGTGATAGCACCACTTGAACTAGATGAGCTCCAGCGGGCTGAAAGAATCTTGTGGCAGCAGCCGGGCGACTCCATGTAGACAGTCAAGAAAAGTAGTTCAATCTACTAGTTCACCGATACTGAACTACAACGATGTCCTGCGCATGGACGGCCTACTTGCAAATTCAGGGCAAATCCCATTCAACAATAAGCATCCCATAATCCTGCCGAGGTTACATGAGGTTACGCAGAAGCTGATCCAGCACTATCACGAAGACTTCGGCCTTTCAGCTCCATGGGGCTTGATAACCTTGGTCCAGTGAAAATCACGGTTGGGCGGCGTAAGGCGAAGCGTTGGGTTGCAGTTTTCACCTGCTTGGCTATACGGGCAGTGCATCTGGAAGTCGTTCACAGTCTCACTACGGAATCGGACCGGATGGCTATCGCTCGTTTCCGGCTTTCGGGGTGCAAACAACGAAATGATCAGTATGAAGCGAATAAAACGAAGAGTGCGCAGAAATCGTAAGCGATTCTACTACCCCCTGGCATTTTATTCCGCCAGGAACGCCCCAAATGGGAGGAGTCTGGGAGCGGATGGTGCGGTCGGTGAAAGAAGCGATTCGCGCACTCGACGAAGTAAGAAAGCTGACGGATGAGATCCTGTTGAAAACACTTGCGGAAGCTACCGACATGATCGACAAGCGTCCATTGACATACTTGCCGCAATACATGGACCAATCCGAAGCACTGACGCCGAACCATTTTCTACGAGGTACAGTGTCTGGTGCAGACATGGAGGTGACAGCTCCCGCAACAGCTCTGCGATATATGTACAAGCGATCTCAGCATATTGCCGATCGAATGTGGATCAAGGAGTACCTGCCGACGCCGGACGGACGGGTTCGAAGGGTGGACGTAAGAACTGCCGATGGTAAGCTACAGCAATGAGGTGTAATTAATCTAGTGGTGCTGGAGATTAGGTATATCCAAAAATACCGGATGATACGGGCTGGGGTGTTGCGACGCCGCTTGGACATCGCTATCTGCTTAGCAGCAGTAGTAGATAAGCGAGGGTATGATTGCTTCGCTGTGTGGATAAAAATCTTATCAGCTTATGTAGAATGCTGTTACAGTACTGCTGATTGATTTTTATGAAGATCTAACACACAGTGTGGAAAAACTGCTTTTTTCGTTTTCGATTTTTGCCCATTCTCTGTTCAACCTTAAAGTAGTTTGATTGCATGTTACGCCTTCATTTCTTCTATTTCATTAGTTTGTGTTACAGCGAGTTGTGTTGACTAAATATTGTCGTCACAACACAAATAGAGAAATATTTCGGACTTCTGGCCGCACTGCCGTAGAGCATAAAACGAACACTTTAGAGTGAAACATCATTCTGAACGAAACGACTATGAAACTACTGTCATCGCTCTCACACTGACAGATTAACGAAGGAGCAAGAACAACCGCTCACCCGTCGAAGTGAGCTGCGAAAAAGATTACTTTAAGTGCTTCGTGACTCTCCACATCGTAAACTCGATTTCAGCACCTGCAGACCCACTAGCGTGGTTGGAAAAAGCTTCGTAAAAAGAAAACTAATAAACCTCAGCACAGCGTCGGTTGAGCCGCCATTTTTCCCACCACTAGCACAAGCAATTCCGCAGGACCATATCACGGGAACTCGAACGGCGCGCACACAACGCACGATTGGCAAGTAAGGCTCTCGTCAGAGGGCCTTTTATGAGGTGCTATACAAGTGGTACGTGCCCTTATCGTACAATCGCATCGCATTCCCGGCATATCCCCGCCGGTCCTTATTCGTAAACAGCAAACGAACCGATCTAGGCAGTACCACTGTTCGGTGCTCTAGTGGTGCATCCACGTGCGCTCGTATTGGAGCCAAATAAGGTGCGATAGTGTAGGTGGGAAAGCACACGTGTCAACCTCAGAATACAAGGCAAAGCTGTTGCAGAGAAGCAGTAGTCAGCCAGCCAGCCGTGAAACGTCATAGGGTCCTTGTCGTCACTGGAGGAGAGTATAGGTAGTCATTTGCTGGCGGGAGGTTTATGCACGGTCGTGAACTAGTGTTCAGAAATCGTCAAACGACACAGGCATCAAAAGTCAGCCGTCAGCGGAAGGCGCAGCGCCACGAAGAGACAGAATGGGGTGAGAGCCATTTTGGGGTCTGATCCATTCACCTACCTACGCTCTGCGTGAGCGTGAGAGGAGCAAAGAGCAACAAGTTAACGATCGCCGGGAGCAGGACGTGTGATAGTGTGGGAGAGTGGTGGGACAGTGCAACAGCAGCAGCATAGGCGGTGTCTGCGTAGCCTCAACCAGTGGCGCAGGTTGTATAAAGCGGCAGCAACGAAGCTGCCACGTTAGTGCGCAATTAGCGCGGTCGAATAATTTAGCGCTCAGAAGTGAGCGATCGAACAACGACTGTGATGAAGCAGCAAAGTGGCCCCTCTTCGTCGCATCCAGGATCATCCATCGACAACAGTATGGAGCGGCAAAAGCAGTAGATGTAGCAGATGAATTTAGGCTAGCATTAGAAATTAAGAGTCGTTGTTAAGAAAATGGGCACAATACAGTGAATGTTAAAATTCAATATCTTTTAAATGCTCATTGGCTGCCCGAGCATCTTATAGACATTAAGTGAGCTGTAGCCGGGCGAGAATAGAAAGGGGAACAGATCTCGTTCACCCAATGAGTCGAGCATGGCATGTCTCAGTAGGGTGAGACAAAAATTAGATTCCAGCTCCGAGCAACTTTTTAGGTACCATTTGGGTCCTAGAACAACTATGCAAATTCTTAGCTCGATCGGTGAAACTATAAATTTATGCCCACTGTTTAAAGTTTACATGGGATTTTGTATGGGAAAATTAACTTTTACAAAATAATCCCTCCAGGAGTCGCCCATTACTTCCTAAAAATAAATCATTATTTGGCATTTATAGAAAATTTAACAAAGAAACAAAGTCTCGAAAACCACGAAACGATCTGACGCTTGAGAAAAAAGTTATTAAGCAGAAACCGATTGATGCTCTGATGATTCATAAAATATTCATTTTTTCTAGCACCGCTGCTGTTGTTTATCCAATTATACGCAATTTTGATTTAATCCTCTCTTAATGTGTCTAAATCGTTTATCTATACTATTTGGTCACTTCTCAAGGTTTTGAGGGATAAATTGAGGCTTTTTTTGTACATATTAAGAGGATGTTAAAATTTTTGTATATAATTAGACGGTCAGAAGCAGTGATGCTAAGAAAAGTGAAATTTTCATCAATCTTCAGGGCATCAATCGGTTTTTGCTTAATAACTTTTTCCAAAATCATCAGATCGTTTTGCAATCTTCTAGACTTTATTTCCTTGACAAATTTCCTATAAAAATCAGCCATCTACTTATTTTTAGGAGATAACGGGCGACTCTTGGAAGAATTAATTTGCAAAAGACAATTTTCCCATACGAACTTTAAACTTTAAACAGTGGGCGCAAAAATATAGTTTCACCGATCGAGTTAATAATTTGCAGAGTTGTTCTGGTAGCTAATTTGGACCCAAAAAGTTACTCGGAGCCAAATTTTATTTTTTTCATATAACCATGTCCCACTCTAATGTCTCAGTCTGTTGAGTAGATTCAATTTCCATTCAATCAATTACACATTCTCTCATATTCACTCAAAATCTCTCATTCCAAACATACAAACGCTCGTGTCCTTTGTGATCTCACCAACATTAAAACACTCCAGTAATTACGCGAACGTTTTTGCACCTATAAATTTACAAACTTGCTTTCAAGTATTAACCCACTGCTCGCGCGATCATCGCGTCTGGAAGTCTCGGTCCTAGCAGCCAAGACTCATGCCTTCAGTTGTACCAATAAAAAACTGACACTCATTTTCACTAGACAACACGTTCCATGGTAACATGACTGGGAACTCCGCTGTTATGGGGGAACTCTCTTCTAGTTTTTTTTTGTTGGGTACATCTCTTCTAGTATCTGAACCGCACACTGAAAATTAAGCATCAAATTCACGGTCCATGCTATCATTCAAGAACACATGCGAAAATGCAAATGGTCACACTGTTACAAAATCGAATTTATGTATATAAGCGAAGTCACATACGTGCTGGCATACGCGACAAACACATGAACATACACACGCTTGAGCCCTTCGCGATCATCCAATCCACACCAGCGCTCGCGCTCTCGCAAACTTGATAACTCCGCGGGATAAAGTGAAGTACAGCAGCAGTACTGTTCAAACAGCCAACAGCAGTACTCCTATCATCGGCCTAGGACTGACTTGCGCTCTCATTGCCTTCACCAAACGCTGCAAAATGCAAATGAAATTGATGAGGTACTGATTTATTGCCGATAGGGTACTGATTTGATCAGTCAGAATACCAAGGTGCTACTTAGTTAATGAAAATTGACTTAACCTTTTTCCACTTTGCAGTTGCTGTTGAAAACAAGTAGAGAAAGTACAAACAGAATGACGATTGAGGATGATGGACTAGAGGAAGTGCGAAAGGCTATTCGAGAGCTGAAAAACGGTCAGGTCGTTGAAAAGGACGGAATCCCAGCCGAGCTTCTAAAAGACGGGAGTGATCGGTTCTACGAAGCAATCCATTGTGTGATCGGGATGATCTGGATGGAAGGAGAAGATTGACACCTTTGGATTGGTTAAATGCCCTATCTTCAAAAAGGGACACAAACTCGAGTGTAATAACTATTGAGGAATAAGAATCCTCAATGCCTCCTACAAGGTACTCTCCCGTGTTCTGTTTAACAGACTGCGCTTATCGGCTGTGTCGTTAGCGGATACCAAAGCGGTATTTCGAGATGGACGATCAACGACGGATCGATTGTTCACCCTGCGACGAATCCTGGATAAATTTAAGACTAAAAGAAATGAAAGCAATGAAAGTGAAGGACGGATAGGTATACTAGAGTGAATCAGTTATAAACTTAGAACGGAAAACTATTTAACCATCTATTTGTGGATTTCAAGGCGGCGCACGATTCGGTGAAATGAATTGAACTGTGGCGGATAATACTTGAACAACTTTCCGGCAAAACTGTTTAAGTTGATTCGCATGACGCTGAATTAAAATAAAAAGGTCAAAATAGTCGGAGATACATCCAACACGTTTGTGAGGTTTGCTGGATTGAAGCAGCGCGATGCATCTATTATTCAGCAGGAGGGTGCGATACGATGTGCAAAGTTACGGAACCATCATCACATGCTTCTTGGCTTCGCGCATGACATCGACATTGTTGGTGTTGATCGCAGAGCAGTGGAAGAAGCATTTTTGCCTTTTAAGCTGTTTGCACACAAGACGACAGGACACCCCCCCCCCCACAAAAAATATTCACTATGGATTTTGTTCTACCTATTCCAACGCTGTTACTGTTGCAGCGTTGAAATAGCTAGAATAAAATCCATAGCGAATATTTTTTGTGGCGTGTGTCCTGTCACCTAGTGTACGTACAGCTGGGAGGCTGAGAGAATCGTACTGACTATAAACTCCGACAAGACAAACTATGTCATAGCAGGTAGAGAACGAGGCGGTCCGAGTGATACTAATTCCGTGCGGAAAATTTATGGGGTACGATACGTGGCTGTCAAAGAATTCACCTTGGAACACTAGTGACATGTGATCACGATGTTAGCCGTGCGTTTTATTGGTATTTTGCGGATGAGAACAAGACTTTCTATGAGTTACAAAGTCAGCAAAAGTGCCGCTGCCTACATACGCGCACAAAATTTGCTATATAGTAATCGCTGATATGCTCTGTTGCTATGTACGGCCATAAGGCATGGGTGTTGAATGGGTGTGTTTGAAAGAATAATTCTGTGTTCAAGACTCGGCAGCGGAGAATGGAGAATAGCGCTGACGCATGAACTACGAGCTGTACCAAGTATACTACCGTTATAAACATATTTGTCCCATGTTCTATGGGATTCCCTATATACATGGGACAATTATACGTAGAACGGCAGTATATAACATGCTGACATTAGAAGACTGATAAAACATGCGGACTTAAGTGAGCTGGACTTGTAGTGCGAATGCAGGACCAGCTAAAGTTTTGCTCAGTAGAGAACCTGGAAGATATCGTCAAGAATGGACCCCACACTTGCTGGCTGTGTGTAATTGTAGAAGATACGCGTGTGGCGGGCGTTCAAGGAGACTGGCGATCAAGTAACCAGGAAATCTAAAATAAATTCGGTCATAATTCATAATTCAGATAATACCCGGATTGTTCGGCCACGGTGATGATGATGATGAAGTTGTGCTCCTGGTTACCTTATGGTAGAATTTCAATCTACTTGAACCAACAACTCTAGACACTGCACTTCTAAATAGTCTTAATCTCGAGCTACTTTGCTGAGTCCTTGCAAAAAATCGGAAACAAATCAAATATTTCATTTTTGTTTCAAGTATGTCAGCGTCGATATGTTGCTTACAAGGTTCGTGGCAGTCGTACGCTTGTATATACGTGCCAAATGTATTAAGAATGTAATAAACATTTTGCACAATTCTATTAAACATTACTATGCTATATTTCACCCTAAGGAGGAAAATTTGGTAAAAACCAAAATTTCTCACCAGGGTGAAAATTTGTTGGTAAAACCAGTCTTTGCACTTGAGGGCACAAATCCTTATTTCATACTCAGTTGCGTTTCGGCTTCGCCTCATCAGAAACCGACACTAACTTATTGTCGGAATAGATTAGCGCCGGCTTGACGCAAATTCCTTAAAACTAAAACACACTTTGTGTTTCAATCGAACGACTGATCAAACGTGATGTCCCGTTCGAGCAGAAGTTCTGTTTATGCCGATGAGACAGAAACTTGTCTTGGCTTAGCAGGCCTATGCGAAAGCACTATGCTATATTTCACCCTAAGGAGGAAAGGTTTAGTTTTAAGGGATTTGCATCAAGCCTATCTATTCCGACAATAAGTTAGTGTCGGTTTCTTATGAGGCGAAGCCGAAACGCAACTGACTATTAAACATAGCAATCTCCTAAATAATTGTTTGGATAAATGAGAAAGGCACAATTGCACCACTAGGTGGATTGAAACAAAAATTTACATCCTAATATTACCTATGTTCCAACTTGGGGAACGTTCCGGTTGGTAGAAAGCTCAATCGCTTGAAAGTTGGCTGGGTATCCAATTGTCCAGTGGATGCTTCGTCCTGGATGGTAATGAGCAATCGCCGTAGGAAAATTTAATTTAATTCTTATGGTCCTGAAAAGGACCCTTTCGGCGATGCTCACACCTGGCTGGTTGGTGGTGTAATGAATACTAGAACACTTATACTGCTAACTGTTTATTTTCTGAAGATGTTTACAGGTTGGAGGTGGAAATCAAACTGAACTTAAGCTTGCCAGATGAAACAACGGGAATGTTTTCCCAACACTTTGCTTACCACAGCGAGGCCGTGGACTTTATATCTCACCTAATGTTCCTTGGGCTGTGGTCCTGCTTCCGTGGTTGGGTTTTCTTTCTTAGAAGGACGTCTGGAGTTTTAGAACTTTGAAACTTGAAACTTAATTTATTCAGAAAATATTTACAAAAGTTATCTTAAAGCTACATGTTGCCCGCGCGATTCATATATCGCTACGGGAAAATTTGTCCCTTTTAGTCCTTAAGTTTTTCCCTATTCTCCTGAGATACGGAGTAGATTTCCTATGGCCTTAGAAGGGCGCAATTCCTATTTGTTTACTTATATATTTGGCCCTGCCTCTTCATGACTGACGTATTTAACCACAATACGGATTCCTGCTATTCAATCCTAGTCCAGTCCCGCAAGGGCTCACAAAATATGCGGTTACATTTGTACCGCTTTCTAAGATTTTATTACTATCCTAACCGCAGAGTAAGTGAGAAGGAAAAACCAAAGCTAGCTAATCGGACTGCGTATGGCACGCTTATGTATATTAGGCGCGGGAGGTTGATAAATAGACAGTGATCCCTTTTTCTGTGTTCTTTTCATTTCATTTTCGGGTTTTTAAGATCAACATCAACCTTCCCTACGCGTAGCAGTGATGCATTTCTTATGCACTGCTGACATTGTATAATTAACTCATTTGCGCGGCAACACCAGAGGTTCTCCTTTTATAGAGTCGGTGGTGATAAGTGGTACCAGTTTTTGTTGGTGGGGTTACCTTTCGGTGATACCGAACATCCTCCCCCCGGTTGAGCTCACTCAACAGATGCTACAGATTTCGGTTGATTATCTTCAATGGGAAGAACGGAGATTTTGTTGATAGGGCGGCGATAAGTTGAACCATCGACGAACACATCGACCGATCTCACTAGCCCGTCTTCGCCTGGGTAAACAGCTGTTATTTTCCCCAACTTCCAATGGAGTGGTGGCTGGATGCGATCATGAAGCAGAACAATCATGCCGATGCAGATATTTGGCATGGTTCGTAAGTTCTTTTTCCGAGGCTGTAGCGTGTTGAGGTAATCTCGGCTCCAGGCACGCCAAAAGTGCTCACGCATGAGCTGCAGATGCTGCCATCGATCCAAACGATTAACCTTCAGGTCTTCCAATGATGGTTCGGCCAAGGCGTTGAGAGGACGGCCAATCAAGTAGTGCGCCGGTGTAATCACCAACGGGTCAGCAGAACCGTTAGACACGGCGAACAGGGGCCGCGAATTCAGCACAGCCTCAATTTCGGTGAGAATAGTTGAAAACTCCTCGAAATTCAGCTTGACGTTCCCTACGATACGTTTGAGGTGTGTTTTGGCGGACTTGACCGCCGCTTCCCAAAGTCCGCCAAACTCGGGGGCGTCCGGCGGGATAAAGTGCCACTCGATTTCTCGTGTGTGACAAAACTGCTCGATGCGTTGGACCGCTTGCTGATCACGAAACTGATTGTAGAGCTCGTGCATCTCGTGGTTTGCTCCCTTAAAATTCGTGGCGTTGTCGGAATGTAACTCTTGAATGCATCGTCTGCGACTGATGAACCTTCTCAAGGATGCCAGAAAAGCGTCGGTGCTGAGGTCGGACACTGCTTCCAAATGAACGGCCTTAGTAGCCATACAGACATATACGGCTATATATGCCTTTACGAGAGTAGGTCGTCGCGATCCTTGTTTGACCCAGAATGGACCGGCGAAGTCAACGCCGGTGACTGCGAAGGGCGGTGACGGAACAACTCTCGCGGAGGGCAGGTTGCCGTGTGTCGTGTCGGTTGGATTGCATCGAAAGCATCTCACGCAATGCCGCGTGATTTGCCTGATAGTGGATCGAGCATTTAGCAGCCAGTATCGTTGCTGCATGGCGTTCATCAACCCACTTTGACCGATGTGAAGTAGCTCAACGTGCATTTCACGGATCATCATACGCACCAGAGGGTCCTTGTCCGGCAGTATGATAGGATGTCGGCTTTCGAAAGGGAGTTGTGAGCGGTCTAAGCGACCACCTACTCGAAGCAGTCCGCCTTGGAAGATAAGTCGGAGGTTGCCAATCCTTTTGCAGGGTAGTTTGTGTATAACTCGCTGAATTTCATCCCCCAGGTGGACGATCTGGATCACTTTGATTATAGCTTCTTTCGATTTGCGCAGTTCACGGACGGTCAAATTTCGACGAGTTTCACGCTCGACAGATTTCTTAGGGCAGTTATCGACGAACCGCATGATGTAACCGATGACTCGTTGAAGTTTGCGAAAGCTACTGTATCGGGAAAAAATTGGAAGTGGTACGATTTTCACGGTGGGTGCGGCTAGGACTGCTTTCATTTCTGGCAAATCTATATCTGGAACGGCTGCAGGCGGTTGAATCTGATAGATTACGTAGGCGAGGAATTCAGGACCGTGCCACCAGAGGTTGTTTCTACTGAGGATCTCGGGAAGCTGGCCACGGGAAACGATGTCGGCGGGATTGTTTTCGGTGTTGATGTACTCCCATCTGAAACCATCGGTTTCTTCTTGGATTAAAGCAATGCGATTACGGACGAACAACTCAAGTTCATTCAGCGGTTTTTTGATCCAGGCTAGAACAATTGTACTGTCGCACCACAGAACGACTTCTAAAAATTTCATGCTCAACTCGGCGGTTACTCTCTTCACTAAATGGGACAGCAGGAGGGCAGCAGACAACTCTTTCCGTGGGATTGACAAATCGCGCAGGGGGGCTAACTTAGACTTACTGGTCAGAAGAGCCATCTTTGCCGTTCCGTCGGCAAATATGCTCCGCACATACATACAGGCTCCGTACGCCACGACCGAAGCATCAGAGAATCCGTGTAACTCATAGGCCATCACGTTGTTGTTTGTCACACATCTAGGAATTGGGATTTGGTTGATGTGTGACAATGAGCCATGGAGTGCTTGCCACTGTTGTGCAAATTCTTCGTCGACCGGGTCATCCCAGTCTGCCTTAATGCTCCACAGGCGTTGCGCTTGTAGTTTGGCGAGGACAATAGCTGGTGAGTACAGTCCGAGAGGATCGTAAAATTTGGCGACTTCGGCGTAGATCAACCGCTTTATCACAACGTCTCTTGTCACTGGCTTGATCTGATTAGCGAGGAGTAGTGCATCTGCCTCTGGATCCCAGAGCAGACCTAAGACCTTGATGACTTTATTCGCTACGCATTCTTTCAACGGCACTTGGGGCTCACATTCTTCGGGTGGCACGTGTTGGAGGAACTCTGAAGAATTGGAACACCATTTGTGGATGGGAAAGCCACCGCGTGCCAACAGCTGTTTCAATTGCCGTTGTGCTTCGATAGCTTCCGACACCAAATCGGCACCAGATAGCGTATCATCCATGTAGACCTCGTTTTTTATTATTTCGGCTGCAATCGGATAATCATCCTTCTCTTCCGCAGCCAATTGTGCCAGGCACCGCGTTGCTTGGTATGGTGCCGAGTCTGTGCCATAAGTAACGGTGTCCAGTTCCAGTACACGCAACGATTGAGACGTTCGTTTACGCCAGAAGATTCGTTGATAGTGTTTATGTTCAGGTGCCATCAGAATCTGCCGATACATTTTGGAAATGTCTGCTGTGAAAGCTACTTTATGAGTGCGAAATCGAAGCATAATGGAGTACAGCTCGCTTTGCACTACCGGACCGACGAGGAGTACGTCGTTCAACGCAAGATTGGATGGGGACGATTTCGCACTGGCATCGAATACCACTCGACATTTTGTGGTTGAACTGAAGGGACGCAAAACGGCGTGATGTGGCAGGTAAAAATTTTTCTGGTCCGGCGGGTCATCTGATTCGATCACTTCATGGCAATGACCGAGAGTCTCGTATTCTCGGATGAACTCAATATACTGGGTCTGGAGCTCGGGGTTACGTAACAATCTCTTCTCTAGCATCAGGAATCGCTTCGGTGCTAAATCTCGGCAATCGTCCAGCTTGGCAACGGTTTCTTTGAATGGTTGTTGTACCACAAACCTCCCTGTTGGGTCTCGTTTATATGTGGACAGGAAGTGGGATTCGCAGGCTACTTCTTCTCTGGAGAGCTTGGGGATATCCGGCAATTGCTCGACTTACCAGAACCGCTGCATCATGGTTTCGACTTCTTCGATGGAGACCAGGTTGGAGTGCTGCACTGGAGCGTCGGCGAAGTACGACTCTTTAAGGACACCGGCCACGATCCACCCTAGGTGAGTTTCTCGCAGCTGTGGCAGCTTGTCGAACAAACTTAGATGTCTTGGCTTCAGGATATCGAAGAACCACTCTCCACCGATCAGCATATCCACCTTGTCGGGAGTGTGGAACGCTGGATCGGCTAGAACTATTCCTTCCGGAAGACGCCATCCACTGATGTCAATCTTGGTGGTGGGGATTTTTCCAGACACTTTGGCTGTGACCAGACACTCGAGATTACAGAAGAATGTAGACACTCTGGATCGGAATTTGACCATCACCTTGTCACGAGCGTGGCTTCGCAACTCGTTGATTCCGGTAATGGGAACGTTGGCTCGCTACTTCTTGACTCCCAAACGGTTGGCCATGTCCTCCGTAATAAAGTTTACTTGGGAGCCGCTATCAAGGAGGACGCGACAGGGATGAGGTTGGCCGTGTTTGTCAATGGCATCTACCACTGCGGTGAGCAGTAGTACGGTTTTCGCGCTGGTGGCGAAATAACTGGAGCAGGATGTAGACACTTGGTGGTCTATCGTAGTGGTTGCTTTCGGTTCTTCGATGGATGGTGGTTGCGGTATAGGCGCTTTGGTTACCACCGATGCTTTGGGTTGGACGTCACGCTCTGGAACTGGCGCCACATCTTCGTGCAACAAAGTGTGGTGACGAGCCTCACACTTGCGACGCGACTTGGTGGACGAACAACTTCTGGTGAGGTGTCCTTTCCGTAGGCAGTTGTAGCTAAGCCCAGCGATTCGCACCTTCTCTCTCTTCTGGGATGTGGACAACGAGATGAAGGTCGAGCACTGGAAGTTGCGGTGGGAACCGCCGCAAAAGTCACAAGCTGGTTCGGTCTTCGTTGGATTTGCTGAGGCTGCATGACTTTTCTGAGACGGTTTCGGCCATAAGGCTGTTGGTTTTCGATTATTCGCTGCTGGAACTTGTATCTGGTACGCGGCTTCACAGTTCTCCAGAATTTCGGCTCTGGATGTCAGGAACTTGATGGTTTGGTCGTAACTTGGAAGCTCTCCCTTTCGTTGTGTGGACTCCCAAGCCTTTCGTGTCGACTTGTCGAGGGCATTCACAACCAAGAACACGGTCATGTGGTCCGACACACCGGTCATCTCTTGCTTAAGGTAGCGTAGGCTCTCTGCATGGCGGGTAACCTCGTTCACCAGTGATCGCAGCTCTTTGTGAGATTCGGACGTCATCTTCTTGAGCGACAGCAAACTCCGGAGGTGTGATTCCACAATCACACGCAAATTTTCAAATCGCTCTGTGAGAATGGCCCAGGCTTGTTGATAACTACCACTAAACGCCTTGGTGTCTAGTATTCCGGCTGCTTGACCGACGAGAGCCTTGTCAAGATGATACAGTTTCATGGCATCAGTATCACTCGAATTGGCCATCAGATCCAAAAAGATGGCCTTGAATTTCGGCCAGTTGGAGTAACTGCCGTCAAACGTTGGAATTGGCGCTTTTAGAGGCTGCTGTTGGATGATGACTTGTTGTTTTGAACCCGCTGCTGAGGCTGCTCGGTCCTTTGCAACCAGTAGTAGCTCCTCCACATTCGTTGAGACCAGGTCAAAAAGGTCTTCGAAATCCTGGTAAATTTCTGCTTGTCGGTACACAGTCGCATCCGGGATTAGCGCCATCACCTTGCTGTGAAATCCATTGTACTCCTGATATGCTGCAGACAATTTGTGTTGCCTCACTGTCAGCAGCGCTAGAGACGGTTGCCCTTGATGCAAAATGTTCCGCTGGATGCTCATGATTCGCTGTTTAACTTGCTCTCGCTGACGATAGAGAGCCGCCAGTTCCTTCGGTTCTGCAGTTGCTTCTTGTTCCGTGTCTGTAAAACCCCTGAAGGATTCGTCGTCTTTGGATTGGTTATCCTCATCGGGATTATCATTTTTATTCCCGCCGTCGTTAACCAAAAATGAATGATCGACCGGCATTGTTTTGCGAATACGTCACCTTTCTGTCGTAGAAAAACTTTAACGGCAAGCGATGTTGTGCCCAGGAAAGAACACGTTCGAACACGTCAGCAAAATGCAAAGCTTCTTTCCGCACACTTGGTGTACAAAAAACGAAAACGTTCTGACACGTCAGCACAGGAGCAGCAGTCGTTGATACCAAGGCAAAAACACGTTCAAACAAGTCTGCCAAGCGCAAAGCTTATTTTCGCACACTCGGTATGCACAGAAACGAACACGTTGTGACACGTCAGTGCAGTGGGCGTCTTCTCGCATGCGATAGGTACAGGAACAAACGAGTCAGCGCAGGGGCAGCAGTCGTCGATCCGGTTCGAAGGACCAATTTATGTTCCAACTTGGGGAACGTTCCGGTTGGTAGAAAGCTCAATCGCTTGAAAGTTGGCTGGGTATCCAATTGTCCAGTGGATGCTTCGTCCTGGATGGTAATGAGCAATCGCCGTAGGAAAATTTAATTTAATTCTTATGGTCCTGAAAAGGACCCTTTCGGCGATGCTCACACCTGGCTGGTTGGTGGTGTAATGAATACTAGAACACTTATACTGCTAACTGTTTATTTTCTGAAGATGTTTACAGGTTGGAGGTGGAAATCAAACTGAACTTAAGCTTGCCAGAGGTTCTCCTTTTATAGAGTCGGTGGTGATAAGTGGTACCAGTTTTTGTTGGTGGGGTTACCTTTCGGTGATACCGAACAACCTATATAATTATTTCCGAATATTAATGAATAAAGAGAATATAATCATTATTCCGATTAATTAGGGAGGAAATCATCGGAGAAGCAGGAATATTTAAATATTTGTGGAATTAAAAAAAATAATAAAAAAGTCATTCTTTATTTCATGAATTGTTCTTTAAGCAAATAGTTTCTTGGACAATACACATACAAATAAAAAAATCTTCTCATAATGAAAATCTTTCTTCCTATTTTTCAGCCGCTTGGAGCAACAATTGAAAACAATGCAACTTGAGGAAGAATTGGAAAGGGAAAAAATGCGAAGCGAGAAGGTAACTCACAAAAATATTTCCAAGCATCGCCATTCCAACCAACTAAAACATATGTTCACAGATCCGAATCGCCAACGAGCAGAACCACATCCGCCGGTTGCAACTGCTGTCGAAGCTGGAGAACGATCACAAAGTGTTCAATCCGCACGATGAAAACCGTAAAACACTATCCGAGAACGGAAAGGAGGTCTACGTTGAACCATCCCAACAGAAACCGGCCAAGGAGAAGATCTATCGATATTTCAGCAATTCCGCACAGAACGAAAAATCCCCGAGTTTTGCCTCATCCAGCATTTCGTCCGAGATAGAGTACGATTCTTCCAGTGAGTCTATGGGCTACGAACGTTATCAGTTTTGCAAAAATTGTCGAGCTGATATTGACCGATCGTTTCTTCCACGAACCCACGGTACCGGGCATCACCATCGGCATAACCATCATCATCATCACCCCCAACAGCAGTTGCCACCGAAAAAATTAACTCCCAAAATGACACGTAAAAACGACGAACAATGTATCAACTGCCACAAGCCGTTAGAGAAGCTCTGCGCGAAATGTGACCGGGTGCTGAAACGACCGTTGACGCAAAACCTTTGCGCCATCTGCCAGCAGGCGCTAGAGAACAATCGCTTGCAAAAGGAAGCCCAGTTGGAGCTGAGAAGACAACGTCAAAAGCTGCTTCGTTCGATAGAACTGTTGAACGACGACGTCTACGACGAATCACCTGTGGTGGAGGTGGGCAATTCCCCGCCTCCTGCTTCCGTATCGCCACCGAATCCGTACAAAATAATCGACATCCAGTATCATGAAAGCGATAACGATCACGACCTTGCCGTCCTCAATCCGGTCATCGTTCGGAACAACTACAAAAAGCCCTACTCACTTAACATCGACAAGGACTCGATCTTCCATCCGAACAAGAAAACTCCGGAACCAAAAGTGTCCGTCAATATTCGCAATGGGGAAGTTTTTGTGGACAATAAACTGACTCCATCCGCCGGAGGAGGAGGAGGAGGAGCACTTAGGCAGCCACCAGCTCCATCGCCACAGGAAGACCCGGAGGAACTAACCACCGACGAGATGGACGAACGAATTTCCAAATATGTGAAACACTACAACACACTGTGGATGAAGCGGGGCGTGCGGAAAAATAATCTCATTTCGCAGAAGAATGCAAATCCGTCGCAGAATATGGTTAACAATAAGCTAGGACCGCTTCCGTCACTTTCGCCGCCGAAAGTGTACGTAAGCGACCGGGCGGACAATCTCAAGAGCGAGGCGATGAAGATTACCGAGAAGAAGTGGGATGTAAGTAGAGTTTATTTTTCAAGTTTAGTACGGATTTTGCAATTGACGTTTTATTTTGTGTTACTGTAAGTCTGTGTGTGAAACGCTAATTTAAAAAAAAATCTATTTTGTAATATCTTAATAACTTTTTTTTTACTCAGTATTGATTTGTGTTCTGATTTCTGTGAAAATTAGAACTGTTTTACGGGTTTACAAGATTCCAATGCTAATCAGTTATTAGTACACAAAATTATCCAATTCTAGAAAACGTACACCGATTTCAGAAGGTCGTTCGAAGTGAATGTCGAACGATTTGCCTCATACTTTCCCTTTGGCCACTCCGTTCTCTCTGCCAATTACCAAAGTTTTTCGTCTAGAATCATTTTGGGAACTGTTTCGTTAACTGTTGAAATAGCAGTCAGTCCGTTTACTTTAAACCTAAACGGAGCCAAAACGTGATTCACTAAGTCTATCATGCGCGTCGTCAAATACGTCTGCTTCTAAGAACTCTGTTATCCCGTAATAAAACTTGCGGTGATCAAAATGGCATTTGAATTCCACAAGTAACTTCGATTTGAATTCGCAAAAATAAAATAAATCCCTGTCTTTCCCTTCACAGCTCAATTTTCTCTAAAAAAATTAAAAGGTAAGCAAGATTGGCTATCAAAATTAGTTTAGGTAGTTATTCCAATGAACGTATTTTCCCTGGGTGCTTTGTACAGAAAACGCATAAAAATATAAGTTAGAAACCTATTTAACGACCATACGAATTCTAAAACATGTATTCTACTCTCTTATCCTATAGATACCTGCCGTGGAACGAACAAAAGTAACGCCAGGGTCACCGCGCGTTCTAACCCAACTGGGGGCCATTCGAAAGCAACTTCAACTAGAACAACTGCAAATGGATCAAACGTTCGATTAAAACTCGTTCTCAACCTAGCGCTGCATCCTTTTTACATACATATCAAACCGTTCAATCCTCCAATAACTAGACTGTACGAAAAATATTATTTTTATTTCATATGACCTTATTTCTGTTAGTTCTACAAGAACCACTAGTCTAAGAATAATTAAAAATTACTACCAGACATACCAGGACTTTCACTTTTAAAAGAAAATAACCCAGCGCAGCTTCTCAGCATTGCAAGAGTTTTTATTCTCCTCCAGCCAAAAACCGAAACTATTCCGATTTCGTATTTACAAACAATCTAACACACAACTTACTTGGCATCCCTCGCAGTCACCTACTTTGTAGAAACGCGGGTGCGCTTATTCCAGGCAAAATTGATTCCGTAATTCTTAACGCGGTTCTTCTTCTGCACCTCCGGGTTGTCCACGAACCATCTCCAGCCGTTCTTTTCACAGTGCGTGATAGCCTCCTCGGGGGAACCGAACTCGATGCGCATGTTGGACAGTGGATCACCTCTGTGAAAGTAAAACCGATTAAACAGAATCAATCAGACTGCGTTCCAAGAAATACTAACGTCGAAGCCCATCCCATGAGCGGATTCTCCCAACGCTCACGGTTATCGAACTCAATGCTCCAGTGGTGAATATTATCCGTTCCGCTTTGCATGGCATTCTTCGCCGGCATAAAAATACGAACCCGACGTTCTTTGACGTGCTCCTCCGGAACGCCGTTAATTGGTGATAAATCGACCTGTAAGTAATCAGATTAGGTTCATTATTGTTCAGCAACCGGTAACAAATCAGACCATACTTTAGTCGGAACAGCGATGGTGCTGGCTTGTTTCTCCCGTTCACGACGTTCAAGATCGTCGGCGATGATCAGGTTGGCATCAATGATGGGAGCTTCTTTCTGCTGACGCGGATCCTTTAGGACAACGGACGATGTGGAAAACGTTGCCTTGGTCCTAGTAGGGATGGGATGAAGACGAAAAACGCGATTACACAATCAGTCGTTTGGAGACTTGGAATTATTTTAGGCTCTTAGTACTAGTTTGTACAGCTACATGCATAATTTTTGTACTTACCATTGCGACGCACTGGCACGAGTTAGAGATCTCAATAATAAACTCATTTTGCCGTCTAAACTGTATGAATAAATTTGATATTTTGTTCAAACCGAGTCGGATAAAATTTCAGAGATTATTGTACCTGGACTGTCAAAACAAAAATACTGACAGCTTATATACACTGTAAAATCATCTAGAAGAAACAAATTAAATACTTGCATGCAAGTTTTGTACTAAATGCTGCCCGGATAGAATTTCACACTGAGAAAAATCATCTGGTATATATTACCTGACTTTCGTGGTTGTTTTAACTATTTGCAAACAGCAGTAATGACCATGAGATCGGTAATACTAAACTTCTGTATCGTAATAAATACTACTAAAATCGATTGCCACTTAACAATGCTGTTGTTATTTATGACAATTTGAACATGCTCACTCCAACAATATCTATCATCAAAAGACGGACAATGGTATAGTTAGAATCACTATTAAAATAAAAGTAAAATTGAAAATATGAGCATGGCAAACATCTTTGAAATCACCAGTGTCATTGTTATAACTACTTTTCGTGTGATTGTTCTCTACACAATAAAGTAAGAAGTCGTGAACACTAAATTTATAGTTATTATATGAATGAAAAGATCGAAATAACTATACACACTACTTATATGGACGTGATCTTGGTTGTGAACACCTTTTGCGTATAGTGGTTTTCAGCTGACAATGCTTTGTACTACTAACAACCATAAAACTAGTGAATGTTTGCGTTCCCATTGATGCGGCCATTACAGTGAAAAATTGCGTACATAAAATACGAGCGTGCTTTTTAGTGAACTTATTAATTTTATTTTTTTGATATTGTAATTATATTATTTCTGTGATATTACGGTAAGGCAATGATTTCGTAAGTCCAGTTCCAATAAGGAAAGATATTATGTGGTGCCGAATAGAAGCGTAGTACCAGCCTTACAATGTACCAAGGTCTATGCACTAAGAATCGGCTTCAAAGCACTAGGAAACAGAATATTATGTTCCACAATGGATTGTAGCACTAAGAGTATGCTTTGCTAAATAATATTGCACTATGTGAGTAAATATTTCAATTTCATTTAATGACAACGCAGTAATATCATAAAATTTGCGTTTCTTTTAGCTAATCGTAAAGGCAGAAATGGAAGACTAAGATTTGGTTGCTGAAACGATTATTATTTTTAATAAAATATCAATAAACTAAGAGATGCGTGAAAAATAGCGGAAAGCTAGATTGACTGAAACTCGCTCAAATCCATCTTTACCATCTATACAATTTAGCGCGTCATTTCCATAACGATATCCCATTTTAACATAACTAGTCTAAAAATGTCAAAATCCCAATGTTTTAGTTATTACGAACAAGCTTTGGTCAAGATGACTATGCTTATTGTTATTTCAAGCATTTCACTTATAATGGTCAATCATCCAACAGAGTGTTTAATTTTACTATTATGCATAATGCATAGTAAAACATTCCATTCTCCTGGATTAGTTATAACAAACAGTTTCAGGTCAAGATAACTATGCATATTCTTACACCGAGCATCCCACTTATAATGGTCATGCTTACAATAGAATGTTCAAAAGTACTATTATGGTCCAAAGCTCTTGTATAGTGATTTTGAACATGGGTATGGTTTAAATTACCTGACGCTATAGTCGGTTAAAAACCACCATACTCGCAAATTCGAGTTAACCTCCTCATATGGTAAATGTTACCATATAATTTTTCTTAGTGCACAATAGCATTTACCCTACACGGAAACGAAAAACTACCTAAAATTGAGTTCCTTTGACTCAATCTCGTGGTATCGTGGGGGAACTTAAAATTAGGTAAACCGTGTTGAAGGTAGTTTCCATTTAACCACGGCAAAAATTACAACTCATTGATAGGTTTTTTATACTCAAATTTAAGTTGAATTTACCTAATTTTGAGTTCACCCCAAACAACTCAAAAGTACCTTCCTCCACGGAAGACCTCGACTGAGTCGAATCTCTCTTTTTGTTTTTGACAACACTAATAAGTGCGAAAGCGACGCACAACTCAAAAGTAAGTTAAAAGAACTTTTCTGCAGGTTGTTTTATTTAACCGTGTACAAACAATCATAAAACAACAAATATTATAGTTAGGGTAAAGTGCTTGTTTTCACCATACTAAGCAAGGTGCCTCACTAATTTCTCGGCCTACAATCAATGGAATGCTTAAAAATTGACATCAACAGCTTTGCTTCGTTGTTAAGAACCAATATAATAACACAAAAGCGCTAAAAACAGTGAAATTCTCGTGTTTGAGCTCAACGAAAACTCGAATCGAAAGCCCCTATTGTTGCGCTACCATTTGACTCAATGCGTTGAACAAAGATGGCAGACACTGCTCTAACCAACGGCTTCAAATGGGTATGGTGATAATAGAAACATGGCGAAAATGGGCTCATCGCCCTATTACTGTTTCAACATTATTCGATGCTAAGTTCTCACAGTAGATTTACAATAAAATTTCATGTAACAATAAATTTCACTGTTCAGCAAAAAACTGATATAGTGCATTCACATTAAATCTTACTGTTTTCGAGAAAAAAATGTATAGAGAAAAATTGATTTTTTAAATGTTAAGATGCATAACCACCCCCTTTTTCACTGTAAAAGTCTATTTTACATTGAAATTTACTGAAGAAACGTTAAATTTTATTGTTTTTGTATTGTAGCATAACATTAAACCTTACTGTAAATTATTGTAAAATTACTGCACTGTCACAGTGAAAATCATGGTTTTGTAAGGGACCATTCATAAATTACGTAACGCAAAAATTGCCCAAAATTGACTCCCCCCTCCCTCCATGTAACAATTTATCACAAATTTCTCCATCCCCCCTCCCCTATTACGTAACAAATTCCAAGAAAAAATATTTTTTTTCTTCGGTGAAAACATGTTACGTAACGATCTAGCTAACTCCCCCTCCACCCTATGTCACATCATGTCACAACTTGTTGTACACCCCCCCCCCCTAAAAGCGTTACGTAATTTATGAATTAACTGTACATTTCTATTCGGGTGTGCACAGAAAACAGACGTTATTTCTCGACAAACATATGATTACGGCCTAAAAGCCAACTGTCAAAATCCACTTTAAATGGAAATTTCAGACAAACCGTTACTAGTCGAGCACAGTTCACAACAGTTTATGAAAGAGAAAACTTTTCTCTTCCATTTACTACCAACATCTGTGATTGGCGTGTAACGGTTTGTCCGGAATTTCCATTCAAAGTGTATTTTTACAGTTGGCTTTTAGGCCGTAATCATATGTTTGTCGAGATTTCTTCCCTGACAAAATCAAGTACCCATTAATGCAAAGAAAACTACCCATTTTCAATAAAAGGAGAAAACCCACTTAATGGGTAAAGAGCTTGTACTCAATAATGAGCACAGACCTTTTACGTACCCAGGTTGACACGTTTTATCCATCATTTTTCGCAGAACAGGCGTAAAAATACCCATTAATGAAAATCGCCATAGAATGAAAAATATTAAAAATAAAATTATTCCTGAATTTAAAGAAAAAGATATTACAAAACATAGATTTCACATTACATATTTCTCTCTCATGAAAGTATACGAATCTCGGTAGGGATTCTGTTGTAATGCCATAAAACTAAATAAAACCTGTCACTGGTCAGAATATTTTTGTTGGCTTCCAAAGCAGTCAAAATTGCGGAACTGGCGCATATTTGTTACATCCTCAGTAGTTTAAGCTGCCGTTGTTTTCGAAGCATTGCCGAAATGTTCCAATTCCGGCACAGTTTTGGCTACGAGCCGATAATTTGCAGGTTCCGCTACGATCCACAATTTGCAGGTTCGCTTGAAATTATTCTTAGAGGATCTTTCACTCATTATCAAGATCAATACACCCATTGGCATTACTTCATCGAGAGGTTGTGAAATGAATAAAAAGTACCCATTGTTGGAATCAAAAAAGGACCCATTTTTTGACAGCTCGAATAGCTTTCGAAAATGGGCAATTTGAATACATAAAATGGGTACAGTTTTTTTGTAGCGTTGAGCGATGATTTTTTCAAAAAGACATCTACAATCTGTACTGTCAGATTTCTCTGAATTTGTTTGGATCGATGAAACAATGGAATTCGTTGGGTTGTCTAGTAAGTTTCAATGTCATTAGTCATTAGAGACTAATTGAGACAGAAGACTCAACGACACGACCTGAAACTTGGTGAAAAATTGTTAAAAAAATGATCCGATTCATTTACTGCCAGTTACCAGTATATTGAGTGACCCCTTGATTCGAACGAAAAAAATATTTCTTCAGCAACACTTCTTTGTTTATTAATTTTCAGTTGCTATATATTCAACTGCCTAGTTACAGGAAAAACTGGAGAAAAAAAGTAATTGGCATCGTAAGCACTCTCGTTCTTCTTACTAGGAACCTGCAACGGTTGTAGAAACAAGAAGCGGCTATTCTTCAAAGAATCCATCACCTGAGGTTGAGCACAAGAAGGTAATGAGGTCGAATTTCTGTATTGTATACATTAATTAAACCAATGTAATTCTGATTCCAGAAGAAGGTAATTGTCTAGTTTAGAGATTCCAGCGATAGAGGTCCGATTTTGATGCGCTTTACTGCCTAACGGGTGTACTCCAACCCAAACAAACAAAATCCGAGAGCGGAAATGCAAAATTCCCAACCAAAGCTTAATAAACTGAAAAAATAAGTTGCACTGAACAACACTCTCAACAATAATAGTGCAGTGCTTTAACGAGTGAGCTCATGCAGCGGAGCCAGTGTGATGCGGTTCCGTCACATATCCGAGGCCAAGGATCCGAAGCGGCGTAAAGCCGCTGAGGTTGGGTTGGACGAGGCGTTGATCAACCCGTCGCCGGAGCCACAAGCACACCTGTGACCCTCTCGCTGCCCGGCCCACTCAAGCACTTAAAACCTACTAAGCGGCTGCGAAATCGGACAGCACACCAAAAAGTGATGCGGCGCAGCCACACTAGTCAACCGAACACTGATTAATGGGTTGATCAACGCCTCGTCTAACCCAACAAACAATTATGCTGGATAATGGCTTATCCAGTTCTTGTTCAGCTTGTTCCCTCGTAATAAAGGCTTGTTCAGCTTTCGTTGTTTGTTGGGAACGTAACCTGAGCGGCCCCACGCCGCTTCGGATCCCTGTCCTCGGATATGCAGCTAAGCCGCACCACAGTTACTCCGCTGAACAAGCCCGTTTGTTAAAGCACTGCACTGTCATTGCTATGAGTGTCACCAAGGACAACTCATTTTTTCAGTTTATCAAACTCTGGTCAAAAATTCCACACTTCCGCTCTCGGACTTGGTCCATTTAGGTCAAAATACACCCCTTTGACAAAAAACCGCATTAAAATCAAACCTCCATCACTTAAGTCCCCAAACTAGACATTTCCCCAGAAGAAGAAAGATAAAGGAAGATGGAAAACGTTGCTCTCATTCCGTTGGCCGAGGAAGCAGTCCTGTTGCTAGACATCGAATTCTGGAAATCGGTAGAAATGGCGGTTCCTCGTCGACCCAAACGTATCGAATGCGGCATTGAGTTGGAGTAAGAATTGCAAAGGGCTGCTTGTCTGCCGCAACTTAACGAACAGTTAAACGAATGATCCCAGTAGGTACTGACGTCCAATTTCCTCTCAGTGGGTCGCAAAAGACAGTGACAATGAAGTAGCAGCAATGTATCTCCTTGAACCACATATGAAAAATATAAGCGGTTTAGCAACAGTGAATGTTGTAACTAGTCTATTTTATACTTTTCGAAAATTCCGCAGTATATGCACAATTAATCTGTTAAGTAAAATTTTTCGCTCTTGGGACTCATTCATTCGAGCCCGAACCAGAAAGCCATTTTTTATCTCATTGTAAGTTGCATATTAATAATTACGAATATTCGAGTAACAACATTATTGTATAAGATAGTGAATTCAATTGTCGCTGCATATACCATCTAATGGCGATTTCGCTTGAACCCGAAACTGAGTCAGGTTCTAACCCCAACCGCTGTCAATTCATACATTTTGACAGCAGTTGGGGTTAGAAACTGACTCAGTTTCGCTTCAAACAAAAACCACATAAGTGTGTCGAACCTTCCAAGTGATATCTCACGTATCAGAGAACACTCGACTCGGGTGAGATTCCCCATTGCGGTTAAATGGGCATCTTACGTCACTCGAAGTGACTCTTCAGAATTGGGTGTGAAAAGTCACGTATGGTGAGCATCGGTCGTACAATGAAAAGGATATTGAAGCAAATGGAGTGAGACTAAAACCCAAGCTACACAGCTCAATCGTTCGTTCAATCGTGATTAAATCACTCCAGTGATAACCTGCCGGATCAAAATGAGAGGCTTGTACAACAGAGTAGATTTGCATATCAACTGTGTGGTGACTCTTTCAAAGTTCAGCTTATGATTTTCATTCATCTGAAGGCCACTTAGAACCAGACCCAGGAAGTTCTAACAAGGATGGTAAGATTGGTGTCCGTAAACTTTCTATAAAATGCTGGAGCTTGGGTACGCAACACGTTTCACAAGACTTCAGTCAAGGAACCGAGAGTTACCTCTACCTGCAAAATATGCGGTAACGACGTCATCGTAGCCCCATCACTTTAACCAGCGTGTGCCGCATCAGACAACGCTGGCGAGATCAGCGAAACCGAGGAAATAGGGCATCAAACACAGCACTAGTATCTGTCACCCATGCAGGCGGATATTATAAAAGGGATAGATTTTAGTGACCAGTTCGACCAGAGCGGCCCTTTTCTGAGCGGCGTGTGACGACTAATCTCACCTCACTCTACGTGACTTTTCTCACCCAATTCTGAAGAGTAACTTCGGGTGAAGTGGGACGCCCATTCACCCGAGTCGACTCTCAGAATCGGGCGAGAAAAGTCACGGAAAGTGAGGTGAGATTAGTCGTCTCCCGTCACACGCCGCGCAAAATAGGGCCGGAGATTCATATTCATGCCGGGAGCGATAACTTTGTGCTGTTCAACTATTTCTGAATCAGGTGGACTTCCATGAACACGATAAAGCGCCATCGGGCTGGACGTGGACTTCTAATCATATTTTGTTTTTATTTATAAGATACTAAAATCATCATTGCCTAAGACGCTTGATTTACATCTTTAATATGTTCAATCGATTAATGTCGTGCTAACCAAATACATTAAATTCGCGTTAACATTTTTGCTGCACTATCCCTCATACTAGGCAAGGGAAGATGTTTTGATTTTAGGGAGCGATTTGTCTGACAAAACAGGTATCGATCATTCGAGGGTGCTGAAAGTAGGATGAGTCGTAAATAGCTAGTTCTTAATTAAAAAAATAACACCTCTGGAAAGCAGCGCTAACTTTGTAGTTTATTCCCGAATATACTTTTCACCTTTGCAGCCAACGTCAACGGTTTAATTATTTTGTTGCTTTATTTTCGTCTGCGTAACCAGGGATTGCGACGGAGCATAATCGTTGTTAGGAAAAAATAACAGCTTCATTAGTGCTGCTAGTTTTGTATATTTTCTAACCATATATCAAATTTGACAGTACCACTTACCTGAGTCACTGAGGGGTAGTCAGATTTGAGATACAATTTTGGAATGCAAGTGTCTAGTCGTGTCGTTGGAGGACTCATGGTTCAAGTAGTACTAGTACGGTCCCCCGAAATGTCAAAGAAAGATCGGTACTCAGCACTCATTCCCTTACGTTATCATACAGTGTTTTTCACTCCGGGGCGGTGGATTGCACTAATGTTGCATTTTCTAGCAGAAGAGCAGGCAATTAGACGTGTTTCATTCCCACTTCTGTTAGAAAGTGCAAAACCAGTGCAATCCACTGCCACGGTGTTTTTCAATAAAAAACGACAAATACAAATATGTTAATACGGCATGCTCTGACGATTTTCAATGGACACATTTTATAACCCAGGTACACCGATAAAGGTACACTGTCAGATTGACAGCGAACTTCGATGAAATAGTACAAAACTGGTTAGTTTTCTGACAGCTTACAATATTTTGAATTGCTAGTGAAGAAAACTATAGCAATATTCGTAATTTTTTGCGCATCCTTTTGGAGGAAAAGGAGTCACGGAATAAATAACTCATATTTTGCAGGCGCTGTTTTACGGACGGAATGTTCGTGCATACCGAAATATATGGAAGTCGCTTCTCGGTTCCAGATATGAGTGTCAACCTTAGTTAGTTTGTTCGTTACAAAAAGAAAGCAGCTTTACACTAGATTATGCAGCCAAACATACATAGATTCGACACATCCGTCTGCAACCAAACTAGCAGCGTTTTTTGGGTCAATTCATGCGCCTTTTCTCCCCTTTTCAGCTTAACAATGCTGGACATTCCAGCATTGTTAAGCTGAAAAGGGGGAATCCGGTAGACCGCCTTCCGGTCTTTGCGGATTTTCTCGTAGCCATCGTTGAAGTTAGTCTTGGTAGTCTCCACCAGTTTGGAAGGATTTGCTAGGTCCGAATTGTCGAACTGGACGAGCACAATGCAAGTGTAAGTCATGTGGTACCCCAGCATTCAAAATCTGATTTAATTAATACAATGCGAGATTCCCATCTTGCGTCACAGAGTGGACATGTGGATGGTCAACTCGATTGAGTCAAATATTTTGAATTGGTACTTTTGTTCCTAGTGGTCTGCATACCAAATATCCGGTTTTTATCCAATATTCGGTTGTGCGAGTAAACAGTTTTGTTGGACAATTGAGCAACCGAAAATAAAAGTCGCAAGGACAGAACATGCTTCGCATAACCCGTTTCAAATATATTAGAATATGTATAAAAATCGGCAATAAACTTAAAGCTTAAAAATCGGACAGAGATCCTGCAGCATAAGAATAGTTTAAAAATGTTCACTAGTAAAACTCGGCAAGGATGATCCTCCAGTATAAAAACCGATTAAAAATAAATAAATCGTTCTCAGGAGCATTCGTATATCGTGTTGTTCAAGATTAAAAGTCTGCTAAAAAAACTGCTTTGTAAATATCGGATATATTTTTTTTCCCCAGTTTTTGATGCTGAAGGTTTTCTTATTCGACTCTTCTAAAGGAATGTCCCAGTCCGATTTTTATATTTGAAGTTTATATCCGGTGTTTATTGTCTAATATATTTGAAGCGGGTTTTACGAAGTATGTTCTGCCCTTGCGACTTTTATTTTCGGTCGCTCAATTCGTATTCGTGTTCAATCCTTCCTTATTTTCGTTTCACAGACTGCCGAAACCCACCTTTGTACCAATCAATGCATCCTATATAAGTTCTGGATTACGAATGATTTCGGAAATGTCCGATTTCCCTTTACTTGGATACTTTTAGATTCAAATAATTCAACATGGTGACAAAGGAGAAAGCCATTTTCAACAGAACATCCAATAATTCAGTTATGTTGCACTTTCTGGTGGAATCCAGAGCCCGGGTACTGATTTCAAACGAATCCGTTGAATCATCAGCACGAGAAGGGCATTTGGGTTTTGCGGGAAAATATCTTTATGCTGGACCCACTGGAGGTTACTCACTGCATTCACTACAACTGTAGTGTTTCTTTTGGTCGTATAACAAAATTAGAAAATCCCTGTTCTAGTCTGGCTATTAAGATATAAGTCACCTGAATCAACCAAATTATGTCCTACAATCATTTTGCTGAGTGCTGCATTTTGAATTTCTACAAAAAGAATCTGGGTACACCCTGTCAAAAAGTATTAGCACATTTTTTATGCTGTTGTACTAAAATGACAAACACCGACAGCTCTGTCAAAAAAGGCTGTCAGTTCGACTGTCAACGAATCCGTAATGTTTACATTTTTTATGCTCAGTCCAAGTATCAGCAGCACACATTTTTGATGCTCGTGATGTTCTCTCACGCAAACCATCATCCAGCAATAAACATCAGCATCAGCTAGCCAAAAGTGTCGGGACTGCAGCGTTTCGTCGCGTTCACTTGCGATTATCGATAGCGCAATACCAATTCACGGGAAACAAGACGGTTTGCTTTATTGTGTTTGTTATACGGACCCCAGACCCATCGCTTCATCGCACGCGTTCGATTCCCCCCGCAGGGTGGTGGTGCAGTTATTTACCTGTGTATACTCCCCATAGTGTTGCTGCTGATTTGGACGACCAAAACTGTTTCCCATTCCTATCATTATATTGCCCGTCATATTTATCGACCAGAGTGCATTCAGTGCTGGCGCTTTATGGTTTCCAATCGGGTGCTCGCGATTTGAATCGGAAAATTACTGCGGGAGACTTGCACGAGACGAATATTATTCCCGATGCGTAATCTGCTTCATCATCATCAGCGAGAAGGGGGTTCGGTTTCTCAGCAAAAGTTGATGTGGTTTGTGTGAAAGATACGGGACGAATCGTCGTCGCTAGTCGTCAGGCAGAGAAGAAAAAAAAAGAGTCGAGGGTTCTATATCATTCAGTGGAAGTGCAAAAAGATTGGTGCGTTTGCGGGTGGTGCAAAGAAAAAGGGCAAGTTATGCTCTGTTACAAATTTGTGCGAATGTGATATAATCGTTGTTGGAAAGTTTTCCGTCGCCTAATTACTAACTCGTCGGTAGAGGGTTGACGAAGGGAGAAGTGTTTCCGTGACAGATTCGGCGATCGGCGAAGAAAAAGTCAGCGAAAATTTTAGTAATTTGGACCGATTCGATTCTAGCAGCAAAGGACAAATTTGAAAATAGTTCGAGCGAGACGTAAAATCTTCAATACCATCAACCGTAACCGGTGGAAGGTAGCGACGGAAGGAGCAGTCAGGTAAATTGGGTTATTTAATCAATATTTTGTCCGTCCAATAGACGACCACACACCGTCTCGTAGCCACCGACTGGTATCGTGGTTCAAAGTTCGCGATGGGAAGGGAACCCTTTAGCTCAGCACTTGCAGTGGTGGTATAGCAAAATGGGGGAGAAATGCATTTCACTTCGCAGTAAGGCTGCCCTTTTATGTTTGTGCTGCTGCAAGGCGGTCTGTTTGTAATGGGCTTTGCGCTCCTCTTTTTTTCAGCAGCGCTGTTTGATTTTCTTCCATTCAAGTCGACTGAACTGAGTGCTGCATTTGCCGCGGGATTTATGGTTTTATTTTCCATCGAAAAACAGCTGTCTTGTTCCGTTTTCCTCTATGTGCAGATGCCGCGTCGGATGGGGTTTTCTCTGAGTTACATTAGGGACACCTGAAGATGCAGAAGAAGAAAAAGCAAAAGAGCGCTGTTATGAATTTGAAAACATTTCTCTTTTTATTCCTATTTGTTTTCCGGTGGGCCGTTCACCGGCGCCAGAGAGGGTGTCTTTGATACCCGGAGTAGCTTCCAACTAAAATTACAAGAAAAACTATTAATTTAACCTTTAGTGCCCATGTTATTTGTGACCAACGCTTTTGAACAGTAATAAAATCTTGTGGGTATTACAGCCGTTGTTCTTACGGGTCACTGTTGTAAATTCGTCTTCATCGACATTTGCTTCCTTATTGGTGATGGTGGTTGTTGATCTGGAGATACTAGACGCAATCGCTGTTCTCTTGATGTTGGCGATGGTAGTTGATTCCATGGTACTAGGCGCGATTATTGGGTTAGCATTTGTAACTGCCTGAATAAGGGATCTTCCCTTGGTGCGTGGCCAATGTTCTCTGCCTATATGTAACACCTTGGATTGATTTGCATTCGATGGAAGGTTTTCTCTGATCCATCGGCCCAGTATTTGGTCATGTTCCAGTTTGTATGCATGAGCTCAGCGTCTCGGGCATAGTTTCGAATGGCTGTGACAGTGGTTAGAAAGATAACAAAGCATGGTCAAGTTTTCGTCCACGTGTCTTACCTTTGTGCACTACAAAGGTAAGACACGTGGTCGCGTTGGTTTATTTCGTTGTACACCGGCGCGTTGTTTCATGGAAATATCGGCAGCAATACAATCCGACGAGTCGTGTGGCAAGATGCTCAGGAACTTGAAATCCTATGGAACCTAGGGAACCCTGCCGATACGACTATAGCTCTTTGATTCGGAATTCTTTAACCACATGGCGCTAGTGCGCATACGCACGAAATAATTAATTTTTAAATTGGATTATAAATTGATTTTGATTACCTAGAAACTCGGCGTCTTCGGAAAAATCAATCATAAAGCCAAGTTCGTAACGATAGCAAGCTGGTTGGTTCGGAATACTCCCACGGCTTGGCTGGTGTACTTCGAAATTTGCGAATTAAACTTGTCCCTGACAGCCTGGAATGTTCGCGTCTTCAGCGAAGTTTTCTGAAAAGGGAATACTGTGATGGTGGTCCGTTTGGTTCGAAACTCTCACTGCGTGGTCCTAGTATAGACATTAGGTTGCGCATTTTAACTTGTAGCTTGTCCTAAAGAAGCTCTGTGGGATTTAAATCGGGCGATTGAACTGGACAGACTGGTATAAATTTATCTGGGGTAAACATCTTTCTAGGTAGCACAGGCTAGGCCATTTTTTTACATATATACAGCGTCACGTGGTAATAGCTTGCCGAACTACAATGATTCTGACCAACACGGTCATTTCCTTTTAAATTTAAGAAACGAACTATTTAGGCCGTTAATAGGTAAACGAGAAACAACAAAGTCAAAATGCTCAACTTCACACTAACGCCTCGTGGTGACAAAATTTTGACCCAAACTGTTCACCTACCGAACCACCTTGGCCTTTGGGACAACTTTGCTGAAGAGAGTCGCTTTGCAGACAAGTAGAATCTCAAGATATAGCATCCTAAATTTTACGCGTGGTGGACTTTTGACGGATAGTGGACACAGATAGAAACCCTGGGTTAACACGGTATACTTGAATAAATTTTCTTTTGCTGTGATGCTTCACCACTTTCATTGAATGTTACTTTATATCTGCTCATTTATGGGCCTCGAGTCATCGAAAGCCACTAACTACTGTCGACCGTCTCTTTTGTGTGTAAAAAAATACTCATAATGGCCTGATATGGCGTTTGTTGTATTACACATTTTTAGTTAAAAAGGGTAAAACAAAAATAATGAACTGCAGCATTTTAATTTTGCGATTGCACGCTTTTCCGTGTATAAATAAAATGCCGTCTCTTACGCAACCGATACCGTTCGTGATTTTCTCATCGATATTCTAATTACCTATTAATATGTGGAAGGTGAAGTGAGTGTACACAGAATAGTTCATTTTAATAGAGTCAAGAATATGCATAGAAGATTACAATCAGAAGAAATAGATAGATTTACGAAAAATGAATGGCAACTAATGATCTGATAGAAAATGACAAACACCAATAGAGTTGATGATAGTATGTAAACAGAAGACTCCTGTTTTGACGTCTCTTACAACATGGGAGCTGGAACCCAGTTGATTAATTCTTGCATCAGCTGTATGTCACGGCATTATTGTTACCCTTCGTAGAAGCAATTGCATTAGATTTTTCCGCTGGAATTCTAGTATGTTATGAGAAATCAGCTTAACAAAGGTTTGTTTCCAAAATCTATTAGCCCATTTGAAGAGCTTCAACTGATGGAAATGGAGTATTTTTCACTCTATTAACCTTCCGGCAGTCGCGCTAGTGCACTGAGTGCACGCTGATCTGAAAATCTAGCGACTTCCGGAGGGCTAAGGAGGGTGTTACACCACTTTGTTAATTACTCGGCCTACAATCGATGAAATGCGTAGAAAATGGTGTCGATAGCTTGATTCGTTCTTAAGAATTAGTAGAATAAAAATAACGGCCAGAAAAATGTAAAATACTCGTGTTTGAGTGCAAACAAAATTCAAATTGGGGACCTTAATTTTTATCCTATACAATTTAAACCTATGCGTTGCACAAAGGTGGCAAACGCTGGTCTAACCAACGGCTTCAAATTAGAGCACTCTAGTAAGAATGTGGCCATGAAGAAGAGGAAAATGTTATGCATAAAAAACCCACATGAAATTTGACGTATTCGTATTCGCACGCTCGTAAAAAGTTACTCAGATTCTGAGTACTTTTAACTCAGTTTTGAATGATGTTCGTAAACGTATACGCGTATAGTAATGTGTCAGATTTCTGCTCGTTTCAATACTGGAATCAACACAGCGGGGAAAAAAGGCCAGCAGGAAAAACAATCGCTGCGCCACCTACATGTCAAAAATTACACTACAAAGCCACGCCTTTTCCCGCTAACTTCACACATTCTAGCAGGAAAAAGTAATATACGCTCCGCCTTTTCCCGCTAACTTCACACATTCTAGCAGGAAAAAGTAATATATGCCCCGCCTTTTTCTGCTAACTTTACACAATCTAGCAAGGAAAACAACAGTATGGCCCGCCTTTCCCTGCTAACTTCACACAATCTAGCAAGAAAAGCAAACAAGGGCCCGCCTTTTCCTGCCAACTTGGCAGGAAAAATTGTACAGATATCGCAAGGGTTTCTGCCAACTTTATATTATAACAGAAAGAAATTTTTGCCATGCCTTTTCCTGTTGACTCTTTATTTTCCTTTTATCAGGAAATTAAAATATCAATTCAGTAACAATAGACAAAATTTGGTCATGCATCACCCTTTTATTCTAAACATTTAATAAGCGTTACGACTGATTGATTTTTCGAAAGTATTTGGTTTGTAAACTCCCGCCATTTGATTTTATTGTTATTAAGAATACCTAACATATTCGATTTCAATAGCAATGTAATGCAAAATAGGGCATTTGATGTTTTTGAGATTCGAAATTTTAGCATTCCTTTTATTTGCAGAATTAAATAATAAGAAAGCAACGAAGGCAACCTGATAAATCCATCGATCCCTTATCGAAAATATATACATCATAATATCACAGAGAACAGACGTCCATCTTCAGCATTCAACTTGTGTAAAATCTCTAACGGTTTCGAAGGTAGTTTGGATATCTAAACCAGGTGCGCTACTGTCGTCATGTTTTTTTGTGGCTTAGTGCGACAGAATTGACAGCGGTTATTCCTCTACCCAGTCAAACTAGTCCGGAACCGATTCGGACTTCCAGCATGAATTCCAGCTCAAATGCGTCAACCGATAGAGTCGGTATCGGTTGTTTTCTTTGAGCTAGATTCCATGCAGAATCCAACCAGGATTTCGAACCGGTTCCGGAATCGATTTGACGGATAGTTGGGATAGGTTGGTGTGGCGGCGCTAGTGTTTTTAGTATATTAATTCAAATGTTTACACACGTTTTTTAAATATTTTTGTTCGATCATGGATGTCTGTTCTCTGTGATAATATGTTGGCGTTTTATTCCTGCTAGTATTCCGGCGTTAAGTCAGACCGGACTAAGTGACATTGTATTGATTTCGAGAAAAACGAGCTTAAAGTTAGAATCGCAGCATCCTTCACGTTATGATTGGAAATTAATTTTTGGCATAATTCTTGCTTCTTGTTACATATTACATATTTGGCATAAGTCGAATGCAACTGAAGAAACTTAGTCCACAGACTTAGTTCGGTCTGACTTAACACCGACCAATTTAGCACTAAGGAGTTAGTTTCATGATACATATACATTTTGTCCATGTGTGGGCAAATATGTTCATGAACAGATTAGTAAGAGAAACTACTTCCTTTCTCTTTGAGTATGCATGTCATAAAAAATTGAATGCAAATTTGCTCGAAGATTTTGATTCGACAATACTTTATTATTTGAAAATTTAAATTGGTATCTAGTTATACAATTTTATTTGTAATTTGAATACCTTGAATATCTAAAAACATAAGTTGCGTGTCGTATTATTTATATACCTCACAGTAACCCGTTTAAAAAAAATCGGTCAGCACCTCCATTACATTCTTTCTTTTTCTACAATTATTATATTTTTCGTTACACTACGAGTATGATGCTGGTGCTGACTGAGTATTCCGTTGAATGAGGTGCTAATGGCAGTGTCTAATATGTTTCAAACGCCCTGCCACAGAGAACAGACATCCATGATCGAACAAAAATATTTAAAAAACGTGTGTAAACATTTGAATTAATATACTAAAAACACTAGCGCCGCCACACCAACCTATCCCAACTATCCGTCAAATCGATTCCGGAACCGGTTCGAAATCCTGGTTGGATTCTGCATGGAATCTAGCTCAAAGAAAACAACCGATACCGACTCTATCGGTTGACGCATTTGAGCTGGAATTCATGCTGGAAGTCCGAATCGGTTCCGGACTAGTTTGACTGGGTAGAGGAATAACCGCTGTCAATTCTGTCGCACTAAGCCACAAAAAAACATGACGACAGTAGCGCACCTGGTTTAGATATCCAAACTACCTTCGAAACCGTTAGAGATTTTACACAAGTTGAATGCTGAAGATGGACGTCTGTTCTCTGTGGCCCTGCCGTGTATAGTCTTGATAAAGAAGTCTATGTTTGTCGCTACATGCATTACATATTTAGGCATTGCAACAATGCGATTACAGTAGAAACAAGAATTAATTTCCCTGCAGTTTGTGTAGTTTTGTAAGATCAATAAGATATACATACACAAGAAACGTAGCGATTACATTCTTTTAACTTATAGACCCGCAGGCTGTGCTCGTAGAGTTAGGCACTATTTACACCTATCCGATACCTTGTACGGACACCAATATTCGTTTACACACTTGTGAATGCTTGCATATAAAATATATGAAAGAATATTGGTGTCCGTGCATGGTACTGAGCATTCATTGAATCGGATCGGAAATACGTAAATTTATTCTCGCAAGTAATTGAACTTTTCGTCAGTATTATTTCTGTATTTTTTCTGTATATCGGAGCTTTCAATATTTGAACGAATTTTATCGGAAATCATTGGATAAAGCACCATAAACATTATTCATTTGATCCACATCTATGTGAGGTTTCGTTCTGCAATTCTAGTAACAGATGCCAGTAACCAGATGGCCAGCTAAAGTTATCGAAATTAAAATATGTGAGAGATTTTGAAGAACTATTCAAGCTATTCATCAATGATGGATGTTTCAAGACACCGATTGACATCATCGGCTTCTCATATCCACAACACGCGTCCAAACTTTGTTGGTTGTTCGAAGTTTCTCCCACTTCTTCCGTTACTCGGTACATTATAAAAAATTATTGGCACTTGTTGAACGTTTCTCCCATCCCTGATGTACAGCAATACCTGCAATTTAAACAAATATAAATAAATTTATTTAACATAAATTGACACGTTTTCACAGTACTACGATAATTTATTACAACCCAGTCGCCGCGTCCTGGAAGGTAATTAACTGAAGATTACATAGCAAACATTTCCTGCGACGCTACGCCAAAGCTTAGCTTGAACACAAGGGCAGGAATAGCGAAATTAACTGGTACAGCTCGATATTTACCAGAAAAGTGCCCTCTCGGTTTCAGCCGGATAAAACTCGTTTTATCTCGGTTCTTCGATTTTCCACTAAGATTTCCTTATTACCACAATGAGAAAGAATGCACCAGATAAATATTATTGAATCAAAGTGTCTTCCGATAAATCGCGTTTCAAACTCATCCAGAGCTAGAGTATTTCAATGTTTTATAACGCACTAAGATACATTCGCTGATTCGCATTTGATTCAAGAGAGTAGAAAATTACTGTAATAGCAAATGCCTTTCGGACATTACAACATTGGAAAGTTTCTTAAGGTTCAAGCTACCTTTTTTGAGCATGTGTTAGATTTGAACGCTGGGTAGTATGGGTAGGAAAAATTGTGTTCAGCTTTGCCGACGGATTATTCATTTAAACCTCTTCAAAACTAAAAAAATAATATCAGCCGATTTATTAGATCACAACGATTCAAATCATACAAAATAGCTGCTGGAAAAACTATCGGTTTAGCTAAATGGTGCTTTTGGAAAAGTGGCTGTGATTTTTTGTCACACTACCACACTGTGCTGGGGTACGCAACAAAACTGCGCAATGAAAAAACCACTGCCACTTTTTCAAAAGCACCATTCAGCTAAGCCGATGGGTTTTCCAGCAGGTATTTTGCATGAATTGAATCGTGATGATCTAATCAATCGATTGATATTCTTCTTTTAGAGTTTTGAAAAGGTTTAAATGGGTAATCCGGTGGCAAAGCTGAACACAATTTTTCTTACGCATACTACCAAGCCTTGAGGTAACTTGAGCCTTAAGGGAAGGGGAGGGTTTCAGCGTAAAAAAAAACTTTTTTTGCGAATCGTTTTAGAATTTTGCGTGAAGCGAATTTATCAAAACTTTTGTACATTATAGTGTATCATTTCAATAACATGCTGTAATTTTTCCACGCAAAGTTCTAAAAAAATCGCAAAAAGTGTTTTTTTGCACGCTGAAACCATTTGCACACCCCCCCCCGCCCCTTCATTAAAAATTACATAGTTAATTCTCTCGACTACGAGACGATGATTTGGCATCGTCGGCCACTAAAAAGAATTTCTCCCATTGTGATAGATCAGATTGGTACACTTGGAATCGGTGCACAGTTCGGCCTCGAGAGGCGTATAATAGTATAGTGTTTGGCGTTTTATCTGCTTACCTTCGATTACCTCGACCAGCTTCATCATTATGTCTGACTCACGCATTCATAGATTATCTCGAATTGAGTGCAGTTTCACCTGAACGTTTCGCAGTGCAACACGCCGGTAACTAACCGGACATTTGAGTATATCTCGCACGCTGATTGTCGCCTTGTTAGGGTAATCAACATAGAAAATTCGTACTTCCGCACGCACGGGAAAATACTCTTCAATGAGACTCTGTCATTAGAAACTGTTTTGTTGGAACAACACAAGGTATGGAATATTTTTCTCGAGATCGGAAAACTTTCGATGTTAACGAACGTAACATTTTCGCCATCGAGGATTCATTCAGCTGAAATTGTGGAAATTCGTGCAAAGTCGGACGGGTCAGTTCAAGTGGTGGATATATTTGGGTCGAAGTATCGAATTCGTTCGGATTAAACGAAACATTTCAGGACGCATTCATTTTGAGACAACCAGCACCAACTTCGTCACTAGTTTTATCCGTATCAACTACTTCATCGTGTTCCGTGTTCGAGTCGAGTATCCTGCTTAACATCACCAAAGCTGTAAAAGTACTGCACCTTATTCAAATCGATTCCGGTAGCGTTGTCTCCGGAATGGTCGAACAGATCGTCCAGTTCTTGTCTACTAAAACGACCACGGTTATTGGAATGGATGTCCACACTTTCACTGTCACTTTCAGGGTCCAGTACAAATTGGCACCGATAAGCAACCGTCCTCCTTTTGGTGAGGAGACCCGCTTTTTGTTGCCAAAAGGATTCATGTACGGGTCGTATAGATGATCAACAAACCGGCGTGTTTCTTTTCGATCTACTGTTGCTCTAGCAGGTACTCAGATACATCAATCGAAACCACTCTGGTCACCTTCAGGTAGCATGGCACCCTAGTAGTGTCTGTATCGACCTGAACCTGACACTGTTTGCCAACGATCAACGAATGCATCGTATTCAGAACGTCCGTTTTCCAAACCAAGTCCGTATCTATCGGCGCAACGTCGGTCAGCCGATACTTATTGACCAGTATCGAAATGCGGCCGCTAATCACATTCTTTCGCAGATGCTGCACGTCACACTCCATATTGCCATAGTCAACCAATTGGACCTTGTACCAGCAAGGACTGATCGCCTTAAGGATCAGCCCGATAGAACTGGTCGCCAATGTGACTTAGCCAGACACGGTTCCCCGTTCGAGTAGAACTTATCTCTTGGAAGTTGCAGGTAGATGATACCATTGTTGTCTACATAGGTGGCTACACCTACGAAAATGGTCTTGTTGATTGGTTTCGTCGGCAACCACCGGTCGATCGGAATTGGTCGTCTTTGGGGTCTTCCTGATACGTATCACATGAACCGGAATAATTTGGTTCCACGAGAGGTTCCTCCGTTTCAACATCCAGCGCATGGAATGACCGGCACTGAGTCATTCACGCTTCGACCATGAAGTGAGATGGAAAAACATTCAAACTTCTCGATGGCCACCTTGAATACGTGGATAACAGATGATGACCACGTTTCTTGATTTCCAGTCGGTCCAATGCAGGCCATGAAGAATCGGATGGCAGTCGGGAGAACCTGTTACAAATCGGCTGGGATTGCGCACGTTAGAGTAACGTGTATTCATGATGTAAGCCTTATCGATCAGGAACATCGTGTAGTTACTGTCGTCAACAATCTCTATCACATGGGCTCGGTACCATCATCAATTTATTCCATCATTGCCCAGCGAATGCATAGCGATCATCGTTGGTAACACCAAACATAGCTCTCTCACCTTCCAATTCGTTTTGTCATCCCCATCTTGTCGTCCATTCGATTCCGAATCTCCTCCTGCATCTGCGTAGAAAAAGGATTAATTCCTGCTCATTTTTCACGACATACTTCTTAGTATATTTTACTCTGTATTCTTCGGTTGACTTATTTCGGTCTGGCTAAAAAAGATAGTCCGGACATTTGGGGTAGCTCGGGCAATTCTAAAATGGTATTTTCCTGAATATTAGCTAATTTATACGCAATGAATTTCCGTTCCATACTTACCTGAATGAAATGCAAAATACATGGGTAGACTAAATCTTCCGGACTGACAGCACTTGAGATGTCCATCCATGCGAATTTAACGGACGATGCCCAGTACTCGGTAGCGAGTACCTTGGTCGAAGTCCCTGGCTACATTTGCTGTTCTCTATTATTTGCACCATGATAATCTGCCGATTGTAATGACAATGCAGCACCTGAAAGAATATTTAAAAGCTTGTTTTAATTCAACTAGTGGTGAAATTGAGCGACCAAAAATAAAAGTCGCAAGGACAGAACATGGTTTATAAAACCGCTTTAAGTATTTTAGATGTATAAAAATCGGAAACAAATTTCATGCGCAAAAATCGGACAATAATTATTATCCTTTAGCATCGCTTAAAAAATTCTCAACCACAAAATTCGGCAAGGATGAACGCTCAATATGAAAACTGGTTAAAAATGAATACCTACGTCGTGCGCAGAAGTATCCGTATATCGTGACATTGAAGATTAAAAATTGGCTACAAAAATATCGGATTTTTTTCGGTTTTTATGCTGACTCTTACAGAGAAGAGTCGCAGTACGATTTTTATGCTTGAAGTTTTTATCCGGGTTTTATATTCCCATATATTTGAAGCGGGTTTTACAAAGTGTGTTCTATTCTTGCGACTCTTATTTTCGGTCGCTCGTTTGTGCCTTTCTCATTTATCCAAATCTGGGAGTTTTACTGTATAAAATAGCGTAATCGAACAAACAAATTTTGAAATTATTGCAAGTAGAAACGACTACGCCCTTTTAACAAATTGCGCTTGAGTCAAAATAATCTTATTGATTGAGGAAAATGTTTAGTCTTCCATGCCGGCTAAGCCTGTAAAGTTTCATCGGAATCTAAGATAGTCGATCACAATTTTAGAAATTTTCGGACGGATCTTCGTGGAATTCCTCTATTGGTAACCCACTAACCTGTCATACACGTGTGCAAAATTTCCCTTCACCTAAATTCGCTGGTTCGGCCCCCGATTTTATCTACCCCCAACTTTGACGGCTTTTTGTCCTGATTTTGTCAGCCTCATATGAAAATATGTTTGATAGGCTCTAGCACTGTCAATGTCACTATCGGCTATTCCAAGCCTTCTACATTGGCATTCAAATGCAATATAGAAAGTGTATTCTCCCTAGCACGGCATAGTGGATTAGTTCTGAAATATTTTATTTACTGTCGTTTAGCATCCGATCAGGCGATGAACAAAGCCACAAACACCTCCCTTCTAATCTATCATGATCTCAACATAAAGAGGTTGGAAATAAAGTTCACTAGCGCTGCCAGGGTCTATTCCAATAAAAATTTGTCTGTAATTGAGTAGCCCTTGCCTTCCACAACAAATTTGCCGAAAACATTTTTCCTAATTTATTAGACTTTTAAAATATTTCAGCAGTGCATAGCGTCCGAAACTAATCTGTCACCATCGGGTAGCTCTTGATCTCTCGAGCAACCTTGCTGAAGACAGTACCCCTCTAAATAATCACGATATTTGATAAAGGATATGTTGAATATTTGCATTTGCACTAATAGCGTCGTCTGATGAGACAATTTCGAGTTATTCTTTTCATCATCAAAAAGCTCTAGACTTGCTTGACAACTTTGCAAGAAACACAACCTTTCACTACAATCAGAATCCAGAATTATTTAGCACCCATTCTTGTTAAACCTTTTCAGTGATAGTCGTATTTACGACTGGAAACTCGACTTATTAATTCTCTCTTCATAGCACCCCTAGAGGAATAGTTCTCATCTATTTGGATATCCTTAATCCTAATATCTAAATTGTAGGTCCAAGTAATCATAACAACTTTGCAAAAGAACCGCAAGGACGAAATAATCGATCACTGTCCCAATCAGCCGAAATCCCGCAACCTAGGGGATTCCGACTAGCCAATACCGCGCGGTAGAAATCCACGTAGTAGGAGACCTGGCTGAACTTACTAAAATAATTTGTGCAATAATGGGTTAAAGTTGCGGATCAGAAAAATGGTGAAGTTTGTTAGCAGTTACTGATTTAACAAAAACCTAGTGCAAGAAATTCTTTTTTAGCTATCTTCTGACTGGGAGAATAAAACATGATAGGAAACGCTAAATTATCTCTTTGCACAGTTGTTTTTACATGGAAGACATTTAACGACACGGATTCCGATCATTTGTGACCAATAACTACCAAAGCAAAAACGGCATTTGCTCGACTTCTAAATTGAATTAGGTTCGAAACAGCAGTTGGAGACAGAATCTGACTGTTTTGCCTCAAGCAAAAAGCTGAAAAAAGAAATGGCATCAAACTTACCTTTACTCACTTTTTGTAGTAGCAGTTGCGAAGAAACTTTTCCGTCTTGATAACAGATGTTAGTTTAGAATAACACTGTAATCAAATCTATCTTGGATTCTCCATCCGCACCATAGCAGATGACACCATCGACAAAACTGTATAAAAAAGCAGTTCAGCTCGTCCAGAAACTTATTCGCTGGAAACAATATCTTGTTCGGAACGGATATCGTGAAACATTTTCCAACGCGGTCCTAGTAGCCTTTACACTGTTCAATATTTATTAGCTTATGCAGCAAGCCAGTACGCGAATTAACATTATCTTGACTTTGTTTAGCAATCAATTCTCACGATCAATTAAAATGGGCTGCATAACTTTTTCTCCCAAGTCGCTAGGATATTTTACCGGTTTATTGCATCTAGCACTGCATCCAAAATCCTTCCTTCGGGGCAATAAAGCATTCCAGTAAATCACGACTTGCTTGTCCAGTTCGCAAAAAACGTATGCAACATGTAAGTGCCAGTCCTATGCTACATTATTACGGAGAACGAGCTCTGCTCAAAGCGACGCCTTATGGTTGAGTATATGTAAACGAACTCAATCAACATTACATTGTAAAAACCGTATCGTTGTTGGTTTTAGTAGAATTTCTGGAAATAATTCACAAACAGTAATAAATATAGAAGTTTTTTAAGAGCATTCCTCTTACCTTATTCTTGAACCTTATTCCTTGTTCGTCAAATAATTGTTGACAATCCTCAACCGATGTTTTTTTCTTACCTGTTTACTAATCTAACGGGACCTAAAGTGATATGCCGACCACCAAAAATTACACACCATTATGAAGTTTTTTCCTGCTCACTTCACGAGCCTAGCAAGAAAAAAATAACTTTTTCTTATTTTGGTATTTAAGCTCCGCCTACTAACAGTTATGTGATTCCATTTTGTTGTTTTTCCCCGCTCACTTCACAAACCTAGCAGGAATTTTTTTTCTTTTTTTTTCAAGCTCTCGTTTTTTCCTGCTAACTTCACACTTTTGTTTACAAAATTGACATGCAGATGACGCGACAGTAGAATTTTCCTGCTCTTTTTTTCCCGCGCGTTTGACCGAAGTGTTTCAATACGTCAAATTTATCTTATGTGGTTTTCGTTTGAGGCGAAACTGAGTCAGTTCCTAACCCCAACTGCTGTCAAAATGTATGAACTGACAGCGGTTGGGGTTAGAACCTGACTCAGTTTCAGGTTCAAGCGAAATCGCCATTAGCCACAGACTTGGTAGTTTTGGGCGATAATTTGAATAGTGTGAAAATATGTAAAAAGATGGGTGGAATTTTCAGATTAAGAGTGATTTGGACGAGGAATTTTTCAAATTTTTCTTTATGAAAATAAGTCGGGCTTGTTCGCGGATGCGATTCTAAAATGATTGGTGTAGGTCGTCGAGCGATTATGATTTTACCAAACGTTGTACATTGCACATTACAAATTACACCACTGGATCAATCAAAGAAAGTATTGGTCGGTCATATAAAAAATGCTACATATACGGCTTTCTCCATTCAAGCTTTTGACAAATACGAGATCAATGCATGTGCCTCCAAATGTAGTTGCTTGTGAGAGATCAGCGGTCAGACGAATCTTGCGACATAAAGTTAACAAATTTCTTATTCTCTTGATTTGAAACGTCTATAAAAAATCTCACGAATCAGTTATCGGAATGAATACCGCCGACCTATAGGGGAATTGTGGGAAAAACCGACACCCCATAACTTTCTCTAGAAAGCAAATTTTTATTCATTTCATAATGACACATTATTATTAGTACGTTTATGTAGAGCATTTGAAGGAAAATTGGATTTACTTTAGTACGCCGAATGTCATAAAAATAAACAAAACATACGGCAGCAGCGTTCATACTCGTCTGGACGTTAATTTTTTTTTTGGTAGATTTCAAGGTTTTAACCGAATAAAAGCTTTTCAAATCCCCACCTTTTTAGTACCTATTATTATTTGCCTTTCCTATGATAAACTGGGTGCATTGAAGACGAGTTTGAGAAATTCAATATTTATAATCGCTTTTTTTTAAAAAAAATGTGCCCTGTTGGGGTAAAACCGACACCCTATGGTTAGGGTAAAACTGACACGCTGTTAAGACGGTTGTGTTAACTTGCGATTCATTACAAAATGCTAGGGATCTTTGTGACACTTCAATTACACTATTAGAACACTGTAGTAATAGCACGATTACATAGAAATACTTTTATTGTGTTTATTTATTGTATGTCTCTATAAAAATCAATCATTGGAATTTTTGCTTATCTGATTGCTATTTTTGCAAAAAGCTCATCAAACAGAATTACTAGTGTTCTCTTGGTTTGTCATGATCAGAGTCCGAAAAATCTAGTCTGAAAAGGTAGTTTTACTAAGAAGCGTGTGCCACTTATTAGTGAATGAATCCGATTAGCAGAACGTAGAACGCTTGCAAATCTTCTCTTACGAATTAAAATGGCTCTGAAGGTTGCAATGATGTGCGTAAGCATTATTTGGAAATACCCATTACAAGAAATAAGCTTATAGCATAAAATACTCTTATTTATAGCACTACGCTACCGAACTCTCTTCCCATCACTACATGATGAAGCTATAAAAAGCACATATTTGCGTCACACATACTCACACTTTATTAATCACGCATATATCTCATTTTTAATAAAGATGAAGATTTTAATAAAGTGGAGATAAAATAAATTAAAGGGGGTGGCGATCTTACCCCTATGGGGTGTCGGTTTTACCCGCAGTGCTTACAAAAAGGCACTTTGTTTTCCAAGTTTTACAACCAATAGTTTTTAATGAAATTAATTTTTTGAAGGGCTGAAAAAATTAAGCCTTGTTAAGAATTTGCTGACGAAGAACTCTGCATAGAAATTATAATTTTATTGGTTTTGTGGCAACCCAGAAAAAGTGTTAAGCTTAAGGTGTCGGTTTTAACCATAATTCCCCTACCTTCACAAGGCTTTTATTGGTCAACTAGCATGGTACAATCAATTGATTCGGCAGCAGCTTTCCATTATTAATCCGCACGGAGCAAACAAATAAACTTGCAGCAGCTTCTCTGCTAAACCATCAGCAAAGAACAAGCGACAAGTTGATTATACTGCCGAAAATCGGTAGAGACTTCTTGTTGCTGTCCGTATTGATGTGCAATCTGCTGCCACAGAGTGCTTATACGGTGGGCGATAAATAAATAGCCGCACAGGAATGACGTCGTTACTTATATTTATAACTTCTCCACTGTCTTGCAAATCAGTTTTATCCAATGCGAGAGCGTTGCGGAATATTTTTAATAAAAAACTTATTCTTTCATTATTTATAGTAATTTTACATTCTACGGAAATATTTTTACGCTAGGGGGCATATTTGCAATCATATAGTGCATCAATCTAGTTATTTCCTTCAGTACTACAGTAGTTATAAGCGTTCAAAAACTGACGCGCTTGTCACTGTGTGGGTGAGTGCGACATGGTTATATGGAAAAAATAAAATTTTACTCCGAGTAACTTTGTGGGTCCTATTTAGCTTCCAGAACAACTCTGCAAATTTTAAGCTCGATCGGTGAAACTATATTTTTGCGCCCACGGTTTAAAGTTTACATGGGATTTCGCATGGAAAAATCGTGTTTTGAAAAATAATTCTTCTAAGAGTCGCCCATTACTTCTTAAAAAGAAATAGATGGCTGATTTTTATAGGAAATTTGTCAAGTAAACAAAGTCTAGAAAACTGCGAAACGATCTGATGCTTGTGGAAAAAGTTATTAAGCAAAAACCGATTTATTTCCTGAAAATTGAAGAAAATTTCACGTTTCATAGCATCACTGCTGCTGACGGTCGAATTATATACAAAATTTTTAGCTTTCTCTTATTATGTGCAAAAGAAGCCTCAAATTATCCCTCAAATCTCTTGTGAAGTGGCCAAATAGTATAAATAAATGATTTAGACACATTAAGAGAAGATTAAAACAAAATTGCGTATATTTGGACAACCAACAGCAGTGGTGCTAGAAAAAATGAATATTTTATCAATCATCAGAGCATCAATCGGTCTCTGCTTAATAACTTTTTTCTCAAGCATCAGATTGTTTCGTGGTTTTCGAGACTTTGTTTCTTTGTTAAATTTCCTATAAAAGCCGCGTAACGATTTATTTTTAGGAAGTAACTCCTGGAGGAATAATTTTGTAAAAGTTAATTTTTCCATACAAGATCCCACGTAAACTTTAAACAGTGGGTGCAAAAATATATTTTCAGGGATCGAACTAAGAATTTGCACAGTTGTTTTAGAACCCAAATGGTATCTAAAAAGTTGTTCGGAGCTGAAATCTAATTTTTGTCCCACCCTACCCAGCAAACCAGTAATCGTATATAAAAGTTTACAATAAATTACAAATAATGACAGACTAAATCAAAATTACAAATAGTGCAAGCAAAAATTATGTTTTGTTGTAAAAAGTTCACATAAAATGCAAATCTGTGATCGAAATACAATGTTGACTTGAAGTTATTTATTAGTCCACTACAACTTAAAACAAAATTGTACATGCGGAATAATAAAGACAATTTTGAAACATTGTATAGAAATTAATTTGCAATTGGATTAGACTGCAAAGTCGTTCAAAAAAATAGTCACCTCCTTATGGCACTTCGCAAATTCTCCGCCAGACTAGTTCAATATTTTAGCAATAAAAAATGACTTGAGTACAGAATGTAGGTTGTAATTTGACAGGTATAGAAGGTATGCCATATTTAGGTTGGATTATGGTATTTTTAGATCGTGATCACAAAGCGATAAAAATGATCAAATATAATCGTTGCTAGACAGTGTATAAATAGATGAGTACATATCGGCTATGCTGGAAATACGAAGATCTCAGGTTCGAAACTGGAAGTAAATCGTAGCAGATAATTTTAATAATTGATGTTCCAGTAACTCCAACCTCACCCATGAAAAACATATCTACCAGTGTGGGCGAAACTGTGTCTTAAAACAGAATTATGGAAATTTCATCCTGATTTTTTATTTTCATATTATTTTTTTAAAAATACTTCTTGTTACCACATTGAGGGCCTTAAGCTGCATAAACCTTCATGTGTGATTGTAAAGTAGAGCATATATAAACTCAAAATGATACGCTAGATGATTATATAATGCTTCTGATGAGATCAAAATTCGTCGTAAATCACATAGTTCTACTATACCGATTTGTTGTACGTATATGGCCTCCACTTTTGTTCACATAGAAGAGATCTGTGCATTTTATACAATCAATTCATATCGTTGAAGAGTACAGTTAATCAAATTGCAACTTATTAAAGTGAATCAAAATGTTGGCTGGGTAGTGGGTAGACATTACCCACTAGGTGACATAATCGGAGTGTCGTGACTACGATATTCGTTTGATTCGCGTTTGAATGGAAAATGTATGAATAACTCGTTTTTTCCTTCGCCAACTATTTTCTTTCTTTTCAAATACGCAGCATTCATTGGAAATATTGTTGGAATGTCACACTAGTTTATAACTTTTGGGGTAATGTTAAGCTAAGAAAAAAAAAAGTTTTCTAAATCAATTTTGCGTCGCTGAACACTCCTCTTCTCCAAAGAAACGTTTTCTGTGCAGTTATCGATCGAAGTATTAGGCTTACAGTTCGAAAGGTAATGATATAGCCTCATAACCTTTCCTGATTATTAGGCTTAAATTTCCCTTAAGGGAGTCTGACAGCACAAAATAAAAAAAAATAATTTTTTTTTGCATATTTCGGATCTCTAAGATTCTTATCTAATATGCTCAAGAAAGCATTTACTCGAATTCAACTTGGTTCGTCTGGTAGAGCCAATCAAACTTTCAACTATCAATTTTCATATGAAGCTGATAAAATCGGGGGCTGATAAAATCGGGTCTTCTCTGTATATATTTTTTGAAAGGGTATACCAATACCTTCTGAATTGGTTATTGGTTTTATTGATCGGATGATTTTCTCATAAGATATTGACCAATAACTTAAAGACAAAAAATGTTTTTTTTGCAAAAATACATACATACATACATACATACATACATACATACATACATACATACATACATACATACTTTTAAGAGTAAGTGAATATGTTTAAGAGTAAGATAGTTCAACAAGTTCGCACATAAATTGTATGTTCATATTTCCATTGTTTTGCGCGGAAAAAATCCGTCCATAGATTCATGAAAACAAGATCACGACTTCGTGAACTGAAGGATTTACGAAAACCGTTACAAAGCTCCTAAAATTATGAATAATAAACCTAGTATTCATGAAATTATTTGTGTTTCCAAAAAACAAGTTCGCGTCGAATATATACATAGCGTTACAATCGAATGTTTGGTAGGGTTACTGTGGTTGTTCCATGTACATGTCTAGTTTTTGTTGTGATCCTTGTTCACAATTTGGGAATACAAAGACTACGGTTAAACGATGTTCATGATTGCAGGAGCCGTTAGCGTGATATTTTATTCAAGAGTTTGTTATCGGATTTTTCTGTCATAATAGCGTGATCTATGTTCATGATTTCAGGATCTCAGTCGCGATTTTTTATATTTTTGTCACGAGTAGTATAATTTATGTTCTTCCCTCGGCATGATACTGTACCTTGATGTGGTCCGGGGGCTTTTCCACCAAAGCAGTATTACAGTGATTATATCACATAAACTTGGGATACGATTATTTTCTTTTTAGTTAAGCTACATTGTGATCAATTTTAGTACTTAACTTGGCGACCTTTATTATCCACTGCCATGGTCAAATAATATACAATGTGGGTTTAGGGCCCAATTCTCAATACTAATGTATGTCTTTCATGTGATGATCATAAATTCAGCTGTATCTTGTACCTACCTAATCTATTACGTCTCTCATATATTGTCCTTTATTTCTTCTTTTTGAGTCCTATACTGCCATTCTACACCCGCCTTCAGCTGGGTCAGCAAAGATGGTGATAGTGAACGTCTTAACACTCACACATTCTCAAACGCGGTCTCAAGCATGAACCTATAAAAAAGCCCCCGCGCGCGGTTACGTATCGATCACGTCCGGAAGTCTATCCTTGATCCTAGAAGCCTAGGTCCATGCCTTCAGCTGGACCAATTAAGAAAATACGCTCATACCTATTAGACAACACGTCTCATGGCGACATGACCGGGAACCCTATCTATATAAACGATCTCACTCTCTGCTAGAATTCTAACCGCGCACCGAAAATTTAATATCAGACTCACGGTTCGCGCGACCATTCAAGAACACACGTTACAAAATCACGTCAGCGCACAAACGTTAGAGCCCCTCGCGATTTTCCAAGCAACCTATGCCCACGAACTCGCAAACGTGATTACACCCCGGTAATAAGGTGAAAATCTCAGCACTCATAAACTTAGCAACACGATCTCAAGCGTCAACCTGCAAACTCCCGCGCTCGTGCCATCATGAATCGGGATCGTCCGGAAGTCTCTATCCTCGGTACCAACAATCTAGGTCCTTGTTAATTAATAAAAAAATAATAAAATTGAAAAATAACTCCCATATCCACTAGACAAAACGTTCCATGGCGACATGACCGGAAACTGATATGGGGTAACTCTCTCCCTGTCAGAATGTGATCCGTACACCGAAAGCTAAAGATCAGAATGACGGTCCGCGAATATATGAATGGCCGCAGGGTTTCAAAATCGAATTTATACACGCGAAGTCACATACGCGCGAGCACACGCAACAAACACGTCAACATACGAACGCTTAAGCCCTTCGCGATCATCTACGCACACCTATGCCCGAGATCGCGTAAACTTGATAACACTCCGGCAATTGTGTGAACGTTTTAGTACTTACGACGTTACAAACGCGGTCTCAAACGCGAACCCGCAAACGCGCGCAATCATGAATCGGTCACGTCCGGAAATCTTTAGCATTCATTCTAGCAATTTAGGTCCATACATTCAGTTGGACCAATAAAAAAAAATAAAGCTCATATCCACTAGATCACGCGTTCTACGGCGACATGAATGGGAATTCTAATGATATGTAAGAACCCACCTTCTTTTGAAATCTGAACCGTACACCAAAAATCAAAAATTAAGTATCAGATTCACGGTCCGCGCGCGATCATTCTAGAACACACGCGAAGATGCGAAAGGCACACGGTTATGAAATAGAATGTATACACGCGAAGTTCATACACGTTAGCACACGCGACATACAAACGCGCACGCGACATGCAAACGCACACGCGATCGAGCACGTTAACGTACAAATCTTCGAGCCCTTCGCGTTGATACACGCGATCGCGAGTCCCTACGCCCGCACATACCTGAACCGTACAATGAATATCACATTCAGAATCACGGCCCGCTACAATTGGCCTAATGCAGTGTTTTATTGGGCGACATTGCCTGTCTCGTCTGCAAATTGTAGTATGTGATTCTGACGGGGAGCCCTTCCGAGAACTTAGCTCTACAGTTCCAGTAGGACAACTCTCGAAAAAAAAACCATTGTGAATAAACATGTTCATACAAATTCTGAAGCCACGCTTTAGTTTTGTTTAGAATAACTTCACCACGGCAACAAAAACATTTTTTTTGGTTTGGTTTCAAGGGGAGCGGGTCCAGTCCTATGGCTGGCTACGTCCTTGAAAAGTAATCCATTTTTAATGACTTTTTGTCTATTCTGAGCGTGGTGCCCGCTGGATCTCGAAGCCTCTGGCCCTAGCGCACAAGGAAAAAAAATTGTTCCCAAAATCGTGAATAAAGTGTCATGAATTCTGGAACAATCACGTTTTTACGTTACGAAAACAGGACCATGACCAAAAATCATGGCTTTTATATTATTATGTTCAATTTCTCTTCAGTAACGCCCGCATAACGCTTTCATTAGTGGAAATATTTGATTTTGTTTTGTGAACTTCAGTCACGGTTTCCGCCAAGAACTAGCTCACAATTTTATGAACATTATTCATAAAACCAAAGGTTGACTCATGATTTTTTTTTCATGGTTATAGAAACAATAGTTCACAAAATTTAAATATTCTGGCTATTTTTTCGTGAACTATTTCACGAAATTCGGAATTTTATTCATGAATGTATTCAATCCTCGAGAACTAATTCATGATCCCTAATATATTAGTTACGATCCAATATCCATGCTCGTAAAATAGTTCATGACATCACGAAATATTATTCATGTATTCGTGAACCGGTTCATGTGACTATTACAACTTACCATTCGTTTTCGTGAAATAGTTCACAAAATCATAAAATATTATTCATGTATTCGTGAACTGGTTCATGATTCCTAATACAGGGTGTTTGGTTCATGGTTAAGAATCTCTCGGGGGGTGATAGACTGCCATATTTGGAGAAAAAAATTGTTCTACACATATCATCAAATCTCAACCGTTACAGAGTTATTGAACTTTTTGTGTAAAAAACTTATTTGTCTTAAAATACCTCTAACTTTAAAAGTATACTTTGTATTTTAAATGTTTCAGTTCCATTCGAAAGGTTAGGAAATTTCCTATTGAATAGTGTTCTCATATCTTTTAAGTAATTAGTTTTAATTACCTTTTAGCTGTAAAGTAGTTAAAAGTTAGTGTTTTTGAGGAGGTTTTTGCTAATTTTCTCGAAATAAATAGGTAAGATTACAGCAATATCCATTATCCAAAAGTTGGGTTTTAGGACGATTCATAATTTGTTCTTGGACGTCATATTTCTATCTCTTCTCATTTCTTTGTAATTTCATTACTATACTTTTCCTGTAACCGACTTGCAAGTGCTTAAAAGACTCTAATCTAAAAAATATGCTTTATATCGTTATTTACAAGATTTCATTAGAAAGCTGAGAAAATGTCCTATCAGTGTATGCAGAAATATCTTTTAGTTAAGTATACTAAATGATTTTTTACTAACGATATAACTCAAAATTTGTGTTTTTTTGAGTTTTTTAATTATTCTATTTATTGATCAACAAAATTTATCGTTACTATTGTTCATTTGATGCCCCTTAATGTTCTCTATAACTTTTTATTAGATACTTTGTCTATATCTCTTTTCATTTTGCTGCTATTTAATAGTTAACACAGCATGAGCTCGCCACAAATGTAGTGGGTTCGAAATCGTTATTTTTGCATATGAAACGATGTGATAAAAACAATTTTGCGTCGAAACCAAAAGAGATAATTGAATCGAGTCAAAGAAAGAACTGTAGAACTTGCTGAGATGCATTATTTCCATGATAATAATGGTGATGTTTATTATTTACTATTTTAAATTAAAGAAAATGCTAATAATAGCACTAACTTTAAACTAATTTACTTTTAAAAGAATACTAAATTCACTTAACTGAAAGGTATTAATACATTTTTCACTGTAAAATTTTCCTGGCTTTCGAATAAAAAAAAAGTACAATATGTGCCATAATTTTTCAATTAGAGCTGGTACTAGTGAAAATGAGATAAAAATATCCAAGTTGAATAGCCCAAAATCATGAAAATAAGAAAAGGTAAGTGTATCATGTCAAAGAACGAATTAAGCAGCTCAACAAGGCTAACAATCTGAATTATTAAAATGATGAGGTTAACTATTAGGATTTTCAAGAAATGAACGAAAAATCGTTTAAAATTGTTTAATTTTCAATAAATTACTTTGAAAAGGCTACTTAAACTCATTAGCTGAAACATGTGAGGACATCACTCAATGCGAAATTTTCTCACCTTTCGAATGGAACATTTAAAATACAAAGTATACTTTTTGAGTTAGAGGTATTTTAATACAAATAAGTTTTTTACACAAAAAGTTCGATAACTCTGTAACGGTTGAGATTTGATGGTATGTGTAGAACAATTTTTTTCTCCAAATATGACAGTCAATCACCCCTCGAGAGATTCTTAACCATGAACCAAACACCCTGTATATTAGTTACGATCCAATATCCGTACTCGTGAAATAGTTCACGAAATCATGAATTATTATTCATATATTCGTGAACTGATTCATGATACCAAGTTTAATAGTCACAACTTATCATTCGTTTTCGTGAAAAAAAATCACGAAATCGTAAAATAGAATTCATGTATTCGTAAACTGGTTCATGGTTCCTAGTATATGATTTACGATCTATCTAGTATCTATTGGCGTGCTTGTGATATTTAGAAGATATCCCTAATCATTTACAATTTCATGCAACATGGTAATGAAGTTTTTACGTGAACTCTATCACAAAAGTTGGAGTATTCTTCGTGGAATCATTTTTGTTCCATGCATTTTTTTATGAAATACCCAGCTGCTAGCGACCAGTAATAGGTAAAAGCAGTAGATTTAAAAAAAACTTTAAGAACCTCGAACATCGTTATTTATTTGATAAGGTTCATTGTGATGTCCGGACAGAAAACGAAAACTGCACTGAGAACCCAAAATAGTATGCGTGATATAATTCACAGAATCAGATATCGCGAATGAGTCTTATTTTAATGATCCAGTTCATATTGTCACGTTATTCCGAGTTAAAAAACCATTAGTAACCAAAAAGTAATAGATCACGATAGGGCTAAGAGAATTTACGAATACCATGATAAAACTGCTGATATCATGAACATTAGTTACACTACTCTTTGAAAGCAAACTCTAAAATAAAATAACATGAACAGAAATTACGAGTATCGTGACTAAGATCGTGCAATCATGAACACAAATCACACAACTAGTGACAAAAATATCTAAAATCGTGACCAAGATCCTGAAATCATGAACATGAATTGATCTATTCATCACTAAAATATCACGATAACATGAACAGAAGTTACAAAAATCGCGACTAAGATCCTGAAATCGTGAACTGAAATCACACAACTCGTGACGAAAATATTTCAAATCGAGACAAAGATCCTGAAATCGTGAACATGAAGCACTCTGCTCATGACTAAAATATCACGATAACGTGAATGGAAATTACGAACTTCGCGACTAAGATCTTGAAATCATGAACTTTAATCCCTTTAACGTCATGAGTATTCACAAGAATCGCGAGTGAGCTCATGAAATCATGATCAACGTTTAACTGTCGTGAACATGAACAAGAATCAAGAATCACAACAAAAACTAAACATGTCCAGGGAACAGCAACAGTAACCCAACCAACCATTCTAATGAAACGCCATGTATATATTATTTCAGAACACACAAATAGTCTCATGAATACGAGGTTAATTATTATTCATAATTTCAGGAACTTGGTCACGGTTTTCGTAAATCGTTCACTTCGCGAAATCGTGACCTTTTGTTCACGAATTTATGAACGGAACCGCCTTTAAGAATGGACACACTGCACGGAAAAAATCCGTGCAGTGTGTCCATTCTTAAAGGCGGTTCTTTCCTTTGATGGAGATACAATTATAGCAATTTGAATGTGTTGCGATTTGATTCCGTAAACCCTTTATGTGGGCCAGATACATACGTGAGATTTCAAATTATAAGTTCGTTCACAATTTCAAGTGGGTAGTATTACCCATACTACCCACGTCATCCGCCGGTCCTGGTTTGAGCGCAACGAAAACTCAAATTGGAGTGCCTTAATTTTCATCCTACAATTTGAACCAATACGTTGAACAAAGATGGTGGACGCTGCCCTTGCTTCAAATGGGTGGGACGATCATTTGAAATGGGATGAAAATAGGTGCAGTGTCTTATGTAGAAAAAAACTAAAATCTCTAAAAGATAAATGTAATGAAGAAGCGAATTTTGATTTTGTCAACGGTGGGTAAAATATTGCTACTACACTCTCAATTCAGTAATTCAGTTCGGCAATTTCCACACAGCTGATTTATCAGTAAAAGTTTCCAACGGATGTCTCAGCAAAGTGGTATCCCATTTTCCGAGTTTCAGCAAAACCAATGTTACTTGTCCTGAATTCTCGGCAAAATCTTTGCTTGCTCATTTCTCGACTGTGTAAAACTTGGTAAAAGTTTCGAAAAAGCTAAGAATCGGTATAACAAAATTGAGTGTGTACCGTAGGAAGCCCCTAATTTTGCCCAAAGAAAGAGATTTGCCTTGTCAATATGCTAAACTCACTTCATTTCATTATGTTCTACAGAAATGTTAAATAACGTCAGACTATTACAATGCGTTCCGTTGGAATTATAATGGCCAAAACGAACTCTGTTGCCCTTTTCTTTACACCGTTCATTCAACACAAATTGGGCATTTTAGCACAATTTTCTAACCACACATGAGGTTACTCACCTTTCCATCCACCGCGATGACGATTATGCTTTGTTTGGAACTGTGCGACATTCGCCACAATGCTCATAGTCGCTAATGGTCAAGACGTGCTAACGTGGAAAGGTGATGGCATTTCGTACAACTACTTGATACTGTTTACAATAAATATCTTAATTAGTGATGTAATGCTCCCTTAATGTTACTAATCAAATGTCTGATAAAATCAATACAAAATCCGTGAAGCTGCATCTATTTAACTTCACGAAAAACGCCGAACAAAACGAAAAAGCGCTTGAAGAATCAACGTTTAATTTATTTCTAATGGGTTGCTCCTTACTCTGTTAGTTTTCCTAATCAATTATCCTGGACAATTAATTGATAAAATGAATTCAGATATTGAAAATTATTCGATTACCGTATAAAGAATCGTCAAAAATTAGACACTACTATTGATCACACCTTTGATTGTTCTACAGAAAACCGATGTTTACAATTGAACTTTTATTCTGCAATGTTTACAAACAATAGTGATAAACAAAATTTAAAAATGACACCCGAAACACCTCGATCGATTCGATTTCATCGGCGCACCCAATTTACACTTCTGTCTGCCGTTACTAGTTCGCCCGCACCTGTAGTTGTAGATCAACAGCTATAGAGAGGCCAATGACCACCGCCCAATATACCTTCAGACAGGTGAAGGCATGCGGCGAATAAAAGTGCTGAACCAGCCAGGTCCGTACGAATCGATAGCAGCGAACCGCCAATGGCGTTATCACAGACGGTAGATACATGATTTATTATCACGAAGCGGTACTTTCTGCTGATGTAGAAGTGTATAGGTAGGTTTGCATTCTATTATTTGCTCTCGTTTTTTTTCGCTCTGTTTATTTTGTCCGAATCGAATGGTGAGGAAGAAGGTGTGTGCACGTATTTTTGTCCATTGCAAAGTGCGATTTTGTTTTGTTTTTGTTTAACTCTAACAAAATTGATTTTTTTTTCTTTTCAACTCCGCTTTCAGTTTGGTTCTAGTCCTCAGAAGTGGCGTGGGAAATTGTTACTAGATCCGAATTCAGAGCCACCTACTTAACCCATACAACGCATGCATAAATAGTAGTGGTCAGTCAGAAACATCGGGTGCTAAACAGAATTTGTATTGTGAAATTATCTATGTAGTAAGTTCCCCGAGCAGTAGCCGGTCACCATTGCATCGCATCGAACTGACGGTAATGGTAGGGAATGAATAAATAAATAATGATTATCGCATCAAGCCGGGCATCGTTTCATGAGAATATGACAAGAGACAGAAAAAAAAAACATTAGGTTCGTTCCGGCTTGGGAGAAGTTTGTAGGTCTTTTCGTATTTAGGCTACTGACTTGATTTGAATAATTTAGAAATTTATTTGCATAATGTATGATTAGCTTTATTTCGTGTTTTGTTAAAGTTATGCTTCTGTGCTAGTTCTTACGATCTTTCAGTTTCGTTATTTTTGAACTAAAATTTCAAAACCAAAAATTGTTTTGGAATAACTAGTATGAAAAGCGCATAATTAATTATTACTTTTGTTGTAAACAATCACAGAACCCCAACTTTTGTTCACATTAGGTGTTACTTAATCCGGGGAAGTGACCACTGTATCGATTGCATCATCGGAAAGAGCTCTCCATTTGTTTACTCTGACTAACAACACAAATGTTTAGTTCCGAGCACGTGTCGGTAATGGCGATCAGTAGCACCTGAGTAAACATTTCTCATTGGAAAAAGGGTGCCCCAGATAAGGTTCGTGGGAACAGCGTTTGAAGTGTGGGTTTTTCTTCGCTCGAAATCTTTCATTAGCCATTCGGTATGTTCTGTTTGAACATGTTCTTCGATAAGTACTTGGTAAATATTGATCAATTTGCAGCTACGCACATATTACATTCTGGTGGGACAAATAATATTTCTTATCAGTAATTGAGGCACTTAATTGTAAGTAGAGACCTAAAGTACACAAGTGCTGTACACTGCGGATAATAGCAGCTCGTTTAGGGTAGAACTCGAACATAAGATGCTGTTGGTTTGCCGCGAATGAGTCAGCGCGTATACTGGTTTACAGTAGATCGCCTTATTCTAGCAGCCATAGAATGTACAGCCGCCTTTAAAAACTCATCGCGTAGTTTCTGACGCCTAGTTTGCCGCATTATAACTTAAGAATCAGTTCTTCGACTACATAACATTGGTTCATTTTCAAATTTAAATGCCATTTGGTAAATTTGGCTGAAATTTTAACTTTTTGCTATGACTAATTAACTTAACCTTGTAATATGTCTAAGAAAGTTGTACTATGTAAGCCCCTTTTTCATCTGAACTGAACCTAGGGTGGTTCTAATTTCGTTACTATCTGAAATTGAACTTTTTATCGGTTCGAGGTAGAGCTTGACTGTCTTCGATGAAGTCGTAGAACAACACATCTTAGACAAATTTGCTGAAGACACGTAAGATCAATATTTCATACTTTCCATTGCACGAGACGTCTAAATGCAAGCTTTAAAAAACCTGTTTTAATCCACCTAGTGGTGCAATTGTGCCCTTCTCATTTATCCAAACTAATACCTGGTTACGGTCAATATTACATTGTGGAAATGTTTATTACATTCTTATTACACTTGGTAAGCATATATACGATGAGCAAAACCTGTTAAAAACCTGTTTTAATCCACCTAGCGGTGCGATTGTGCCTTTCTCGTTTATCCAAACTATGATTCGATTGCTGCTCCGGCTCGAAGGACCACAAAATGTTCGAGCACGAACTTTTGCCGGCCACCGAAGGTCTTACTTCGCTAGTTATCAAAAAACTAGTACCAAATGTGTGTCCTGAACAATCAGCAAAACACGGAATGCAACGTTCCTTTTTCTGCACTTTGGCCGATTTGTTCCACAGATCCCTCTTCCACCGCGACCAAGGTAAACTAACCCAATAGATCGCCTCCGCCAAAAAACAAAAAACAGCAAAAGTCCAGCAGCTGTGCTGATATCGGCTCACAGTACCTAGCACCAAACCACTAAGTCCACCAAATCGTTGGGGACTTTGAAATTGTTACTGGCTGTCGACGGCTTTTCTTTCTCCAAAAGAAACTGGACACAAGAGAGGAATTCCACGAAGATACGTCCGAAAATCTTTAAAATCGTGACCGACCATCTTAGATTCCAATGAAACTTTACACGTTTCACCGTCATGCAAGACTAAATATTTTCCACAGGTAATAAGATTATTTTGACTCAAGAGCAACTTTTCAAAAGGGCGTAAACGTTTCTACGTGTATGAATTTCAATTTTTTTTGTTCGATTACTGTATTTTATACAGCAAAGCTATCTGAGAACGAGTTACAGGGAATGAATACTCCTGTCTGAAAAAAATATACACTGAAAAAAATGTTGTCATTTTTCAAAAAAATAAAATTTATGATGAAAATTTAAATTGCGAAAAAACCCATTATTTAAATTTTTTATATTTTGTTACCAAAAACCTAAAGAGAAAAGAAACATTTTGAATGTGATTGCATGATGGAGAAAAAATCGGTAAAAAAGTTTTCCTAACAATAACTTCGTACATGTTTTTAAATTTCATACTAATTGACATACAAAATTGTAATTTTATTACAGAATATAATTCTAAGCACCATTTAAAATCAAAATGCATTTAACAAAAATCTTCCAAAATGCGATAGTTTTCGAGATATTTGAAATTTTGCTCTTTCAAAAACAATTAATTCGTGTAATTATGCTCTTTGTAAAAGTTATTCGCGTTACCCCATCAAAAAATGTCAAAAATTTAATGTTTATCGTTTTAAAAACGTAAAAGCAACTTTTTAGTGTATTTGGATCCTGGAGAAGCTTTCAATAAAAAAGTTTTCATAATAACATCTTTTGACATTTTTTTATAATTCTTACTATTTGCAGTGAAAAATATAATTTTCTTTTTGAATATGATTCTAAACGCCATTTTAAATCGAAATGCTCTTAACAAAAAATTTCTAAAATGTAGTAGTTCTCGAGATATTTTAACTTTTGTTTTAACAACACAATTATTTTGTTTTATTACGACCTTTTCATAAGTTAGTCGCGTTTCTCCATCAACAATAATAGGTTTTTCAAAAGGCCCGTAAACTTTCCTGCGACTTTCTCTTTGACATCAAGGCGATATTGTGAAATATTTTAAAGTTACATGAAAACAACCAACATATGATTCAGCTATATAGTTTAATCAACAGACCCTATGGTTAAAATATATTTTGGTTGCTTTCATGTAACTTTCAAATAGTTTACAATATCGCCTTACACGAATTAATTGTTTTTGAAGTAGCAAAATTTCAAATATCTCGAAAACTATCGCATTTTGGAAGATTTTTGTTAAATGCATTTTGATTTTAAATGGTGCTTAGAATTATATTCTGTAATAAAATTACAATTTTGTATGTCAATTAGTATGAAATTTAAAAACATGTACGAAGTTATTGTTAGAAAAACTTTTACCGATTTTTTCTCCATCATGCAATCACAATCAAAATGTTTCTTTTCTCTTTAGGTTTTTGATAACAAAATATAAAAAATTTAAAAAAATGGGTTTTTTCGCAATTGAAATTTTTGTTTTTTTTTGTAAAATGACACAACATTTTTTTTTAGTGTATATTTTTTCGGACAGAAGTATTCATTCCCTGTAACTTGTTCTCAGATAGTTTTGCTGTGTAAAATACAGTAATCGAACAAAAAAAATTGAAATTCATATACGTAGAAACGTTTACGCCCTTTTGAAAAATTACTCTTGTATCAAAATATTCCAATTGCCAGAGAATATCATGGAGATTCATACAGCGAACACACCTGCAAAGTTTCGTTCGAATCGACGATGGTCATATTTTGCGGTCGGCCGGTTTCTCATGGAATCCCTCAAGAGCGACCTTCTAACGCGCGATATAAGGGAATGTAGTCGGGGTTGGGTCGGGTTTGTTTAGAAGCTGATATCTTGTTTCCATGATAATATGTTTTAGCTTGTAGTACACCATTTTGTAGATATATTATGTGGCTTAATGTCTGCGAATGGAAGTTGTTTACTTGCAATTTTAAATAATACTCAGGATAAATTTTCTGTATGACGGCAAAATGGCCAAAAAAATGTGTCTTATAGGTTGGGACACTTCAAACAATTTAAATAATTAAAGACCAATTATACTTTAATGCATTATATTTATTTTTTGGTTAATATTTATTTGTTAATTGGTAATTTAGAATAAGAATAAGTAACTGAAAGACGTATTTACTTCCATTTGACAAAGTTAATCTGACTCACCGTTTTTACATGTAAAACTTGCACGCAATCTTGTACGCATGCATAAGTACATGGTGTCCCAACCTAAGAAAAAAATCCAATCAAGCAAACGGAAACCCCTGATCGGTAATAACATTTCAGTTACTTCTTAACACTTTAGAATTATTTACGTTGCAATTTCGATGAAAAAGATTCAATTTAAAATGGCTCAAAAATCTACACAACAAAAGATTTTTGACACTGCTCAGTGCAGCTGTGACAAGAATGAACTATAACTTCAACTTGGCATAAAAAGTGAGCTACAACCGAGTCTGGTATATGCTAAAAATAACAAATGGCAACACTGCATAGGAACGAAAATATCGAGCTGTCCCAACCTATACAGCGTTCCAACCTATACGACAATCCCCTATTTTTTAACTAACTTATTTTACTTATATAACCAGTCTTGATCAGCTGTGTTTTAATTTCCTCTTTCCCTCTTTCTTTATGTACATATATACAGATCAGATCGCAGCTATGATCACGTCGATCGTTTTCGCTATTCCTTCATCAGCATTGCAGTACTAACACAACAATGCTCGTGTCTATAGTGCTGTTCGTTATGAGCTAATCTTCTCTCGTGTAGTAGTATAACAATATCAATTAATACAAAGGGTGCAAATTTCAAATTTTGCGAATTTACAAATTTATCATTAACCTACACACCTTATTTGAATTACTGGGTACAGTAAAATTTTGCTGGGGTTTTGAACAGCAAACCGTTCGGTAATCAATTCAGTTAAACAATTCGGTTACCGAACTCTCCGCAATCTGTTCTATCCAAACGTCGAAAAATGCTGGTCAGTCAGCAGTTTTCTCTGAAAATGGCGGCTGACAGATGATTTGCTGTACCTGTTTTGTAAGTTTTTGACGATATTCGGTAATGTTGGTACAATTTTGCCGAACAATCAGTCAGTATTTTACTGGATAATGTTAATGTACCGAAAAGAACAGAAGTGATGATAAATTCAGTTAAAAATATTGCGGTTTTTTAGCAAATTATTCGCAAAATTACTGAAAATCGTTAAAAAATTAAAACTTTACTGCAATTTTTTAAACAATTTGCTGACAGCTCGGTAAAAATTTCACTTTACTGTACAAGTCGTCAAAAGAAATTACTGAGCAACTTTTGGCTAGCTTAGTGTGTATGTGCCAAACAAGCTGGTTATATTCAATATAATTGTGGTAATGTTTATTACATTCTTATTATACTTAACAGGTATCCCACGAATACCACGAAAGTCGACGCAGACACACTGTAAACAAAAAAGCACAATCTTTCATTAGCTTAATCAGCATAAGTTCAATGTGGTAATATTGTGGAACGCTGGGGGAATGGTTTGGAAAGGATGTGTGGAGGATATGTCGCAGGTGTGAGGGCGGTCCAAGGGGGGAGGGGGGGGGGGTTGTGTTAGGTGAGGAAGGATGCAGGTGTAAGCGTAAGGGGGTGGGAGGGCGGTCGACAGAATACTCAACTGCATATTTTGTCTTCCATTTGAGATTTGGTTTGAGAAAATTGGGTAAGTCATCACCGAATAACCGATGTGAATTTAATTGTGGAATATGCCCGGAATCCGGAATTGTTGACAATATATTTAAAGACTGTTTGAATGGCAATCAGTGATCTGGACCTACGAATCGAAGTAAATTGGTGACCATTTCAATAGTGTTTAGCCTCTGAAGTATTACGATTGTAACGGTTTATATGGGAAATTCCAGTGTAACCTCACTAACAAACCTATAACTCCGGAACCAAAGTCAAAACCGAACGAAATTCATCAGCAGTCAATGGGATTACTGTATCTTTTATTTGAAGTCAAGTTTGTAAAAGTCGGTCAAGAATTCGCTAGGGAATAGGTTTGATATTAGCTGAGGAAGCAGGCGGGTTCCCTGGGGCCTCAAAAACCGTCATAGGGAGCCAATGTGGTCAAAGCTACTTTGATTGGCTATTAGTGATCTAGACCCGTAAATTCAAGTAATGTTGCACCCATTTTAATATGTTTTACATCATTTGGACATCATGGTGGTTTATATGAGAATTTGCTGTGTGACCGCACTCTTCCACCCGTAACTCCGGAACCGGAAGTCGGATCAATTAAAAAATTAATAGCAGCTTATGGGACCTTTCAGATAAAACTAAGTTTGTGTAAATCGGTTCAGCCGTCTCTGAGAAAATTGTGTGAGTTTTAATGACACACAAACACATACATACACACATACATACACACAAAGACATTTTCCGATCTCGACGAACTGAATCGAATGGTATATGACACTCGGCTCTCCGGGCCTCGGTTAAAAAGTCGATTTTTACAGTGATTGCATAGCCTTTCTTGATATGAGAAAGGCAAAAAGATTAACCAGCGCAAGTTTAATTTTTTTTATTTCGTTTATTTGACACAGCTCATAGCGGTAGCTTAACGGAGCCGTGGATCTTTTACGTGTTTACAATATGTAAATATTAAAAATAAAAACAATTATCATTGATTGTCCGTTGGATCTCGTGCGCGCAACTTTTTATTGCGAGCGGAGACCTTCTTTCGCGGCTCGTTTACTGCTTCATGGGGACCAATGAATTCTCTTCTGTCCTCCACATCAAGGTCATCATCGTTAAAAGTGCCTTGGTGCTCGCGACCAGATGTTCTTTCCTGCTTCTTGCACTTACGGGTCACCAGTGTAAACCCGTCGTCATTCTTACTATCTTCATCACCGATGATCCTTACAGTTGTTTCTGGGGTGCTGGATGCTGTTTTGGCTGTTGTCAATATGGACTGAACAGCGGCCACAAATTTGGCAACCGTTTGTGGTTCAGGTATTGGTATTGAAAACTCTTTTTTAGGTTGGTTTATCGTGGATTCGTTGGCAATCGGTTGAGATGCATTCTCCTCTGTATCTTCCGCGCAAGGTTGTCCGTGGTGTGCTGTTTGATTACAATGCTTGCACGTGGGAGTCTGCCCCTCATGGGTGCATAACGTAGTTTGATTAATAGTTGGTGGGTTTTGAGTTTTATAGTCAAGTGGGAGGGGATAGGTCTTTCGATCCGCATCCTACTACAAAAACGCCGTTAGGAGTACCCGGGAAGAAATTTCTCCACGTATCACGCGTAACTGATTCTACTTCTGCGAATTGCGACATGTATTTTGCGATTAGATCAGGAGGGGTACGTGGTGATAGGTCATGTAACTTTACATCTACATAGTCTTTTTCTATATACACGGGAATCTTAATTACAACTTTATCACTTTGAGCCACGTGCTTCAAGTTGTTCTGCATAACGAAACGTTCAGCTTGTGCTAACGTGTTGAATGATACGAGTACGAAATTACGAAGATGATGATACTGTAGATACATAACCTCCTTGAGCTTAAGCTGCATCTTCACCTTCAGCAGGTATTCCACTTCACGAAAACTCAATCTTATTGAACAGAATTTAAAGTCAACGACCGCTGTGTTGGGTCGGAGCAGAGATTTTTCGTCAACATTACTCATGATGGCAAGAATATATTAATAGTTTCCTTTGTTCTCGAGACAATTCACACTAGATCGAGAGGTTGCTAGTTTTTGTTCACTTGGTTTGATTGTACGTCTGACTTGGGCAGAAGTAGAAAGTAGACTGAGCGTAAGTTTAATATTGTCTTCTTGTTACATTGTCGGGAACCACCTAACTTAGTTTGGCATACGGGGTGGATGAAGGAAATGCAGGTGTCTGAGGTAGGGGAGGGGTGAGAGGGATGAGTGGTTGAGAGAAAGGTGGAGGAAGGAGAGGGTTCAACACTGAACTGCATATTATTCCTGGTACTTGTGACTAGGTTAGTGAAAATTGGTTAAGCCTTGGAATATGCCTGGACCTCAGGACTTCCGCAATTATCAATAGTGAACACTATATTTCAATAACCTTTGATTCGCCATCGGTAATCTAGGGCTGCGATTGGAAGTAATTTGATGTTCATTTCAATAGATTTTTAACCTATAAGGTATTGCTATTATACCGGTTTATATGAGAAATTCCTATGTGACCGCAATAACCAACCTGTAACTCCGTAACCGAAAGTCAGAACTGAACGAAATTCAATAGCTGTCAATGGGAGTATTATGTCTTTCATTTAAAACCAGGTTTGCAAAAGTCGGATAAGAGTTGGCTGGGAAATAGGTGTGACATTAACTCAAAGCTACTTTGATTGGTCACTAGTGATCTAGACGCGCAAATCCAAGTAATGTTGAACGTATTTGAATGTGTATTACATTATCCAGACTTATACCGTTCATATAAGACTAAGTTTATGCTAATCGGTTCAGCCATCTCTGAGAAAATTGAGTGACATTATTTGACACTCGAATTTGTACACGCGAAGTTGCATACATGCTAGCACACGCGACATACAACCACCCACAGGATCAATCATGTGCACGTACAAACGCTCGATCCCTTTGCGGTCATCCACGTGCATCTATGTCCGCGATCTCGCTAAACGAATACGCCTCGATGATCAAGTAAATTTTTTAGCTAGGTGCAGGGAGCCCTTTGAATTGTTATTGAATGAATAAACGAATAGAAAATACACAAACAGCATTAGTATTGGTGATGATGGACAAGCTGTGGCTCATCCCTCGGTAGTCGAAATGTGGAAGGCTTTTCGATAGCTGAAAACGTTAAAGTCGTTGGAAAAGACAGGATTCAGGTCGAACTTCCAAAAATCGTGAGCGACCGGCTGTATGAAGCAATGCACTGTGTGATCGGTATCATCTGGCTGAAAAATGACATGTTTTTAGACTGGTTGGATGGACTTCTCAAGCAACAATTGAGGTCTGATGGCACTCTTGAATTCGCTATTAAACCTTAGAATGTGCTATAAAACCTCAACTGTTACTTGAGTTATATTGCAAATTTCAAGAAGAGGCAAAGACTCTATTGTAATAACTATCGAGGCATAACGATACTTAATGCCGCCTATAGGGTACTCTCCCATGTTCTGTTTAGCAGTTTGCGCCCATTGGCAGAATCTTTTATCGGTGAATACAGACTCGGGTTCCGAGAAGGACGATCAACGGAAAAATTCCGGGAATATAACTAAGGGTTTCATCGTAAAAAAACACTTTTTTGCGATTTTTTTAGAACTTTGCATGAAACGAATTGATCAAACCTTTCGTACATTATAGTGTATCATGTCAATAACATTCTGTAATTTTTCTGCGCAAAAATATCGACAAACGACTCGGTGACGAAGCTTTTTGTAGAACGTCTCTGGATAAAACATGATTAGCGCTGTTACCTGCCATTCAAAAACTACTTAACCAATTTCTTTTACATTCTATGTAAAAAATACCTAACCCCTTCGTTGAGTTTTTGAGATAAATTTTCAATTAAGGAGGTTTTGTACTCATTTTAAGTAGATTTTTTCCGCCTTTTAATGAATAAAAACCTCCTTAATTGAAGAATGTTGACATTGGATTGATAAAAAAACAGTGAGTACAATGAGTGATTCTCTTTGTTCACTTTCTCTTTCGATGTTTACGGTGTTGATTTAGTACTTTTCTCTTATTTTACAGTACAGATCGAATGACAGTAGTTTTGACTAGCATATTATGCAAAGTGTTGAGGGACAAATGTTAAAGCGACCGAATTATTAACGGAAGAGAAAGTAAACAATAAGAGTTACTCATTGTAGATGTCTTTTTGATCTCTCCTCAAGAAATACATTCGTTTATGGTTCGAAGCACCCCAATTGTTCGGTCATGATGACCACGAAGAACACTTTATATAAAAATTGTACAGAGTTGCTGTAGGCTTAAAATTGTACAGAGTTGCTGTAGGTAGGTTGCGTCGTCTTTCTGAATAGAGGGTCATGAATGGATCACGGTTTTAGAAACGTACTAGATTTAGTCTCTCGCATAGCATTTCTTGATCATCGAAATGTTCTCTTTTATGCTTCATTTGCAGATAACAGAAATTTGCGTATTACCAATCTACCACTCAGTATGGCATGTGCTACCAGAAAACAATATTCATGAATCAAACCCGTCTTGATAACACAGTGAAAAATACATTCTTCTCACTCGTCAAAACAAATGCTATGCCCGTTTCTTATGCCATTCGCTGGCCTGCTCCACCCTATTAGAATATTCATCTTCAGAAAAAATTGATCAACTTACTTCTAATTGCAGCTTGCTGAACCCAATGAACTTGGCCCCTCCGCACGACCGCACGGCTCCGATAATAAAATACTCAATTAAAATCGTACACAAGAGTCGAAAAAGTCAAGCAAGTGCAGACGCGTTCTAGCAATCGGACCATCAGTTGGTTAGTTAGTGCATTCCTTAGAAGACCTCGCCGGATGAGCAGATCGGTCGCGGTTGGTGGTTCTTGGCAGCGGATGCTGAATTGATGAATTGACTCTTCCGTGACTTTTGCTGCGTCGCCGGTTCATCCCTCGTCGTTCAGTTTCTTGTGAGTGTTTGTTTTCGATTAATTTCGTGTTTTACCGGCTAGTTGAGCAGTATGTAGTTTTTAGTATTTTTGGAAGAGGCTATTTAGATAGATGGTGCTAATGAGTAGCGCTGTTGCGCTTGCTTAGTAGCTAGTCAACAGTTTTAATTAACATTGGTGCTATAATCGATTTTGGGCATTAACCGTTTATTATTAATCACTATGTTTACCGTTATAATTTGAAATTTAACGCTTATTGTTAAATATTATTTTGTGTTAACAACCCGATCAGAAGGGCATAACTGATTTATAACACCTGGAAATATTTATTTCAAAAATATTTTGAAACAGAACCTGTTATAAATCCGGTTGGTTAGTTGTTAAAACACCATAAAATAAAACAAAAAACTGGCTAATGATAACAAAATTGTAACAAAATTTGATATGATTTTATCAAAGTTAAAACTAAATGAGATATAATTTTTTTCCAAAAGTAGAAACGTCCTCTGTAAGAGAACTGTATTAGATATAATCATCTAATGACAGTGACCTAGTAACAAACGATCAATTCATAAATTGATCGTTTCATAATAGATTGTGTTATAATATTGATAGTATAGAAAACTGTCCGCAATCCATTTTCCATTCCGTTATCTGAATATAACTCCAGTTGTTATAAATAAACCATAGTTATAATAGTGTTATTGTTTTGTTATGCTCTTCTGATCGGGAAGGTTTTGATTACAATGAGATCATTTCAATTCCGTAGTTGTTTCTGATGATTTTCTGACTGTTACCGGTAAATTTAGTGTATTTTTCAGTTCGATATTGTTGTCTAATCCATTTATTATTTATTATTATGTCTTATTTATATGTATACAATTATTGGAACTCTGTTCTGTTTATTTTTCCGAAGTTCTCTAAAGGCTCGAAGGTTTGTGGTGTTTCACCACCATAGACTTCAAATTCGAATGCAATTACATCGACAACTTCATTACATGTTATGTGTGCTGAAAGTATGGAATCTAAGCAAATGATGTTCTAATTTAGAGAAAAACGTGAGATATGTACTAAAGAGTATGAAAACAAATTAAATTCACTAGTATTCACTAGTATTTAGAACAATTTTATGCAAAAAAAATTCAGCACCTCTGAAACTTCGGAATATGAAAGAATGGGCTTTCCCCTTTCATTTGAAACTAAGATCAAAATAATCCGTCGGGGGGTCCAGAGCAACTTGTTTTTTTGAAGTTTTTTTTCGTAACAATATAGGTTTTACTACTGGAGATAGTTCATATTTCTGTCCCTAGATGGTGCTTTATACATTCGAACAAAACTAAAAGTAAGAATTTGATAGAAAATTTAATTGTCTACAAGTTTGTTGACCACTAAAAATTGATCTGAAATCATCCGGAAAAGTTGTTTAAGATTTTAACAAGGTTATATCTAAGATAGTTTCACACGAGGCCTAGTGGTTTGGAAATATGTTTTCTGGCACTTATTACATTACCAAAAAAATAATTGAGTTGAGTGGCATGAAAATATTAGACGGGATTCATTACGTTGACAATTCTAATTGAACTTCTGAAAATAAGGATGTTTGACAGAGTCAGAAAACTATTTGCGCTTTTGGTTTGTAATCTTTCCCGATAGGTTCGAAGGGACTACCATTCATCGGAAGGTATTGCTTGGTTACAAGAGTTTGCTTATATTTATGTTTTATAAAGGGCCATACGTCGTATAATTTAGGTTATGATCGCTTAGGTCAGCTATTATAATTCCGTTCAAGACGAAATGTTGGGACACACCGTTTATAATTTAACGCAAACCACAGCTGTAACTGTCCAAATTAGTGGTTAGCGTGAAACGATTTATTCAAATTTTCACCGCAAAGCATATTGTGGCAGTTGGATTTTACGGCCATTTCCTATTAATTATGCGAGATAGCGTTACTAAATTGATCCTAGATTATGCGATATGTATTACTTTTGAAAACAAAATATGATTTGAGTACAACAATAACCTTATATACATAGAAGTCCTCGAATATATCCCAAAAACGTTTTTAATCCACCTAACAGTGTGATGAGACATTTCTTATAACTCTTATCACTCTCTTCGGATATTATATCGTTTGAGAACATTTAGAACTTGATGCTTCGCGATGTTTTTGATAACACATACTACATGGGATAGTGGCAGGACTCAGAGAATCTCTCAAATCAGCATAGGACAACATCAGTGCTAGAAATCTCAAACCAAATCAATGGAAAAGCGAAAAAATGGCCCCTAAAATAGACATACCAACGAATTATTGTTATTGCTCTGTTAATAAAATATCTATATTGTGATGGGAAAACTGAATTTTCCTAAAGGGGTTATATATTGTACTGAGCCAAAAAAAATCGAAATTTTTTTTTGAATCGATTTGAAGTTTATACTTTACTCAAATTTCCAACGCGACTGAGAACTAAGAAATCAACGCTTTTTCTTGAAAAGGGCGATACTAGCAGTGATACCATTCAAAGAAAATCAACAGTGAATATTTCCAGACTTGGTTTTATTTCCTATTTAAGAACGATTGTGTTTTTTTTACATCCTAGATTGCATGATTCAGTGATCGAAACCCAAAACTTCATAAAGTATTTGAAATTATTAAATTAAAATTTGTTTTTGCTATTAAAATTGACAAAATGATAGTATCGCCCCTTTGGCGATTGTTTACTTTTTCGGTCCCACCTATCAGCATTGAAGTATCGCCCTTACGTTTTTTTCAATAACTACCGTTCTACACCACCGATTTCGTCCGTGTTTTTTCAATAGCGATCATTGTTACTATTTACAGCTGGTATCAGCTTGATAATCCTAAAAAAATACGAAAATAACAGTTTCGCCTCTAAACTGCTAGCAAACAAAGTATCGCCCTGTTTGTTTGCATGGAGCGTGGAGGGTGAAACTTTAAATAAACAAACAAAAATACAGTTTCGCCCGTTGTATTTTTTGCTGTAGTTTAAGAAAGCAATATCGTAGAATCAAAATTTTTAGGTTAATTTGTTGCATTTCAAAGCCCTCATTCGCATGTATGAAAAAAACCCTATGTTTACATTTGTAAGTATCGCCCTTTTCACAAAAAAGCGTTGAAATTAAATCGCAGCTCCTGATATCACGCTATCTCTGAAGTGCATGCGTGCATAGTTCCAAATTTTACTTCGACATCGACTTTTTCTAAAGGTGACTTCCCAGTAGTATCCTTGATTTGAATTATTATCGCTAATCCTAATGCCAAAGAACAAATAAAAACCTCACGAAAACGAACCGTTTGGGAAAATCATCATCATTACTGGAATTTTCATTTTCACGAAACTTTTCGATAACCTTCCGTCACTTGCGTTAATGCACTGGGTGCACAGTGCTCTGAAAATCTAGCGAAATCGTCTTAGGGCACCAGCGGGTCTAATTCAGAACTATCTGCGCGGCGAGTTAAATCTGTAAAGAATACTAAAAATTAATTTCTATTCCATAATTTTCAGTTTAGCAATTCGAGAGGTCGTGCTCACCGCAAGCCATGAAAAATAGACTACGTTGTGAAGCGATGGTCACTATTTATTAAAAAATTTCAAATAGTTTATAATTTTCACAAACTTATTAGGAAAAATTGTTTAATAAGCTTTCGTAATATTGTGTAGGAAAAAGCTGAAAATTTCAGTATTTTCTCTATCTGCAACATATAAACCCTTAAGTATACCAATTAATTGGTATACGAATTGGAATAGGTTCGCCAAATTTTGGAAGAAGTATATAAAATAACCCCTTGAAAACTACCTAAAAATTGTTGTAGTCCGATGCAATAAAAAAATCTCCAAAATTGAAATGTACCTATTAATGTGAAACACAGTGAATAATACATATAATAAAGACCCATTTTTATTAGTCTCATGGTGTATTTTAGGCCGACAAAATGGGGACATTGACTAAATCGGCCAATTTTTTTCTTTATAATAAACTGAAGCTGTTAAAATATTCTTCTCGTCCCTTGATGTAGTCAGATAACTATTTCTGATTATGATGAACTTTTTATTTTCGCATATCTTCATGATAAGGAAAACGTGCTCAAGAAAGGATTTACTCGAATTCAGTCTTGTTCGTCTGCTAGAGCCCATCAAACATATGTTCATATTTGGCTGATAAAATCGGGGTTTCAATGTGTTATAATAGATATTCAGCATTCGAAGAAGTTTTCTGTGTTTCTACTTAGAAGTTTCCTGTGTTTCTACTTACTTGAAATCAGCGGCGTAGCCAGAAATTCGGTTTGGTGAAAATCGATCATACTGTCCAAACGGCATAATTCCGAAACCGTAATTTTTGAAGTTTTAAAATTATGCAGAATTAATTTTTCAGAAAATAGTAACAGAGTTCGTGTCTTTAGCGAATTTGTTGAGACTTTATTGTAGTCATGAATATTAACCTGAGAAAATTCACCATAAATACTTCTTGGACGATATACCGTCAAAATTATTTTATCAAATGATGCGCTGTTTAACGTTTGTAAAACTCATCGAAGATACTAACCCTCCGAAATTGGCGGTTTCAAAATGATGCTATCTTTACCTTAAATTACTGTTTTTAAACATTTGACCTATACATATAATTGGTCATACAACAAAAATCAAATGCTCATCAAAATCGATCAGAACCTGCTAGAGTCGAATGGAATTCGTCATTTTTCATAAATTTCTCTCTACATTCGGAAGATATTATCCTCGTTATTAATCATATTTCGTTTTTGTCTCAACTCGACGCATTCTCAAAATAAAAACCTGTTTTAATCCACCTAGTGGTGCAATTGTGCTTGTCTCATTTGTCCAGAGTACGATTCCATGGCTGGTTATGTTCAATACAATGGTGGAAATGAATATTACATGTTCAGTACGATTTGCACATACATACAATGGATCGACAACCATGATCTTGAGATGCTATGTGATACTGAAACATCGCTTGAAACCAGCGGCGGATCATGGAGAAAGATCCGGGAGGTCCAGGTCCTCCGAAAATTTTTTACTTGTTAAGAAATTTTAAACTAGTTTTAATTTTAAAGTAGCAACCCCTCACTGCATACTCCCTCCGGGTCGGTATGATTGACGATTTTTAGAGTGATTGCATAACCTTTCTATATGAAAAAGGCAAAAATGTACCAAAGCCCAAATATGTCAATTTTTGTCAAATATCTCAATGTTTCATGCATTTTAAAGTCATTTGGCATCAAAAATACAAATTTGATTTTGAATTTTTTTCATTCCAGTTTATATAGGAATTTGCTTTGTGATTGCACTCTTCAACTCGTAACTCCGGAACCGGAAGTCCAATCAATAAAAAATTCAATAGCAGCCGATGGGAAGGTTGTACCTTTCATTTGAGACTAACTTTGTTCAAATCGGTCTAACCATCTCTGAGAAACAGAGGTCACATTTTTTTTACATACACACATACACACACATACATACACACAGACATTTTTCGATCTCGACGAACTCAGTCGATTGGCATATGACACTCGGCTCTCCGGGTCGGGATTAGATTGACGAATTTTAGAGTGAATGAGAAAGGCAAAAACATTTTTAGCAAATGTTGAAAGTTATGCATTTTTTGGTGAGCCGTTCTATGTTTCATAGACATTAAATCAATTTTAACTTCGCTTCCTATTAAATAAAGACCCTTATTATAGTACATCTCTACAAAAGCGAGCTCAATTTGAAAAGAAATCTGAGGATTGTGATTGATTGTCAGCAATATCATAAAAAATTAAGAACACTACCTTAAATCCATTGTATACCGTGTTGGTTTACTGTAGATTGTCTAACTAGTTTACACAAAACACCATGCGACTCCATATCAGCAACAAAGCTTCAAAATCTCCTTAAATCTTTTTGCGCACCTAGGCGCAGAACGAGATCATGATATTCGAAAAGTAGAGCTTATTTCTTATAGAATGTATACTATGTGACCGTTCCGAAATGATTCCGAAATTTGTACAGAATAAATTAGTGAAAAAAGTATTTTTGATCTGACCACCTCAAACATATTGAAATTAAAAAGTTATAGTTACAAGCAAATTTACCAAATGTATTTCATTCACTAACCAAGTTCATTCGTTCCTCTACACAATGAAACTAGTTGTGCTAAAATCGCTCCAAAATTAAAAGAGCAACATGCATTTGAATTGAACAGAACAATGGTGATTTCGGAAAATCATTAAAAAATCCGGACTTTGCTACGTTTACACTCATGTTAAAAATCGTGTTCTTATCAAATGATCGTAAAATTTTAAATATACATCATTCAATATATGAGAAATTTAGGAAAAAAATAAAATATCAATATTTCAAAAATAAATTTTTGAGGTTTTGGCCAGCCTCCAGCCACTGTGCGCCATTGCTAGGAGTTATTTATTTCGCTTTTCATTTTCCGATATGTTTCAGATCGATCCGATGGTTATAAGTTAGAAAAATTGCAGTCAGAAGGTTCGCACAAATGAACATTTTTGTACTGATAAATTATCCAGTTCCTTCCAGACAACTTGGAAGTGTTCGGTGATTATTTCTAGCGGTTGTAGATAGTAAAATGAAATACAAAATTCGTTTTATCGAAATAATGTTTAACTTATTTCAATGGATTATTACTATATTGAACAATAAATAGGCGACAAAGAGTAATCAACAAACAACAAGCCATAACTTTTAAAGTATTCAAAATAGATATTTAAAGTCTTTGGTAAAGTTATATGCAAAAGTAAGAGCTACAAATTTGCTGAAGACATCATTTCGATATAATCACTTCCAAGAAAATTTGTAAAAATATCTCACTCATAGGGGGATTAATCAGCAAAAGCACAATACCAAAAGAAAGGGCATATTACCTTCATTAAATTCTCTGAAGATACTATTGACCTAAAGTAAGCCGTTTTGGCGTTAATAATAGATTACATGTTTTTGGTCATATTTCTGGCAATGGGAAATGATAAAAATCTTTCGTCCGCATTTAATGTTAAATATCTCTTTTGATAATAGTCTGATTTCAACAATCTATAGCTTGTTCGAAAGGTATTCGTTAAAGCTATCTAAAAACATATAAATTGTTAATCTATGTTGTCAATTTCGGCAGATAATTTAAAAAAAACTGCAAAAAACGCCATTTTTACACATTCAAACATTCATATCTTGGAAACTAAACATCAGAATCAAAAACAAATTAATAGCGTTCATACTGTTTTTTAGTTCTTTCATTTAAAACTGGTTTGGATAAGATCGGTTCAGCCATTGCTGAGAAACACGAATGAGAATTTGTCCGTTACATACACACACACACAGACACACACACACACACAGACATTGTCCCAAATCGTCGAGCTGAGTCGATTGGTATATAAGACTCGGCCCTCCGGGCCTCGGAAAAAATCTTGAAAGTTTGAGCGAATTCTATACATTTCTTTTATAAGAAATGTAAAAATATCTTGATCCAAAAACTCAAAGTTTTTTGTTCATTGTTTGTCATATTGAGTTAATTTTGAAAACGGATAATCAACGTTTTTAACCAATCGTTGCAATGAAATCCGCGAAATATTGCAATGATGAGTTAAAAGTTTCATTGAGTTTGTTCAAATATAAAGATTGAAGTTCAGGACAAGTCAATTTGATACGAAGATGCTAACAGAGTAGGAGATTCATGTAAGAATAGTTATCAGTCATCCCTGAGAACAATCGAAAAAATGAAAAAAAGGCATACATAATTGAAAAAGCTGTTTCTGCGGGAGGAATCACTTACCATCATGAAAAACAATATTAATATCATACTAGTTTGGTCAACACTTATCTAAAACTTCTCATCCAAAAAATATGAATGGTACCCTGTATCAGGGAATTATAATTTTCAGCTAAAAGATGAGACTTTCCAAGCTCTGAAAATCTGCTGAATTCACTATTGAACTAAACACAACTATTTGCCAAAAAAAAAGTGCTTGTGAATTGACAAACCACTAGGTCTTCTGTGAAACTAACTTAGACTTACAATTGGTTAAAATATTAAACTACTTTTCGGGATAATTTCAAATCGGTTTTTAGTTGGTAACAAAGTTGTAGACAATTAAATAATCTATCAGATTCTTACTTTTGGTGTTGTTCGAATGTCTAAAGCACCATCTAGGGGCAGAAATATGAACTAGTTCCATTGTAAAATCTATGTTTTCACGAAAAAAACTTAAAAAAAAAGTTGCTCTAGACCCCCCGACGGATTATTTTGATTTTGATTTCAAGTGAAAGGGGAAAGCCCATTCTTTCATATCCTGAAGTTTCAGAGAATTTGTTTGCATAAAGTTGTTAAAAAAAGACACCGTGATTTGTTTACTAATGTTAAACGAAATACTTTACTGATCTCTGAACAAAAAAATGTCTACAGTCGTCCTGATTCATTTTTTTACTCAATTTTGAAAAATTATAACTCCTTTAATAATGGATGGATTTTTATCACATCAGCATATATATATATATATATATATATATATATATATATATATATATATATATATATATATATATATATATATATATATATATATATATATATATATATATATATATATATATATATATATATATATATATATATATATATATATATATATATATATATATATATATATATATATATATATATATATATATATATATATATATATATATATATATATATATATATATATATATATATATTTATATATATATATATATATATATATATATATATATATATATATATATATATATATATATATATATATATATATATATATATATATATCTTCATAATAAATACATTTCATAGTAAAATAAATTATAATTCAAATTTATTTACTTTTATTAAAATATCATCCCTATCATATACAGAAAAAAATTTCATGTAAAATTATGCTATCTACGCTGCACATAAAGGGAACGCGACCAATAGTGTAAAATAATGCGTATGATTAAATTTACCTTGGGCGCAAATCTGTTGGTGACCATACTGACAAATAAAAAACCGTTATATATAATACTAAGACTTGAACCGACAACCATTGACTCATCAAAAATACCCCCTTATTGACAGCTAAAGCGACGTAAAACGTTACTGCAAAGTGTCGCACATAAGTTTTGCTTGAGCGTGAACGATCCAAGCGCATTTAAATTTTCGTGCAACGCAGTTAGTTTTTCTCTCTGCTCAACACAGTTAATAACGTGTAAAAATAAGATATTTTGGCTGAACTTTGAATGAATAGCGCGCAAGTCTCGAGCAGAATAATGTAAATTTTCATAGAAACATACGGATTTGCGTGATTTTCTGGGTTCATTTTATGTGCATTTATTCGTGCAACACAATTACATAATTTTTCAACAACATTTCAACATTATTAAATACGCTTAAATTAATTTTCATATTTTTTGCTGTGTACATATTGTTTTATGTCAGTAAGGGGTGTCTTTGGTGAGTCGATGATTGTCCGTTCATGTCTTGGTGTTAATTAACGGGATTTTTTTTCTATGTCGGTATTGACACCAACACATATGTAAGCTATTTATAGTACGGGTTGTGGCCCATATAAAATTGCTTACAAGCATGATTTTACACTATTGGTCGCGTTCCCTTTATGTGCAGTGTATAATCTTTCATGAATTTTTATCTATGTAGTCTTAGTACACTCAATATGTTACGAGACCCTAATCACTTTTAGTTACCCGCGAAGTTTTTTTTTTCGTTTTGGTAAACAGTCTTAACGAAAATTGATAACAGACATATGCATTATGAAACTTGGTTACAAGATGTGGCTCTACCAAAGCTAAAAGTCTAAAGAAAATTTTTGGCAAAAACCGTTTTTTCTCCACTAAGGAGAAAATGTTTCGATTTCATTAGTTCTCATCAGCTTAAAATGAGCTCCATTTCTTGCGGGACCTCACACAAAACTAGGGCTTACTCAGAAACACAAACCGTGTTTTCGTTTTTGGAGCTAGCGGTCATACGGCTCTGTCACTAAGTTAATGTCAAATTCTGATGAAATGACGTCGAAACGCATGTTTCATAACTATTTTTGGCGCAAAGTATCCCCGCATATCCAAAATAGCCCCACACGACAGTACTAAGATCTCAGCTGTTCATATCTCGCCATCATAGTGCTCAGATTGTTTACAGTACTCACATAAGGGAGACTGATTGCCATAGGTACACAGTGTTATGCGAGCACAAGTAAAGCCAGACCGCTGGATCACGAAGGAAGGAAGGAGGTGCGTCAGTTAAATTATTATTGTTCGGACACCACTGCTAATGTTTGGGGAAATATCCCTTTATTCAACCTCTCCGACGAAGATCTTACGAATAGTATTATCGTATGTATTAGAAGCCATATCGGGTAGTCATACCTCGATTGCGTTGTCTAATACAATCTAATAATACACAGTGATTGTTTAGTTGCTGCACAGTCCGAGCGGTAAAACACTGGTCCGGATAAATGTTCAAACACTGTTGGAATATTGAACGGACTTTACCAAGTAATTTCACCGTGACAACTAACTTGGATGTAACTAGGTGCGAAAAAACATAATGCACGTTGTATCCGAAACACCAATCCGGCCAAAAGAGTACGGAACAATCGAGTTGTTTCAGAAAAGGCGTTTTTCCAGTTCACGTACACTTTTTAGTTGACAGGCCTGGTTGAAATGAAAATGTCCCTTTTCAAGATACGGGTACAGATCGTCAGCCAAACCAGATATTTCTCGAAGAAACTTTGACGTTTTCATTAGCTTGAACATGTCTACCACTTTTCTCTCTTTTAGGTTGCCTTATAGAACTTGCAGCTAGGAAGCTTTTTGAAGTCTGCCTTGTCGTAGGCTTCGTCGTCCATTATCACTCAATTGAATTTCGTCCGCATCGTCGGGAACAGCTTCCGGTATGGCGTTTTGTCTGTATTGTTTTGTTTATCATCGTGATTTGGAATTACTATCGTCTTATAAGTCGACAGCCTGGTTTATTTTTTGTTCAAGTTTGCTATATGGTTGTAGCTTGTTTGCAACCTCTCGGACGAAGAAACCGCTTGCCACTGTCGTCCCTGTGGCTCTTGGCATTCGATTTTCAGATTTTCTGGCTGTCAAAAAACGTTCCCCGAACGTTTGTGAGAGTTCATTTGGCTACTTTAACGATGTCAAGAGTAAATGTAGTAATCCAAAGTAGTGGTGTAGTAATGTCGAGATCCAAATAGAGGAATCATTCTGCAGGCGCAGCGCCACATATAGATGTTTGTCGCCATCCTAGAAACTAAGATAGCGACTTCCGGTTTAGCGGAATTCTCTAAAACCCAATTAAATCAATTTCGGATATCTTCAAGAGGGAGATGGTTGGGTGCGTGATAGAGATTAATGTCTGAGTCCATTTTGTAATTCAAAAGTGAGTCAATCGAGTCAAAAAGCTGACAATATCGGTTGTTGATTAAATCGGTCCTTCGCTGTATTATTAAGCTTAAAGTGATTTTCGCTAAATCAGAAGTCTGACATGGCTTCCGGGATTGATCTCCGGTTTCAGTTCAACACCACTATTCCAAAAATTCTGTCAATGTTGTGGTAATAGAAAGTTTTGATAACTAAGTCGCAATCTTGGTTTTCAACATAACCTCGGACATCGGTATTTGGCGTCAAGCCTAATTCGAAAATATCCAAACATATTGCTCGGATGTTAGAGATTTTCGCTAACCACGAAGTCGCCATCTTTGTTTGAACATGACTTCAGACATCGGCGTCAACTCGTTAAGCCAGTTCCAAAAATATCTATATTGATTAGGTTTTAAAGAATTCCGCTAAACCGGATGTCACCATCTTGATTTTCAAAATGGTCTCAGACATCGATATTTGGCGTCAACTCGTTAAGCTCATTTCAAAAATGTTCATAGTGATTAGTTTATAGAGAATTTTCAAAATGGCGTCAGGCATCGATATTTGGCGTCTATTGGTCCAAAAAACACAATTTGACTGGGTTTTAGAGAATTCCACTGAACCGGAAGTCACCATCTTGGTTTTCAAAACGGCCATCGATATTTGGCATCCATTTGTCAAGCCCGTTCCAAAAATACCCATATTGATTGGGTTTAGAGAATTCCGTTAAACCAGAAGCTGACATCTTGATTTTTAAAATGGTCTTAGACATCGATTGCGTAGACTCGTCAAGCCCATTTCAAAAATGCTCACTATGATTGGGTTTAAAAAAATCCACAAAACCGGATGTCGCCACCTTGGTTTGCAATTGCATCCGTTCAAGATGGCGCCAGTATTCGATCAGCCTCTAGATAATTCAAGGTTCCGTTCAAAACATTACGTGCTCGCGTGAAAGGAAATTTCTTGTTATGAATGAAAGCGCATCAAATATTTCGCGTGAGTTAACAATATAATAATTTAAGGTCTTGTTGAAATAGATAATCGGAAAAAACATGATCGAAAAAGATAAGGGAAAAGAATAAAAAAAACTGCTCCGAAGCGCAAACGTGATCGTCGCACAGTTAAGCAATCACATTAGTTGGAATGCACAACTTCAATTTCACACTCTGGCGATGACGAGGACACCGAAGAAGTCATGCGCAAGTACAAAGCCAATCGCAGATGCTGAAAATTTTCTTGCATTTTTTTACCTGAATAACGTCAATGGATTTTGTGTATTATTTGTATTATAAATTTTTAAATAATCTGCTATATTCATACTTTTCAAATAAAAGTTGAACCGCAGATATTCTAGGCGTGTACATTAAACCTCTCTACATTTTGAAAAAAAAACAAAATAAATATACATGGGTCAGCTCAGATTCTTGTTCTAAATGTGAATTTAAAAACTTCCGCCAAAAATGACTTAGTTTGGACATGATTTAGAGGTGTCTCCAATCAAAAATCCTGTTTTTGCTATGTTTCCATAGGAAGATCACTTACACTCTGATTTAATAGACCCTACATGCCCACATATCATCAAAGATTGTTCCTTAGACATATCTTAACATGTTTAAACAGGTGAACATAGCTGTAATCGCAATAGAAAATTTGTTAACTGGATTTTTATATAGAAAAGAATATCAAAACCAAGGAAAATTAGTAGTATTTTTTATTTATTTTTATTTTTTGAGCATTTGTCAGGTCACTATAAAAAGAATGTTAAACATAGGTGAAAAATAAACTTTTTCACAAAAATGTCGACCATTTTGTGAAAAATCTAAATTTTAAAAATTGGACGATCAGGAAGTTGTTCCGGTAACAAATAATAAAATGAATGTTTAATTCTTAAAGTCAGATCTTCAGAGCAGATACAATCTTGCACTTGGCTTGACCCTGTAATTCTGAAACAAGCTCCGCCAATTCCATCTGCCATGTCATCATCGACAAAATTAAAATTAAAAACACCTCCAATTATTCCGGTCTTCCCTGCGCGTATTCTACAAATAATCCGATACGAAGAATAGGAAATATTTTGTTTGATTTATAACATTTCACGCTATCATAGCTACACTAAGGGTTTTTTTTTACACGGGGGATACGTGCCGTGCAAAAAATCCGCGATAATTGCGAAATCCGAATAAAAACCGTGTTAATTCAGAAAACCGTGCAAAAACTGCGTTAATTCCGGAATCCGTGAAAAAACCAATTAACATGGTTGTTGCATTTATTCTAAATCCTATTGAAGAATCAAAGCAAACTAAAACGTGTTGTGAGACATCTGTCTGTCAGGCCTGCAATTACAAAAAGGATGATGGTTTAATTTTTACAGAGGAGGTGAATTTCTAAACGATATTCTTACAGGTAAATACAAATTATTTTGATATGGAATATAAAAGTGATTGTAAGAAATTACTTTTACTTTATTGCGCAATTTGCTAAAGTTAGTTCATGAAGTTTTGAAGAATTGCAATTATAAAAAGTTATGTTATTTATGTCATATTGCGACCATGATGTGTATATTTCCATTGTGAACGTCCGACATTACGTCGGAGAATTCGTCCATCCAATAAAGGAAGGATATGCGGTTTTCGCAGCTTTTCTTACTTGCGATAATATTCGCCGAAGTAAAATGAGAAACATAATTTCAGCGCTTACCGGATAAGTGCAAGAGCTGCTTTCATTTATGAAACACTGGATAGGGAACTTTGAAAAAATGTGGTAAAACTTCCGGATGCACCGACATAGCTCAGGCACAGGGGAACAACATATTTTTTCATTTCTGAAATATAACCAATGTCAGTGGTTATTAAAACTATTTAAGTAACGTCAGATTTTTGCAGTTATATGTTTGATAGATTTCTATAATTTACCTAACGTTTTTCTTGCCATTTTGGATTCCGTGTTGAAGATATTAGAGAAGTTTTCTTAAACACCAAAAAATTCACCGTATTTTGACGGATGTCAAATTACCCATCATCATTTTCACGTACGTGCCATCTGTGAGTCAATCACGCTTTTATTCGCCAATTGAATATAAAGAACTTAGAAGATATTTGGAACAGTCGAAAAACGGATCTTAAAGATGCGTTTTGGCTCGTATTTCAACCATATGGTTGTTTTTAGAAAAGGATTGGTGAGTAGACGCCAAATATCGACGACTGACTCCATTTTGAAAATCACGGTTTTGTGGAATTCTCAAACACCCAATCAATTTCGATATTTTTGGAATGGCCTTGACAAGTAGACGCCAAATATTCATACCCGAGGGCTATTTAAAAACCAAGATGGCGACATCTGATTTAGCGAAATTCTTGAAAACTCAATCAGTATCGGTATTTTTTGAAACAGGCTTAACGAGTAGACGCCAAATGTCAATGTCTGAGGTCATTCTGAAAACTAAGATGGCAGATTTAGTGGAATTCTCTAGAACTCAATCAATAGGTATGGGTATTTTTGGAACGGTAACCAAACGCGAAACATCGATGTTTGACGCCATTCTAGAATCCAAAATAACGACTTCCGGTTAAGCGGAATTCTTTAAAACTCAATTTATATAGATATCTTCAATGCGGGCTTGATGAGCGCGTAATAGAGATCAATATCTGAGACCATTTTTCTATACAAAATGGGGTCAATCGAATCAAAAATCTGACAAAATCGGGATTCAACAAAATTGGGTATTGATAAAATAGGGTCTTTACTGTATTATTCGAAGATTTTTGTCAAATTAGATGTCGCCATTCTGGATTATAAACTGACTATCGGGATTTATCTTTGGCTTCAATTCATCACCACTAGAGAATTTTACTCTTGGTTGTCAAGATAGCCTCAGACATCAATAATTAGTGTTTACTCGTGAAGCCTGGTTTGAAAATATCTACATAGTAATCGGGTGTCAGAGAATTCCACTAAACGAAAAGTTACCATCTTTGTTTGAAAATAGCTTCAGCCAGTATTTGGCGTCAGCTCGTCAAGCTCGTTCCAAAAATACCGATTTTGATTGGGTTTTGAAGAATTCCGATAAACCAGAAATCCAAGATGGCGACTGATGATGCTTTTTAACATGGTCTCATGTATCGATATTTGTCGTCTACTTGTCAAGTCTGTTCCAAAAATACACGTATTAACTGGGCTTTGGAAACATCCACTGAGCCGGAAGTCGCCATCTTGGCTTTTAAAATGTCCTCAGGCATCGATATTTGGCGTCTATTCATCAATGCCGTTCTAAAAATACCCATAGAGAGCTCCGTTAAACCAGAAGCCGACATCTTGATTTTCCAAATGGTCTCAGATATCGATGGCGCCACTTGTCAAGCCCATTTCAAAAATGCTCACGATGATTGGGTTTAAAACGAATTCCACAAAACCGGATGTCGCCACCTTGGTTTTCAAAATGACGTCAGTCATCGATATTTGGCGTCTACTTGTTAATCTTGTTCCAAAAACACCCATAATGGTGAAGTGCGGACCAAAAGTTCCATCTTTTTCACTTTTTCAAAAAAATTCTATGTTCTTTGCATTTGTTTATATTGCGTGTTATCAGTCGGTGGTTTTCAATACAGTTAATATATCGTAGAGAAGAAAAAACGAAGTTTGTCTAAATACTATTGTAATATACGGTGATCCGGCCAAATACGCGGATAAGATTAGTTTGTCAAGGCGATACTTCCACGGCCGGCTGTGTAGAGTTTAGATAACATGTCGCATTGCTCGTGAGAAAGATCAACGACTACTTTGTTTTCAGTTATGAGTGATGGCGTTTGGTCACCGGTTTCTTACAGCAATATTTTATTACGTCTATCACCTACGTTTCGAAGGTCTATGCCTTCATCTTCAGGGCGAAAAACGCTAACAGTATTATCCAACTTGACAAAGATAATAATTTTTTGCCCTGAAGATTAAGGCATAGACCATCGAAACGTAGATGATAGACGTAATAAAATATAATTGTAAGAAACCCGTGACCAAACGCCATCACTCATTACTGGTCGCATTGCTTGCTTAGAGCGAATCCTAGCTAAACCTCCAACTCCACAACACCTAAGAAAGAGTCTGAGGAATCCCCGTCCTTCCCTTAGAGTAGGTGAAGCATCAATACTTTCCGTCTGCATTATCCTCTATCCTTCCCCGGGAACGACGGAGAAGCCGGTGGCCGGCAATGATGGCTGTCATGTTGTTGCGGTTTTAATATGGGTCGGAATGGTATTAATTCCTACTTACCATTTCCTAAGCTACTTTTATTAGATAATCATCAGTCAAACATGATGAAGTCAGTGTGCAATCTGGCAACACAACGCAAGTGACCCCAAGTTGGTGCTAGTTACTGACGAATGAATTTTAACACCAAATTCAACTTTTGTAAATTGCGTGTTATGTCGGTGCTTAGATATTGGATCATTGAAGTTAGAACACGGAGAGTAAATTTTTCATAGAAAAAATCATTTCAGAAAATCCATACATGTACAAAATCGAGAATAATAGATTCTTCATCTATTCATTGATGGATTCCAATGGAACTAACGATGGAAGTAGAGGGAAGGTTTTTGAGTACTGAATGCATGAATGTAAATTTCGTTCGAATATCCTTCGACACTCAGTGATAACAAATTGAGTTATTCTGTTGCCAACTATTGAGGGTACATTTCCAGCTGTATTCGCATAAGAAACTTTCTCCCCAAAGCTTTTGGCGCGAACCTCAGGAAAATAATGTTTTTTTTAGTTAATTGCGTTTAGTTTTGAAAATTGCGAAGGTACAAGTACTTGAGGAATAGAATCAGGGACATTAAGTCATGGGGTAAATGGCAATGGCAGGCCGAAATTTGACACCGTAAAATTTACAAAATATTACAAAAGCGAAATTGACATGTAAGGAATAAAATGTGAATATTGTATTTATTCATTTTGCATCATTCAAATCATCTGATAGGCATTTGGTTGTCACCGTTATAGATTCGAGCTACGATTGATGTGCTTAACATCTATGATTTGTTTTTAACATTTGAGGAATTCCACGAAGATCCGTCCGAAAATCTTTAAAATCGTGACCGACCATCTTAGATTCCAATGAAACTTTACACGTTTCACCGTCATGCAAGACTAAATATTTTCCACAGGTAATAAGATTATTTTGACTCAAGAGCAACTTTTCAAAAGGGCGTAAACGTTTCTACGTGCATGAATTTCAATTTTTTTGTTCGATTACTGTATTTTATACAGCAAAACTATCTGAGAACGAGTTACAGGGAATGAATACTTCTGTCTGAAAAAAATATACACCTAAAAAAATGTTGTGTCATTTTTCAAAACAACAAAAATTTATGATAAAAATTTAAATTGCGAAAAAACCCATTTTTTTAAATTTTTTATATTTTGTTACCAAAAACCTAAAGAGAAAAAAAACATTTTGAATGTGATTGCATGATGGAGAAAAAATCGGTAAAAAAGTTTTCCTAACAATAACTTCGTACATGTTTTTAAATTTCATACTAATAGACATACAAAATTGTAATTCTATTACAGAATATAATTCTAAGCACCATTTAAAATCAAAATGCATTTAACAAAAATATTCCAAAATGCGATAGTTTTCGAGATATTTGAAATTTTGCTCCTTCAAAAACAATTAATTCGTGTAATTATGCTCTTTTTAAAAGTTATTCGCGTTACCCCATCAAAAAATGTCAAAAATTTAATGTTTATCGTTTTAAAGACGTAAAAGCAACTTTTAGTGTATTTGGATCCTAGAGAAGCTTTCAATAAAAAAGTTTTCCTAACAACAACTTTTGACATTTTTTTATAATTCTTACTATTTGCAGTCAAAAATACAATTTTCTTTTTGAATATGATTCTAAACACCATTTTAAATCGAAATGCTCTTAACAAAAATTTTCTAAAATGTAGTAGTTCTCGAGATATTTTAACTTTTGTTTTAACAACGCAATTATTTTGTTTTATTACGACCTTTTCATAAGTTAGTCGCGTTTCTCCATCAACAATAATAGGTTTTTCAAAAGGCCCGTAAACTTTCCTGCAACTTTCTCTTTGACATCAAGGCGATATTGTGAAACATTTTAAAGTTACATGAAAACAACCAACATATGATTCAGCTATATAGTTTAATCAACAGACCCTATGGTTGAAATATATTTTGGTGGCTTTCATGTAACTTTCAAATGGTTTACAATATCGCCTTGATGTCAAAGAGAACGTTGCATTCCAATTGCCAGAGAATATCATGTAGATTCATACAGCGAACACTCCTGCAAAGTTTCGTTCGAATCGACGATGGTCATATTTTGCGGTCGGCCGGTTTCCTCATTTTGCATATTTTATTTATTTTCGTTTATCTGTACAATACATTAAAACAATAATTCACGTCGCAATAAAGTGAGAACGCAAACAACAATAGAATCTATATTTATTTATTTCTTAATTTTTTTGCTAAAAGTTCGTGCCTTCTTACATTTTTCACAGAAAACCTCGACAAGTCAAGAATATTTTTTCTATTGAGTAGACACAATGGTAAACTAAATCGGGAGTACGTCAAATCGAGGTATACTTCCAGTAGAATCATGGACTCTACCATGTATTACTGTGGAGAAGAATAACTATACATATTTGTTTCTATAATCGAAAGTAAAACAGTCGACTATTGATCTATGTTTGCGTTGTTTTGCATGGATTTGCTCTACTCCTCTTTTCTACAAGCTTTTGTTTGTATTTCTGATTTTCTAGTTTCAGAATGGTAAAGAATTAATCATTGCAATTGCAATATCGTTCTGGCTTGATAGTATTCGCTTTATCTATAATACATGTTAACAAATTTGCTCTAGATTTTATTCTAGTAGGCTGTCTCATTATTTTACTCCTTTAGTCGATGGTCCCTTTGATATCGAGTAAGGAAAAGTACACTAATTTAAGCAATTTACATTATTTGTGCACCTATGTATGACGTACTAATTTCATAAACTTGTACAACGAATATCTACTACAAATTAATGAGGATGTGCTGTCTTAGTAGATTTGAGATTCCTGATCATTGTCTAATAACAGTAAGCATTGACTTGCATCTCATCTACTATACTCCAAAGCAGTAACGTGATTTCTAAAACAAACTACACCCTATTTCTTCATGGTCAGAAGAATAATAATAATACGTATAATATTTTACTTCAAAGGCCATTGTAATAAGTACTTCCGGTTGCATCACGCTCGGTGCAATATAAATCCATACTTCCGGTCCGATCCTGGGCTCCCTAAACATAACCACTGGATTCTAACCGCAGGGCAGCTTCGTACGTTGGCAAACCGGTCCGGTCGATGATTTGACTCATGTCCAACCGGACGAAACCATTCTCGGCCAAGTTACGAAAAGTGTCATGCTCTCGCCCTGCACCGCCGTTCCCATTATCACTGGCACGATGATTGGCACCAGCAGCACTAGCAGCGTTAACAGATGAATCTACCCCAACAGTCAAATCGTTACCACCGGTAGGGCTATTAGCGTTATTACTGTCACCACCGCCGATGGCATTGTCGGTAATGTCGGTCGTGCCACTATTCAATATTGTTCTAGATCTGACGGGTTCCGGCGCGGTTGCAACACTAGGGCTTTTATTGTTATTATTCACCTCGTCGGTGTCATCGTCGCCGGATTTGTGGTTGGCACCGGTACAATCTGACTCATCGATATTGTTGTTGTTGTTATTATTGTTGATGCAATCCGACGACGAATAGAGCTCGTTACTGTTACTACCGGTAGCACTAGTGGCACCTACTGAATGGAATTGAAAATCTTGCAATAGTGCATTCAATCCCAAGCTGCGAATCTGACAGTTGTCCCTCCGGCAGATGCCCTCATTGTTAGCTGACTGATTGTTACCGTTGTCATCACTACTGCCATTGCAACCTAGCAGATTGTCGGCTCCAATAGTAACTACCCGAAGCCAATTCGCATCGTCCCCCTCCGTATTGCAGTTGCTGATGTTATCGTAGTAATGATTATTATTATTATTAATGCCATGATTTTGCATCACCTCGCCATCCACAAATTGGCCGCAGTTCCGGCAGTACACTTGCAGATTATCGCTCAGTTGACAGTTGCAATTTCCGTGCGCCGTCGCCGCCGTCGTCGTCGTCGTCGTGGTAGCAATTTCTCCGCAACCCGGTGACCTGAGGATGCCACTAAAGTCACAAAACTCCGGGCCGACTGGGCGATTCCGCTTGCGTCGCTGATTGCCAACTAAATCGTACAGCAGAGCGTCGAACTTAGCGGCCGGCCCGCGGGAGTTTGCATCCCCTTCGGGTGGCAGTGCACCCAAATCAAAACTCTTCCGTCGTGTCGTGCCGACCATTTCATCCTGGGCCAGCACCGTGTCGTAGCTTGGCGGGGGACCATGGGGATGGTGGTAGTGATGATGATGATGGTGGCCGTAGGTCATTGCCGGAAGCGATTGGTATTCGTTGCCGGTGGTGTTGTCCAAAAATAAGTTGCTGCTGCCCGCTGCGCTCGACGCCGGGGTGTCGTAACACTGTCGGGAGGAAAGTTAGGTAAAGAGAAAGAGAGAGATAAAAAACGGTTACGATTTGTGAGTGTAATTGTTGCTGAGTTGAGATGAGGCGGCAGCAAATTAGTAACAGATTTGCTGGCCACTAGCTTCCCGCTGTAGTCCGGGAAAAGTTATAAATCAATTTGGAAGCAGGACGAGCTCATCCGGGTTGACTGACTGACTCGCCTGGAGGTAAATAGGGCCATTCATTTTGATTAACTTCAGTTGCTTTGCACTTGGAGTGAACGATGGGCTGGGAGGCTAAATGTTAACGGACGTTGAAAGGATGCTGGACTGACTTGCATTGCCTTTAGTTTTATGTAGGGTAGGAATCCTTAAAACGCCTCATGTTCTAAAGTTCAACTTTTAGCTTTTTGGAATAAAATTTCTATAAGGCAAATGCTAAAGGGTGAATACAAAATTATTGTTACACTGAACAGCAACTAACCAAAATTTACACCGATTCTCTCTATTGTTCATATCACGAGGATTGTGTGTGTGTTTTGTTGCAGCTAGGATAGAAGTGAATTACTTGAAGCTGCTTGAAAAATTTGTACACTCAGTTGTAATATCCTCATAAAAATGCCAAAAATCTTGATTTTAATATGACGTAACGCATACTGCATTCACAGACTCTTCTGTTATGTCATATATTATTTTAAAAACTTTCGGTCACTGACACTTTTTCACAGATTTTTGACATTTTTATGGAAATTTCACAGATTTTTTCGGTTCTAGGTATCACAGATGGTTAAAGGATTCTTATGGCTGGAATAAAAATTTCAATGCGATCGCCATGAATCACCATGTTTAAATTCGCATCGAATTATCATATTTGGCAGGCAATCTGTACCTGCAAAAAGTGAAGCGTAATATTGGTCACAACAGGCACCCATCATCAATGCCGAAATTCACACAACTTAATGCCTCCAAAATCGCTTTTTTCCATTTTGCAGTTTCTCAATGAAAAATAGTTGATAAATTGATTTCTTGGTACGCAGCTCACCTGGGCTCGATTCCCAACCCCGCACATAGGACTAGAAATTTTTCCAAAGACATTTTTTAACCCGAAAAAGAGGCGAATGACAATAAGGTTAAAACCGTTACAAAAAAAACTACTTTGTCTGGATAGAACTACAATTAATAAAATGCAAACTTTTTGAGCGACTTAGTTAACCCTATTAACCGGAAGACATCTGTCTTAAGAGGGCTCAGCACTGGAATGGTGTGAGACTAATTCGATGCATTTTCTTCCTACGAACATGAATTGGTTAACCTGCCCTAAACTTCGTACATCGAAGCCTATCCGGTCATGATGAAGCGGAAAGTCAGGAAGAACAAAGAGTAAATAAAGGATGCAAATTACACCAAGGGGATAAAAAATGAGAAAAAGGTCCAGATATGACTGCACGAGTTTTTATGGATGAATGGAAGTGAAAGTGTCGAGAATTATAATATCCAACTGACTTGATCCAATGTTGAAACCTACCCTACAAATTTGTGTTTTCCTCCGATTAATGTATTAGATTCGATATCAAGGGTTCCTATTTTTGACGTGTCCATTTTTCTAGCGCTAGCGAATTTTGAACATGGTCATTTATCAACAAGTTTTTGAGTTCAGTCTGAACTAGAGATGGGCAAGTGATTCGCGAATCTATCAAAGGAATCGACTCTTGAAAAAGAGTGAATGAGCCATGATTCTTTTTTAAAAACTAGAAGGGGCAGCCCTATGGGGTTGCACGAACTGTAGACGTAGTACTATACTACTTAATGTAAAATATTTATTTTCTTAGTACTTAGTGTGTGGGAGAAAACACCCGGACCGGTGAAGAAAATCAAATTTTAGACAATATAATCACATCTCATGTATAGACCTAAAAGTTCAAACACCCATGGATAACCCCATGTGTTTCGATGCCACAGGATTGTATAAAATGGTTAATATTACGTCATGAAAATTCAATTCTTCCGTGACAATTTTTTTTGCCTGCAAAATGCCCTGTGTGTATGCAAAGCTCATGATTTGTTGGGATATTTGCATTGATCGGAAAATGCTTTCCAACGCTGCGCATTGCATACATACAGGACATTTTGCAGGTCACCAGAAGCTGTTCATTTTACCACCGTCACATGTTCATTTTACCCACTCGCTATAAACATGTCTTATTTTTGGACATGTTTAGAAATCAAGAATCATGTTTGAAACAATGTGTTTATGACGAATCATTTTTACCAGATATGTACAAAACATGTCTAACAAGAAACATATAAGGTGATTGTAATATCTCATTCACTTATTAGTTAGAAAATAATGACTTTGCTTAACGTGTTCATTTTACCGCCAGTTCCCCTACCTACCAACACATTCGCCCCAAACATTGAACCCAAGCGCACAATGCAAAATGAGTCAACGCTGATGATGATGATGGGTAGAGCGAAAGAGACAACTAGTACCACCACAACACTATTAGCGCATTTCACCCAAATTCCACGCGGCCTTTCCCGATTGAAAGGAATGGCCGCGCTTAGCCCATCTGTCATAATATCGTGATTTTGCATAGCGAAGGGCTGAATGATAACACATTTTGTTCCAAAAAACAGCCCTGCGTTATGCAACACTTTGTGCAGGTTGATTATACCAGTTGCAAGTGGGGCCAAATTCACAAAGTTCCGTAAAATTCCTCTTAAATTACAGAATTGATAAAATTGCTTAGATGAGCTAAACTAATTAATCAAATCCTGTTATAAAAACTGTCCTTGCGTTTAAAATTAAAATGGGAAGCTTATTACTACCACTACATTACTTAATTTCAAGCGCAAATAGCAAATACATGTGCTAGTTTGACGTCATTCATAGAAGCGTAGCGCGCTAGGTACACCAATCTGTCGTACAGGGCTTGGGAACCGCTATTTTCTGTGTGTTATTGCGTGATATTTTGACAAGGTTGTATATTATTTAATTTTTTAATGCTATGATATCAAAAATCTTTGGGTTTATCTATTGGAATCTATTCTTAGAAGTATTTCGAAGCGATTTGTGCAAAAAAATTGAAAATTTATCGTGATATGGCTGAATTATATGCGTTTAAAATTGGACCACTTTTCGTTACATACCATTTTTGTAGAATTTGCAGAGTACACCCCCATATCGAAAACAAAGACGTAGTCCTACGTCAAAAGTTGCGATTCTTTTAAAAAACAATCTGCTGTTGAGCGACTTAGGGGAATGTATAATTACAACATTTAGAACGAAATATTTTTTTGTAAAAGTTGCCTATTTCTGCGTGTATTTACCAAAGCCCACATTCATTTTCGACGCCACCTTCATTCATTGACTTCCAAGCATAGTGAAGTTTCACACAGAATCGAATGCCTTCGGTTTAGAGGAAAGATAAATTAATTCGCAAACAAAAGCATTTATTTGTTATATGTGAAGGCAGAATTTGGCATCTTTGAAATTTTAGAGCATAAGTAAACTGCGTAATCCTTGTCTGATACTTCTTCTTTTAATCCCACTCAGCCAGCACAGATACAAAATTCAGTTTGAAACTGAAATTGAATTTGAAAATAACTGAATGAATGCGCTGCACGGGACTAATAAAGCATTGCCATAGAGCCATCTGTTTGGGACTTGGGCACTTTTTATTTGCTTTGGTATAATTTCATCTGACATAGATTGTCTTAATGAAAACTTAAAACTAAAAATTAAAACTATTTAAAAATTTAAACATTACGAACAACATAACCATGTTCAAGTACTCGTAGACAAAACACATTAGTCGTCACATTAAAATCGAAGAATCAGCAAGTTCGTTGAATCGCGAGCAAACGAATCGAAGCGGGTCGTGCTGTCCATACTGTGTATTTCATGACTCCAGGAACAGGAAGTTACGACGACGAAGTTATCTCTCAGGAGCGTACAAATTCAGCTGAGTAAGCAGAGCAGAGCTGTCAATATCGCCTGTGAGTAGCTTTGCAGTGAATAATCCCTGTGGGGTGATCCGTCTTACCTCCAGCGGCTCGATGTTTAACAGACGACAGCGTTCCTCGTATGGCTGCAAGTTAATTGGGTCTCGCCACGGCAGAAACCGCAAAGCGTACTTTACGAATTTTCGTTGAACGCCTTCAATCCTGGCGATCCAGTTTGCATGGTAAGGGCTCCATATTACGGCATTGAATTCCAGCAATGAGCGTACAAGCGAGCAGGACAATAATTTTAAACAAAACGGATCACGAAACTTCCTAGCAATTTTCTAAGATGAAACCCAATTGTCGGTTGGCTTTTGACAGGAGATCGTCATAGTGGAGTCTGAAGGTCATTTCACGATCTAAAGAAACGCCAAGATCCTTAACGCATTCTGTCCTTGTAAGAGAGCAGCCACAGATTTGGTAATGATAAATAATGGGCAGAGTTTTCCGATGGAAGGAAATTATGTTACGTTTTGCAATACATAAGTCCATAAAGTTCTTTGTGCACCATTCCTCAAACAGATACAACATTCTTTGTAGCTCCAGGCAGTCGAGAAAGCATTTAAATATTTTGAAAATTTTTGTATCGTCTGCATAGAACAGACGACTGTCCGATGGTAGTAGCGATGCGACATCGTTTATAAAAATTGAGAATAGTAGCGGACCAAGGTTGCTGCCTTGTGGAACTTCGGACCGAATTCCGAAGTTGTTCCAGGAGTATTCCATGATCCACTCAATCGAATGCTGCTTTGAGATCCATATACGTCGTATCTATTTGCCACCCAGCATCCATGTTCCGTAAACAGTAAACGATTATTTCGAATAACTTTGAGCAGGCACACAGAGAAGTCGTGGGCCACCCTGAAGAATCATATGATATTTGTATCACTGGATATGATAATATGCAATGCATTCAAGTGTAGTTCATCGCATTTTAACAATTTTGTTTTTTTTATCGCTTGTTTCAAAATTTAAAATTTTTACCATGTCAAGCAGCAAAACGCAATAATTTGACTTCTCCCAAGAACATTGACGATAAGAGAGCAAGAAGGGCAGTAAGGGAAGAAAAACGCCGAGGAAAAAGCCAACAACATCGGAGATGAGCAAGCAAACAAAATGTCATCACAAAGAAGTTGGTCTTAGTTAACCTTTTTAGGTGTTACCTTTTTGTAACGAATTTTGTTTCAACGGGTTAAATCGACCAGATTTTCGAACTCAGATTTAAGGCAGATTTTCAATCTATATGTACTTGTACCCCAATTTTTTGTTGGAGTTTTAATTTTCAATTTCTAATAAATATGAACGATTTTTTCAGGTTGGAATCGGTGCCGAATGGGGTCATGTTAGGGCTATATAAATGTGTGCAGATCCGATATCATAGATCTCATTTATTGACGATATATGGGATCCCGAGGCTATTAGGATCTAATTAAGAAAATCAATAAATTATTTATTTTTTTAATTTTTTTTTTGTTGCTTTAATCACGGTTTTACCATAATAATTATACCATTATAATAATGCCAAAATAAAACACGTTGAATCTCATTTCTAAAAATAAAACCACATAATTAAATTTTAACGGTATTTAATTAGCTAGAGATTACTGGGTAGGGAAAGTTATGAAAATTTAGAGCTATGTTACTCAAGTGAGAGCAAGGATGTGAAGTATACAGATCGGAAATCTAGAAGTAGCAGGGTCATTAGAACAAACTTAATATCTTACGGGCTTAACTTTTGTCTTCTGTTGATGGGGGTCGAGTTTAGGCAGCATAAATACGAATCACTCAAGTCCACCAACATGCCTCCTGGTAATGACAGACTTGTCGGTTCTCACTGTAAAGAGGGACAAGTCCGTAAGATATTAAGCCTATTCTAACGACCCTGCCACTTCTATTTTTCCGATTTGTATACTGCCCATAAAAGCATAAGAGTCCCATATGGATGTTTGTCTAAAATGACTTATCTGTTGGTTTGTATTCTGTATCACCACTGAATCACGATGCACAATAAAGATTACCAGGTTTGTTTAGAAAATATCGAAAAAATATCAAAACATGATTGTCCCATCCATAAGGCTAAATGAAAATATAAATCTTCAACAGCGTTTTTATCGGCTTGCTGTTTTTCAATATGGGACTCTCATGCTTTTATGGGCAGTATACTTCACCTCCTTGCTCTCACTTGAGTACACTCAGATTTGTTTACGCGGGGGATCAGGAATCAGAATATATTGGCTCAAATGGCACGTTCCCTGTATGTAGTCGGGGATTTGTGCATTGCCGTGTGTTTTCATCATTTCCTGAGCGGAAGGAAAGGACAAGGAAGTGTGGGGAAGTAGAATTAGAAGGGTGGGAAAAATAACAGCACAAAACAAAAATAAACAACAGGTAAGTTAAACTCACAAGTAGTTCAACTTGCCTGTGAATGAACCTAAAGCTCTTTACCACATTGGATAAGAAACTTTAGTATGTCTCTGAGTTTCAGTCGTCCAAACACAGTTTCGTCTATATAAGGACGGCTGAAGACTCGAAATCGCAATTGTGCTTCCGCTGGACAGTTGCATATAAGGTTCCGTAGTCGGATTCACAAAGATCACATGAAAAAGACTCAGCGCGCTGAATAGTTACCATGTGATAATTGAGTTTGCAGTGGCCGGTTAAAGCCCTGGTCAGCACGCCGCAGTGGAGCTTCTAAAAATGTAAGAGATTTTTCGAAACCACTGGGCATGGTTGTTCTAGAAACGCTTTTGTTTGGCGACACGTTAGTAGATTCCTCCAATAATTGCGGTGCTCGGACGAAGCCCAGGACCATATTTTTTCCCTTATCCAACTTGTCGAAATTGGCAGCGTGAGCTCAGGACCAACGAAGTCAATCGCTAAACCTGCCCTGGCCAATTCGTCAGCCCATTCAGTTCCAGTAATACCGCAATGTCCGGGCACCCAGACAAGGTAGATAGTGTTGACAATGCTTAGTTCTTCGATTTGGGTTCGGCACGCGATCACTAGCTTGGACCGGGATTTGTCTGAGCTAAGGGCCTTGATTGCAGCCTGACTATCGGAGCAGAAGTTTATAACTCTGCCGGACAAACTCAGATGAAGGGCCGATTGCACCCCGCACATAATCGCAAAGATTTCTGCTTGGAATACAGTACAGTATCTACCTAGTGAGTGAGATTGTTCCAATCTCATTTCACGACAGTAGACACCAGCACCGGCACGTCCCTCCATCAGAGAACCGTCAGTGTAACAGACTACTTGCGTTTGTTGTTGTCTTTCCATAAAGCCAGACAACCACTCCTCTCGAGAGGGAATCTTCACATGGAATGTCCTGTAAGGAAAACTACAAGTGAGTGTAATGTCGCTGGGAGCAAGAATATCTTCACCCCATGTAACCATTTGTGACCACAATCGTGTATGACTGATAGCAAGATCTAATCATGTTCCAAAGCCCAGTAACCAGCAGTCTGTATGCACATGATAGTGCTTCTTGTTTTAAGTGTATGTGTAATGGTTTAATATTTAAAAGTGCCTCAAGAGCAGCAGTCGGAGTCGTGGTGAAAGCACCAGTCAACGCCATGAGCGCCATTCTTTGCAGATGGTTTAGCTTTGACTGGACTGTTACCACCTCTCCCCTCTGCCACCACACAAGGCATCCGTATGACAGTATTGGACGTACAATTGTCGTGTAAATCCACTTGAGTACACTCAGGTTTTTTTACGCGGGGGATACAGGCCGCCTAAATGAAAACCGCGTAAATTTCAAAATGCGCGCATTTCAAAATCCGCGTAAATGACAACCGCGTAAATTTCAAAATTCGCCTAAATGAAAACCGCGTGAATTTTAAAATCCGCGTAAAAAAACCGCGTACAAAATGCCGCGTAAAAAAAACCGCGTAAAAAACCTGAGTGTACTATGGTTCTAAATTTTCATAATTTTCCCTAGCCAGTATCCTCTAGCTAATTGAATGTCGTTAAAATGTAAAAATGAAAATGTGACTACATATAGTCGTAATAAAAAAGGAAAAGAAACAAAGAATTAGATTCAGCTTTCCAAATTAACGTTTTAGAATAGTGGTTCCAAGAATATATACGACAGTTAGAAAGTCTTACGATTTTCTGAGAAATAGAGGGGGTCCGAATCATCCCCACTGCGAAACCAATACATCGTTCAATTGAAATTCGGTAGCAATCATTGTGAATACTATACCCTTCATTTAAGACTAAGATTAAGAAACAGGTGTGAATCTAATTTCGGAACTTGGCCATTTCTTCGGATCTTGCGGAATCCTCAACGGTTCTCAATGTGGTCAAAGAGACTTTGATTTCCAATTAGTGATCTGGACCAACAAATGCAAGCAATTTACAACTCATTTCAATTAGTTTTGCATCGTATAGATTATACCGGTTTGTATGGAAATTTCGCATGCAACCCATAGCACAGAAACCGGAACTACGATTCTAATGGACTGTAATAGCAGGCAATAGGAACGCTGTTACTTTCATTTGAGACTAAATTTGAGAAAATCGAGTCCTATATTTCCAAGAAGCAGATATGAATCCATTTCAGGAACTTAGCCATATTCTCGAGGCTTCCGGTTCCGCCGATGGTTCCCAAAGTTGTCAATGTGGGTTTGATTGGACATCATTGAGCTGAAACAATAAATCCAACGAATTTTGAGCACATTTAATTTTGTATCTTTTAGATAACATGCTGATGCCGATTTATATAGGAATTTAATGCGTGACCACACGCTTCAACCCGTAACTCCGGAACCGGAAGTCGGAATTAAATGAAATTCAATAGCATGGGAGCGTTGTACCGGTCATTTGAGACTAAGTTTGGTAAAATCGGTTCGGCTATCTCAGAGTAACCGATGTACATGTGTTGGTCACATACACACATACGCACACACACAGACATTTGCCGAAGTCAACGAACTGAGTCGAATAGACTTTTTATAGGAGAAACGCAAAAATTAAGCAGTAAAAAATTAAATCCTGCGTACGTCACTGGAGAAATCAATTTTGAATATGCATACTGTGAAAATTTCAATGCAATCAAAAATCATTTGTTTGAGTTACATTTCCGGTCAGCTCAAAAAACGTGCTCTATTACTAAGGAGAAAAAAATTGGTTTAAACCCGTCTTTATGTATGAAGGGCACAAAACCCAACTATAATTAGCCCAGGTGTTTACGTTTCGACTTCGTCTGGAAATACTATTTGTGAACACACTAAACGACATCTAACTTACGATGCCCCGTAAGCGAAGAGGTTCTGTTTGCTGATGAGACATACTGAAATCGAACTTTGTTTTCAGCTAAGCATGATTTCGCAAAGAGTTAAAAAACTATTTCAAACTTGCTGGGGGCATGGTAAAGTGAATTGTTTCACAATGCTCGTTATACACAGCCATCATCTGGTTAAGTGGTCCGAATTTAGCGTAATCTGTACGGTGATGACCTATCGCGAACAAATTTCTATTGGGTAATTGACGAGTAGGAGCATATAAATTTAATTTTGACAATATGTAAAATGAGTCAGCCATGACGATATCGTTTAGGAACGAAATCATAGCATAGTTCCGACGTTCTTTCGATGTTTGAATATCTATCAACATACAACGTGCTTCATAAGATGGAAGAGGGAATGCTGTCCATCTTAGCTTGCGTAGTGCATATAATAGAAACTGCTTTTAAAGTGACTAAATTCTCACTTCGTGTTTTGCCTTTCTCATATAGAATGGTTATGGAATCGCTCCAAACATCGATTTTTTTATTCACATATACCATTCGACTCAGTTTGTCGCGATCGGAAAATGTCTGTGTGTATGTATGTATGTGTATATGTGGAAAAAAATGTCACCTCTGTTTCTCAGAGATAGCTGGACCGATTTTCACAAGCTTAGTCTTAAATGAAAGGTACAACCTTCCCATCGACTGATAATTAATTTTTTGTTGATCGGGATTCCGGTTCCGGAGTTACGGGTTGAAGAGTGCGGTCACACAGCAAATTCCCATATAAACTGGTACCACCATGATATCCAAATGATGCAATAAATATTAAAATGTATGCAACAATACTTGGATTTGCTGGTCTAGATCACTAATGGCCAATTGAAGTAGCTTTGACCACATTGGCCACCTATGACGGTTCTTGATGCTCTCTGGGAACTTTCCAAATTTCTAAGTTAATGTCCCGTCTCTTTCTCAGAGAATTCTTGATCGATTTGAACAAACTTGATTTCAAATGAAAGAAATGACACTGCCATTATCTGCTATTAATTTGATTCAAATCTGACTATTGGTTCTGGAGTTATAGCTTGATTACACGGTCACAAAGCAATTTTCCATATAAACCATTACCTCAGAGGTTCAAAATCTACTGAAATGGACATAAAACAACTTCGATTTGCATATCTAGATCACTGATGGCCAATTAAAGATTCTTTGAAGTTATTGTACACCATCGACAATTTCGGAAGTCCCGCGTCTCGGGTATATTCCAGAATCAAAATCATATCGCTGAACCATTTTCACAAACCAAGTATCGAATAGAAGGTATAAAATGCGGTTGGTTGCACCTCCGATCAACCCTCATCTGACACCCCCCCCCATTCGAAGCCTCGTTGGCCATATTGACCACAATCAAAGGTTCCGGCAGTCCCGGGAAAAATAACCGTCTTTTAAACAATATATACGCGAACGGAGGTTTTAGTGGAATGTACGTAATGTTTCAAAGGTTTTCTTCCATTTAATTCCACTATGTTTCAAAACATAGTGGAATTAAATGGAAGAAAACCTTTGAAACGTCTTTTAAAATTACCAAATTCACATCAGTTTCTCGGAGATGGTTCGATTTTCACAAAATAGGTCTCAAATGAAAGGGATATCATCCCCATAGATAGCCATACAAATTCGTATGGATCGGTTATATGATTCCCGAAATATAGACTGAATCGTCTGGTCACATATGAAATTCCCATATAAGCCGCAACAAAAAGTTTGGTTTCAAAGGGGGGACCACATGAAATTAAAAATCGAATTCGTATTTTTGATGCCAAATGTCTTTGAAATGCATGAAACGTCAAGATTTGATGTCATCTCGAAAAAAAAAATGTACAAAAATCGACTTTTTAGGATTTTGTACCTTTTTGCCTTTTGATTTTATAGCCTTTCGTTAGAAGAAAGGCAAAACACTAAATGCTAGGAACATTTAATAAAAATTGATTAAAGGATACTAGACATATATGCACGAGAAAGTGATAAAATTTGATATTAATGATATGCTTTAGAACCTCAATTTCTGGTATTCGGACTAACATCGCAAAGAAAGCGCCAAGTTTAAATATGGTTGAGTTTTTGAATCAAAAAAATTCAAAAATGTCCAGGCTGCGGGTAGCAGCACAGCGGGGCAAGTGCCACCTTCGACAAAAGAAAATCACTAGCGCTCTGGGTATGTGACCTGGAGGTTTCATGTCCTTGGAATGAAAAGTTAAAGAAAGCAATAAAATATTATTTCTTAGTGATCTATTAATGCAAAAATCGTCAAAATTAATTATAGGACTATTTGTCATGTTATATAGCGCCATCGTTTGGAGTAAAGGGCGAACACGAAATTATTGCGACACATTCAACAGGGCACAACTTTTTTACCATTGGGTAAAAATCAACCAAATTTTGCACACTTTCTCATTGATGTGTATTGTTTACATGCTGTCAAACTCGAAGTCGTGTTTTTCGATTCATCGAAAATGGAGGTGAACCAACGCGAGTCGAGAGAACAAATTCTTTCCAAACACCTGGAATTTCCTGACCTGTCGCACCGTCAGTTGGAAAAATGTTCAACATTCACCATTCAACCGTCTCCAGAGTGTTGAAGCGGTTCCAGGAGCGGTTGACGTTGGACCACGGCAAAGGAGCTGGAAGAAAACCGGGACCGGAGAGCAAAAAGACGGAGGGAAAGGTGAAGCGGATGATTAAAGCAAATCCCAACGTCTCAAGCCGTGATTTGACTAAAAAGATCGGCATGTCGCAGAGCTACGTCCAGAATGCAAAGAAGAGAGTTGGACTACATACATACAAGGTACAGAACTTCCCAAACCGTGATGAGCGGCAACAATCGACGGCTAAAACTCGGGCACGGAAGCTCTACGAGAAGATGCTGACAAAATATGGCTGCTGTGTGATGGACGACGAAACGTATATAAACACCGATTTTAAGCAAATTCCGGGGTTGGAGTTTTTCACCGGCAAGAGCAAGTTCTATGTGGACGACAAATTTTAGAAGAAGAAAATGTCGAAATTTGCGTCCAAATATCTCATTTGGCAGGCCATCTGCTCTTGCGGACTGAGGAGTGAGCCTTTCGTGACAAAGGGCACAGTAAATGGCGGGATCTACAAATCTGAGTGCCTCGAGAAGCGCCTTTTGCCGTTCTTGCAGCAGCACGACGAAGCTCCGCTATTTTGGCCAGATTTGGCATCATGCCACTATTCTAAAAGTGTCCTGGAGTGGTATGAGGCCAATTCTGTCCATTTTGTTCCAAAGGACATGAATCCGCCAAACTGTCCGGAGTTGCGCCCGGTGGAGCAGTAACGGGCAATGATGAAGCGGGAACTTCGGAACAGCAAGAAGACAGTCAAAGACGAGAACGACATGTTAAGAAAATGGAAAAAAACTGAGAAACTGGTACCGGATGACACTGTAAAGACTTTGATGGAGGGCATCGAGCGAAAATGCGTTCAATTTTACACTCAAGGCTCCATCGATTAACTTTTCTTTTGATTTTTGAAGTAAATATATGTATAAAACTACCCTAAAATTTTGGTTTGATTTTGAGCATTATAAGAAAATTGGCATGACATTTTCGGTGTCGCAATAATTTCGTGTTCGCCCTTTATGTCTTTGAAACATTTGTAAATATCGAATCAATCAACTTTGCTAAGGAAAGTTTTACTCAGCGATGCTTCTCTGAAAAGATAGAAGTAATCTAAAATTGTCTACATCAAAACCAAAGCTGTCAAAATACACCCAGGTTTTTTACGCGGGGGATACGTACCGCGTAAAAAACCGCGTTCATTGGAAAATTTGCGTAAAAAACCGCGTTAATTCGAAAATCCGCGTAAAAAACCGCGTTCATTTGAAAATCCGCGTAAAAAAACTCTCAGAAGATTTAATATTTTTAATATTTAATATTAATATTTTTGAAACTTTTTTTTTGCATGGATTTCGCAATTAAAGCGGTTTTTGCGAAAATGTTCTAAGTCCTTTTGAATGCAAACGACTTAGACTTTATCCTGAAAACAAAATTCTAAGTCCTTTTAATTGCAAAGAATATAGAAGAATTTTGGCAGTCTTATTTTTCGCGGATTTCGCAATTAACACGGTTTGTGCAAAAAATATTCTAAGTCCTTTTGAACGCAAAAGACTTAGAAGATTTTTGGAAAGATGGAAGAGACGGGTCTGGAATCCTTATGGCCAGCACCTCAACAATATGGATATTTTCAGAATGGTCTTGACGAGTAGGTGCCAGAAATTGATTTTTGGCGCCATTTTTAAAATCAAAGATTCCGACTTCCGGTTTAGCGAAATTCGCTGCAACCCAATCAATATGGATATTTTCGGAATGGTCTCGAAGAGTAGGTGCTAGAAATTGATTTTTGATGCCATTTTGAAATTGAAGATGGCGACTTCCGGGTTAGCGAAAATCGTTGTACCCTTTCAATATGGGTATTTTCGGAATGGTCTTGAAGAGTAGGCACCAGAAATTTATGCTTGATGCTATTTTTAAATCCAAGATGGCGACTTCCGGTTTAGCAAAATTCGCTATAACCCATGCGATATAGATACTTTCGAAATGGTCTTTACGAGTAGGTGCCAGAAATTTATGTTTGATAGCATTTTGAAATCCAAGATGGCGACTTCCGGTTTACTAAAATTCGCTATAACCCAAGCAATATGGGTATTTTCGGAATGTTCTTGACGAGTAAGTGCCAGAAATAAATAAATAAATAAATCTGCACCTTCATCGCAACGTTTTCCATGAAAAATTGATTTTTGACGCCATTTTGAAATCCAAGATGGCGACATCCGGCTTAGCGAGATTCTCTACAACTCAATCAGTAGGAGTATTTTCTGAATAGTTTTGACGAGTAGGAGACAAACGTCGATGTTTGGCGTCATTTTGAAATTCTAGATGGCGACTTCCGGTTCACCGAAATTCCCGCATGAAAAATCTGGGTAATCATCCAAAACATCCTCGAATATAAGATCTAATCATAAACCAGCGAATGCAAAATATTTTTATGTGTTCATCCAGAACAGTGCGGTGAGAATGGAAGTATGAAAAGAAAGAGACGTATGTGGTGTGAGTTGGGGGTTTGAATTGATTCAAATTAAACACATTGCTTAAATTCAAGTAAATTTAACTATTTAATTTAAACTATTTGCATTACAACTTCAACTTTTATAAATACCCAAACTGATTGGATGATAGCGAATTTCGCGAAACCGGAAATCGCCATCTTAGATTTCAAAATGGCGTCAAAAATCAATTTCTGGTACCTACTCTTCAGGACCATTCCGAAAATACCCATATTGTTAAGGTGTGGGCCATAAGGAGTCTTCCAGACCCGTCTCTTTCATCTTCCCAGAAAATCTTCAAAAGGACTTTTTTTTTGCTAAAACCGTGTTAATGGCGAAATCCGCGCAAAATAAAAACTGCCAAAATTCTTCTAAGTTCCTTGCATCTAAAAGGACTTAGAATTTTTTTTCAGAAAAAAGTCTGTCTTTTGCATTCAAAAGGACTTAGCATATTTTTGCAAAAACCGCGTTAATTGGAAAATCCGCGTAAAAAAACCTCGTAAAAAACCGCGTAAAAAACATGAGTGCATGGCTAAATTTTATCCGAGATACTTTATCGAATACTGTAAACCGACAAAATACATATTCAAAGCCCTAGCAGAACAGAACGTTCGTCGAAAGTAGCTTTCTGCTCCACTGTGAGCCGGGTACTCTGTCAGCTACAAGATGCTTTAGCAGTTTTGGACGTGGATCTTGAGCTTGAGCACCTTTGATGTTTCGGTTTTCGTGTTTTTGACTCACCCTACTATTAACCCTCTCATGCCCAACTTTTTACTAGTGCATGTAGGGTCTCAAAACGCTTTTTCCTTGAAAACGGTGAGATCGGGAAACACGAAAAATCTATTTTCATAAAGATAGGCGCTTCCCTTGCAGTGCTAAAAGCTGGTCAATTTTTACCTTCCATTGCTCAATATAATTCTCCAAGAATATTTACAATAGTCCAATTGCATGGAAAACGTAGCCAAAGACAGTCCAAATTGATAAGTTTTATCAGTTTTAAATAATATTGCATCTTAACGACGATATATGAAAAAATCAACGAAAACTATCTTTGGCAGCACTGATTTATAGGAATCCAATCAGACTAATTGCAATAACTTCCCTTCTAGAGCTGTTATTACTGCTCTAACTTGTAACTGTTATTACTGAAATGAAAGGCAATAGTCACATTGATTAGTCTTACTTATTTTTGTGAGAAAATCTTGCCTCCATCAAAAGTTAAAGCTGTTTAAAAACATTGTTGTCCACAAACAACATGGGCATGAATGGGTTAAGAAGCAAATAAGGCAGAGATCCTTCATCCGATCCCCGCTTACTGTATCTTCAATTCAATATCCCTCCAAAACTATGCTTGGTGGTATTCTAGGATGCCACTAAGTATCGATTTCAAAGAACATTGCAATTCCATGAAAATCAAATCTGAAAAGGTACCTGGGTACCCTGTCTGACACATAACGCTTTACATAATATTATATTACAATTTCAATGAATCAGACAAAACATTTATTTTTACGAATCGGTTGTTTTAGTTGACGATTTTTAAAGCTTGTTCTTCAATTCATTTTCCATTTGGTCTGCTAATTAGGAATTATGCTTTCAAAGCAGTTAAGCTTCCGATATAACATCGTCACAATCACGTCAATAAACGGAGGCAATGTTTACCAATATGGCACCGTTGTTTAACATTCCCTGGAAGCTGATTGTTATTAGAAAAATAAAAATTGAACATGGCAGTGTCTTGTAGTACTTACTGTTCCTAATTTGAGTCAATAGTCGTACCTTGTACCGATTTTCATTTCATCAAATAGGAAATAAATGTCATTCCTACAGTCGCATCCCATTCCTTGGTTTAGCTTGTATCGTCGGGGGTGTCCTGTGGGCCAATATAACATACAGTAGAAAGACTCGAGTTTCGAACAACCCCACCGTTGTCGAACCGTTGAAGCCTGGTTCGGAAAATCTGTCCGACCATAGATTACTTGGGTATTGAGCCACCACGTCAGACTTTTAAATAATTGATGGCACTTGCCAATTCCCGAGACGGGTGGTGGCAATGGTGTGGCTATGGTTCAAATGTCCATCTACCGAACATGGAGGATAGGTCGCTTTTTCTTCTAATGCGGTTGCTTTCATAAAGTTCTGGTGGTGGGAAAAGCCGCGACTGTACAGAACTTTCATAAGTAGGTCAACCGTATATGGGTCTCGGTGATTTCCGTACGCGAGAATAAAATTTTCTATTAGGTGTCAGTGGCGTAAAGTCAAATACTATAACTTTGATGTATTATTTACACCAATTATTAGTGCACGTGGCAGTAGTTTAGCCCCCACTCCTCGAACAAAGCACCCAGAAAACTTACATGGTTCGAAATAGACCATCGGAATAAATATTCCCACGCTCTTACCTGTTCGACGCTGTAAATTTCCATATTGGCTTCATTTTCCAGCCATTGTTGTCGGTAAATAGAGTTCGATCGTTTCTTGATATTCCGATGGCAGCAGTAGCAAACGAAACAAACAACGGTGATTACCACTGACAGCATGGCCCTGTGAAAAAAAAGAATGGGAACAAAAGTCCTTATGAATAATTTGAAGTTCGTATTATCTCGAGAAAGTCACTGTTTGGTTTGAGCTATTATTAGGTCGCTTTGTTTTTTTTCTACTCTTCCTAGAACAAAGGTAATTTTTGTAATGGTTCTAATGGCATTATCAACGCTTTCTGACGTCATAACGGTGCGGTCTTCTCGCCAGCGAATTTCTTAGTATCAAACAAAACGTGGGGAGAAATAGAATCCATGCGATTAGACACCGTGAACGGTATAGGTTCATCATATCTCAGACGCCATCATAATCATCTTAAAAGCATAATTGATACAGAGAAGCTAATGAATGCACTATATAAATTGATATGAAAGTTTCTCGTGTGCATGTTACAATCCTCTTTCGAAACGCGTGCCTTTCGTAAAGAAACGTAATCAGAATGAATGTCACCGACAGACCAAAACTAAAACAATTTAAAAAATGGGAATGCCAAGCGCTAGTGCTGGCGAAATGTCACAGTATTCAAACAAAAACTACTCCCCGTGATGGAGCAAAATGAGGAGCGCCCTGCTTGGTTTTTGATGAGGCAAAAACGTGCCACTGATTATTGTTTTCCAGTTCGTGTGCAGTTAAAAAATATTCCACCATATTTCAACAACGTAATATGAGATCTCTTTCGCTGTGGATGTCAACCGAGTTTATGGTCTCGTGATTCGTGTTGATTAAAATGTATCCTTGAAAATAGATCAATCACTAGATACCTCAAGGTCATTAACGTGACATACCTGCGAGTTAATTATAATATTTTATTACAAGGAACATAGTTCCTATTATTTTACTGTATCACGAATGAGGCGTTGGAATTATGACCCCTACCAGCAAGAAATATCTCGACTACCAAAAAAATACTCGTGGCAGAAATGTTTAACGGAACGGTGGTAAGGCGAATCCCTTCTACCTTTCTACACCCACAAGCATATATAGAACACAAAGAATTATTGCCGCACAGTAGTTAGCAAGAATGATCTTTAATAACCACAAATGTACCGCTCTCCCAATCCGTACCACAGCTTTCCTCCAAACTCAGCCTACATTTGCAGTTATCACAGTATCGGAATCAGGGCGGAAATAGCGAGTTTTTCCACACCTACCTAGAAGGACAAGCTAAGGAACGGGTGTCGAGTCTTGTTTGGCGGATATGATCGCCGTCGTACATACATCCGCTTTGTAGTATGTTGTCACAAATGTGTCAACCCAGTGTCTTTCGAGTGATAAATGCTGCGCTATCTACGTAACAGGTCTACCACTTTACAAATTGGAGTTGGCTTGAGCCTTTCGCTAGTGTTTGTGGTTTCAAGTTCCTACTTATATTATTCATCTAAAAAAACAAGACCAAGATGAAGTTTCACTTGAATCGAACCCGTTGCTTCGTGCTGGTTGGCGCCATCACTTAAAACTAAACTCCATCTAAACCAGAAAAATAAAGAAATGAGTCACGCGATGCCGGGTGTGTCTTCCCGGTTTTGCAAGAGATGTGATAATTTCTTTTACGTCGCAACGCGAAATCAAGGCTCATAGTGTTTACGATTACCAACGCCATTCTTTTCCGTTCCGGGAAAACACGTATCCTTTCGTGTGTTGTATGTAGTCTTCGTTGTCATCGTTGTTGTCAGCACCGGGAAGATTGTCACTGTTTTCAGCTGCTCGCGAGAAACTAGAATAAATCATAACCGATTGGGTGGATCCTGTTAGGCAGCATTTAGGGACTAGTCCATTGCCGCCGCTATATGTATCTGCTTCTTTTGACGCCTGATGAGTAATTGTTTGACTAATGGCACCACATGTAGGTACATTCGACCGTGAGGCAATTGAGTGTGTGGAGTGAAATCACATCAAATTCTAGCTATGTTCTTATTATATGGCGTTTTGTGCAATTTGCTAGTAGGACATCCAAATCCAAATAGTACCTTAGGGAAAATTTGTTCAGATTTATATTCAGAGCCCTTCTTCCCTCCTCTAGGTTGATAGGTTTCACGGTATTTCAAACATTATCAAGCACACAGAACCTCTGACAAACTGTTGGTTTAAGATGGTTATTGCATTACGCCTCGATAGTAGTGTATCGAGAAATACCAGAGGGTTTTCTGGGCCTTTTTCATGTTTTGTGTTTTTTCATATTTTGCACCAGCCCAATCTAACGATCAACCATTAGCCTGTGTACGCTGGCGTGGTCGACTGGCGGGTCGACGTGAATTGACTTTTGCTGTGGACCGTTCTTGCAAACATTGTTCCTCAGTTTAGTGGCAGTGTTGGCGGACACGGTTCGCAGTGGGGGTCATTGTGGGTCGATTTATCGGTCGGTTTCGTCATCCTGCACAGACTAATTGAAGAATTATACATGTTGAAACCTATTAGTGGTCGTTTAGTAATAATTGTATTTTAAGTACTAGTGTGCAATTGTTATGTGCTAGTCGTATGTCTATTTGTATATGTGTTCGTCTGAGTTTTTGTGACAGCTGGGTCAGCGAATGGATTTAGGACTAACGTATATCATAGAATAGGGGGTAATCCTTTTAAGGATTCGTTGCCCACTATTACTATATCTTAAATTGGATTCATACTAACACTCACTAACACCATTAATTGCATATTCTCTCATATACTCACAGTCTCTTTCGTTCCAAACGTACAAACGCTCGTGGCCTTCGCGATAACACAAACGTGGTAACAAACGCGAGCATGCAATTGCAATCATCCACACATACCTACGGCCATGATCTGGTGATTAAGTGAACGTTTTGGCATCTATAAATTGAAAAAGGCGGTCTCGAACATTAACCCACGGTTCGCGCGATCATGAATCCAACATACTCGAATATGCAAATGATAACGCTCGCACCACTGCGTCCGCGATCTCGCAAACATGAAAACATCTCGGTGATTGAGTGAACGTTTTAACACTTATAAGCTTCAAAACTTATGATCGTGGTCTCAAGCGCGGACCTACAAACACATGTGTGCGGGTGATCATAAATCGGTCACGTCCGAAAGTTCGTTATCCTTGCCCAAGTTGCATAGGTCCATGCCTTCAGTTGGACCAATCGAAGAAATGTCGCTCATATCCACCAAACAACACGTTCCATGACGAGGTGATCGGGAACTTTGGTGGTATGTTCTAGTATTCAGCACGTTAACATACAAACGCTTAAGATTTTTGCGATTATCCACGCTCTACAAAGCCCGCAGTCTCGCAAACATGAAAACAGCAAGGTGATTAAGTGAATGTTTTAGCACGAATTAACTTATAAATGCGGTCTCATTCGGGAACATACAAACGCTCATGTTCGCGCGATTATGCATCGGTCACGTCCGGAAAACTTTTCCTATGAACTTAGCGTCCTAGGTACATGCGTCCAGTTGGACCAATAAATAAAGGACGCTCATATTCACTAGACAGTATGTTCCGTGGCGACTTGACCCGGAACTCTTGTGATATGGGGAAATTTACTCTCTTCTAGCATCTGTATCAAACACTAAAAATTAGGCATCAGTTTCACGGTCATCAATTCAAGAATTCACGTGAATATTCGAACTGCCACACGGTTATAAAATCGAATTTATGCACGCGAAGTTACATGCACGCTAGCGCAAGCCACAAGTACATTAACATACAAAAGGATTAAACACCGGTGACTAAGCGAACGTTTTAGCAGTTATAAAATTACAAACGCGGTCTTAGGAGTGAACCAACAAACGCCCGTGTTCGCGCGATCATAAGTCGTTTACGTTCGGAAGCTCCTACTCTCGGCCTTAGCAACCTAGATCCCTGCCTTCGGTAGGACCTAGCAGAAGAAAATAACGCTCATATCCACCAAACAATGCGTCCCATGGCGACATAACCGATAACTCTAGTGATATGGGAAAACTTACTCTCTTCTAGCATCCGAACCGTATACTGATACGGTGAAGACCCGATTTTATCAGCATCCAATTTTATCAGCCCCCGATTTCGTCTACCCCTATTTTATCAGCTTTTTGACCCGGTTTTATCAGCCTTATATGAAAATTGATAGTTTGTAGTTTGATGGGCTCTAGCAGACGAACCAAATTGATTTGGAGTAAATCCTTTCTTGAGCATATTTTTCTTATCTTAGAGATTCGAAATATGAAAAAAATATTTTGTTCTTTACATTTCGCACTGTCAGGCCCCCGTAAGGAAAATTTAAACTAAGTAATCAGAAATGGTTATGAGGCTATATCTAGGGACTAAAAGAAAATATTTTAAGAGCATCAGTTTATTAAAAAGAAAGAAAAATATATGTCAGTTTTATCAGTATAAAATTCACCAAACTGATAAAAACGGGTCTTTACTGTAATTGAGTATCAGATTCGCGGTCCGCGCGAGTTTACATACACGTTAGCACACTCGACATACACATGTCCACGCGATCGAACACGTTAACTTATAAACGCCCGAGCCCTTCGCGATAATACACATCCATGATACCGAAAAACACTCCGATGATTTAATGAATGCTATAGCATATATAATCTGCTTATCACGTTCTCAGGTACGTACAAATAAAGTCTCCACGCCTGCACTTCTGGGTCGTACACTCAATATCACGATCAGAATCACGGCCCGCTCCAATTGGCCTAAAGCAAGTGTTTTAGTGGGTGTCATTTCCCGTCTCGTCTGCAATTGTAGTGATTCTGACGGGGAGCCCTTCGGAGAACCCAGCTCTACGGCTCCAGTAGGACAACTCTCGAAAAAAAGTAAAAAAAGCATTATTTTTTTTCAAATATTTATAGAATACATAATTTAAATAACAACAAAAAATATTTCGAATTTTTTTCAGGTCAGCTCATGCCAAATCTCAAAATATATTATTTAATATTAATTCCTAAAAGGGAAAATTGGATTAACCTAATTTGCGCATTAAGGGCACATAACTTTACTTCAATTAAGTTTGATTTTTTTGTGTTTCGAATTCATCTCGTCAGTAACTAGCACCAACCGGGTGTCTAGTTAGACAATGTTTCTAAACTTGGATACTACCCAAGTTCGCACTAGTTGGATACAAAAAAATTTCAAACAGTTCACAAACGTCTAAGCAACTGACTTATCCTGGGTTATGTCCCGGGAAGCAAAAACAGAAGCTCTAGTTTGCTGACGAGGAGCCAAACGCCTGGCACTATACAATATTTTTTCCCAAAAGGGAAAATTGAATTAAACCAATTTGCGTATTAAGGGCACACAAACTAACTTAAATTGAGTTCGAAAAAAAAAATCAAACCTAATAATTAAACATTTAATAGTTATTATAATGAAAAATTTTCTATTTTATGATATTCAAAAGTTCAAAATCTCATAACTTGAAAAAAGTTAAAAGTTCAGTCCAATAAAAAAACGTGTCAATTATTTTTCACTAAAGAATGCAAGAAAATAATTGGAAGGAATTAACTTTTGGTTGTGAATCTGACGGGAAATGATCCCTTCATTTCCGTTATTTTGTTCAATGCAGTCTTCCAAAATGAACATCGAACACCATGTCCGCTCTAGTTCTGTGCTCATCCTACACCATCATTTCGTGTGCAAACTCGAACGCGCTAATGCGTACCAAAACACGAGCACATCTTCATCTGCACAACCGAACCTCATGTACGTACGCGGTGTTCGTACACACAGGTTCTTTATACTAGTTTTCTCTTTCTCTCATCCATCATCACTAGCATTGACTCATTCTGTTTTGTGTGTGCCGTTCTTATGTACGCACACGGTTTACGCACATGGTGTTTAAACCTAAGTTTGCCCATCGTTCGCTTGGGTTCGGTGTTCGATGCGAACCTGTACACAAAGGCAAAGCATGTTTGAGGTTGAACGCGTGCACGAAATTTTGTACACGGGTACAAACTTGTCCATGTTCATGGGAAGACTGGTTCAATATATATTTTTTAAATTCAATTTTGTTCGGATTATTTATTTTTGTTTTCTCTTGATATTTTTCATTTTATTTGCTCTATTCGACTGACTCATTTTATTGTTATTATTCATCTTCTTTGTTGTAATCATTTGGTTCAATATATCCGTTGAGTTATGTTTACTCATTTTATTCGTTTTAGTCATTTTATTTATTTTGTTCTTTTTAATCATTTTATTTGTACTACTCATGTTATTATTACTCATGGTATTCATGTTTTTTATTTTTATTGAATGTATTTATTTCACTCATTTCATTAAATACATTTTTCGGTCAGATTCATTTTATTAAGTTTTGCTCATTTTGTCGATATTATTCATTTTATAATTTTATTCATTTTGTTCAATATATTCATTAAGTTCAGGTTATTCATTTTACCAATATTCATGTTGTGCCGGTTATTATTACTAATATCGATTATTATGTTCATTAAAATAGTTTGTCCATTTTGGTATTTTTAGGCTTCTTGAAAACTTTTGTTCTTCTAGGATCTAATCGTAGTGCCTAATTCGCCTAAATTTTGCAATATTGCGAATAAAAGTCTCTTCTCACTGGTAGCTGCATTAAATCGCTAGCATTGGCTTGCTAGCTAAAAATCAGGCTCGATTTCAGTACCTTTCAGCAACTTCTTCTCTTGTGGGACATCGCGAGTTAGAAGTGGTTTTGCTATGAACACAAACGCTACTTCTAATTTTGTATAAGCGTCAATGTTGTGCCTAAGTCAAGTGCCTAATGCTGAGGCGACGAAGTCGAAACGTAAGTGTCTTGATTTACTATAGTTAGGTGCATAAATAGTTTTAACCTAATTTTCTCCTTAGAAAGTAAGGTAGCATATAATTATAATTGTTACTGGTTTTATTATGTCCTGATATTAGCTAAAAATAGATATAAGTAAATTCTAGGTAAAATGAGGAATTTTAAAATGGCACTTGCTTAATGAAAGGCTACCGACTCACCAACGTATCCATAAGTATCACGGAGTAGGGTCTAACAGTAGACAATGTGACATCGAAATTACTTTTTTTATCTAGCCATTCTAGTAAAACATGAAAGGCGAGTAAAACATCTTGTTTAATTGTTGGGGAGATAATTCGGGCAATGGAATAGAAAGTATTAAGGGGCATTACCATAGAAAGGCATGATACTGTACCTTGATGTGGTCCGGAGGCTTTTCCACCAAAGCAGTATTACAGTGATTATATCACAGAAACTTGAGATACGATTATTTTCTTTTTAGTTAAGCTACATTGTGATCAATTTTAGTACTTGATGACCTTTATTATCCACTGCCATGGTCAAATAATATACAATGTGGGTTTAGGGCCCCATTCCCTCTGGAGGTACCCTTCTTTTATTGTTATATTTTAAATAAGATCCATGCTAACACTCACTAACACAAATTGCTTATTCTCTCACATACAGTCACAAGCTCTCATTACAAACGTACAAACGTACAAAAGTGACCTTCGCGATAACACAAACCTGGTCACAAATGCGAACGCCCGCGATCTAGCCAACATTCAAACACCCCGGTAATTAAGTGAACGTTTGCACCTAAAAATTTACTAACGCGGCCACAAGCATCAATCCACCGCTCGCGCAATCATGAATCGGTCACGTCTAGTCTAGAAGTCTCTGCCCTTGATCCTAGCAGCCCAAACTCATGCCTTCAGTTGGACCAATAGAAATAAAAACTAGACAAGACATACACGCGCGATCATTGAAGAAAACGCGAACACGCGAATGGCCACACACTTAAAAAAATAATCTGTCCACGCGAAGTTACATACACACTAGCACACGCAACAAAAACGTCAACATACAAACGCTCGAGCCCTTCGCGATCGCCCACGCACAACCACACCCACGATCTCGCAAACCGGATAACACCCCGATGACTAAGTGAACGGTTTATAAGTAAATTCACAAACGCGGTCTCAAGAGTGAAGCTCCAAATGTCCGTGTTTGCGCGATCATCGGTTTGGTCCGGAAACCCCTATTCTCGCCCCTAGTAGCGTAAGTTCAGCCTTCAGGTGGACTAATCAAAAAGATGATGCTCATATCCACTAAACTACACGTTCCATGACATAAAAATCGAATTTATACACACAAAGTCACGTACACGCGACAAACAAACATACAAATGCTTGAACCCTTCGCGATCATTCACGCAACCTACACCCGCGCTCTCGCAGACATGATAACATCCCGGTGAAAATATGAACGTCGCGGCAGTTATAAACATTCATATGTGGTCTTAAGCATGGACCTACAGTCCCCTGCACTCGCGCGATCATGTATCGGTCACGTCCGGAAGTCTCTATCCTCGATTACAAAAGTCTAGGTCCATGCCTTCAATTTAATCAATTAAAAGAAAAGCTCTCATATCCACTGGACAACACGTTCCATGGCGACATGACCGGGAACTCTAGTGAAATGGAGTAACTCACTCCCTGTCAGAAAGTGAACCGTACACCGAAAACTAAATATCAGAATGACGGTCCGCGTGGCCATCCAAGAACACGCGAAAACGTGAATGTTCACAGGGTTACACAATCGAATTCATACACGCGAATTCACAATCACGTGAACACACGCGACAAACACGTCAACATACGAAGGCTTAAGCTCTTCGCCATCATCTACGCACACCTATGTTCGCAGTCGGACAAACTTTATAACAATCCGGTAACAATGTGAACGTTTTAGTACTTACGAAGTTACAAACGCGAACCCGCAAACGCGCGCGATCTTGAATCAGTCACGTCCGGAAATCTTTACCCTCTAACAACTTAGGTCCATACATTCAGCTATACCAATCAAAAAATAAAGCTCATATCCACTAGACAACACGTCCCATGACGACATGACTGCGAACTCTAGTGATATGGAATAACCCGCTTTCTGCTAGAATCTGAACCGTACACGAAAAATTAAGTATCAGATTCACGGTCCGCGCGCGGTCATTCTAGAACACACGCGAATGTGTCAAAGGCGAACAGTCCTAATATAGAATTTCTACACGCGAAGTTACAAGTTACGTTAGCACACACGACACACAAACGCACACGCGATCGAACACGTTAAGGTTGGACAGAGAAAGGGTAAAATTCGCAAACGAAAAAAGCAGTTTTTTTCCACACCGTATATCAGATCTTCATAAAAATCAATCAGCAGTACTCTAACAACATTCTACATACGCTGATTGATTTTTATGAAGATCTGACATACGGTGTGGAAAAAACTGCTTTTTTCGTTTGCGAATTTTGCGCATTCTCTGTCCAACCTTAACGTACAAATGCTTGATCCCTTCGCGATGATACACGCGATCGCGAGTCCCTACGCCCGCACATACCTGAATCGTACAATGAATATCACATTCAGAATCACGGCCCGCTACAATTGGCCTAAAGCAGTGTTTTATTGGGCGCCTCGTCTGCAATTGTAGTGTTTGGTTCTGGCGGGTAGCCCTTCCGAGAACCTAGCTCTATAGCTTCAGTAGGACAACTCTCGAAAAAAAATGAAAATATATTCTCAGTCGCATCGCTTGCTTGAGGCGAATCCTGACTATCCACGATCCATCCACAATCCAATCCGTGGTACTTACGGGAGTGTCATTGAGTCGGGGCCTTCCATTAAGTAAGTACCACATCAACACTTCCTTTCTCTTATCCCAAGTTACGGTAAAGATGGTCGTGGTCCGCAACGGTGGTTCTCAGGCAAATTCTCGCTTGGAGTGGATCAATTGTTATTCCCAAACAATGCTCCTCAAGTAGTTTGGCTGGAAATGAGAGTCATCAGTCTGCAAACCGTACCTACGCAACGCTACTCAAATTGTTTTCAGGCACAATCTTACAACTGTCGATACAAAGATATAAAATTTTGCTTTGATAAATCTACGTAGGGTGATGAGCCCATTTTTGCCATGTTTCTATTATCACCCTACCCATTTGAAGCAGTTGGTTAGAGCAGTGTCTGCCATCTTTGTTCAACGCATTCAGTCAAATGGTAGCGTAACAATAGGGGCTCTCGATTCGAGTTTTTGTTGCGCCTAAACACGAGAATTTCACTGTTTTCAGCGCATTTGTGTTATTATATTGGTTCTTAACAACGAAGCAAAGCTGTTGATGTCAATTTTTTCGCATTTGAATGATTGTAGGCCGAGAAATTAATGAATTAGTGAGGAACCCTGCTTAGTATGCTGAAAATAGGCTCTTTACCCTACTATGAAACATCAATAAAACCAAGTGTCATTTAGACTGGTACTTGGAGCATCAGACGACGCTAATTTCATTCCAACGTCTGTCTCAGGGATTTGGACCAACCTTAACATAAAACCGCCCACAAGAAACGTTCCCTCTACTGTCGCAACGTTTAATAAACGAATGGATTTGCTCCATATTCTGCACGCGATACTACAGTTCGCCGCCACTAATGGGATTAAACAATTTCGCTAATTTATATAATCCTTTTGTTGGGGAGTTATCATGAAACAGTGGACATCGTCGCCGGAAAGACCCGCCGTGGAACGTATCATATGTTTAGACATATAGTTAAAGTCGAGCGCTCTCGGAAGCCCTTAGAGTCACAACAAAACAAAGCACCGAAGAACAAATTTAATTTATTCCGCTTTTAATTTTCAGTATTAAACATATTTGCATACCAAATAGTCCTACCAAGCCGGAGCTACCTATCTTTTTTTTTCTGAAAAAGTACTTTTTTACTGTCTACTGGCAGCAACGTACTTCAGCCAACTGCCACAAAAACAACAACGACAACAACAATGACAGTGACACGAGGCTGCCTGAACACTTCACAGGTTGACAATGGGCAAAAGTTTACGCGATGCGATTGTGATCTGAACTAGCTACAAATTTTGTAATTTAGTTACCACGGCGAAATTATCAACAAACTGAAAAGTTTTACCCACGACACGGGGCAACACAACACAACGCGAACGAACTAGACGAAAAGCGCAGAATTCCGAGGCGGCTTTTTTAAATCGTCCGCCTGTGGTGCCACCGGTGAAGAGTGGCAATCACGGCGGCGGCAGCTGTCGGTCTTGCGTTGAACTCGGTACAGCCAGCGTTCGAGATATGGCGTGTAGGTACCGAGGAAGATAAAGATCGGCAAGCACTATCAAGACGGAGACGGGAGTTGAATTTACGGTTTACCTTATTGGGGCTAGATTACGTGCGCATATTGTTGAGGGAATAATTAGCGAAAATTCTTATCAGCATGTGTGTATGAGGGGTTCCTCTAAAATAAATTGAAACATTCAAAGTTGAACAATTGTCCAGACCGAACGAGTGTACGTGACAGAGAGATGCGTCCGAAACGATTGTATAAATTAAATTTGACGCGTGATGCATCTACTGAGAGGTACTCACCCGCCGAGCATAATGTTGACATTGCCGTGCAGATTCGCCCCCGGTCGCATGCTTTGCAATCCTTGATGGTTGTGACCGGAGCTACCACGAATGCTGTTAGTCGTCGTCGTCTGGTTAGTGTAGGCGTTGTAGTAGGAAACCGTCTGATTGCTGAAGCTATTGTGCGTGCTAACAGCAGCGATTACGGCCAATCTTTTCAAAGACATTTTTAGCTTTCGTAATCGGTGGGTGGTGGTTCGGTGCTTATTCAGCCGAGTGGGATATTGGTTAGTGCGGTCGCTGTTCTTTTACTCTTTAGTTGGTGGGCTTCTGGTTCCGAGTATAATTGAAGTTTGAATCTTCAACCAGCTCTGAAAGTAAAATAGATATGTGGCACAATGACGAAACATGTTGTGGTGAATAAATAATTGTTGGATTAGAAAGCAAATGTTGTTTCCTATTCGATGTGAGCGTGACATTGTCTTTAGTTCTCATTGCCGTACTTAATTTTTAATTACATAACATGCGTCTCCATTAAACCTGCTTGTGTTAAGGAATACTATGATAAATTGGCAACCGAAACTAATTTCTTTCTCAAAACGTTTACAATAAGGATCCGTTCCAAGAGTCCAACTACTTGCACATCGCCATTATAACTTATGGACAATCAATCAATCATTCCGGTGTCGCTACACCCTTCGTGGAATTAATCAGACCGTATCCCTTCCGTGTCCGTGTCAATGGATCCTTCATCCTAGGCGTGCTTTTACTCAATTAAAATTTACGTAACCGAATACGTTTTCGCTATGCTTTCGGGCACAACAATGACACGGCGAAACATTGAACTTTAGCCAATAATTTGTCCTGCTTGACTACACATCTCACTCGTGTTCGTTGAAGGAAGGACGAACCAGTTTTCCATTCCACCCTTCGTAAGGCCGATGCTCCCGGTATTGGCGGTTAGTCTCATCATCGTCACGTGGGTCAATTACCTAACCATGTCGCCAATTTAGGATTAGGTTTGTCCATAAATATCATCGTTTTTGCGAATGCAAAGATTTTTTCAAAAGTTTATTCATTATTTTATTCATGTTTATTTGCCTTTATTTCTGTCGGAGAGGTGACTCCACCATCTGGACTCTAGATACGGATCGGAACCAACGGCTTTGCCACCACTTCCTAATGAAAACGTGACCACATATTTTCAACTCAAAAAAAATCTCAATGGACTAAGTTGGGATTGAACCCAGATCCACTGGGGTGAGAAAAGGTGACGGTTACCGCTCAATCACTGGTGCCTTCCTGAGACAGAAAATATTTGAACGTTTGCCGTTCTTCAGTTGTTTTTACACAGCGAATTTTTTTTTTTGAAAAGGCCCAACCAAAAAAAAAGATTGATTTTAAAAGAATTTTCTTGGAGCAGCAAAGCAGAATGATGCTTCAGTGTTTTTGAATTTCGAATGAAAATAATGAAAAAAAAAAACGTTTTAATCCACCTGGTGGTGCAATTGTGCCTTTCTCATTTATCCAAACTACGATTCCATGGCTGGGTATGTTTAACATAATGGTGGGAATGTCTATTACATATTCAGTGCGATTTACACATACGTACAATGAATCGACAGCTTCGAACTTGAGTTGATATGTCGTCGCTGTTGTGCTATCTTATGACAAGCGCCATTTAGCACATTTCGAGAAAAACGATTTTTAAAGTTTGAGACCGAATATCTTGAAACTTATTAATGGTATAAACAATCCAAAGAAGACAATTGATGCTTCTATCTATTCTGTATTAATCTCTCAAATATTACGAAGATCGGGTGACTATGTTGCGAGTTTTTACTATGAATGTAAACAAAAGTCGCACTCACACGTGTCATAGACGTGTATTGATGACAAAATTTGTATGACGTGTCATAATCGTGCATGGAAAATTTTCCATGGAAAAAAATCATTAATTTTTAATTTTTATTCATATCTTTGGTTTTCTTTGGTCTATAAAGAATTGGTCGGATGCATTTTAATGGAAATGAGTCAGGGAATCTAGAAAAAAATAGTTATTTTTGGTTACAGTGTTGCCAAATATGCTACATTTCCAGTTTAAAACTTAAACTGTGTTTTTCTCACAACTCGTGTATTTTTCGTGTATCGATATGTCGACGCTGAAACACTTGAAATCAGCGGCGGATCCAGGAGGAGGGTTCGAAAGTTTGGACCCCACCAAAAATTTTCAACTTGTTAAGACATTTTAAATTAGTTTCTCAACTCAAACTCATTTCAAACTAAATTTTTCACTGGTTTTTCAGACCCACTAGGAAAATTTATTCTGGAGAAACTAGAAAATTTAATTCGGGTAGGAAGGTACATGATGAGCGAAGCGCGGTTTAGGAAAAAGTGGTGAGTTATGTGGGGGAGAGGTGGTACCCCTCACCGTATTCCCCTAATTACGCGCCTGTTAAAATTCAGAAAACTTATACAAGGCAAAAAAGGCCGGGATTAAGTTGACGATGTTCAGAGTGATTGCATAACCTTTCTATAGGAGAAAGGCAAAAACATCAACATTTTTTAAATTCTTTTCAACAAATGTATCTCAGATGGAACAAAAACCGGGCTAATTTTTTCATTATTTTAACAGAACTTATGTGTTATTATTTTTGCTATTTTGTTTATATATCTGATGAGGATACAGACGTAAGCCACTGATTTCATATGGTAATCGTCATGTATTCAACCCACGAATGGCAGCGAAATCTACTTAATAAAAGGTCAAGTTCCTTAGCGGGTGTAATACGTAGGCTTTGCTTTGCATTAACCATACTAGAAACTTCTAGCAGTCGCATCATAAAATTTAACAGCATGGAATGAAAAAGTTCTATGATAATTATATGAAATGTGTGGGCTAACGGAGTTTACTAGCGTGTACATTTTTTAACCCGTGTTTGTTGGGGCGTGTGAAAAAGTTTGAAATGGTGCTACTAGGATGTTCCAGGATGTAATGAGTTCGTTCTTGTTCCATTTAATTTGTAGAGATCCCGAGACTAAAAGGTGGAATTTTTGCCATCTGTTTCAACGAACCACGCAGTCAACTCTTAGCGTACGAGGCGAATTCAGACTTCGAGATCCTGGCTGAGCAGACAGTGATACCACAAATGTAACATTTTAAGTTATTATAAGAAAGATAAAAATATGTTTCAGTTTTGAAACTATTTCTGTATGGGCAAACAATGGAATTACCGCATATGAGAAATGCCAAACTAATTTACCACGATGTTTTTACGATTTTGTACAGTTATCAGTCATATTGATGCTTCAGTTAATTTTGGGGTCCTAATCCCTTTTACCCTAGATATCGTACATTTTGTTCGCTTGTAGATCTGATTCGGACAGAGGTAGATCGCAGTTTCTTTTTGTGTATTTTCTTGAAAGTTTTGCATTTATTTACAACGTATTTGAAATATATTGTTTTTTATATAGCCATTTTTGAGCAGCACAAATTGTGCAATATGGTTTTGCTAATATCATATTTATTAACCTGCCATGAGTCTCCTCCAATTTCACTTCAATGTTCAGTTAGTTAAGGAGGAGCTATTCATAAAATTGGAAAATATGTATCCTAATTGTGCGATTATTTGAGATTATTTTTTACATTTTACCGACATTCAATTAGCTAGAGATTATTGGGTAGGGATAGTTATGAAAATAAGAGCCATAGTACTCAAGTGAGAGCAAGGATGTGAAGTAAACAGATCGGAAAACTAGAAGTGACAGAACAGGTTTAATATCGTACGGGCTTAACTTTTGTCTTCTGCTAATGAGGGTCGAGCTTAGGCAGCATAACTACGAATCACCCAAGTTTACTAGCATGTGTCCTGGTATAGACAGACAAGTCCATCTTTACCGTGACCGTCGGTTGTCACAGTAAAGATGGACTTCTCTGTCTATACCGGGACACATGCTATAGTGAACTCGGATGATTCGTAGTTATGCTGCCTTAGCTCGACCCTCATTAGCAGAAGTCAAAAGTTAAGCCCGTACGATATTAAGCCTGTTCTAATTACCCTGCCACTTCTAGTTTTCCGATCTGTTTACTTCACATCCTTGCTCTCACTTAAGTACTATGGCTCCAATTTTCATAACTTTCCCTATCCTAGTAATCTCTAGCTAATTGAATGTCGTTAAAATGTAAAAAGAAAATGTGACTAACATAGGCGAAATAAAAAAGGAAAAAAATTGAGATTATTTTTTGGTGAGAGCAAGATCGCGCAACTTCTCTATACTAGCCAATTTGGATTGACTGGGACAGCTTATCTACTTTTCTCCTATGGTTACACGAAAAAATCCGTTTATAAATTCAAGAAGAATGTCACGATTTCGTGAACTAAACCGATTACGAAAATCGTGACTAAGTGCTTGAAATCATGAATAAAAAACCTCGAATTCATGAAACCCAAAAACTAGTTCACGCCAAAAATGCACAAGGCATACGGGATATGTTAAGTTTCTTTTACGATTCTTGTTCAATTTTGGGATAAACTTGTTTGTGTTATTTATATCAACTGAAAAAGCCGACAGTTAAGGGGTTATATACAAAGTTGAAACTCAAAAACTGGAAAAAAAATTATTGAATATTCTTAAAATACATGCTTTTAAAAATGTCTGTGCGAAATTTCATCCAGATCGGAGTTCTAGATTTTAAATTACAGTCGTTTGCAGTGCGCTGGTTCTTCCACGAATGAAGAAAACACGACTTTAAAGGCAATTATCTCGGTATGAAGTTTTTTGAAAAGTACCGTAGCGGTGAACGTGATATCTCTAAAACCATTCATCCGATTTTCATATTTTTTTTTGAATTATTTGTATTTATATTCTCGTGTACTTTTCAATTCTGTGCAATGATCTTTTTGTTTAAAATTTTGAACAGCACAAAGTTCAATTTTTTGGCAAACATGTTTTTTTTGTAAGAAAAATAAATTTCTATTGGGAAACCGATCCGTTCAAATACACCACAATACATTTTTCTTCAATAATTAAAAGATAAAGTTTTTGGATTTCTGTTGAGCGGTTCGGCTTGAAAAGCATTCACCGCAAACCTCTGCCAAAAAGCACGCTTCGGGAGATGGGCCGTAACTCCGACAACCTTGAATATTTTTATTTAATTCAACTTGTTTTTTTCTGTCTTCGATAGTGCTACCAACGAACTGTCGCTTTTTCAAATAAAATTTTCATTAAACACTTTTAAAAAATTACGAACTTAGCTCACTTTTTCGCCACAACTTTGTATATAACCCCTTAAATGGTGTTTATTATTGCTTGAAGTCGCAATTTTCGTCATTTCTTTTCACGTTGTTGTGATATCTTATTCATGAGAAAATTTATCGAATTTTTTGGCTGAGTAATGTTGTTTTTGTTCATGATTTCATGATATTAGTTACGACTTTCGTAATTGATATTCATGTTATCGTGATATTTTATTCATGACTATCGGATTTATCTGACAGAGTAATTTATATTCAAGTTAGCATTATATTTTATTCTTGAGTTTACTATGGAATTTGTCACGTGGAGTAATGTAACTCATGTCATGATATAAATAGTGTAATCATAATATTCATAATTTCTTTATCGTAATATGCTATTTTTGGGTTACTAACGGATTTTTTTCACGAAGCAACGTGACAATATGAGCTGGATCATGAAAGAGCCACCGATTCGCGCTACCTTGTTTTGTGATTCATTTTACGAACACGATTTGTGACTCTGTAATATATTTTGGACGCTCAGTGCAGTTTCTGTTTTTTCCGGACATCTCGCTGAACCTTATCAAATGAGTACCGATGTTCGAGGTCCTAACTGTTTGGTACATTTACTGCTTGTATCTATAGTGGTCGTTATATTTCAAGAAACAGGTCGCCGAGCAAAAGTAATTCCATAAATATTATCCAAATTTTATGAACTAGTTCACGTGAAAATTTCAAAACCATGTGCAGAGATGCATGTAATGGGAAATTATTAGTGATATCTTCAAATTGCACAATTGCACAAAACGCATGATAAATAATGTACTGAGAATTAAAAGCCAGTTCACAAATCCATGAATAACAGTTTCTGATTTGGCGAAATATTTCGCGAGCACGAATATACTATACTACGAATCATGAACCTATTCACGAAACCATGATTAATATTCTGAATTCTCTGAAACTGTTCACACGAAAATATTAAGGGGGCTTATGTGTTTTTTCTTTCCTAGAAAATCGTCCTCTTTCTTTTTACATGCATTGAAATATTTACATCTTCGGAATACATTTTTTAAACCGCCCCAACTAAGCCACCCTCCTGAAGTTGAAAAAAATGGTTTAAACTCTTTTGAACATTTTAATAGTATTTTTTCGAAACCATGTTTTCAAAGCCGGTAGCATGCCTCAAGAACCGCTTAATCAAACCTCTCACTCTTTTCCGCTTAAAAGCTAATTAATTTATTTAGTCTAACCAATCATTTTTGTAAAAATTTTATTGTAGGTTATATACATAGTTGTGGCGAAAAAGTGACTTTTTGATGCAATTAGACGAAGAAAAATATGTTGAAATACCCACCATTTTGTTTATAATTTGATTTTTCAAAATAGAGTCAAGGACTAGATAATTTAATGTGTTTTGAGACCCTTTTCGAATTTTAAATTTCCGATGAAGGCGCCTATTTTGGCATTGGCAACTTCAAATAGCCGGAGGGGAGTGGTGAAGGGGTTTTCCGTATGCAGCTAAATATTGTTATTCAGGACTAAAGTGTGTTTTGTAATAAGCAAAAAACCTCAATTCATTTCGCCTTCTTGTTTTCAAGAAAAAGAAATTTGAAAATGTGTCAGAGAACAGGGCATAAAACTCTTTTGCCCTCTTAAGATTATGCACAAAATTGCATATTTTATTACTACATCATGAAAGTGGAAACTTATTTTATGTTTTTGTGAATTATGAATCGTGACAAATACATTAGGAATCATGAATTAGTTCACGAGATATGAATGGATTCTATTCTTGTGAACCAATAATATTCCGAGTTTCGTGAAATAATTAACGAATATTCACACTTTTTTGCTTTGTGAACTATTCAATGAGCACGAACGGTAATTGCTTGTATACCAGGAATCAATGTTCACGAATCCATGAACATTATATTATGAGTCTGTGAACTATTTCTTGAGCACGAATGTTTAGTATATTAGTCGTGACTAATATACTAAGAATCTTGATCCCGTTCACGAAACCTTGACTAATATTCTGAGTTCTGTAAAATTGTTCACTTGAAAATATTAAGGGGGGCGTCTGGTGTAGAGGGCAAAAATAATCGATTCCTTTTTTATCAGCCTAATTGTTAGTATTGAACCACTAGAAAGGTGTCCTGTAATCTCGGTGGCCACGCTGAACCTCTTTTGTTTCAAACAGCCATGCATTCCACGCGCGTATTTGCTATAACACACGCAGATTTCATTCTAACGGCAAAAATTTTCGAAAAACTGGCAGCTATAAAAATACAGTGTAAACAATACACTCTAAACTACTTCTACCCAAATTTTCAAGAGAAAATACCTAATGGGTCATTTTCTACAGTGTTTTTCCCGTGATGCAATTTGATGTGGGACACCCTTTAATAGCGTTTTTCTCGAAACAGCTTTTTCAAATTGGCGAACACGTTAACTCAAAAACTGATTAGTTTTTGACGAACGAATTGACTTGATTTTTTATGAGGATGTGCGTAGCCTGTCGATGAACCACAGAAAACTGAATTCAATTTTTTTTCTCCCTTTTATTTTGAAGAAAAGTTAACGAATTTTACAGTAAAATATAAGAATTTTCCGAAACTTGAACTTTTTTCTATTTTTTGAGGTTCATCGTCTATTTACAAGTCTAAGCTACAAAACTTATTGGATTTCCCGTATCAGACAATTTTATCGATAGTTATCGTGTTCGCCGCAGCGCTCCTCGACTTGGAAATGGTTGGACGTCTACTGTTGGAACGCTCGTATGTGTGGCTCTGTGTGACCGAAATTTTTTTTCGTGCACAATGAAGGGATAAAGCGATTCTAACATTATACAAAAGTTCTATTGTTGCCTTGCCTTCAAAATCGTAAAACAAAATAACTTTCGTGTTAAACACATTACACCAGACGATCCCCTTAAAATCATGCACAAAACTGCATATTTCATGAATTACACCATGAAATGAATTATGAATCACTTCATGTCGTAAAATCGGACCGAAAGCAATGTTCCTACATTTATGAATAAAATCGCGAGTCAGCTTTTGATTCACGAATAATACTCATGATGTTGTGAACTAGTTCACATACAGTATAAAGTTTGGTAATGATATAACGGAAACCTTGACTAAAGTTTACAAAAAATCAAAATCTTCACAAATATAAACGTTATGCAAGCGTTACTAAAGGAAAATTCAACACAAGTTATAAACACATGATTTTTGTTCACGGGTCTGTTTTCGTAACGTGAAAATAAGATTACTCCAGAGTTCATGGCATTTTATTAATTAATTTGGGAATTCCCGTGTAGTTAGGTACTAAGTCGTACGTTTTATTTATAGCTAAATAATAAACTGCAAACATAACCGTAACAGACGTGATTTATATCCGTACACCGCGGATCGTGGGTCTAAATAATTATTTTTTTCTTTTATTGCCTTTCTCATTTAGAAAGGTTATGCAATCACTATAAAAATCGTCAACCTATTCCCGGTCATTCGACTCAGTTCGTCGAGATCGGAAAATGCCTGTGTGTGTATGTATGTGTGTATGTGGAAAAAAATGTCACCAGAGATGGCTGGACCGATTTGCACAAAGTTAGTCTCAAATGAAAGGTACAACCTTCCCATCGGCTGCTATTGAATTTTTTATTGATTGGACTTCCGGTTCCGGAGTTACGGGTTGAAGAGTGCGACCACACAGTAAATTCCGATATAAACTGAAATAAAAAATTCTCAAAGGGTGGAGTAAGGGAAAATTTCAAAATCGAATTTGCATTTTTGATGCCAAATGACTTTAAAATGCATGAAACGTTGAGATTTGATGAAATCTCGAAATAAAATTTTTTGGCGAAAATTAACTTTTTTTGGCCTTCTCATATAGAAAGATTATGCAATCACTCTAAAAATCGTCAACCTAATCCCGGCAATTTTTTTGACCTATAAAGGCCTAGGTAGAAGTATGCAATGAGGGGTTGCTACTTTGAAATTAAAACTAGTTTAAAATTTCTTAACAAGTTGAAGATTTTCGGCAGGGTCCAGACCCCCCCCCCCCCTGAATCTTCCTCCTTGATCCGCCGCTGGTTTCAGTGTCGACACATAGTATCTCAAGATCTTGGCTGTCGATCCATTGTATGTATGTGAAAATCGTACTGAATATGTGATATACATTTCCATCATTGTATTGAACATAGCCAGCCATGGAATCGTAGTTTGGACAAATGAAAAAGGCACAATTGCACCACTAGGTGGATTAAAACAGGTTTTTATTTAAGTAAATATACTTTGAAATTTAATGCAGTCACTTATTTATAAAAATGCACCGTGAGGTGAGGGTTTGCATGACAAAGCAGAAAGTCGTTAAAACTCGATCATCTCCGATTCGAACGAAAAATTTTTTGTATTTGGTTTATGGAGCTCCATGTTTTCCACTAGCAATTCGATCATTTTGTCGGAAAAGAAATTTTTCAATAGCCTCCTACGCGCTTTTGTTTGTACAACTTTTGAAAAAAAAATATTGTCCGTATTACAAACATGAAAATACTCCGGTGATTAAATAAACGTTTTGCATTTATTAAATTTAACCCCGGTGGGAACTTTGGTCGTATGCTGGCAGGGAAGGGGGGGTTACCCTTCTTCGGAAGGTGTAAACCTGTCCTGGTGTCCAGGTGGGACCTTAAGCAGTCCTGGCACGACGGCCCACCGGCGAGACAGGTGGTTGGCGTAGGCCCTATAAGCCGCCCCTTAAAAAACCCACATAACGAACAATACAGAAGAGAATACGACCCAGAACAATTGGCAACGACCCAGGCGACGAATAAAGGATCACGATTGGAAACTCGGAACATGGAACTGCAGATCGCTCGGCTTCGCAGGATGTGACAAAATAATCTACGACGAGCTACACCCCCGCAACTTCGATATCGTGGCGCTGCAGGAACTTTGCTGGACGGGACAGAAGGTGTGGAAAAGCGGGCATCGAGCGGCTACCCTCTACCAGAGCTGTGGTACAACCAACGAGCTGGGAACCGGCTTCATAGTGCTGGGCAAGATGCGCCAACGTGTGATCGGGTGGCAGCCGATCAACGCAAGGATGTGCAAGTTGAGAATCAAAGGCCGTTTCTTCAACTACAGCATCATCAACGTGCACTGCCCACACGAAGGGAGACCCGACGACGAGAAAGAAGCCTTCTACATGCAGCTGGAGCAGACATACGACGGTTGCCCTCTGCGAGACGTGAAAATTGTCATCGGCGACATGAATGCACAGGTAGGAAGGGAGGCAATGTACAGACCGGTGATCGGGCCTAACAGCCTGCATTCCGTATCAAATGACAACGGCCAACGATGTGTGAACTTCGCAGCCTCCCGTGGAATGGTAATCCGAAGCACCTTCTTCTCTCGCAAAGATATCCACAAAGTCACCTGGAGATCACCGGACCAAGTAACAAAAAATCAAATCGACCACGTTCTAATCGACGGTAGATTCTTCTCGGACATCACAAACGTCCGCACTTATCGCAGTGCGAATATAGATTCGGACCACCACCTGGTTGCAGTATGCTTGCGCTCAAAACTTTCGACAGTGCATAGCTCTCGTCGAAGCCGAACGCCGCGGCTAAACATCGAGCTGCTACAAGATGGCAGAGTGGCTCAAGAATACGCGCAGCAGTTGGAAGTGGCACTACCAACGGAAGAGCAGCTAGGCGCAGTTGCCCTTGAAGATGGCTGGAGAGATATCCGATCCGCCATAGGTAGCACCGCAGCCACTGCACTAGGTACGGTGGGCCCGGACCGAAGAAGCGACTGGTACGACGGCGAATGCGAGCAGTTAGTCGAAGAGAAGAATGCAGCATGGGCGAGAATGCTGCAACACCGCACGAGGGCGAACGAGGCGCGATATAAACAGGCACGGAACAGGCAGAACTCGGTTTTCCGGACCAAAAACCGCCAGCAGGAAGACCGAGATCGCGAAGTGATGGAGCAGCTGTACCGCGCTAAAGACACACGAAAATTCTACGAAAAGTTGAACCGCTCGCGCAGGGGCCACGTACCACAGGTCGACATGTGCAGAGATACAAACGGGAATCTTCTCACGGACCAGTGTGAGGTGATCCAGAGGTGGCGGCAGTACTACGAAGAACACCTGAACGGCGATGCAGCAGACGACGAGGATGGCACGGTAACGCACCTGGGAGCACGCGCAGAAGACATTACACTACCGGCTCCGGATCTTCAAGAAATCCAGGAGGAGATCAGCCGGCTCAAAAATAATAAAGCCGCTGGGGTTGACCAAATACCAAGCGAGCTACTAAAACACGGTGGCGAGCCACTGGCTAAAGCGCTGCACTGGGTGATTACCAAGATTTGGGAGGAGGAGATTTTACCGGAGGAGTGGATGGAAGGTGTCGTGTGTCCTATCTACAAAAAGGGCGACAAGCTGGATTGCTGTAATTACCGAACAATCACCCTAATGAACGCCGCCTACAAGGTACTCTCCCAAATACTATGCCGTCGACTATCACCAATTGCGAGAGAGTTCGTGGGGCAGTACCAGGCGGGTTTCATGAGCGAACGATCTACCACGGACCAGGTGTTCGCTTTTCGTCAAGTACTGCAGAAATGCCGCGAGTACAATGTGCCCACACATCATTTGTTCATCGGCTTCAAAGCCGCATACGACACTATCGATCGAGATCAGCTATGGCAGATTATGCACGAGTACGGATTCCCGGACAAACTGACGCGATTAGTGAAGGCGACGATGGATCGGGTGATGTGCGTAGTACGTGTCTCAGGGACGCTCTCGAGTCCCTTCGAATCACGCAGAGGGTTACGGCAAGGTGATGGTCTCTCGTGTCTGTTATTCAACATCGCGCTGGAAGGTGTAATAAGAAGAGCAGGGATCGACACGAGTGGTACGATTTTCACAAAGTCCGTTCAGCTACTTGGCTTCGCCGATGACGTTGATATTATTGCACGAAACTTTGAGAAGATGGAGGAAGCCTACATCAGACTGAAAAGAGAAGCCAAGCGCGTCGGACTTGCCATCAACACGTCGAAGACAAAGTACATGATAGGAAGAGGTTCACGAGAAGAGAATGAGAACCGCCCGCTTCGAGTTTGCATCGGTGGCGACGAAATCGAGGTGGTTGAAGAGTTCGTGTACTTGGGCTCACTGGTGACTGCCGACAATGATACCAGCAGAGAGATTCGTAGACGCATCGTGGCAGGAAATCGTGCTTACTTTGGCCTCCGCAAGACACTTCGGTCGAACAGAATTCGCCGTCGCACGAAGTTGACCATCTACAAGACGCTGATTAGACCGGTAGTTCTCTACGGGCACGAGACCTGGACCATGCTCGTGGAGGACCAACGCGCACTTGGTGTCTTCGAACGGAAAGTGCTGCGTACCATCTACGGTGGAGTGCAGATGGAAGACGGCACATGGAGACGGCGAATGAACCATGAGTTGCATCAGCTGTTGGGGGAGCCGCCCATCTGTCATACCGCGAAAATCGGACGACTACGGTGGGCCGGGCACGTAGCCAGAATGTCGGACAATAGCCCGGTGAAAACGGTTCTCAATTGCAATCCGACCAGTACAAGAAGACGTGGCGCGCAGCGAGCACGATGGATCGACCAGGTGGAAGACGATTTGCGGACCCTTCGCAGACTGCGTGGCTGGCGACGCGCGGCCATGGACCGAGTGGAATGGAGGAATCTTTTGTATACGGCACAGGCCACTTCGGCCTTAATCTGTTAATAAATAAATAAAAATTTATAAATTTATAATCACGATCTCAAGCGCGAATGTATAAACGCTCGGTTCCACGCGATCATGAAATCTTAACGCCCCACATCTGAACTGTACACTCACTATCATAATCATGGCCTGCTGCAATTGGGCTTAAGGGGATCTCCTCATCCGAAAATCGAGTACTTTATTAATTATTATTTATAACAGAAATATTTAAAATTTCAACATTTAATCACCAAAATCGTCTATCCCGTCCGAAAATCCATTTGGAATTTTGGAGTTCTTGGAAGCGATGAAACCTCTTGGCTTCATTTCTAATTTCAAAGATCAGAAGTTATTTACCTCTGACTTTATATTAGCGCTTCCTCTAGCTGTTATATTTCGCGACCTCTGAAAAGAAAAATTTTAGGCTTTTACACGAAATATCATTTACCTATACTGTCCATTAAAGAGTCCTATATGATGTTTTGTTAAAAACGAGTTATCTGCTGGATTGTATTCTGAATCACGTTTGCTTCACAATGCATAAATAAGACTGCCAGTTTGTTTATAAAATATTAAGCAACATACTATAACATGGTTGTCCTATCCATAAGGCTCAATGAAAATGTATATCTTGTACGGAGTATTTCTCGACTTGCTGTTTTTTTAATATTGAACACTTGCTTTAATGGGAAGCATAGTTTATAGAAGCAGTAATAGATATCCCCACATGGATTCGTCAGAATCGCACTGTTCCTGTGCGAAGAGAGCATTGCGATTTGTCGAATTTCTGCAAAATAGTATCTAAAACGTCTTGTGACGAAACGCTGTAGACCATCGGGACACAATTTCTACGCGTGGCATGGTAATAGATCACGTGGACGCTCTCCACAATATGTACACTTTTCAAGATTCCCAATGCAGGAGTCATCCCCCTGATTATGTGTGCATTTGCCATACCAGGCCTTATTACTACAATGGTCCGCTTGCTTGTATTTTGTGCAAAACATAACGCGGAGCTCAAACAGCTAAACAGCCAGACGTACCTTGTCGAAGAAGATGTACTTAGGTAAAGCAGTCCCAAAGGACACCCGATACGAGCTTGAAGGGAATGCAATTTTGTACCGTTCTATGCGATTTTCATTTAAAATCTACACTTACCCCAGCAAGTGACCCTTGAAACAGTCAACCCCATACCACGCCGTCGATCTCGACTATGTGAGCAGGCATGTAAACGCGGGAGCCTTCCATAAAATACTTGTCGCCCACAACGTCATTTACTTGGTTTAGACAGATTTTTCAATTCTGAGCTTATCTCGGCGAACATTCGAGATATCTGTCATAGCTGAATATTTCTGCCCCAGTTTTTTCGAAATCTTTAGAATACTTATCGGATTATCTTTGATTTGAAAGAGGATCAGACCGAGTTTAATGTGTATGGTTTTAAACGGTAAGTCGGAGTCTTCGATGACGAATCTTGATCGACATCCATTTTGCCAATAGCTGGATCGTTTCAGGAGAATTATTTTATACACGAGCCTAAACCTCGACGCAAGATGAAAACTTTTGTAATTACAGGGGATTATAAAAAATTGAAAAATCGAGTCAGGGGATGTTAAAGCCAAAATTTGACCTCCTATCTTAACTCGATGTATGACTTGATGTATGTATGATGATGTTTTCTTAGCAACTCACACAAAGAATGTGTGAAAGTTGGATGAGTATTGTTTGCGACATAAGCGGAATGTTGTGACGATACTTGAACTGGTAATTCAAATCTAAAGATATGTACTGTAATCTAAAATCCACCAACCAGATCACTGGTTCTAAACATGGTCTCCTCGGTGTACTGGTTTTGATATAGGAATTTCAAAAGAAGCTTCGTCCGTCGCCTTCAAACACCTAGTGTCAACTTGTTATACAGTCAAACACGAACGTGATTCGGTCAATTTTTATGGAAATTGGTTTTTTCGATGGTTTCAACCATTGAAAGTGATTGAAGTTTACAACCATTGAAAATAATTATAAGGTTTGGTGAAAGAACAAGTATTCAAATAAATCCTTCGGTTTGTTGTTAGATAGCAGTGGCATGAATTCCGTGATAAAGCGTCTGCTCAGTAATCCGATCTACACGTCCGCTATCTAGACTCATTCGATTTGCCTTCAGATTTCAAATAAGCATTCCTAGTGGGATTAGAAATCGCCTCAAGGGTGGACCGTGGGTGAAGAATATTAGATCATAATGAAATACAAGAATCTAAGAAAAAAGTAAACATTAAAGTGATGATGATTATTAGGTATAGTGTTAGTTTTAGACAAATTACTATTATAATAACAATTAAAATTATTCTATTGAATTTTGGAAACATGCTATGCAAAAAAGACACCGCCGCGTAAAATGCCGCTTCAAATAAACGTATTGAAAAAAATAAATGCAAACTGCCTTTTCAGATACAACATCTGGATAAAAATTTAAATGTGCTAACGTGAAACGAAAATTCAACCCCATCTGATTAATAATTAATTCTGTTTCGACAGACTTTGCAGCTGATTCTCAGCGCCCAGGACGATTGCAGAGCTAGTGCTACGATCCGATACTATGAGACCAAAGCGTTTTACCTCCTCGACGGATGCAATTTAACAAAGTATAACTAATAACATTTTCAAAGCACCAACCATCATAACACTGATAACAACAGCCCATTTAGCAATACCCTATCAGCACCACGGCTCCTTAACAGTTATATAAATGTTAATACACCATCGCATCATTTCCTTCGCCCCCACCACCCCTCTTTCGCTACCAAAAACAGTGACAAGAAAACGTTCGCCAAATTGTGTTTCCCCGTTTCCGAATCGCGCATTTTCCAAGCCACGGCGGCTGTCGTCACATCGCGCATCGGAATAGGAACTAGCATTATCGTCCCTGCCGGCTATACCCGGCTGGGTAGTACTAGATCGATAGTTAACTCTCACCAATTTTCCGCACACAGCCCGCTCGCTGTTCTCCTCCTGTTACTGTACGTATCGCTTCAATTCGCCAATTCACGCAGTCCTTTGCGTCCGCCACTCCAAGGCCATGCACACTTCAATCTGAGCCCGGTAACAAATCGCTATTTAACTGCAAGTTCACGTCACTCAAGCACCCAACCGAAGCTCGAAGAATTGGCGTGTAAGAATCCCATGAAATTATATTCGATAAATTTACCACCCTTAACGCCACGCCGCGGCTGGAACGGATTTCTTTCCCCTAAACACTTATTCATAAATAATTCAGTGTGATGGTTTCTTTTCTACCACTTTCACGATTCGTAGTTTTTCTTTGTCAGCGTTGATTACATTATTTGGAAATCAATCAATGTTTCCAATCTGTTGGGTGTGAAATTGCACTGCCACTACCTACATCCGTAGGTTACCATTCCGGAATGACGATAACAAACCAGCTAAGTCTAAGTTTAAGGGTCACGCCGATTTTTTCTTATTGTTGCTCTCGGTCCTTCCATAAAGCCGTTCACTCAAGAACTAATTCGCTTATTCGAACGCGTTGAATCCTGAACCTTGCGACTACTAGCCGCGGTGGGTGGTGAACATAGTTTGTATATCCTATCATCATGGGAATGGAAAAAAAATCGTGCGGAGGTATCCTATAATTCAGTACGTCAACCAACCTGCTGGTTAATGACGTCTTGGCTATTAGCCACTGGAGGTAGCATTGATGATGATAATGACGATCATTATCATCAGACCCCCCTCGTAGCACGGTCGGTTGGTTGTGATGGCAATGAAACGCACCCAAACAAAACTTCGTTCACCATACCACTACCACCACGTACGCACACCGGATAGAGTTAAAAACTTTTGCTTTTACCCGTTAGCGTGCATAGATCCTAACTTGACTCAAAGAGGATGGAATTTCCACGGGTGCTAACATAACACCCATAACACGCGAAACAATACGATGTGCACGCCACGCTTCCTTGAATGGGACTGAAACGGGATGCTTGTTTTCCATTTTTCCTACCGCGCGCGCCAAATGTGGCGGAGTTGACGACGAAGAAAACGGTTTCGACCGTTGGATCTCCTTCTTGCGTCGGCCGCCACTAGTCTGTGTTTGGTTGTGTTGTAGCTGATGATAAGTGCTACAATAATCCTCGCTCTCAGTGAGTGGGTGGAATATCGGCGGGGGAAATGCATACGAGGATATGCGTGGTACTACTTCGTCCTATCGCGGCTTTTAGCTTTCGTATAATGGACGATAAAAAGTTTCGCTTCGATCGTTGCCAGGCTAGTCTTTAAACTCGTTAGTTTTTTATTAATTTTTAAACCATGCTACCGCTTTTCGGAACCCGTTTGCCCTTACCCTAAACATTGTGTTAGAGATTAGAAGTTACTTCCACTGAAATTGCCGTGCTGTTTGTTATATTTTAGTCGAGAACTACGTGCCAAGTTTTATCGAAACCTCGTAAAAACCGTCCCATTTTTCGTCAGTAACTGACACCAACATTGCTGCCAATTAGACGATATATTCAAACTAACTCTAAATTGGCGCCAGTCAGACATTAATCGGTACCACTCAGTTGTTTTAAGCGTTCACACATGCTGTGTGAACTGTTTGGACATATTCTCTCATATACACTCTCAATCTCTCATTCCAAACGTACCAATGCTCGTGGCCTTCGCGGTAACACAAACCAACAAGCAATTGAAATCATCCATTCATATTTGCGTCCCCCGCGATCTCGCTAACATCACAACAACCCCGGTAATTAAATGAACGTTTTTGCACCTATAAATTTACAAACGTTATAGCACGTAAAAATTTACACCAGTCGCGCGATAATGAATCGGTTACGTCCGGCAATCTGTACCACGGCTCTAGAAGCCTCGGTCCACGCGTTCAGCTGGACGTATGACCGGGAACTCTAGTGACCAAACAAAAAATGACGCTCATATCCTCTAAATAACACATTCCCTGGCGACATGACCGAGAACTCTAGTGATAAGGACGAATCTTGATCGACATCCATTTTGCCAATAGCTGGATCGTTTCAGGAGAATTATTTTATACACGAGCCTAAACCTCGACGCAAGATGAAAACTTTTGTAATTACAGGGGATTATAAAAAATTGAAAAATCGAGTCAGGGGATGTTAAAGCCAAAATTTGACCTCCTATCTTAACTCGATGTATGACTTGATGTATGTATGATGATGTTTTCTTAGCAACTCACACAAAGAATGTGTGAAAGTTGGATGAGTATTGTTTGCGACATAAGCGGAATGTTGTGACGATACTTGAACTGGTAATTCAAATCTAAAGATATGTACTGTAATCTAAAATCCACCAACCAGATCACTGGTTCTAAACATGGTCTCCTCGGTGTACTGGTTTTGATATAGGAATTTCAAAAGAAGCTTCGTCCGTCGCCTTCAAACACCTAGTGTCAACTTGTTATACAGTCAAACACGAACGTGATTCGGTCAATTTTTATGGAAATTGGTTTTTTCGATGGTTTCAACCATTGAAAGTGATTGAAGTTTACAACCATTGAAAATAATTATAAGGTTTGGTGAAAGAACAAGTATTCAAATAAATCCTTCGGTTTGTTGTTAGATAGCAGTGGCATGAATTCCGTGATAAAGCGTCTGCTCAGTAATCCGATCTACACGTCCGCTATCTAGACTCATTCGATTTGCCTTCAGATTTCAAATAAGCATTCCTAGTGGGATTAGAAATCGCCTCAAGGGTGGACCGTGGGTGAAGAATATTAGATCATAATGAAATACAAGAATCTAAGAAAAAAGTAAACATTAAAGTGATGATGATTATTAGGTATAGTGTTAGTTTTAGACAAATTACTATTATAATAACAATTAAAATTATTCTATTGAATTTTGGAAACATGCTATGCAAAAAAGACACCGCCGCGTAAAATGCCGCTTCAAATAAACGTATTGAAAAAAATAAATGCAAACTGCCTTTTCAGATACAACATCTGGATAAAAATTTAAATGTGCTAACGTGAAACGAAAATTCAACCCCATCTGATTAATAATTAATTCTGTTTCGACAGACTTTGCAGCTGATTCTCAGCGCCCAGGACGATTGCAGAGCTAGTGCTACGATCCGATACTATGAGACCAAAGCGTTTTACCTCCTCGACGGATGCAATTTAACAAAGTATAACTAATAACATTTTCAAAGCACCAACCATCATAACACTGATAACAACAGCCCATTTAGCAATACCCTATCAGCACCACGGCTCCTTAACAGTTATATAAATGTTAATACACCATCGCATCATTTCCTTCGCCCCCACCACCCCTCTTTCGCTACCAAAAACAGTGACAAGAAAACGTTCGCCAAATTGTGTTTCCCCGTTTCCGAATCGCGCATTTTCCAAGCCACGGCGGCTGTCGTCACATCGCGCATCGGAATAGGAACTAGCATTATCGTCCCTGCCGGCTATACCCGGCTGGGTAGTACTAGATCGATAGTTAACTCTCACCAATTTTCCGCACACAGCCCGCTCGCTGTTCTCCTCCTGTTACTGTACGTATCGCTTCAATTCGCCAATTCACGCAGTCCTTTGCGTCCGCCACTCCAAGGCCATGCACACTTCAATCTGAGCCCGGTAACAAATCGCTATTTAACTGCAAGTTCACGTCACTCAAGCACCCAACCGAAGCTCGAAGAATTGGCGTGTAAGAATCCCATGAAATTATATTCGATAAATTTACCACCCTTAACGCCACGCCGCGGCTGGAACGGATTTCTTTCCCCTAAACACTTATTCATAAATAATTCAGTGTGATGGTTTCTTTTCTACCACTTTCACGATTCGTAGTTTTTCTTTGTCAGCGTTGATTACATTATTTGGAAATCAATCAATGTTTCCAATCTGTTGGGTGTGAAATTGCACTGCCACTACCTACATCCGTAGGTTACCATTCCGGAATGACGATAACAAACCAGCTAAGTCTAAGTTTAAGGGTCACGCCGATTTTTTCTTATTGTTGCTCTCGGTCCTTCCATAAAGCCGTTCACTCAAGAACTAATTCGCTTATTCGAACGCGTTGAATCCTGAACCTTGCGACTACTAGCCGCGGTGGGTGGTGAACATAGTTTGTATATCCTATCATCATGGGAATGGAAAAAAAATCGTGCGGAGGTATCCTATAATTCAGTACGTCAACCAACCTGCTGGTTAATGACGTCTTGGCTATTAGCCACTGGAGGTAGCATTGATGATGATAATGACGATCATTATCATCAGACCCCCCTCGTAGCACGGTCGGTTGGTTGTGATGGCAATGAAACGCACCCAAACAAAACTTCGTTCACCATACCACTACCACCACGTACGCACACCGGATAGAGTTAAAAACTTTTGCTTTTACCCGTTAGCGTGCATAGATCCTAACTTGACTCAAAGAGGATGGAATTTCCACGGGTGCTAACATAACACCCATAACACGCGAAACAATACGATGTGCACGCCACGCTTCCTTGAATGGGACTGAAACGGGATGCTTGTTTTCCATTTTTCCTACCGCGCGCGCCAAATGTGGCGGAGTTGACGACGAAGAAAACGGTTTCGACCGTTGGATCTCCTTCTTGCGTCGGCCGCCACTAGTCTGTGTTTGGTTGTGTTGTAGCTGATGATAAGTGCTACAATAATCCTCGCTCTCAGTGAGTGGGTGGAATATCGGCGGGGGAAATGCATACGAGGATATGCGTGGTACTACTTCGTCCTATCGCGGCTTTTAGCTTTCGTATAATGGACGATAAAAAGTTTCGCTTCGATCGTTGCCAGGCTAGTCTTTAAACTCGTTAGTTTTTTATTAATTTTTAAACCATGCTACCGCTTTTCGGAACCCGTTTGCCCTTACCCTAAACATTGTGTTAGAGATTAGAAGTTACTTCCACTGAAATTGCCGTGCTGTTTGTTATATTTTAGTCGAGAACTACGTGCCAAGTTTTATCGAAACCTCGTAAAAACCGTCCCATTTTTCGTCAGTAACTGACACCAACATTGCTGCCAATTAGACGATATATTCAAACTAACTCTAAATTGGCGCCAGTCAGACATTAATCGGTACCACTCAGTTGTTTTAAGCGTTCACACATGCTGTGTGAACTGTTTGGACATATTCTCTCATATACACTCTCAATCTCTCATTCCAAACGTACCAATGCTCGTGGCCTTCGCGGTAACACAAACCAACAAGCAATTGAAATCATCCATTCATATTTGCGTCCCCCGCGATCTCGCTAACATCACAACAACCCCGGTAATTAAATGAACGTTTTTGCACCTATAAATTTACAAACGTTATAGCACGTAAAAATTTACACCAGTCGCGCGATAATGAATCGGTTACGTCCGGCAATCTGTACCACGGCTCTAGAAGCCTCGGTCCACGCGTTCAGCTGGACGTATGACCGGGAACTCTAGTGACCAAACAAAAAATGACGCTCATATCCTCTAAATAACACATTCCCTGGCGACATGACCGAGAACTCTAGTGATAAGGGAGAATTCACCATCTCTTCTGTCATCGGAACCGTACACTGAAAATTAAGTGTAAGATTCACGATCCGCGCAATCGTTTCAAAACACACGCGAATATGCGAATGGAAATAGGGTTAAAAATAGAATTTATACACGTGAAGTTACATACACGTTAGCACATGCGACCGAACACGTTAACGTACAAACGCTAGAGCCCTTCGCGATGATACACGTAATGATGGAGTACCCGTAAACATGAATATCACTTACAGAGTCACGTCCCGCTGCAATTGGCACTAATTAGGGGGGGTTACATTTCCCTGCTCGTCAGCGGTTGTAGTGAGTTATTCTGACGAGAGCCCTTCTGAGACCCTAGCTCTGAAGCTCAAGTAGGACGCTCCCAAGAAAAAAAAATCGCTAGTTAAAGTGCCAACTAAGAAAAATAGCCATTGAGCATAATTGTAGCTTTTCATATTGACATCTAACAGAAAGTTACTTTAAAATGCTGGTTGCAATACGGCTCGGTAGTGGTGCATCGAAGGGACCGGGAGGGCTTATTGGACCTTTTTTATGTTGCATTTTTTTTCCTACCTCCTTCACCTGACCAAACCAAAGTCCAGCCGTAAGTAAGTGTTACAGCTATATATGAACTGATCGGAATACTAATATTCTTTTTGCATGTGCTGTATGTTTTTGCCTTTCTCACATTTCAATTATGTTATTGCCGTTTTGCGGTTGATCGTTGCAATATCTGATTGCTTTCTCTAATATATTGTAGTATACGAGTCATACGTCCTTTTTTCGAAAATCAATTAGCATAAAATTCAGAAAAAATACAGTTCCTTCCAGTCGACTGAATCTAAATTGCCAGGTCGTTTAACTCCTTCTACTAGATTTTCTACTGCCACCTCGACCACTTTGTTTGCCGAGTCGTACGTTCTTGTAGGCTTCACTGAATGAATGTCTAATTATATGTTGTTTCTTCTTTTGCTGTTTCTTTCTCAAAAGCACACGAGCATATGGAAACGACTACACGGTACATGCGCATTAGTATACGCTAAATTACAAATGCGTGGCATAGGCGACCACGCGATAAAACGAACGCGCACAACAATATACAAACGCTCAAGCCATTCGCGATAATACAAACCCGGTCGGAAACGCAATCATTCACGCGTACCTATGCCACTGGTTTCACAAACATATAAACGTGCACGCATTTAAATCAATGTAGGAGCAGTTATGGATTTATAAACGCGGTGTCTTGTGCTAACAAACAAATGCCCGCTCTCGCACAAACACGAATCATTCTCGTTCGGAAGCTCCCACTCTAAAGTACAAAACCTTTATGCACTAGACAACAAGTCTCGGGACACCATTTATGGAGACTTTCAGTGAGACGGGGGAGCTCACTTTGTCCTTTCATTTGAACCGTACACTCAAAATTAAACGCCAGAATCACAACTCACGCAATCGATCATGTAATCACGAACATCTGCGCACACTTCCGCCCGCGATCTCGCATACATAGAAACACCTTGGTCAATACGTCAGTACTTACGAATTAATAAACGCCATCTCAAGTGTGATTATAACAACGCCCGTTCCCACGCGATTAATAGTTGGTCACGTCTGGAAGCCTCTAGCTCTGGTCCATTCCTTCAATCTAGCTTTAAAAAAACCCATATTAGAAAACTCAGTGTACCAAGGCCGGATACTGTAGTAATATGGGGTACTCGCATGGTGTACCGTACATGGTCATACAAACGAATTGATACACGCGAAATCACGCGACACACATACGCTAATGCAATCGAATCCAATTACACACAAACGCTCGAGCCCTACGCAATAATAAAACGCGAACATGCAATTATGATCTTCCACAAAGTCTGAAGCTTCGATTTCAAAGTTACCGTTGTACAATTATAGCACTTAATAATTCAAATTAATGAAAATCAGTGAAAATTTTGGTTTAAAATGATTTTGCATTTAAAATTAATTGAAAATTAAAACTAATTTGAACTTTCTCAACAAGTTGAAAATTTTTCGGTGTCCGAACCCTATGGATCCTCTCCCTGGATCCGCTCCTGATGTTCGCGATCTCGCAACCATTAAAATGCCCTTGCGCTGAAGAGAATGTTAACACCTACTAATTTACAATTTACAACACGCTCTCAAGTGCGATTATACAAACACACGTTCCCACGCGAACCTGAATCGGTACCTTCCGGAAGCCCCTACCCTCGTTCCTAGTAGCCTAAGTTCATGCATTCAGTTGGACAATTGCCCAAAAAAAATACGCTCATATAGGGTAGACGAGTCCTTATTCATCTCATTAGTCAGGATGTCACACTATTTTAATTGTAACTCGGCTTACATGGTATCAGCAGCCTTGCTTCGTTTCTAAGAAGCTGTAACATAAAAAGTCTGGTTTGAAAAATGTAAAATAATCGCGTTTGAGAGGAACAAAAAGTCGAGTACAACGCACCCTTATTCATCCTACTATTTGGCTAGTGATATGAGGGAACTCATTCTCTTCTATCATCTGAGCTTTACACTCAAAATTAAACATCCGAATCGCGGCCCGTACGAGCATTCTACAACCGACGCGAATATGTAAATGGTCACACAGTTATACAATTGAATATATACACGCAAAGTTACATACACGCTAGCGACATACAAACTCACGTGATCAAACGCGATAACATACAAAAGCTCGTGCCCTCCGCAATCATCTACGCACGCCGTTGAATAAGTGAACTTTCACGTTTAAGTATAAACGCGGTCTCTAGCATGAACATATAATTGCTCGTTCCACGCGATCATACAACTTCCACGTCCCCACATCCGATTAGTAGACTCGATATCACAATTAGAATTATGGCCCACTGCAACGGGTCTTACCCAAAGTTTTAGTGGGAGATATTTCCCGTCTCGTCTGCAATTGTGATTAGTGATTCTGACAGGTAGCCCTTCCGAGAACGAAGCTCTACTGCTCCAGTTGGACCAGTCTCGATAAAAGATATTTTTCAAGAGCTTTAAATGCCTGATAAACATTTCGGGAACCTGTTCTTTTGAACATTGTAAGGGTTTGTCCGAAAAAAAATCAATCTTCATTCTATCTAAAAAAAATTGAAGCAACTAAAAAAAGAATTCTTAAGTGATTAGTTGCATTAAATATGAACCTGAAGGATCCATCAGTGTACATTAGACTGCCCAGAAAAGTAACGAATTTTTGAAAACTCAGTCGGCCCATCCCTGATTCGATTCCTAGTCCCACCAGGAGTACTTGCACCAAATTTGAAGCAAATCGGACAAGTCTAGCTACCGGACCAACATGCCTGAAGTTTGTATGGGATTTTTGACAATTTACATGGAGAAAACCCACCAACTCGCATTTTTGCCGCTAGGTGACACTATATGCATCGTATTATCACTGTAAGTGAAAATAAGAAAGATAATTTAATTGGCTACAACTTTGTCGAAGACTGCTAGTGAATCCGGCTTTGTTAAAAAAAAGTTATTAAACTTTTAACAAAGTGATGTCTGAGTCAGTTTTGCATGGGGCCTAGCAGTGCATAGTTGTGTACTCGATGCACACGAACTATACATTTTTGTAAAAAAATGCTTAGCTTAAAATATGTTTTGGTTGAAAAATTTTAGTTCCAACTGTGACCGCATAGAGGGCGCCAACACTAACTTTTCATAGAAGAGAGATAGAATATCAAAATGTTCGGAAGAATTATTGCAAAATGTCTGCTCTACAACTTTGTGGTAGACACCTAATTTCTATCTCTTTTCGTTAAAAAGTTAGTCTTGGCGCCCTCTATGCGGTAAAATGTGGAACTACAATGTTCTAACCAAAACATGACTCGCATGCTAGGCCCCATGCAAAACTGACTCAGACATCACTTCGCCAAAAGTTTAATAACTTCTTTTAACGAAGCCGAATTCACTAGCAGTCTTTATCAAAGTTGTAGACAGTTAAATTATCTTTCTTATTTTCACTTACAGTGATAATACGATGCATACAGTGTCACCTAGCGGCAACAATGCGAGCTAGTGGGTTTTCTCCATGTAAATTGTCGAAAAATCGCATACAAACTTCAGGAACGTTGGTCCGGTAGCTAGACTTGTCCGATTTGCTTCAAATTTGGTGCAAGTACTCCTGATGGGACTAGGAATCGACTCAGGGGTGGGCCGATAGGGGTCATTTTTTCCTGTCACTCTAGTGTACATGCTAATATAGAAATTACACACAAATATATAAACGAAAAAAAGAAAAAGGAACTTATGGGAATCCATCGGCAGCGGTGGGTAATCGTTGTAGACACAGCAACCACCATATACAATGTAACAAACCCGCTATGCTTGTAACCGCAATGGCAATAGTCTTATAAAAATCTATCTCGGCAATCGAAAGGCAAACAGAGATGAACAGCAGCAATTTCATTGATATTAATCGTCGACAGGTTTTCAGTGGTGATCTTACGTGGTTTTTCTTTTGTCGGTTCTCACGGTAAAGAGGGACAAGTGTGTCTTTACCAGGAGGCATGCTGGTGGACTTGAGTGATTCGTAGTTATGCTGCCTAAGCTCGACCACCATCAACAGAAGACAAAAGCTAAGGTATTAAGCCTGTTCTAGTGACTCTACCACTTCTAGTTTTTCGATCTGTATACTTCACACCCTTGCATTCTACCCCGAAATCTCTAGCTAATTGAATGTCGTTAAAATGTAAAAAAATATATAAAAGAATTCGAATGCTTTCCGGTGTATTTCATGTGCGATTAAACCAACGCCTGTTCTCACGTGATCAAGGATTGTTCGCGTCTGGAAGCTTCTACGTTAAGTCCTAGCAGTCTAGGTCTATGCTTTCAGCTTTCGCCCGAAAAAAAAACAAACTTATGCGTATCACAAATCTCAGGACCCCACTGCCGGATATTTCAGTGATATGGGGAAATGCAATCTCTGCTAGCATTCGAACAGTACACTCCAAATTGCCTACGCGAATATAAAAATGATCGCACGGTTATGCAATCAAATTTATACACGCGATGTAACATACACACTAGTCCACGCAGTCAAAGGCGTTAACATACAAATGCTCGAGCCTTCCCGATTATTCACGCACAACCTACCACCGCGGTCTCGCAAACATGCAAAATGGTCTCAAGCGCGAACATATAAATGCTCGTTTCCACGCGATCATGAGCCTCGACGCCCCCACATCCGAATCTTCCACTCAATATCAAAATAAGAATCATGGCCCGCAGCATTTGGCCTAAAGCAGTGTTGCAATGGACGACATTTCCCGTCTCGTCTGCAAGTGTAGTGAGTGATTCTGATAGGAAGTGCTTCCGAAATTCAAGTTCGACAAGCCTCGTCGGACCAAACTCAAAAAAAAAAATCGCGCGCTGAATTCGAAAATGTAGTAAAAAAATTAAGGGGATTTTCTTATTCAAACTTTTAAAAAATTTGATTTTTTTCTTTGCATGTTTCAAAGGTATACTTGTCTACTATGTTGTGTTAAATAGGTTTTTCGATCCGCGCATCAAAAAACTTGCTACTGGCCATTGTTCGAAGTGGCGTCCTGGCCGCCATGGGACGCTCTCGGCTCGAGACACGCACCACAGGTAGAAACCTTTTCATGACATTATGCGCGTTCCCAGAATGCTTTGCCTTGCATTGTATATGTGTGCAGGTCCCGAGAACGGCTCAAATTCGTGTTTATAAATCACAGAACTTTTTTTTCTTGGTTTTGGCTGAAATACCACCACCATTTTTTTAGTGGGGCTTCGTGGGCTTCATATTCGTAATCAGCCATGTCCAAAACCCATAATTCCATGTAATTGTTACAATATTTTGACTACCACGAATAATTCAGCGAAAGTGTTCTCAAAACTTTAAACGAGCTTATCTCAAAGCATGATTTTTCAAAACTGCGTACTCATTTGAAAACGGTTCAATTTAAAGACTTCATTTTCGACCTCTGGAAAGAAAACCTTTTTCATTGGAGGAATGACCTATAAAATCTACAAATTCTTCGTATTCACTATTTTTAGTAAAGCCTTAAAGTGGAAAAAAATAAAAAATCGATCTCAAAGCTTGAGATCGCACGATTACGTCAAATTTGAAGTTTTTTACCCGTTCCTAGGTCATCCCTCCAATAAATTTAGTTTACTTTGGCAGAACGTCACCACGGTCGCCATTTAGTTTTTTCGTCTTAAAAAAAATTGTGAATGAGGACGAAAATATAAGCTTTTTGAATCCTGAAACTGTTTTCTTTTATGTTTTTTTCATTTTTCCACAAAAAACTTAAGATTTTGCTTACTTGTTGGTCGTTTGAATAAGAATAATAGGGCATTGCAAAAAAATTTTTTTTTGCAATGCCCTATTGTTCTTCTTTTGCAGAAGTCGAACGGAATCTTTTTGATCTTTGTCCGAATACGAAAAGTTGGGGTTATAGGGCCTTTTGTCATTCATATTAACTTTTATCATTTTCTCGTGCATATATCTCTATTATTCTTCACTTAATTTTAATAAATTTACCTTGTTGAACGTGGAAAATTCTTAGGAACAAAATAAAAATAGATTCGTTACCGGTAAAATTAAGAAACATCAAATTATCTGACATATAGTCTCGATTTCACATTTTTATCATAAAATCGTACATATTAACTCCATTCAACAAAGTTCTTTTTAATTTTACTACTTACTTACTTACTAAAAGTATTTAGTGTAAAATACGCTTAGGGATCACATGAGAAAAGTTCTGGAAAAACAGGGAAAGTTGAGGTATTGGGACATTTAATGAAAAAAATGTAATTTGTACAGTTAATGTCAAAAAATTTGATGTTTCTGAGTTTTACCGCTAACGTATTTATTTTTGATGTATTCCTAAGAATTTTCCACGTTCAACAAAGTACATTTTATGAAAATTAATTGAAGAATAATAGATAATATGCACGAGAAAATCATAAAATTTAATATAAATGTCAAAAAGCCCTATAACCCCAACTTTTCGTATTTGTACAAAGGTCAAAAAGGTTCCGTTCGATTTCTGAGATTTGTTTACATCAGTAAAACATCAAAATATGTATGATTTGCATCACTGACCAAAAAATATTAAAAATAGAGGATTTTGGGGCCAAAATGACCCAGCACCCCGCTTTCCCGTATTTATCTAAAAATAGGAATACCTCCATTCAAATACTAAGATTTTCTCATTTAAAAAGAGGTATAAATTGTAATTTTCTGATTGCTACTTCAAAAGTTATAGCATTTAATATATTTTCCTCCATATTATCCCATAGTACCAATTTTAAAAATTTTAAGCGAAATGGGCGGGAGACTAGAATTGCCCAAATGATGTGAAATTTGGCATCTGAGCTTGCTTTGACATTTGTCACAATATGAATGAGATTGATTGCCTTCGAGAAATAAAAAAAAAAAATTGCTATGCCCTATTGAACATGCAGCACAATGGGGTAGACACCCTGAAATTTCACCCCATTAAACATAATGTACGGATGTACAGATTGAGAGCCGTTACTCAAACAGAGTTGTTCGTTTTACGAAACAACATCAAGCATAACATCGAATATTAAAACGCTAAAGTCATCATTTGCGTATATAAGTATGATTCAATCGGAGTACGACTACACGATCTGGCACCAGTTACCTCTGAGCACGCGCTTTATCAACTCACGTCTCGTTATTTTGACTCTGTTAGGGAAGATGCTTATTTTGGCTCTGTTAGGGAAGAAGATGAATGCTTATGGTGAGAATGCGATTAGACCTATCTATTTCTTCCTATCCGACCCGGAATTGAGAGCACAATGTGGTACCTTAGAACGAACTCTTTGCACATATAAAGGAAAAATTAATACGTGGCAGGCTCAGTTATCAGACTGCACATTACGGAAAACCATACTCGGAAAACTCTAAGAAAACTCGTCTACGGAAATCAAATCCAACATGTAGTGTACAATACCTTTACTTGAACCACAAACGGTAGCTAAATTTGTAACTTGTGTCAACGCCACTATGACCACTGCGAAAGCGAAAGCAGTTTCCTTCCTTACGAAAGACGACGGGATCATACTTGTGACCAGTAAGTGCAAGAAGCAACGAAGAGAAACATCTGATCGCGAGCATCATAACAGTAACATTTATTTTTGCTGGCGAAGAAACAAATATATCCCCGCCCTGAAAAAGATCTTCGCGCACTTCAACGACCCTGAAATTGTTACTATCCGGTTTCATACACTGCGTCTACTATTACCACAGAGTATCAGAGCGGCAGGAAACAAGGCAGTGCACACACATTGCGATACAAGTTTCAAGTTAGCCTTGTTTGGCAAGTGATCTGTGGATGTGGAAAAGTATTCATCATCTGCGATGTTTCACTGTGTCCGATCAAAAAAAAAGATCAAATTATATGTGAATGTAGTGATTTTCTAACAGAAATTCCGTAATATTCTATTCAACAAATCCTTCAAAAAAGGGATTGAAACGTTGTAAAAGCTAGTTAATATTTCCGTTAATTCGTGTTTAGGATCATTCGCCTCTTCTTTCTGGCTAGAATAATCTGTTTAAAAAAATCCCTATGTGCGGAGTTGGGAATCGAACCCAGCTGCGCTGCGTGCAAGCAATTAAAATTATTCTATAGAAATGTATTACAAACTTTGAATAACTTCCACAATTTTCATCCGATTTTTGCCTCTAAGTGTTTACTTTTGTTGGTTATAAGCAGATACTCAAATATTGACATTCGTTTCTCTATTTTTTGCAAGCTATTGTTATCAGCGAAAATTGCTAATTCGGAACATTTGGTCAGCGTCCTATTTAGATATTATCCTTCATTTGAAAAAAAAGGTTTATATTTGTTTTCAGTGAAACTAAACAAACTGTGGCAGATATTCCTTGAACATGGTTTTCCGACAAAACTATTTTAGCTGATTCGTATGATACTGGATGGGTCAAAATCAAGTGTCAAAATAGCCCGAGGAACATCTGACTCGTTTGAGATGTGGAGAGGCAGGGGCGATGTACTCTATATTCTAATGATCAGCATAGTACTTAACAGTGGAATACGAAGGTCTGATGTGTAAAGAAATGGATCTTACATGCTTCTTGGCTACGCGGGCTACACCGACATCATTGGCGTTGATCACAGAGTAGTGAAAGAGGCATTTGCGCATTTTAAAAGCTGCGGTAATCAGACTAAAAACAAAGTCTGATTAGACAGTACATGGTAGCAAACTGTGTTGATTTCGAGGTTTAAATCGATGGGTGATTGTCGACAAAAAGAACTTGAATTTGATCACTGTATATAAGGATACTAGTCCAAGCGATTTACTAGTTTTTTCCGCGTTACTTTGATTAAATCTGTTACTTTTCATTTTTCGTAATAAGCAACTGCTTGCCGGCAGTTACGTATGTGTATCGGTATATTACTTGTGAGTCGCACAGATGCTGTAGTATAACACGAACACAGCGGTATTTTTGTTATCCAAGAATCGCTTCACCTCAAAGGTCTAAACGCATTTGAAAGAATTAATTATGAAACGAAAAACAAAAATTAGAAATTTATTGAGCCGTCAACGTACAAAATTAAACGTTCAGTTCAATTATTCAATCAATATTCGTCATCAATATTTTAGCATTTTACTATGCGCCATACTGTACCAATAGTAAGAGTATAAGTCAGTGAACATAAAGTACGGAAAACTTGATTCGGCAGAACCATATGACAAAGTTTAGCTGTCGGGAAAACGGAAAACTATACAGCTTTGGCGCAGCCACTGAAGAAACCTCGATTTGAACTCTAAACTGGGTTAAACGGTTCCAAAGTAATGCCCTTCTTTGCCGGTGGCCCATATATATCGAGGACACCCTTTATGCTTCATAATGCCCTATAGGGCTATCACACTCTCGTTTTCTCATTTTCCCTGCACATAATAAAACTCATCGGTAACGATGGCGGCAGCAGCTACGGTGGAACCCGGTGTCACTACGAGAGCCGCGACGCTATCTTTAGTTGGTGCTTACGAGCTGAACTTGAGAAACGTATATTCGGTGTTTGCGTTCGTTCGTTCTGTTCATCGTTCACGCCTTAGTTTGTTGAAGAATTGTGTGTGACTTTTGTTCTTCTGCCGTAACTAACACTAGTGCCATAATAGGGTAATTTGCTAATGTTTCACGGGAAATTGAAATATGTAGTTTACGGGAATCGCTAGTGCCTGTTTTATTTAGAAGAAACATATAAACTACTCTACGGAAGCTTTTCCACGATGAACAAGGGCGACAGTGTATCCCCATTGAAACTTGGCCTTAATCCCAACCTAGTGTCTTTTCCATCAATTAAACAGTGTATGGTCTATTTTTGCTTCAGGTTGAAAAATCTAATTATGAATTTGAAAATATCATCACCTAGACGAATCGTTTGCTCACAGTGAAGGTCACGCTAAGAAAATGTTTCTCCAGAAACCGAACAAGAGCCAACTATTAGAAAATTACCCTAGTTGTGGCAAGAACCGTATTCGTTGTGTTTTCAACGAACTTTTCTCACCGAATACCGAAGGTAAAGGGACAATGCAAAGTTGGTTAAACTTGGTGATGGTTTTGCACCGCTTTCTTCTTCTATTGTACGGAACTACAGTTGAATGTGTCATGCCAGATGAAGAAGCAGAGATTGCGTTCGGTAACTAGTATTAACCTTCGCGAGATCTGCTGTTGACATTAAAAATTTACTCTTATAGTCTATAGAAAGTCGGCACAGCACGGTGAAGTTATTGTTATGAAAACAACGGTGAAGAAATGATATCTAGGTCCAACAATCGGGATCACTGCCAACGCTCCAATGTTTTAGTAATTGTACACCGAATCAATTTCGAATATGAAAATACAACACAGCATTTGCTACGGAATCCAATCACTTACGGTACGGTTCGGATTAAAAAAAATCAATCTAAAGTTGGAGATTTGTTTTCGGCGTGTACCTTAAACGGATTTGTCCTCCAGCGAAATGGTGAACCTGTGGAAGACTGTAGGGAGAAAAGAGCTGACTGTGCAAGCAACGACTGCATCCTGGCCCGGTTTTCTCTGACAATGCTGTGTTGCATAAATCGAACTCAATTATTTCGAGCAGATAGAAATTTCATGATTGATTTCACTAGGATACACCGGAAGCAGTTTTGTTGTTGGCTTAATTGGCTAGCTGGGGGTATGAGGGACTGTGCGGGTTTTGTAGAGCATGCAATCTGTGTAATTCCTCGAAATGAAATAATTGTTACTAATGAAAGACTTTTCTCCGATATCATTCCAGGTATGCTTTTTGAAACATTGAGATGCTGCTAACAAATGACTATTTCAGTAAGGTTAGTGTTTTTCCAATATCTAGCGTAGATACTCCCTGATTCATTCTACTTATTGGATCCCGTTATTTAGGGAACTGTGTGCTATTTCTTTTCAACGCAGTGTATAACTGTTCGACTTAAAGAAAATGATGTTGGTGCCTAATTAAAAACCTTTTTTAAACTTTTTCAACTAATATTTAGTCACTTTTTTCTTTTTTAACGGCATTCAACAGCCAGAGATTGCCAGTACCGTCTTTACGCATAGGTACTCTGGACCTCATACGTAGGATGAATATAAAATCATTCTATAGACTATACAGTAGAGATCCGATTTTATCAGCCCCAAATTTCATCTACCCCCGATTTTATCAGCTTTTTGACCCGAGTTTATCAGCTTCGTATGAAAATTGATAGTTGGTAGTTTGATGGGCTCTAGCAGACGAACCGAGTTGAATTCGAGAAAATCCTTTCTTGGGCATATATTTCATATCTTAGAAAATAATTTTTTTTTAATTTTGCACTGTCAGGCCACCTTAAGGGGAACTTAAAGCAAATAATCAGAAAGGGTTGCAAGGCTATATCTAAGAACCAAAGAAGAATATTTTAAGAGCTTCGTTTTATTAAAAAGACGAAAATACATGTTCCGATTTTGTCTATGTCCCTCTTTTACCAGCCTAAAATTCGCCAAGGGGCTGATAAAAACGGGTCTCCACTGTACTTCAGAAAATAGTCGCGCTAAATTGTTCATAACTTTTTAGCGTGTGCGTGTAACAATAGATCGGTAGCAGCTCGAAATCGCACATTGCCCCGTATTCCATGTGATCAAGATGTTTAACCCTTCGGAAGTCGCGCTTATGGCCCACTGAACGAGCAGCCGCTGGTGTCCTAACACGATTTCTCTAGATTTTCAGAGTTGCGTGCACTTAGTGCACTAGCACGACTGCCGGAAGGTTAAACAGCATCAGAGCGGCAGGAAACAAGGCAGTGCACATAGGGTAGACGAGCCCTTATTCATCTCATTAAACAGGATATCACGCTATTTCGTTGATAACTCGACTTAGAGTTAGTGGATTGCGCTTAAATAGGTATCATCATCTTTGCTTCGTTCCTAAGAAGCAGTGCAATAAAAAATCTCGCCTGGAAAATGTAAAATACTCCCGTTTGAGCGAAGCGAAAAGTCGAGTACAACGCACCCTTATTCATCCTACCATTTGAGCTAATGCGTTGAATAGATAGCAGATACTGCTCTAACTAATGTGTTCAAATGGGTGAGATGAATAGAGGTGCTAAGATGAATTAGGGAGCAGTTACCCTACATTGCGATTCAAGTTTCAAGTTAGCCTTGTTTGGCAAGCGATCTGTGGATGTAGCAAAATAGTCATCATCTGGGATGTTTCACTGTGTCCGGTCAACACGCATCAAGCCTAGTTTTACTCTTGATTTGATTAAATAAGTTACGGTTAACCCTTTGCGACGTAGTGAGACGTATACGTCCCACCTACTTCTCTTAAGTTTTTGTTGGATTTCTTATTAGCGTTGACGTATAAATTCAACTTTCTTTTAATTTTCTTTCTTTCTTTTAATCAAATCTTAGGGATGTAAGGAGTACAACTAGCACAAAAAATCATGTGAATTTGTTAATTACTTATTAGTTATTAACAATTAAACTCGAAGATCTCGTTTTTACAATAAATTTGGCTGTGTCTGATCTAAAAGTCCTAGAGATCAAAATTTTTTTTGCAGGTATCTCAAAGGGACGATTCACAAATTATGTAACGCAAAAATTGCCCAAAATTGACTCGTCAATCCCTCCATGTAACAAATTGTCACAAATGTATTTATTTAACAACCCCCCTTCCCCCCAACCCCTATTACATAACAAATTGGTCAATAATTTTTTTCCGTGAAAACATGTTACGTAACGCTCTAGCTTACTCCCCCTCCCCCATATGTCATAACATGCCACATTTTGTTATAGCCTTCCCCCACCCCCACCACTAAAAACATTACGTAATTTACGAATGGTCCCAAATATTGAACTAAATAATAGATTTTTTGCAGAATTTTTCGTAGGTCAGTGTTTTCGAAAAAAATGATCAAAATATTCAAAAAAATGAATTTATTATTATGTTGGTCTATAAAAGATTATGAGAGACAGAGATAACTTCTCAACTAGCATAATAATTTGTTATGTGGTGTGTGAGGTCACTGATTACGATTCTAATAACAGAATTTGAAAATTCAAAATGGCGGATACACAACGGCGGCTACACAATGGCAGCCATTTTTTACGAAATTTGCGAATGTTGTTTCAATGAGCATAAAACTCGATTTACGAGAGTTTTTGGGGTCGCCGATTACGATTCTAATGTCTGCATTCGAAAATTCAAAATGGCGCCTACAAAATGGCAACATTTTTTTTACCAAACATGAAATTTAGCCAAACCCAGGCGCCATATTAGATCCGTCATTTTTAATTTGACAATCCCAACGTCATAATCAAAATCATCGACCCAAAACCCCCTTGTAAGACGTTTTAGGCCCTCCTGTAAAAAAACGTTAAATTTAGCCAAGCATAGTCGCCATATTGGATTCGCCATTTTGAATTTTATATTTTCAACGTCAGAATTAGAATCAGCGACCTCAAAAATCCTCTTGTAAGATGTTTCAGGCCAATATAAAAAAAAGGAAATTTAGTCGCTATATTGGATCCGCCACCCCGAGCAAACAAAAAGCTCATAATGACCCCATGATTGTGGTCCAAATTCACCCCCACTGCATGGTGTTTTGATAGTGCTTGGAACGGGGCTCAACCCATGAAAACGCCATTACAATGGTCCTGAAGATCCCATCTAAAAACCATATTCTGGTGCATTTATGGGCTTTTGAGACCATTTCATGGTATTTTGATGGTTGTAAAATTTGTAGCGGGCCAAGTTTAAGGTCTTTTTATGGGGTTGTATGTACTTGAACCCATGAGAATTCGATCGGGATTTTAAATTTTATATTTACATTAGTCAGAATCAGAATCAGCGACCCCGAAAACCACCTAAAAACCAGTTAGAAATAACAGTATCAACAATAAAACAAAAATTCGCATCGCAAAGGATTAATGTGCGCGCGTTCGAGGATATTTGAAGAAGCTCGGACATTTGATAACGTAAATATTTTTGGAAACATTCTTATATGGTGCTTCACATAAGCAAAATGTTCTTGTGCTGCTGAAATAGATAAAGATGGGTGGGTAATGTCTAGGACATAACCGGAGTTTGACTTGTAATTCAAATCGAATGATACTCAATGAAATATGTGGGAATGTTTCAAGTTATTCTTTATAATAATTATGGTGGTTCTGAAAAGAACGTTTGTTGTTGGCGTCTGCGTTGATAGGGGATGCGCTGGATTCTAAGCTCGTTGAGACATTTATTCATGAAATGAACAATTTTCTTGCTTTGAAATATCAATGTTAAAATCTCTCGAAACAACCATCGGAATCTTTTCCGTACAGAAATAAACACGCTTAGCGAAAAACTAGGGGCGGGTAATGTCCGGGACATAACCGCAATGCTCATATTCTTAAAATTCTGCTTGTATCTCTTTCAAATGGCTAAATTTTACGCATTAAGTTCGATTCACCGGGCTCAGCGAAATTTTCCTGGGGATCCCGTTCGTTAGTATATTCAGCAAAACAATTTTATTACCGAGTTCTCCGCGTTGAATACAGGTCAATAATTTCATATAATGATTTAAACATGCAGACAATGTACAAGTATGACAGGTGGTAGTGTTCTGAAGTGGTTTTAGTGAAGGTAACAACATAAAATCATGTATTGGACATTTTACAATGATTCTCCTTAACCCTGCAAAACCACGTTGTTGACAGCAGAGGGTTAAGCTGTTTGGAAGAGATGACAGTTAATATATGATAACTAAAAATATAAAATTGTTCTATAAATTGCAAAGTTATTGCCGCGTTGACCTGAAAATTTGTCATTTCATTCATAAAGAAACAATCATTGAAATTATGTCAATTTATGCTTTGCATGATTTGAAATAACTTCGAAGTGTGGTCACGACACCCCTGTTATGTCATATACATTACCAACCCATCTTTTTCCACTTTGCATTCGTCCTAAAAAGGACGGTTTGTGGATAACTATGTTGATACAAGATGGGAATCTTTTGAAACAATTCAAACCTTGCCGACGATTGTTTTTACTGCTTACATCCATACGATCTTTCCCCTTTCGCAGCTCACACCGAATGAGCACACTTTTCATCAAGCTGTTCCTATTTATTGACTTTACAATGCAGATGGAAGGCCGTCCTTTTGTTCGATAAATGAAAATATTTTCATCATTCGTTTTGGTGTAGCTTTCGCTTAGTGGCAGAGTTGCCACATTCACTGATTTTCTTGGAAGGATTTGCAAAAACCTTCGGGTTTGTAGATCAGAAAAACATTTTCTTATGATTCACTGGTGAAAGTACAGAATTACCAAGCGCAACTTAATACTAGTTACTAAAAGAAACATTCTCATTAAATTATTTTTCCATTTTGCATTCGTCCTAATAAGGACGGTTTGTAGATAACTATGTTGACACAAGACGGGAATCTTTTGCAACAATTCAAACCTTGCCGACGATTGTTTTTACTGCGTACATCCATACGATCTTTCCCCTTTCGCAGCTCACACCGAATGAGTACGCTTTGCAGCCTTCGATGTTTTGGTGGCATTTTTAGTGGCAGTTACTACCGCCTTTTCAGTGACTGCGTTTCTTAGCCTTTGGCTTTTTGGTCTTCTCACCACCACCACCTCCACCAACGTTTTTCTTCTCTACGGTGGTAGCCGATTTGATTGGTCGTCCCATGCAGCTTCTCACGACCACGCACGTCTGTTATGCACTGCGTCTTACACACGTCTGGCTTAGAGAAAAGCTGCGACACCCCTATTTATAGGTTTTATCATTAATGTTGATTCTCATTTAAAGTAGTTTTTGAACTATTTAAACAAATTTTATATAGCAAACAACGTATCGGTAGCAAGCGTTGAACGTTTTCCTTCCGATTTTTGAAACAAGATTGGCAATCCGTTTAGCAGAAGAAAAGTTGTTAAGGTTCAAAATGTACGTAACGCTTTCGCTAATATGCACTACTATCGCTTTCTCGCTCGTTCTCGTGGCGTGCATGAGCCTTTCCTTTCCGTCCGGCTTCTAATGGCATAACCAAAACTAATATGCCGGCTTTCCCCCACCAACTGCTCTCGTCAAGCAACCCAATACGAATAATCAAAGGAACAAACATGTAGTGGACCTATATATAAACTTTTCATTATTTTATTGTTCATTTGCTGCACCATTTTGACGGCTCTGTGCGGGATGGGCTGAAAATTTTCACTTTTCCGAGTCGTTTTCGAAAGATTTGTGAAAACACTATTTTTCCGTTGATAATGAATGTCCTACATATTCCAAAATTTAATACAACATTGGTACAAATATTTTCGACAAAATGCCGAAGAAATTGATTAAATCCATTCAGTACAACAAAAGATATAAGCGTTCAAAATCTTACATCATTTTTCTTCCGAAATTTTGAAAAGGGGCCCCTATACTGAAAGGTAAGTCGTTAGTCACGACAAAAAATAATTCAAAAATTCCGTTTTTCCGTGCTAAATTCTAAACGAATGACGAACGCTAATAAATTTATGCGTCGCGTCAACGTGCAAATGACATCTTTTAAATTCCGACGGTTTTAAATTACTGGCATTGAAACGAATTGAGCCGATCATATTGATTGAATCGAGTAATTTTTATGTTTCGCTTTAAAACAATTTTAAATAAACCTTACGCGACAACTAAGGTATTGAACACTTCCACTATTGAAGAGTAAAAATGTGAATTATTGTTTTTAGATCCATTAATCCGGGTCAATTCTACAGAATCAAAAAGTAGACGAGTTTCTGAATCCAAAGCATCTATTAAAAGTGTCCAAATCGGTTAGAGGAAGCCATAGTTATGAGCATTTCAATTTGTTGATGAAATCTTAAAAGGAAAAGATTCTTCCAACTGTTATGTTTTCCACGGATAATAATATGTCAGAGTACGTTAGTTTATCATGATGTGTGTTTTCTTGATTAATTTTTGAAAATCAAGCCAAAATATGTTTTGTATTAATATTTCATCGAATATGACCAACATTATTTTGCGCATTTCGAAAAAATTGTTTTGTATATTTCGTGAAATTTTGTGAATACCATAAAATTTTGTGAAATTTCGTTAACAGTGTAAAATTTAGTAAATTTTGTAAAATATCGTAAATTTTGTGAATTTTGTAAAATATCGTAAATTTTGTGAATTTTGTAAAATTCGTGAAATATTGTAACTTTCGTGATTTTTTTTAATATCGTAAATATCGTAAAATTTTGCAAATTTCGTAAATCTCGTAATATTCTATAAATTTTGCAAAATTCTGTGAATTTTGCAAAATTTTGTGGAATTTTTGAATTTCGTGAAATTTGGTAAATATTGTGAAATTTTATGCATTTTATAAGTTCTGTGAATTTTGTAAAATTTTATGTAATTCGTGATGTTGTGAATTTTGGAAAATTCTGTGAATTACGTGAAATTTTGTAAATTTCTTGAAATTCGGTAAACTAGGTGAATTTTGTGAATACAGTGAAATTTTTGTTGCGTATTGTAAAATGTTGTGAAATTTTGTAAATGTTGTAAAATTTTATGTATTTCGTGAAATATTGTGACTTTCGTGAAATTTTGTGAATGTCATAAAATTTTGTAAACATTGTAAAATTTTGTGAAATTTAGTGAATTTTGTAAAAATTCGTAATTTCGTGAAATTTAGCAAATTTTGTGAATTTTACAACCTTTTAAAATATTTTATTATAGTAAATTTTGTGAAATTTTGAAAATATCGTAAAATTTGTGAAATATTGTAAATTTTATGAAGCTTCGTAAATATTGCAAAATTTTGTAAATTTCGTAAAATTTTGTGAATTTTGCAAAATTTTGTGAATTTCTTGAAGTTTGTGAATTTCGTAAATTTTATGCATTTTGCGGAAATTTTTTTAAATTACGGAATATTTGGTTAGCTTCGTAAATTTTGGGAACTTTACAAAATTTTGTGAATTTCGTGAAATTTTGTAAATTTCGCGAAGTTTTGTAAATTTTGTGAGTTTCGTAAAATTTCATGAATTTCGTAAAATTTTATGTATTTCGTAAAATTTTGTGAATTACATGAGTTTTTTTTAAATATCGTGAAATTTTTGTGGATTTTACAAAATTTTGTGAAATTTCGTAAAATTTTGTAAAATATAAATTTCACGAAATTACTCTAAATTTTGACTAGATGCTACCTAACCTCCTGTAAATTTATTCGTTTATACCTGTAATTCAGATCTACATTCTACCAATTGTATTCAATTAAGATAATGGGCCCTGCACTTCCCAGTACTTTAATTGAATACTTTTTTCCCTTTTTTATTTCGACTATGTTAGTCACATTTTCTTTTTTACGTTTTAACGACATTCAATTAGCTAGAGATTACTGGGTAGGGAAAGTTATGAAACTTAGAGCCATAGTACTCAAGTGAGAGCAAGGATGTGAAGTAAACAGATCGGAAAACTAGAAGTGGCAGGGTCATTAGAACAGGCTTAATATCGTGCGGGCTTAATTTTTGCCTTCTGATAATGAGGGTCGAGCTTAGGCAGAATAACTACGAATCACTCGAGTTCACTATCATGTGTCCTTGATAAAGGTAGACGTATCTATCTTTACCGTGACAACCGGCAAAAATTAAGCCACGCAAGATCATCGGCATACAGAGATGAACAGCAGCAATCATCATTCAGATTGATGCTAATCGTCGACAGGTTTTCAGTGGTGATCTTGCGTGGCTTAATTTTTGCCGGTTGTCACGGTAAAGATAGATACGTCTACCTTTATCAAGGACACATGATAGTGAACTCGAGTGATTCGTAGTTATTCTGCCTAAGCTCGACCCTCATTATCAGAAGGCAAAAATTAAGCCCGCACGATATTAAGCCTGTTCTAATGACCCTGCCACTTCTAGTTTTCCGATCTGTTTACTTCACATCCTTGCTCTCACTTGAGTACTATGGCTCTAAGTTTCATAACTTTCCCTACCCAGTAATCTCTAGCTAATTGAATGTCGTTAAAACGTAAAAAAATTAATTGAATACAATTGGAAGATTGTAGGTCTGAATTATAGGTATACAAGAATAAATTTACGGGAGGTTGATGAAATCTATAATTTGAATTTCGCAAAATTTTATGTATTTGTATATATGTACGTGAAATTTACAAAATTTCACGTAATTCACAATTTACAACCTTTCACAAAAAAAGGTTGTAAATTGTAAATTACGTGAAATTTTGTAAATTTCGTAAAATTTTGTGAAGTTTGCAAAATTTTACGAATTTTATGACAGTTTGTGAATTACGTGAAATTTTGTAAATTGCGTGAAATTTTGTGAACTTTGCACAATTTTGTGAATTTCGTGAAAGTTTGCGAATTTTGTGAAAGTAGGGTGAGCGCCGCGCCGCATATTGTAAAATGTTGTGAGTTTCGTGAAATTTTTTAAATTTCGTTAAGTTTTGTGACTTTAGTGATATTTTGTGGCTTTCGTGTTTTTTTGTGAATTTCGCAAAATTTTAAGTATTTTTATGTATGTACGTGAAATTTACAAAATTTCACGTAATTCACAATTTACAACCATCCACAAAAGAAAGGTTGTAAATTACGTGAAATTTTGTAAATTTCGTAAAATTTTGTGAAGTTTGCAAAATTTTGTCAAATTTTACGAATTTTATGACAGTTTGTGAGTTACGTGAAGTTTTGTAAATCTCGTGAAATTTTGTGAACTTTGCACAATTTTGTGAATTTCGTGAAAGTTTGCGCATTTCGTGAAAGTTTGTGAATATTGTGCATATTGTAAAATGTTGTGAGTTTCGTAAAATTTTATGAATTTCGTGAAGTTTTGTGACTTTAGTGATGTTTAGCGAAATTCACAAAAAATCACGAAAGCCAGATTTTTTGTGAATTTCGCTAAATTTTGTGAATGACATAAAATTTTGTGATTATTGCAAAATATCGTAAATTTCATGAAATTTAGTAAATTTTGTAAAATGTTGTACATTGTCGAATTTCTTATAATTTAGTAAATTTCGCAAAATATTGTAAATTTCGTAAAGCTTTGAGAATTTGGTTAAAGTTGTGAAATATTGCAAATTTCTCGAAGTTTCGTAAATATCGCAAAATTTTGCAAATATTGTAAATTCGTGAAATTTTTGAATTTCATGAAATTCTATAAATATTATGAAATTTTGTGCATATGTGAAGTTTTGTGAATTTTGTTAAATTTTACGTATTTCGTGAAATGTTATGAATTTTTTGGAACTTTTGTGAAATTTTTTGAACTTTGCAAAATTTTGTGAATTTTGCGCAATTATGTGAATGTTGTAAAATATTGTGCAAATTCTAAGATGTCGTGAATTTCGTGAATGTATTTCGTGAAATTTTGTGACCTGCGTGAAATTTTATGAATGTCATAAAATTTTGTGAACATTGTAAAATTTCGTATGTTTCGTGATATGTATTTAGTAAATTTTGCAAAAAAAATTAAATTACGTAAACATTGCAAAATTTTCTATAATTGAGCATATTTAGTAAATTTTATAAAATCGTAAATTTAGTGAAATTTTGAGAACTTCGTAAAATTCGTGAAATATTCTAAATTTTGCGAGCTTTCGTGTATATAGCAAAATTTTGTAAATTTCGTATAATTTTGTACAACTAGCAAAATATTGCAAATTTGTAAAATTTTGCAAATTTCGTAAAATTTTGTGAATATTGTTAAATTGTGAACATTTTGAAAAAAAAAAGTGAAGTTCTGTGAATTTCGTAAAATTTATGCATTTTGTAAAATTTTGCGAATTGCGTAAATTTAATGAATTTCGTGAAATTTTGTGAACTTTCCAAAATTTTGTGAATTTTAAGAATTTTTGTAAATATCGTAAAATTTTGTAGATTTTATAAAATTTCGTGAAATTTCGTAAAACTTTGTAAGATATCATGAATTTCGTGAAATTACCCTAAATTTTGACTACCTAACAGTGCAGGACCCATTACCTCGAATACAAGTAGTTCGTCCGAATTACAGATATAAAATAATGAAAAGTTCATAAAAATTGGGATATTCATATTTTGCTGTTTTTATGTTTTATTTGTAATGTGCAAAATATGCAACTCTCGATTTTATCCACCACCTGATTTTATGAACTTTTTGTACTCGATTTCATCAACCACCCGTAAATTATCACAAGGTATTTAATTAGTTAACATTAGGTATTAATTCTTTTCAGTTTATATATTTTATTCATTTACCTTTTAAGTTTTATATTGTATTATTTTATTTTAATTGAAAATTCTATTGTATGTTAATTTTAATTGCATCAGTTATTTTATCACTTTTATTTGTTTTATTTTTATTTATTAATTTATTTATTTTGTTCGCTGTATTGGTTTTGTCATCTTATTGGGTTTATTCAGTTTGTTTTATTCATGTTGTTCGTTTCCTTAATTCATTCATTATGTTTACTTTACTTGTTTTGTTCGTTCCATACACCATTTTCTTATTTCATTTAATTTTTTATTTGCCTATTTGTTTCATTTGATTAATTTAAAATATATGTAAACATTTTGAACGTAGTAGTTGGTATTCCCGTAATTAATTTTATTAATTCATTCTACTCATTTTAATTTTATAAGATTGATTTTTTTTTCACTGCATGCTGTAATTTGCTTCTTTATTCATTTTATTAATTAGATGTTCATTTTTTCAATCATTTTAAATTTAATTTGACAATTTATTTTGTTTTTGTTTTTGTGAAATTTAGTACAAATGCAGTACATAAAACTATTTGCGGGTCGATAGACAGCAAAAATTATTTAGGTATATTGTCAACGGTCTGATCCGACCGATTTTTGTTGATACCAATTTCGAGTAACCCTCAATAATACGAACTTACTGTACTTCAAAAATTTGTACAATTTATTTAAAAGGGGGTTCTAATTAGCTTTGGGCCATGGTGACTCCAACTAATCTCAAAACATCTCAGAAAATGTTCATATCATGGATTACTCAACTGTAACGCCTTAGACGACTTCCATGAGCTTGAAAAATGTGATTTCGAGAAAATCGTTGCAGATTAACATGGTGTAAAAAGTCGTCGTAAAAGTATAGATCAATTGGATAAAGCGACAGCCCATTAGTGTCAAGAAAATTTTCTTCAGAACATGGCGTTTAACAAAATAAGACTTCATCAATCGATTTAGTTGAAAAAGTGAATGAGAAGATTTCTTTTCTAATGGGATTGTACTTTTTCTCCACCATAATATTTTAGGTATCGCTAGCTCTAAAATATTCTTGTTGCCATATACTATATGGTTCATGAATGGTATGTGGTCAAACGGTGTGTGAAATAAAACATTCATAAAGCATACTGTTGGACCTGCGATACTGTTTTGATAGGAGACAACTCACCAATCTTTTCAAATGGGACCGAGCCTTATGGGCCTCGATAAAATTAGTCAAAGTGTGAACTGTTTCTTAATTTTTCTTTTATAAGATTTATATGAAACCTTTGTAAACATATCTCTCCTTACAGTTATGAATGACTAAATCAAACTGGTTCCAAGATTTGACTGAAGAAAGCTACAAGACAATTTAGTATTCAACAGATTAAAATGAAAGCTACCCATCAATCTTTAACTTAGCGAGAACGCCTGGTTTTTCACACGTTAACACCTCTATGTAGCAGTCTGCTAAATGACATTCCATTAGTCGATTTCCCCAAACGGTACCAAATTTTCCCTTGATTATGTTCTATTGTGTCAAACGGAAGCCTTCCGATCTAACTGAAGCTGATTTCCACTTATCCTCCCCCACATACAAATCGAATAATATGAACATCATTTTTTACGATTCTATACTTTTATATGCATTCAACATAACAGCTAGCTGGCGGGTGACAACGATTCTCACTGCTAGTAGCTACCTAACGGGTTGATGGTGAATGGATGGAGAACATGAATGTTCTTGAGGATTATTCCATGTTTATGCCTCTCTGCTCGATTCACATTCCTGTGGTGCCGTTTAGTGCCGCACAAAAAAAAACAGTGTTCCTCTGAGGCTTGGCTTATTCCCTTAAGATCCTAGCCAGCGAGTCTCGATTGACTGCAAATTGGCTCCGACTGCAGACGTGATTCGTTTAGGAATATGCACTTGTTGTTGCTGTAGGCTTACGGACGATTCCGCGGCTGCGGAAGAAAATTGCTTGCTAGAGCTCAGTGAAATTATTGTAAATCGGATGTTACGCGGATCGTATTGTAGTATTGTACATTTTTGCTAGGGAACGAACGTAGGCTCAGGAATACAAACATGCTTAATGTTGACAATCCGAGATTATATGAATTCTCAGAATATGATGTGCGATTTTCCACAATTGGATAACTCCATCATCAATGAACACAGCTCCAGTGAAAAAAAACTGGTCTTATTTTTATCTACTTCTTGCACACAAAATTGACGTGGTGGCACAGTCAGCGTTCAATCATCTACTTACCTACCAACTGGATTTGATTGATTGTAAACATGACATATCTAATGCTCCCAATGGGCTTGAATGCGTGTAAGCGTCTGGATAACGTGTAAATACCACGTGCCTTTTGGAAGGGTGCCCACAAAGAATGCAGAATGGTAAATCTAATATCACACGTGACTGACATTTCCCCGGAATTCTTTGGTGACTTTTTCAGCTGATGCTAGTTGAATTTAGGTCATCCATCGTAAATCGGTTTATGAAGTACACAGCCTGTGAATATGATTTAAACAGGAGATAAATGTCGAATACATTTTAGCTTTAGCTGAATTATTGTTTATGTCAACATAGAGGCTTTTTTCAAAATTTCGGCATGAAAGATACATATAACAGTAATAAGTGCATTTTATATCAATCCAGCTGTGACCCTAACATCTGCCTTATTAACGTTCTTTTTTGTTCTTTCCATTGCAGAGAAATACCCACCAGCGGAATCTCAAGACCACAATACTTACTAGTTTTATCAAAAAGATGGCTTTCACTGGATCGCTCCGGAAGACGCTGTTCGGGCTGCTGCTGGTGATGGTATTCCTGGTGATGTTCCTTTACTGGAACGAAAATCAAAGTTCGCTGAAGCCGGCAGGACCTTCGATGCTGTTTGCGGGAATACTCAACCGGGATGCAGGTGGAGGAAATAGCGGGAGTTTCCTGGGTGGAGCGCTGCCACCACCGAAGATAAGGTACATTTAAACTTATCAGTGCGTGAGTTATATAAATTTATTTTAGTTTGGAATCCAGGCTGGTAACTTTAGCAGTAATATTATTAGAGTGTAATGAGAATGGGCCAAATACGGAGATATTTATTATTTGTGGGTCGTCGAGAGGGAAGGTGATGAGCAGCGATTGCCTCGGGTCCGCATTTTTACCTGGAAATAAACGACCTTCATTAGCAGAAGACAAAAATTAAGCTTGTTCTATATTAAGCCTGTTCTAATGACCCTGCCACTTCTAGTTTTCCGATCTGTTTACTTCACATCCTTGCTCTCACTTGAGTGCTATGGCTCTAATTTTCATAACTTTCCCTACCCAGTTATCTCTAGCCAATTGAATGTCGTTAAAATGTTTGTTTATTACTTTGTCTCATTACATAATCATGAGATGAAAGCGAGGTTTTTTTTTAATCTGGAAATAGACTGTAAGCTGATTTAGTTAGTTGATACTCAGAAATTCACATGAAAAGCCATTTTGCGGTGTGCACAATATTGCTGAATTGAATCATCTAAAATAGAACAACAAAACTATTCGATATCATAATTTACCGTTAGATGAATAGGTAGATGAATATTATAATCAAATATACACGGAAAAAATCCGTTCATAAATTCATGAACAAAAAATCACAATTTCGTGAACTGAACGATTTACGAAAATCGTGGCCAAGTTCCTGGAATTATGGATAATGAACCTGGTATTCACTTTCTTGTGTGTTTTCAAAAAACTAGTTCGCGCAAAAATGTACATGGCGTTACATGGCAATGTTTGGTCGGGATACTGTGTTCCCTGGACATGGTTAGTTTGTGTTATGATTCTTGTCCATACTTTGGGGATACACTGGTTTGTAGTGTATCAATCAAAACGATGTGCATTAGACCTCTCCTTATTTTGAAAAAGTTTTGAAATATACATGGGTTAGCTGAAAGTTTTGTTCTAGGTGTGAATTTAAGAACTTTCGCCAAAAATGGCCTCATTTGGACATGATTTGGAGGTGTTTCCAATCAAAAATCGTGTTTTTGCTATGTTTCCATAGTAACATCACTTACACTCTGATTTAGTAGGCCCTACATGCCCACATATCATCAAAGGTTGTTCCTTACACATATCTTAACATGTTTTAACAGGTGAACATAGCTCTAATCGCAGTAGAAAATTTGTTAACTGAATTTTCATATAGAAAAGTATATCAAAACCAAGGAAAATTAGTAGTATTTTTTCTTGGTTTTGGTATTCTCGTATTTTTTCTTGGTTTTGGTATATTCGTGCAAAACAAAATCCGAGAAAAAGAAATTCTGTCTGAATCATTTGATTCCATCTTCTGTGATTTGGCCACTAATTTTATTTTATTTATGGTTGAAATTACGAGTCAATTCATGAAGCAATAGGTTACTTCAATTTCATGTTATTATGAGGAATCTTTTTAACGTAAATATAAAAGATCAGAATATTTTGCAGAAATGAGCTATTTCTATGGAAAAATCAAAAAAGACTAAAGTAGTGTATGGTATTCCGTGGTTGACGCTTGAACGATTTTCATTAAATCATTCTTCGCTATAGTAGTCTAACACAGAAAAAAATTTGAAAACCCATTTTTGTTTGAATTACCCGAGAAAAATTAGAAAGTCCACGTGGACATCGTCGAAAGGAGGGTAGTGGTATAGGAAGGTTTTTTTGTCCACGTGGTATATGAACGGCCCCTAGTAGAGTAGTGCGATTTATGCTAATGATTACAGGGCTTTAGTCACAATATTTGTTATTTATATTCATGTTTTCTTGATATTTTATACACGAGTTTCGTGTTGGATGTTTCTTGGGGGGTAATGTGACTTGTCTTCATGATTTCAGGATCTCAGTCCCGATTTCCGTACTTTTTTCACGTTGATATTTTATTCTTGAGCTCACTTTCGAATTCGACACGTGGAGTAATGTGACTCATGTTGACAATATGATTCCCCATTCATTAAAGCGAAGCTGATTCGTGATCTTGTTTTGTGAACTACAAATACGATGGCGTGCTCTATAATATATTTTTGGTGTTCAGCGCAGTATTCGTTTTCTGCTCAGACATCACATTGAACCTTATCAGATGAATAACGATTTTCGAGGTCCCAATAGTTTTCTTATATCTGCTGCTCGCACCTATTTCTAATTGCTAGAAGCTGGACATAAATATACGATAGATTGATCGTGAATCATGAATTATACTAGGAATCATGAACCAGTTCATGAACACATGAACCAGTTCATGAACACATGAACGATATTTCATGATTTTGTGCACTATTTCACGGGCACACATGGTTGGGTGTGACTATTATACTAGGAATCACGAATCAATTCACGTTTTCACGAATAAGATTTTATGATTTTGTGAACTTATTTCATGTTGCGCATAATGTGCGCACCTCTTGGTTCACTAAACTTGATCTTGATCTAATCGTTCGGAAGGTCTACGCTGTCAAATTTCCTTTAGATAGTAAACAGCATTGGTCGGGATAGATTCGCACTAAATGTAAGCTTAGAATGTTATCAATAATTTGTAAGCTAATGTAGATTAATTTCCAGGAATTTTATAACATTTGTTTTAAATAAATGGTTTATTACGAAACGGTGTTATAGAATCAGAAATGACGTTGCGGTCAGTTGCGAGACGCAACAATTTCACGAGTACGAATGGTCATTCGTCAGGAATCATGCGTCAGTTCACGTATACATGAATAATATTTTTAGATTTTGTGAACTATTGCACAAGCTCGAATGGCAATTCCTAGTATTACACTTGGAATGATTATGTAGTTCACGAATACATGAAAATTATTGTTTTGTCAACTATGTCATAAGCATGAATGATGAGCCTGTGACTAATTCGCTAGAAATTACGAATCAATTTACGCATACATGAATAACATTTTATGATTTTGTAAAATATGTCACGAGCAGGAATATTGAATCGTGACTAATACATAAGGAATCATTAACTAGTTCACGATTATTCAATGGATTCATGAATAATATTCTTGGTTTTGTGAAATAATTCACAACTACTTTGATTTTGTAATCTACCTCACAATCACGTAAACCAGATCATGTTCAAGATTTAACAGATCATGAATCAGTTCACGTCGGACTCTGAATAAGGTTCCAAAAACAATGAATGAAATTACGATTCAACATTTGGTTTTATGAATAATGTTGATAAAGTTGTGAACTAGTTCACATACAGAAAATCAATTTGGTATTGGTATGGCAAATATATCTTCTATAAAGCGTTATATGATAAAAGCATTATATAGGTGTTACTGAATGGAAATTGTACATTATTATAAAAAACATGATTTTTGTTCATGCTCCTGTTTTCGTTACCTAAAACATGATTGTTCTACGGCACTTTAATCGCGATTTTGGGAACATTTTTTCCGTGTATAGAGTCTTCTATTGAAATCCTATGAGGATTTTTAATTACTTTTAAAAATTTATTAACTTCCTGCTCAGAAAAAAATATACTACAAACTGTTTTGACACATACAATGTCATTTGAGTTCAGTCACTCTAGAAACACTTCGATGAAGAAACCAAGGGCGATGTCTTGCGAGGGTGGCTGGAAAGAGATGTATTTACGGTTCGACAAGTTTTGATATTAGCAACAGTTTTGAGTAGACAGCAGATGTCAGTCAGCGGGTTAGCAACGGCAGCTGAGGAGGAAAAACACGAAGTTGGAGAAAATCGGGATATCGTTGTCTGGAAAAGTTCCACCGCTGATGATCACTCCGTTGGATTGCGAAAATGGGCATCGGAATCGGGCGAAATACCGCCGCCACCGAACTCTCAGAACCTGCTAGCGAACGATGTACAAACTATAGTTCAAACATCCGTGTACGTACACCGGGTGCGTACACGAGAACGATTCGCACAAGGCAAAAAGAGTCAACGCTAGTGATGATGACAGTGAGAAAGAAAAAACTGGTGCCACGAACCTATGTGTACGCACATCGTGTACGTACATGATGTTCGGTTGTGCAGGCGAACATGTGCATGTGTTTTGGTACGAAATAGCGTGTTTGAGTTCGTACACGTGGGTTTAATATGAGCACAGAACCAGAACGAACATTGTGTACAATGTTCATTTGGGAAGACTCGTAGTATCTAATGGTTGCCCTGGATGGATAAGGATTGTGAGATACAGTTTAGGTTTAGTCGGTAGGTTTAACTACTACAAATTAATTCGAATCCACCACGATGATTCCCTCTCGATAACAGACATTTACCCAATCTGTTAAGCTGAGTCGAATTTTTTACAAGACCAGGCCCTCCAGGCCTCGGAAAAAAATCTTCAAAGTTTGAGGGATTATGCTAATTTTCTGCGCGCGGGCCTGATTAATAATATGAAGTTGTTTATTTGATGATTCCATCATCTTCTAATTCACGAATCATGGAATACTGCAACTGTTCATCAGTGAGCTACAGCCAAAGTTCTACCATTTTGATGCAGCAATGGATGTGGCACATCATCAGTGGCGTTTTATCACGGATGGCTACAAATCTTCTAAATGTTGTGAGAAAAGCTTGAGCATGAGCTATTCCGTGATTGACCAGAACAAGCAAAATTGCACAGAGAATCAACGAATGGGACCTGGGAGTAGCTATATATCCTCAATGTGCACGTTTCGAGAGTTACGAACTCTGAGTTCTATACTTTCAAATGCCAATAACAGCGGCGGTCACGTCCTTACAGTCATCGGAGAAGGGAAGGAATGTTAGTGTAAAAAACGTTGTTATGGAGACCGTGTATACCTCTGCATCTTCACGTTCGTCACGGGAAGGAGTTAGTAGGATGGGGTAGAGTTACACAAATCGGGATTCACCTTGATGAGTGATATGATCTATGCAACTCTCAGTAGTGTTATCGTGTGTTTATTGCTCTGGGCAACCGGCTGCCAAGAATTTATGATAGATTCGGTTTGTAAAAAAACAACTTCAGCTCCGGACAGCCGACAGTCAGGAGTGTTGCGTATGTCTAATTGAATCAAACGGCAACGATTTTATTCTTCCTTGCTTCTATATTTTGGCGAAACACGGCATTCCAAAACAATGCAATATAATGAAAAACGATTACTTTTAGTGTCTCGAGACGTTCGTCGATATATCTATGTAATTAAAGGTTTCGTAATACATGCATTATTTATCGTGTATAAATTATGTTATTACTATGCGGATGGCGTCCCTTTCCGGAATCCAAACTGCCTCTACGATAGTTCGTTCTCACTTTCAGCATAGTCCGGTAGCCTGTTGAGGATGACCCTTTCCAGAAGTTGACCTTTCGCCACTATTAGAAGCTCGTCGTTGAAGTCTTTACGGAATGTGCCCGCTGAATCTTCGTTGCACAGCTTTACATCCAGTTTCGCCAGGGCATGCAACAAGCTATAACTTTTGCGTTGGTCAGCCTTCTACCCCACTCCACGACCAAGGCGTTAAGATCTCCTCCTATAATAATCGGCGTTCGTCCGATTGACGTGTGTGCTATCCTCTACTTCTTGGACAGAGAAACCACCCATCACTTGGATTGCCGTCATCGCCGCACTATCTAGCACTCTATTTCCGCTATCGGGAGAAACAAGATACGGCTCTGCAATAATTGCAAGTCGCACTTCGTTTCTGTTGTTGTATATATGTGTGTATGTGGCCACAAATGTCGCCTCTGTTTCTCAGAGATGTCCTGCCATTTGCACAAACTTAGTCTTAAATGAAAGGTACAACCTTCCCATCGGCTGCCATTGACTTTTTTTTATTGATCGGACTTCCAGTTTCGGAGTTACGGGTGGAAAGGTAACAAATTGCCATATAAACTGGTACAACCATGATGGCCTAATGATGCAATACATATTAGAATATAAGCATAATTACATGGATTAGCAGGTCTAGATCATTAATGATCAATCAAAGTAACTTTGACCGCATTGGTCACCTATGACGGTTCTTGATCTCCGGGGGAGCTTACCCAGTTTCTAAGTTAATATAACACCTATATCACAGCAAAAAAATTTGACCGATTTTTACAGGCTTGATTTTAGATGAAAGATACAGTACTCCCATTAACTGCTATTGAATTTCATTCAGGTCTGACTTCTGGTTCTGGATTTATAGGTTGGTTATCAACCGGTACAATCATAATACCTCAGGGGTTGAAAATATATTGAAATGGACATCAAACACCTTCGAATTGTAGATCTAGATAACTGATGGCCAATCTAAGGTTCTTTGAATTTATAGTCCACAATCACCATTCCAGAAGTGCTGGGTTTAAGGCATATTCCAGAATTAAAGACATATCAGTTTTTTGGAGATGACTGAGCTGGTTTTGACAAACTAAGTATCAAATAGAAGGTATAAAATGTGGTTGGTAGCATTTATCCACGCGAAGTTGCATACAGACTAGCAGACGCGACAAACACATTAACATACAAACGCTAGAGCTTCGTCCACGCTGCACTACGTTCGCTATCTCACAAACGTGAAAATACCTCGGTGATTGAGTTGACATTTTTTGGCACTTATAACCTACAAAACTTATAAAAGCAGTCTCAAGCGTGCACATACAAATTCATGTGTTCGCGTGATCATAAATCGGTCACGTCCGAAAGTTCCTTATCGTCGCCCTTGGTAGCATAGGTCCATACCTTCAGTTGGACCAATCGAAACAGCACGTGGGCAATTTCACTCTCTTCTAGCATTCAGTACATTAACATACAAACGCTCCAGACTTTCGCGATCATCCATGCACATCTACGCCCGCGATCTCGAAAACATGAAAAATCCTCGGTGACTAAGTGAATGTTTCAGCACTTATAATAAGCATAAGCATAAGCATAAGCATAAGAGATCGCCCGTAGTTGCTACTCCGTTATTGACCAGAACCAAATTAGGTTGCAAAATGTTCATTGGAACAACATGCTTGGGAATAACATGATGAGCCACATTGTACAATCTATTCTGATCCCTGCATGCTGATCAATACCGACGCCGGCCACGTCCGAATGCAGATCTTCTGGGAAAGGAAGGAATGTTAGTCCGATACATGTTGCTACTAGAGACCGAGGAATCCTCTGCATCTCCACATGTATCACGGGAAGGGGACAGTTGTTAGTAAGTGTGCCAGTAGCATTATCATGTAATAATTGCTCTGGGCAGCCGGCTGCCGAGAATTCGGGAAATTTATCATTTGTTGTATTAATACGATTAGCAAAATAAGCAACTTGAACTCCGGATAGCGGCTATAAGGATCACTGCTTATATTGTTTAATAATATTCGATCACGCGACGAATTTTTCGTGGTTTCTATCGTGTCAGTGCTGATTTTACCCGGCGATCGCTTGAATAAAATGAGGAATCTTATACAGAATGTTCATCAGACTCTTCCATAGGTATCGCGGAGTTGGTGGTTTGGAAGGGAATAGGGTCTAGGATTCGCTCCAAGCAAGCGATGCGACCTGTAAAGCATAGTTTATTAGGTAGTAGTTCAGTTGGTTTTCAAGAAGTTCGCTCGAAAAACAAGATCTTGTTCAGTTTTTGGTTCTTTTAAAATCGGGGTAGCCGGCTACCGAGAGTATCCTATGTTTTCTAAACAAAAGCAATTTCACATCCACACAGCCGATCGTGGGAATATTGCCTAGAAAAGCCAATCTTATCTGCATAATGGGCCGGATCACTATTTATTGCGACAGTATTCTGACAAATTTCACTATTCCTTCTCGACGATATATTTATTGGGTTGAACACTACCGAGTGATAACACGTTATACAAAGAGTTATGTTGCGGCAGAGCGCAATCTGTGCATATGCCCCCGCCGTTGTACATGTATTATCTGTGATAAAGTGCGCCAAATAAAATTCACGACAGTCTAGTTCAGTCACCGCCGGCGGTGGTCGATCGATCGTACTTTGTGTCTTTATACTTTGATATCACAGTCCGTCTTTGTTTCGCTGTTTGTGCCTTGTTCGCTTCGTTCGTTTATTGGAAGGCAGGAAACGGGTCCTACCGCTGCGAACGATCAAGTTATGATAGCTCTAGATGTTATAAATCAACGAAAGTATTTCCTATTTCTAATATCGGATTGTTTGTGAAATACACGTATACGTACGATTATATCGAACATTGATGAAAAATACAGAGGATCGTTAACCTGATGCACGGGCTTGTTACCAATAACCGAACATGAAATTAGATTCATTAAAACAGACGCGGCGAATTTTCAGTACGTATTGACCCGCGATCATCGATACTAGTCAAATTAAAGTCTTATTGGAGCTGCTTTCCGAACAACTTTTACGGTATTATTTTCTCGGCTAGATCTGTTCGCACACTCTCATTCGGCTACTATCGGTAGAAGGCTGATAGCTCCCAGTCGTCGCCGGTCTAAGGACCAAATGTCATCAATAGACAGACTCGCGTGGAGGCATGAGATAGAATTGAAAGCTAACCAACGAAAATGACAGCAAAACGCTTATTCTTCGTGCTGACATAACTGAAGGTAATTGCCAACCGGTCCCCGATCCCTCTCGCGAATTGTAAATTCTCAAACCTTATACATGATTGAAGTCATCATTCCACTCAAATAGGGCCATGTGTTTTCCCTAAGCACATTGAATGCTATGTGGATCAGTTCCCCCGTTGGTAAAGCAAAGCCTAAACAAACATAGAAATTAGTTTGCTCAGTCCAAAGAAAAGTTGGCCGACCGGCAGAGACGTGTTCCCTTACAGCGCCATCACATCAACGAACACCCAAAATTTACATGCGACAAAATATCTGCAATCCTGAATATAAAAGAATCAAAACCTCTACTCATTTGCAATAAAATAAGAAAGTAAAAAAAAACAGTTGAATATCCAAGACGGCTCATTTTCAAAGATAGCACCGCCGATGAAACACCCAATAAAAAAAAATAGGTGACAAGGGACGCGGACGAAATTAGCTGAGCACCGACCGGCTGGTTTGCCACCTATTTTTCGGACGAAGAATTTTGGGGCGACACCTGGTAGTCGCTAGTCGCTGGTGAAACGCCAATTGTTTGAATATGTCATTTCTTCTTATTGCCATATTTTTTCACTTTTCGGATCGAATTTTTTTCTCTGAAAAACCATTTTACACTATTTTTACAATGTACACTGTGTTTCTAGATGTTTTCTGTGCACTTTTATTGTCCTTGCATCGGGAATCGACGGCCCGTAATGCGAGGAACAGATATTTTTTCATTTGCCGGAATTCGATTTTCACAAACTGTCACCACTCGCGTCTGTCGAAAATATGCCGAAAATGCTTTTATAAGCCACTTCACTTTATATAATCATTGAATTGCACTGTTATTAACACTTTTGATAACCGGGAGGCAGTAAACTGTGCCGAAAATGATAAAAATTAACCGACTCGAAGGGAGCTCTACGAGAGTCAACCGCTCGCGACGAAGATACACACTCGAATCAATATTCCCAACGTTACTCTCAATGGAAGCAAACTACATCCCATCGACTTACAAAATTTTGGACTCTTTATACAGACCCACGAATCGTAAAAAACGCAACCAAAAGGGAAAAAAAACGTTTTGACAGTCCTTCTGGACGTAATCCCCGACACTTCGCAAGACCGGGCGCAAAGAGTCTATAGAAAATCATATCCGCAGAAAACCGTTAACAAGAAAATACATAGGTAATACGTGTAGTAATGGATTTTTACACGATTCACGCAGATAATCGATTCCGAACTAATATCCGTTAAGCACCACAAAATACCACAAAGAGGCCACCATCCAAGTTTGAAAATCGCGGAACAAAACGGGAAGACTCTCCAAAAACCAAGCCACTCATACCTGTACGCAGTAATCGGTTGTTACGGTCTACTAATCGAATACACCAATCGGGCTCTCGAAAATCACTCGACCAGCAGATAACAATTTGTCAAAATCGGACATCACTAAATCCAAGAATTTCGTACAACGTTTATGTCTACTTTCACCCGCGGAACACCCAACACAACACCAGATCAGATGACTTGCAAGCCATCAAAAATCTCTACTCGCACCTCTCCCATGTCGCTTTCGCCCCTGACAGTGCACTACACCGGGTAGCCGGTGTTTTTAGCTTCCGATGGCCCTACATTTTCTGACAAAGTGAAGTTTAGGAATGTTGAGATTTTTATCACTGTTTAGGATAGCAAAAGTATCATAAAGCTAGTGTCAGGCCTTCATGAGACCTTAAGAAGTCACTTTTGGAGATATTCGTTAATGTAGATTTGTCGGTAGACGGTTCCAGATTTAATTAAAAAAAAAAACTAATTTAACACATCTACAGATCGCTTGCAACATAAAAAACTTTTTGTGCAATTTAACAGCTCCATCTAAGGCCAATTCAATAAATTTCCTACATGAAAGTTTACTTTTGTTAAAAAACGGTTTTTAAACCAAAGCTGGAAGTTAAACCTTGGCGTGGAAGAGCCGGTATATTAATATATGCTATTACTTAGTGTAGAATTAGATTTTGCCCTTTACGGCTATTATACAACCGCCAGAAGAAACTTAAAACGTTGGTACACAATCGAGAATAGCGAATCAGAAAAGCTGACTATATATCAGTGATTTACTAAATACAGAATGGATAATGGTTATGATGTAAAACCTTAAGGTCCGTCCATGTTAAGTCTTCGGTACGGAGCAATACCTCGACCTAGGAACTCCTAGCACGTTGTTAGTCGCCTCTTACGACATGGGAGCAGTCCCCAGAGGTTCTATTGTTGGCTGAAATAGTGCAAAAAGATTTCAGCCCGCCGGACACCACACGGCTTAAGTGAATGTTTCAGCACTTATAATAGTATAAAAACGCGGTCTCAAGTATAAACCTGCAAACACCCGTGTTCGAGCGGTCATAAATCGGTTGTATCCGGAAGACCCTACTCGGCTCAGCCTAGGTCCATGGAAGCAATAAAAAATAACGCTCATATCCACTAGGCAACATGGCGACATGACCGAGAACTCTGGTGGTTTGGTAGAAATCATTCTCATCTAGCATCTTAGCCACACACCGAAAATTAAGTATCAGATTCACGGTCCGTGCGCAATCATCCAAGAACACACACGAATACGTAAATAGACACAGGGTTATAAAATCAAATTTATATACGTGAAGTTACATACATGCTAGCACACACGACATACCAACGCCCACACGATCGAATACGTTAACGCACAAACGCTCGAGCCCTTCGCGATGGTACACGCCATCACGAAGTCTCAACGCTCGTGCATATCTGAACCGTACAATGAATATCGCATTCAGAATCACGGCCGTATGCAGTGTTTTAAAGTGGCGGACTTGGGGTCAACCCCCTCCGAAAATTTTCAACTTGTTGAGAAATTTTGTATTGGTTTCAATTTTATATTAGTTTCAATCTTAAAATCATTTCAAACCAAATTTGACTAACAAAACTGATTTTATTTAAATATGGTTTTTACGCATAACGTATTGAACAAGTTGAAAGTTCGGACCCCTCCCGAATTTTTTGAGTGTTTTGGGTGACAATTCTCGTCTCGTCTGCAATCGTGGTGAGTGATTCTGACGGGGATTCCTCCAGCTTCAGCAGAACAACTCTCGAAAAAAATATGGGGCAACGAGTCATACTGCCGTTGCAACCATCGTTTTGTTGATGGCGATGTTCGATAGACGAATCTTATCGAAAATGGTAATGTCAACTGCCTGCTTCGTTCTTGCGATATGATGTTCTTGGATTTTTTCATGGCTCTATCCTCATTCTCGTCTCTATCGACAAACAGCAAATAACTGAAGAGGGACAGGCTAACATTTAATCCATTATTCACGAAATTTCACCAGTTTTTCTCGAAAAGGATACCAAAATTTGACCGACCGAAAAGGATTTTTAGAACATAGTTACAGGGGACTGAAATTCTTTCAAAACATCAAATTGTGGACCAACATACACATACAACAATGGTTGTCAAAGGTCTTATGCATATTTTATTTAAATTAAAAAAAAGGTTTAGAAAACACCCTTTCTATTGAACAGGTTTTTTTGAATGTTTTATTGGAGTACACAAAAACTTTCTTCCATAAATTGTAGCCTACATTGTGTGCCTCATATTGATGAATAAATATGCATATATCATCATCTTGAAATAAATGTTATAGTCTGAACAAATGTTTACAACGGTTGCTTGCCGCGTTTCCATTTTTTTTATTTCGATTATAGAGGTTTTAACCTTAAGGTCATTCGCCTCTTCGGGTTAGAAAAATTTCTTATGAAAAATTTATAACCCTATGTGCGGGGTTGGGAATCGAACACAGGTGCGCTGCGTACAAGGCAATCGATTTACCAGCTACGCTACGCCCACCCCCGCGTTTCCATTAATTGTCGTTTGATAATGCGGTAAAAACTGCAACAGCTATTTTGGTACATGAGGGTTCGCGGCCATGTAACCTGTTTACGCCTTCATTTCGTTGTTCGAAACCCGTGCGTGGCGACGTTTGGCGTGGAATCACTGGAATAATTTTCGAGGTGATGCTAAGCCGGTGTAGTACACAAAAAGAAACTGACTGTTTACACCTAAGTTTGAATGAACATCGACTACACCGATGCAGTGTAATACAAAAACAAAAGTGCCATTAGTTACAAATAGTAGGCCATTTTTTTTTCTCGGTGGCATATTGTTAAGTATTGAAAGTAGTGTATTTGTTTTATTTTCGAATAATAAAGAGATCCAGAAAATCTTTTTCCATGTTGTTATAAACAATTCATAAAAAAAAATAAACGAAAAGAGACTTCTCGGATCGGAAAAATCAAGATGATGTTTGACGATTTCATTACTGATTTAATCACTAAAATCGGTCAATTAGGTAAAATAATTAAAAACTTTAAATGGTATTATTTTCGTCAATCATTTTTTCTCGCAAACTCCATCTGAATTTGATTTTGCAATACCAAATACTATCGAAAAATGGTTCTCTTATTGAAGTCGTATTTTTACCAATTTCGGGTGGCCCGTTTGGGACATTTTGATTCAGCAGTCAACCTCTCGGAATGTATTACAAAAATTTTTGGGATAACCTCCGGTATTGCACGAATCTCATATTTCAATGATTTGTCGATAAAATCAGTTGATTCAGACATATCTAAGCAATGAGCACATCCAAAATGGCGACTTCCGAATTGAAGGGAGTGGTCAATAGACATCGGAAATTGATGATTAGTGCCATTTTGATATCCAAAATGGCGACTTCCGTTTACCACAAAATAGTGAGACCCATCATCAATACGGATGTCATTTGTATGGGGTAGTCAGTGTACATCGAAGATTGATGATTTTTGTTATGTCTACTGACCACCCTCCATGATATCCATATTGATGATCTTTGTCACTCTTTTGTGGTTGTCGCCATCTTGGATTCAAAAATGGTGCTAATCATCAATTTTCGATGTCTACCAACCACTCCCTTTCAGATTACATCCACATTGATGATGGTGCTCACGATTTTGTGGTAGACACAAGTCACCATCCTGGTTTTCACTGTGACGTCAATAAACAATTTCCGCTAGCTACTGACTTATACCGATCCAATGTTATACGATTTCTAAAGCGTCGAAAAATTTGATAAAGTTCCATCATCCACAAGTCTGAATAATAAATTTTCTTAACACCTGTTATGAACCCATGTATCATTTTTATAATGCAAAAATGGGTTGAAATTCTATACCTTTTTCCCTGAAAACATTGTGGAACCATTTTCGCGCTAATTTCTATTAGACCTACTTTTGCCTGAGGCTGTTAAATTTCTGATCTAACAGAATATTTTAATCCACTTTTGCTTTCAGTTTGTCATTTGAATTTCAGTTGATAACTACGCAAGTTAATCATTCATCCCTTTGTGGAAGCCGTATTGTATATTTGACTGTAAATCATTTACTTTCAACTAATCGTCGAAATGGAACAGGAGCATTGTCTCGAACTGCTACAAGAGAGAATTGCAATCGGCCGATACGACTTGTGATCGGAAGCTGGTTTTCCTGGTTTTTGGATGGCGATGACACTCTCTTCTCTTCAATCGTGTTAAACAATATTGGCCTCAAGAAACTTATGATTATGTCTCGCCCTGTCGTTTTATTGGTAAACGTCGAGAGAGGAACAAATAATTCCGCTTCCAAAAACGGTGTGTTGTATGTTGTATCATTCTGGGACGTGGCGCGGTAGGTCTTCTGCCCGGAATTTGAACAAACCTTCTTGGTAAAATCTAATATCCACCGGATTTAATAATCCACACTCTCGTTAGTACTGTTTCGGTTTCGAATACTTCGAGCCGTATCCCAAAGAGTGCTCATCGATGTTTCTCTCGGTAATCCGTTGACGTACCGGTGCCAGTAACCACGATTCTTGGCTTTCATCAAACTCATCAGTGCGGGGAACTCCTTGTCTAACCTTAGACCACCGAGGCTAAGGGCTTGATCATCAAGAACACGTCAGACCATTTTAATTAACCATCTTCGACATTAGTTTGGTCTTACCATGCCGTAACGCAGGTGGCATAAGACAGACCATTCACACACCTCTAAAAACAAATTTCACTGTAACTCTCCAAAATCAGAACATTTGCACTATTTCTTGAATCGATTCAACAAGTTATTTATTTTCTTTCTCCCAACAGTCCACCGGAGAAAATCTGGACGTACAAGTGCGTTAACAATCGCTGCCTCCGACAGCACTACGTCGCCGCCGATCACCCGGAGAGTGCTGGCAGTGGGTCCGGAAAGCGAGTTCCATTCCTGACCTGCACGATGACCTGCGGTCCCATCAACATTTGGCCACAGCCAACGGGGAAGACCACTATCGGTAGTAAGGCATCGCGCTTCCAGTTGGCAGATACTTTCGTGCACATTAAAACCAACTTCAAACCGGTTGAGAACCTGCTGAGGGAGGCTTTCGGAGTGTTTCGCGACGAGTTGCGAGCTGTGCTAGTGGCACACGGTGTTCCTAGAGACGATGTGGATAGCTCTTCCATGACGGAAGATAACGAAGTTACTAAGGGGAGGGATTCAGATTCGGAAATAGCGGAGAACCCTGGAATGATTCGCTTTTCCAAAGCGGCAGATGAGAATCGGTTCGACATCGAGAAGTTTGACGTACGAATAACAGTACAGAAATCGCCGGAGACTCACCTGACACTGCATACCGATGAAAGTTACAATTTATCCGTATCACGTGAGTTATTTTAAGTAATTCGCTGGCGCTTAATCTAACATTTAGTATTTCCTCTCGCAGACACGGCACGTATCTTAACGGCGAAAATTTTTGCCAACAGCTTTTTCGGTGCAAAGCACGCCCTTACGACGCTGCAACAATTGGTCTGGTTCGACGACGAAGAACGTATTCTGAAAATACTCAACAAAGCCTTAATTGAAGATGTGCCAAGATTCAAGTGAGTAGTAAGGAAAAAACTTATAATGCGATTGAAAAAGCTGAAACTGTTACTTTTACACTTTCTTTCTAGTTTCCGCGGCCTTATGTTGGACACATCGAGACACTACTTCTCAGTGGAGTCGATAAAGCGTACACTTGTGGGAATGTCACACTCGAAGCTGAATCGTTTTCACTGGCACATTACAGATTCGCAAAGTTTTCCTCTTGTCTCCAAGCACTATCCCCAGCTGGCCCACTATGGAGCCTACTCGGACAAGGAAGTGTACACTAGCGATGATATGAAAGAAATTGTTAACTTTGCTAAAGTTCGTGGTATTCAGATCATACCGGAAATTGACGCACCGGCACACGCCGGTAATGGGTGGGACTGGGGACCGAAGCATAATATGGGCGAACTAAGTCTGTGCATCAACCAGCAACCGTGGAGTTATTACTGTGGGGAACCGCCTTGCGGTCAGCTAAACCCCAAAAACAACAACACTTATTTGATACTGCAGCGTCTGTATGAGGAACTTTTGGATCTTACCGGACCGCTGGATTATTTTCACTTGGGAGGGGATGAGGTGAATCTGGAATGTTGGCAGCAACATTTCAACGAATCGGATATGCGAACTCTGTGGTGTGATTTCATGCAGCAGGCCTATCACCGGCTGCAGGTAGCCAACCAGGGAATCGCGCCAAAGCTTGTCGCGGTATGGTCCAGCGGCCTGACCGGTTACCCGTGTCTTTCAAAGAATGCCTACGCTGTTCAAATTTGGGGCGGTAGTAAGTGGCCGGAAAACTATCAACTGATTAATGCTGGCTTCAATGTTGTGATGTCGCATGTGGATGCGTGGTACTTGGATTGCGGATTTGGTAGTTGGCGGTCTACTGGTGAGTTTTTTTGTTATTGTCTGATTTTGATAATGTGATCCCATAATTAACCCTCTTTTATCTCCATTCCAGCCGAAGGTGCCTGTTCGCCGTACCGCAACTGGCAGACGGTGTACAAGCACCGACCGTGGGATGAGTTGAAGCTCACCTCGTTGCAGATGCGGCAAGTTCTCGGTGGCGAAGCTTGCCTCTGGACCGAACAGGTGGACGAGTCGACGCTGGACTCACGCCTGTGGCCGCGCGCATCCGCTCTCGCAGAACGACTGTGGACCGATCCGGTCGAGGAAATTTACAGTGAGTCCGTGCCGAAGGAAACCTTCAATCGGATGTCCGTGTTCCGAAATCACCTGCTCGAACTGGGCCTGCGGGCCGAACCGATCTTCCCTAAGTACTGCGCCCAGAACCAGGACGAATGTGTATGATATTTCATGAACCCATTCTACTAGAATGTGGCCCACTAGGAAGGCGCGGGCGATGGCGTTGTTTGTTGCTAGGTTTTTGTAAGGATTGTAAATATTTGTGCGCTTAGGATACAGAACACTTGATTATGGTTTCAGCAAAGGAGCGACGAATTGGTGCTCTGGCACCTTCGGTATTACGGGCGGTTCTGGGACATGGTTAGATTTTCTTTTCATAGCCGTCCGTGCAGCAATAGCGAAAATTGTGCTAGCAAAAGTGAGAAAAGTGTCTACCAATACTGATGGTTGTATACTGAGAGAACAACAGTGATCTAATTCACGATATTTCAAAAGCGGTATATTTTTAATACTATATTTTAGTACTCAACTTGAGGACAAGGACGTACATGCCTTGCTTGAATCTGTAGTAGTAGACAGTGATAAATCAACTAAGAATATTGAGACAAAAAAACACCATACGGTATCTCATGCAAGTCGGTCTCGACGGGGCCGAACACTACCAGGTACTTACCTTTATAATTTTTGTATTGCTTGTGACTAAAGTGCAATGCAAGTAGGTTTTTGTTAACTTGGCAGTATTTCGCTCTAGTTTTCCCCTAAATAGGTTATGCAAACTTACAACCTAAATAAGGTTAGATATTATAGTTAGAAAAGTTATGAAATTAAATAGGGAGAAGCGTAATCCATACATCAAATTATATTTGAAAGCCTTTTCAAAGAAACGCATTTGCTTTTGCATCAGTTCATTTTTCGACAGGATTGTTACAAATCGTTAGAAGCCATTGTGTAAAAAAACTAGCAGAGATTTATTCTTATGACTTGATGTGAATCGACGAATGCCACGAGGCTCTCGGTAATGTTTTCGTTAACTAGACAAACATAGGATATTATTACATTGAATCGAACAAAGCGCCATATTTGGTATGCTCTCTCTATCTTTGTTAGCAGGTTGGAAAACAATCAAAACCTTTGAAAATAATTTGCTGTTTGTTATACTGAAATTGAATGAAAGAATAGTCGCCTTGGTGGGTGAATGACCTTAAAGCCCCAAATGAATAAACAATCGCCTTGGTATGCTGCAATTGTTATTAGTGTAATCGAGTCCATTGTGTCGGTTTATTTGTGTGATTCGTATCAATGTGATGTATTCATGAACCCAAGACCAAAGGGAGTAGATGAATACAGAAGAATAACAATCAATCTACAAAATTTACTTATCGGAACAACTCGAGCAACATCTCGGAGATGTGGATAACTACCAGTTCGCCGGCCTATCAATATGACAGAGATGCCGAAGATCCAATCTTCACTGTAAAGCAACTACTGGACGAACGCTGGCGCAAGGGAAGCATCGCATATGGTATGTCACTGGATATACGGCAGGCTTTCAACACCATTGACCTGAAAGTAGTTCCAAGTACACTGAGGAGATTGGTAGTCCCTACATACTTAATAAATCCCATAGTATCAGCATGCTTAACCGATCAGACTTCTCTACAATAGTTCGGCCAAAGTACGAATCAAAACAAAGTCCTAGGAATCAATCAAGGGTGCCCCTTTCACCAAAATTATTTGTATACCTTCTCGACCAAGCACTCAAACGCTTGCAGGAAATGATGCCGGAACTATTTTTGGGTCAGCAAAACAGAATCAAACTTCCATGCCTAATGGTGTATGTCGACGACATTGTGTTGATAGTAACGGACCCATCGCAAATACCACGACTATTAAACCTAATAGGGCCTTGTCTGAAGGAATATGGGCTGGAACTAAACATGAACAAAATAGAAGTACTCATCCGTGACCCATCTCAACCAGAAATGAATGAACCTGATCATGAAAGACAATTTGGAAATTACAAACTACGCGTGGTGTCAAAACCTCGACATCTCGGTGCTTACATGACCAGCAGTCTAAATCGTCGGGAAACGGTATCAGATCGTGTCCAAAAAGCGCCTCGAGCATACCATTCAATTGCATTGTTTGTAAGAACGTTCAGGCTTCGATGGGAAACTTTACGTAAGATATACCATACAGTGATAACATCGATAGTTTTATATGTCTTAAAGGTTGACCAAGCACAACAGAGAACGATTACGCGATATGGAGCTACAAATTGTTTCAGGATTGTAGCACGACTCGCGCATTGACTCTGACGAAAAGCACCAAGCAAACTTAACGGCTTCGGACATAGAAGCAATCCTGGAACGTTGCACAATAGTACGGAAAATAAGAATGGCCCGACTGCTATACTGGGCCCACATACAACGAATGGAAAATGGAGAAATAATAAAGCTGGTGGCCAAGTATCAGATCCCTGGTCTATACAAACACGGTCGACCGTGCCACAACTGGAACACCTGCGTAGAACAGGATATGGCATGCACCAAACTATCGGCAGCCTAGCTGAGGGAGTTAGCAGAAGACCGTGAACGGTTTAAGGCCTTCGCAGGTCGCATGCTATCCCAACGGACTACTAAACTAAATGACTAAATGGATGACTAAACCACATATGCGCGGAGTTAAACCTCCACAAAACTGCGGAGCTGAACATTAACATGACAATAAAAATAAAATCAAAACAAATACAATTTATTCTTATTCCGCAAATACTTTCATGACCCAGCAACATATATGCCCAATTACAAACACTAATCATGCCCTTTATTTTAATGTTTTGTCTTCATTTGTTTCTCTTGCTACAATATATGTAACTCGTTGCAAGAGGACGTGACGGTCAAAGAAACGGAAAGCCAATAGCCCAAACAGATCAGGAACAGGAAGGAAGACTACGAACAAGGAAACAAACAACTGATGAGAAATCGTTTACTTATTTATTATAACTACGCTGCTAATTACAATTATTTTCCTTTTCTTGTCTCGTTTCAGCAAACCAAAATCTCTCTACTATCTCTTAATTTTCTGCTTCCGACTATCCTCTATGTAAAGTATCTGAAACTTTTGGGACTGGTTAACAGCCGGAGCCTGCTTGTGGAAGAAACTGGTGTGCTATACGGACTGTCACATACGAACAGTTAGACTTTGTAGTTCCTCATCTTGACAGATTCTAGATGGAAGGATGAACGTCTGCCAGGGTGTGGGCTGAGAAATGACCATGACAACATTTATGTGATTCGTATCAATGTGATGTAGGTATTCTTGTACAACGCCGAGACGAAGGAAAATAATCATTCGTCACCTCTATTTCAGTTTACTTTTACAACTCAGTGCAATTGGTACGGCCCAGTGGTTGATCTGCCGAGGAACCATAAAAATTTGAAAATTCAGTTCTCTGTCGATTTATGTGGGAACAGTTGCCAATAGCGACGACTTAGACTAGTTACAGATATAACAGGGTGGCGATTCCTGGAAAAAACCTGAAAAATCAGGGAATTTCAGGGGATTCTATTTGACCTGGAAAAACCTGGAATTTTCAGGGAATTTGTATTCAAATCAGGGAGAAATTTCGACCTGGTGTTAATATTTTTTTTAAATGCGACTGGAAAATATTGTCTCAAATATTCGGTTGAACGCACTTACTCCCCTCAACACATTTTATACTAGGGAGAATAACAATATTCGATCCATCTCATAATTACAACTTCTCACAACAATGGTTATATAGGTTATCCCACGTCAGATTTACAACCAAAATTTGAATTCCTTCCAAATTTTTTTCTTGCATTCTTTAGATAAAAATAATTAACACGTATTTTTCGTTTTGGCTGAATATGATACTTTTTTCAAGTTATTAGATTTGTAACTTTTGATGTTTATAAAATCGAACATTTTTCAATCACTGATAACTGCATGGAAAAAATATTATTTACAAAAAGTAGTTTTTGCATGAGCTTACCGGAAAAACATAAAAAATATTTTTTTATATAGCTTATGAAATCTGCAATTATTATAAACAAATTGATTTTTTTTAAAAGTTGGGCCAATTTTAAATATTAAGAATCATGTTTAATCTTTTTTTCTGTGAAAAAATATGGAGTGGATATCAAAATACAATGCGAGATATTACAGTTATAAACTGAAAATAAGCCTATTTTACACTAAACGACCTGTGACAGACCTGTTATAATTGTATTATCTCGTGAAGTACTTGGAGATCCATTCCGAAATTTTTACCTAATCTTCGCAATATAATTATAAATGATTTCAAAAAATAATAAAATGTTTTTAGTTAGACTTAAAAAAAATTGCTTCTAGTATTTGCAGAATACATAAGTTACATAGCAAAAACAAATATGCATTGCAAAAACAATTTCGGTGAGCTCATGCGAAAAGGAAACTTAATAAATTATTTAATATTTTTTCTACAAATTGAATAGTTTCTGAGTAGAAGATTCATTGATTCCAGCGGATACTGAATAGGTGTAATTGCCTACGGGTCCGCTACCCCCCTTTTGGTTTTTCATACAGTGGTATGCTGAATGCAGAATTCTAACGAAATTTGAGCGTACTGTTAAGTGGAGCCGCATGCAGAGCAAGACTCGAGCTAGGATGGTGGCTACCAACATACATACATACAAATTGAATAGTTTCTGAGTTATCAGTGATTGAAAAATGCTCAATACAATAAAATTTAAATTTTAAAAACTCGTAAATTTAAAAAAATAATATTCAACAAAAACAAAACATAGTGTGAACAATTTTCGGCTAAAGATTGCAAAAAAAATTTGGTTGTGAATCTGACGTGGAATTACTCATATATAATATTTTATATGGATGCCAATTTATTTATCGACAGCCTTGTTGTGATTCTTCTGACTCAAGGTAAATACATATAAGTACGCTTGGTGTGCACAGGCCGTTTACTTTGACACGGCTCAATGCATTAGCTTGGCCGAACCGTGGGTATTTTTTATGTTTACAAATTGTAGACGAAAAAGATGGGTCAATAATGTTAGAGATACAGAGTGGTAGAGTAATTATGCCTATTAAATCGGCCATATTGTTGATAATCTAGTTGCATTTCCAAAATAATAAAGCAATAATATCTTTAAAAAATGCCGATTCTTGAAATAAGTCTTCATGACCGTATAACAGTATATCGCATTGTAGCTGATCTCTTGTTTTGCGGCAGCTTATTTTTTCTTATATGACTTATATTTTGGGGTTTGTAATCAACTAATTCTCAACGGCGTAAACTTGTTTTATTCAAGTTCTTTCATGTACTAGCCATCGAGTTAATTCTAAGCGCAACTCAATTCCACTCGTGGTAAGTGCTAATCCATAACGGCATTAGGTAACGCACAGCTTTCATATCTGACAGACAGAATTATTAAGCAACTAAATAAAGTTGTGAAGACCGCTCCGGGGTCAAATTATCAGATAGTCCCATGACGATTGTTAACAATCTCTATGGCAAACCCAAGAATTTTGACATCCATATTGCTAAAATTCTTTGAAATTTACAAATAGTATTTCAAAGCTGGGACACACCTCCAGGACCGGGTGTCCGGAAACAAGATCTCATGCGATTCCTTATAGCAGTTTTAAAAAAGCAGATAATTTCCTGATTCCAAACCATCTACAAATATTTGAATAAGTTTAAAATTGTAATAGTAATGACCATTACCCTGTTAGTCTGCTATGTGATAGAAACGACCAAAACGTTCCCCTCAGGCCCATTTATTACATCTTCAATTTTATCTCACTAAAATTTATGCCTAGTGATGTACTATGATGTCACCAAGTTTCAGGTTCTAGTTATGGAAAGCAAATTGTAATTTTAATTGAAATCTGGAAAGGCACTCGCGTACTACACTCGTACACTCAACTCCGCTTAAAAATTCAACGTTTTCGATATGGGTTTCCGTATATAATAGAACTGTATGAAGATGACTTTCGCAAGCTCCCGTTTCAATATCACCTTCCGACAGACGACAATATTTAAAATCAACAAATAGTGTATTTAACCGAAGTTTGTCTCTCTTTTGCTGCGAAGCTTCACTCATCTCACAACGTGCTGCTATTGCCAGATTGCATTAAAAATCACTTTATTTATTTATTTGTTTGTATTTATTATATTCTTAGATGGAATATTCACTGCCGTTCAACGCATAATTGTCTTATGTATAGAGGGAATCTCATAGAACATGGGACGAATACGATCTCAACGGCAATTTAGAGGGTACTTAATTTCTGAAAAGACGAATTGGTGGGAAATGGCAGGCAAATGAGAGACTAAAAAACTGTTTGTCTCAAATCACAAGTAAACTTATCAAAAACCGGTTTCTATAATTTGTTCGCAGACCTGTCTGTTTTTTCTTGTGATTATTCGACATTTTCTTGAATTTTGCCCTTATTTTAAAGTTGTGAAAAAGTGCTGGATGATTTTGTATCAACAACGCAATCATTATTAACCCTCCGGAAGTCGCGCAAATGGCCCACTGAACGAGCAGCCGCTGGTGCGCTCAGACGATTTCGCTAGATTTTCAGAGCAGCGTGCACTCAGTGCATTAGCATGACTTCCGGAAGGTTAAAAAGAAGAATCCAAATCTAACCAGAACATAAAAAGCGGATTATTACTGCACAGAAGTGGTTAAATTGTTTCTGTAAACAATCTTCTTAGTACATATTCTGAGATACCTTCCTGTTGGTATGAAGTTTTTACAGGTTCACCCACTGTTGCAGAAGACCTGCTTAACCAATTATTTCTTGAGAAACTTAGACTTCTCTATCGTTCAGAATTACTTTAATACTTCATTTCGTTACATGCCATGAAGCTTGGTTGAAGTCTTCTACGTCCAAGTTTTGTAATCCGTTGCCACACAGGAAAAAATGGTAGAATATCCACGTTTCAATTTTCGAAGAAATGTTTAGACCTCATATTCTGCCTATCACTATAATTCGAAATAATCAATACCTTCAATAACTTCGTTCCTTAATTCGAATTATACACAAACACATTTGACGTTTTTATTTAATTATTATTTTATTAGTATACGTGCAGAATGTTTGTCTCACTATCGAATCCATTTCGTCGTTTCTTAAGATTGTATTTTGCATTTCTTTTATATGTAGCTGATGGCAATCGAGTATTAGACGTTTTGGAAACGGTGTAAACAGAGCTTGCCGATTAGCCAAGCTTTTTAGAACTATTCCAATGAGATATCTTTTGATTTCCGTTTGGACCGCACATATTATTTCTAATTAGCATTTCTTTCGAACCATTTTTGAAAGCGCATTTAACATGTCAACGAATTATGTATTTTTGGATAAAAAGACATACGTCCATATTTGTAAAAAATGTCATTTCTGGTTGAATATCGTCGCTGTTGTGCTATCTTATGACAAACGCTATTTTGGGGTAAACTGAGTTAGATATGCCACATTACTTGTCTAAAAAATCTCTACAAAGTGGCGTTTACAGAATTTTGACATTCTGCTTGGTTAAGGCTAGTTTACAGTTCGGGAAATGGATCACGGGATTTCGCACGGGATTTGCGTCGGGATTTGATCAGGGAAATTTTCCCGCCGAGATCTCTCCAAACTGTCAAACCAAAAACTCTGCTGCTTCTTAAAAATACAAAGAGTATCAAACTTGCAGCGAATTGCAAACCTTATAAAAATACTATTTTCCCCGTCGGAAACAATTTGTGTTGAATTGTTCCCGGCCGGATTTCTGTGTGGAGAGTTTTAATATCCCGTGATGTTTCCCGCTGTTGGGTTTACACTTCAGGAAAACTGTCATTTTTGTGTAGACTCATTTCCCGTCACGGGATTTGAAATCCCGAGCTCCATTTGAAATACACAGGGACCCAAATCCCGTGACACGTTTTCCGAACTGTAAACTAGCCTTTACTGAAAAATAGCGAGAAACGTGCTGAGAAATTTCTAATTTTTTGTTTCAAATGGCTGTGTTTAGGGGTTGGCTCAAATTATCTTTATTTATGAGATGTTTTTATATGTAAAACTATCTGATAAACACAATGGCATAATCATTTGCGAAACAAAAATGCACGAACTGTGAGAAAATGCAATTTAAGTTTTAAATTGGAAATATAGCATATTTGGCAACACTGTAACCAAAAATAACTATTTTTTCTAGATTCCCTGATTCATTTCCTTCAAAATGCATCTCACCGATTGTAGACCAAATGAAGCCAAAGATATGAATAAAAGTTAATAATTGATGATTTTTTTCTATGGAAAATTTTCCATGCACGATTATGACACGCCATACAAATTTTGTCATCAATACACACGTGTGAGTCCGACTTTTGTTTACATTTTTAAAGAAAACTCGCAATGTAGTTAACCGATTCTCGTAATATTTGAGAGATTAATGCAGAATAGATAGAAGCATCATTTGTCTTCTTTGAATTATTTATACCATTTATAAGTTTCAAGATATTCAATCTCAAACTTTAAAAATCGTTTTTCTCGAAATGTGCAAAATGGCGCTTGTCATAAGATAGCACAACAGCGACGATATATCAAGAGATCTATGTGTTTTTAGGTTTCCATATTTTGTCGCGAACAAACTTTACATTGCAAATTGACCTAAGAATGGGTTATGAATATAATAGAGTATGTTAAAACGGTGCCTACTTAACCCTCCGGAAGTCGCGCATGACACTGAATGAGCAGCCGCAGTTGCCCAAAGACAATTCGCTAGCTTTTCAGAGCAGCGTGCACTCAGTGCACCAGCGCGACTGCCGGAAGATTAACGGAAGATCCCAGACTCATCACCATTTCCACACAGACTAAAATACATAACACTATGAGGAAATTCATCCCCAAAATGTCAATACGCTTATTTTTCCAGAACACTAGCTCCTCCTTCTATACACGGTCCCATACACTCATTTGCTTGTCGGTCATCCCTCGAGCTTGGTAACAATTTTTCAGATTTGGAAATGTTTAAATTACATGACAAAACCAAAAGAAGACCAAAAGTGGTTCAATTTAAATGGAAGATACAAAAAGTTTAAAACTAACTAAAAATGAAAAAAAATGGTGTAAGCTCAAACGATAGACATTGAAAAATGTTAATTTAATTTGATTTGTTTGAGCACTCTGGAAAATTTATAAAAAGGTCTGGAAAATCAGGGAATTTCATTTTCAGAAATAAGTCGACACCCTGTATAAGATCAATACAAATGAAGAAAATCGGCTCAGAAGGCTGAAGGTGAACAAATCACCATAGGTATATTCGGACATAAAAATAAAAATCAAGCCATCGCATTCGTCAGAGGAGTTCCATTGAATTTTGAAGATGAGGAGATGCTGAGCAACATCGAAGCAGCTTTCCCTGTACTTAAAGTTTAATGAAAATAAGTAACCGATCCCGAGCCACACCGTTTGTAGACTAGCATTTTCTACAAAATAATTCGTTGAAAGAAAGCCTATATCAATCTATATTCAACAGATTTAGAAACCAAAAAAGTGCACCAGGAAGTTTATGGTTATGCAACTAATAATTACTTGTTACACGTGCCGCTTGTGGTGGACACATACAGCACAAAGGTTATGGGCAGGCTTATTCAATGCTCCGACACATATATCTTTTTTCCCTGATGATGTAGTAAAGAATTTTACAATCAAGTAGGCTACTGAAATCGATGAACATTCGATAGACTCTCTTTAAAATCGTGACAATGCAGAAATGTTATCCTCTCTGGCTCATCACCATGTTTTGAAGATACCCGTGCAATGGGCCGGTCACAAATTTGAAAAGTGGTGAGACTAGTAGTCCTTGATTAATTTTGTGTGCGTGATCATTTCGTTTGTTCATTTCTCTACTGAGTATACATTTCGTTTTGCACAGTCACTACAGAGACAATCACAATGAGGTAATTGGTTTTCACTATGAAAATTACATTTCAATTTCAAATTTATTTTCAATTTTAAATTAAAAAAAAAAATTAAAGGATTGTGTACAAGACACGACCACGATGACATTAAAAATGCGGCCGTATTATTCGTGGAAAACAAATCGGCAACTTCAGTTGCCAAAGAAACGATCGAAGCATTTTTCCGTCAATGTCACTTTTCTGATTCAAATTTTTGTAGGTATTTTCTTGTTTCCATCCAATTGGTCAGTTTATTTGTTTTATCGCACATTTTTCGGATATTATTACAGAAGATAACTAACCCGATAAGAGGGAAGTTATTTACCAAAGCACGAAATGGAAATTTCATTTGTAATTCTTCTGAGAACGATTTTGTGGTCCTAATAAGGACCGTTTGTTGTTAATATTATTTCGCCGTTTCCTTTCCAACAACAATGCGACTTCTGTACACGTCTAATGATGGAGGCAATTTTGAGAGCGCCTTTGTTTGTTGCTGCTAACGGGGAGCGTTCCTTCCAGGAACTAACGAAGCGGACGCCGGCGGTAAACGAACTGATTTCAACGATGATCAAATGCAAACTGAAAACGTTTTCCTACAGACAATTCGTTTTACGTATCTCAAATGTGGTTCATCGCCAAAAAGGCGGTGCTAACGAGTAAACCACCAAAGCACGTCTAATTAATGCTTTTACAAAATTATTTCTATCAAAATTTACGGTAATCGTATCCTCTACGGAATCTGCTACACAATTGTTATGATTATTTCCCAAATCACGCAAGAATCTGTTCCGTACAGTACAGCGGCAATTATTGGCGGTTTGTTTATGAGAATCGTTTAGGTACGTACGTCCGTACACTACTCGTCGACCATCAAGTATCGAATGATAAGGCAAAAAGGAAATTCAGCACATATATTTATAACTTTTGTTTTGTTTGATTGACCTCTAGCCGCCTCGTGTATGCACATTTCCCCTTTTTTCGTGCAATTTTTCAATTTTTATTCAACCGAATTTCAACAGAATACTTATATAGTACATCAATCTAATTAGCAATTATATTCAAGTCAGGTGTTTCTGAATTGATTGGTGTATAAATGATTGAAATCCGTCAATTAATTGCGAAGTTATAATCGTACAAACCTTACATAGTTTCGTTACATAGGAGATTTTCAAAATTTAGAATGACACCCAGCCCCAGATAGTGGAGTAAGACATTTTTATTGTCAAAAAACGCGTTAATGAAAACCGCGTAAATTTCAAAATCCGCGTAAAAAAACCTGAGTGTACTCTCCTATATAAAATACTGCGCTGCTGAACAGTGCAATAACTACAGAAGCACGTTGTCAGATGCCTTACTGATAAAAAACATATAACCGAAATATGAAAATCAATAGGCTCTTTACCCTACGCAGCTACAAAGCGCCGTAAACATGGTTTAACAAGTTACAACGCACACGCATGCATAAAAATAAATATATTTTTTTCAAACGCAACACTCTTAAGCAGCACACACCGTATTGAATTAAATCCAAACCACCCCACCCACCCACTTTGCAAATCATTCTGTGACACCGTGCTGGTACCCGAAAAATCCGCACACGGCCACCGCTGCCGAAAATGCATAGCGTCTACCGCTTATTGTAGTGCCCAGACGCTGCAGCCATGATCTTACCCGTTCGACATAAGAACAAAAACTGATTCAAACGGGTACGCGTCACCTCTATTTATAAACTAACAGTATATGGTTTAGTCACTTAGGTGCGAGTGTGTGCAAATGCCAACGTTACCGAAAATCGATAGCGCTTATTGCATCGCCCGGAGACGATGTTGCTCGTATGGTATAAGAGCAACAACTGATTTAAACGGACATGCGTTGCTTCTATTTATGACTTTTCGTGTTTCATTGAGCAACTAAGCTGCCCTGTCTTGACTGAGCTGTGTCTGAGAAATCTGCCTCACGAATGGTAATTTTCCCGTTTTTCGTGAACTTTTTAATTTTACCAATTTCCAAAAGTCCACTTTTATTGGGGAGATATTAAATTATTACCAATATTTAAGTTAGGTGTTTCTGAATCGGTTGGTGTATGAATGATTAAAATCCATCTAGTAATATCGAAGTTATAAGTGTGCAAACCTTACATAGTTTCGTTACATGGGAGATAGTTTAGATTTTAGAATGACACCTAGCCCCAGATAGTGGAGTAAGACATTTTTAATGTCAAAAGTCAACTCCCGTCGACATCTTCGACAAAGAAACCGAAAAAAGGAAAGCTTGTAATATTCGTGATTATTTCGAAATTATTGAAGATTCGTTCGGGTCAGCTGTCGGAATGAAATGTCGTGCGGACGGGTGTACAACTGTGTTAACTTGTATAACCGTTTTCAACCTTGAGCGCCATTTTGAAGGCTGTGTGGAAAACATCGGAGGAACGAAATGGCTCTCGTCGGGTGATGCATCCTCAACACTGAGATATGGCGTACCAGCCTGTGCTGCTGTGCTGAACGAGAAGCGCAACCGGACGAAGTTGACAAGCACGTTTCGCCTAATGACTGTTAGTGTCGCGAGTGCGCATAAGACGATATCGTCGGAGGCGGTATGCGTAATTGCCGGGATGATTCCTATCTGCATCACCCTGGCTGAGGACGTGGAATGCTACCAGCGGAGGAATACACGAAATGCAAGGAGACTGATCAGAGCGGACCGACTCATCCCAAATGTGTCGACGTGGGTGGAAGCATGAAGAGGTGAACTTCCATTTGACGTAGTTTTTGTCTGGGGATGAATCCTTTCGGAAGTACCCGCATCGGTTTGGACATGCTTTGTCACGCCTTTGCCCAAAGTGTGTAAATGTGCAAGTGACACCGAAACAGGTGATCTTTGAATGCCCTAGGCTTGAAGAAGTTCGAAAGGGGTATGTTCAGAGTGATGAGAATATCTGGAATGCGGTCAACAGAGTAGTGACGAGTATATTCTCTGAGCTGCAAAGGAAGTGGCGAAGGGACCAACCAAGTAGCGCCGCCGATTAGAAAGGGGGGGGGGGGGGGTGGAACTCCGCCACAGAGAAACTCTCCGCCGGAGTAGAGTAGATGCAGGGGACCAGTTGAGTAGTACGCGACGCAGCATCGGGTTCGGGTCACCGGGGCACCAGCAAATAGGATGCCAGGCCGACCTCGACACTACCGAGTAGCTCGTGAGTAGGTCTACCGCCGGGGACTACATCGCGACGAAGCAAGGTGCTAAGTGGCTCACGATAAGCATCAGTATCGGGATAAATCCACCGCCGAGGAATCCACACTAGGGTAGATTCTAATTGGCAGGGACCTATTTGCTCTCGAATTAGACATCAGTATCGAAAGAAATTCCACCGCGGGGAACTCTCAGTCGGAGTAGAGTAGTTTCACCGCCGGATAATATCCGAGTAGATCTCGGTAAAGCTGGTAGCTAAATGGCTCAAAAAAGACGGATATAGGTGTCGGGAGAAATTCCTCCGCGAGGAACTCTCAGTCGGAGCATGGTGAGTTCACCGCTGGGGACTATCCGAGTAGATCATGTTAAGGCTGAAAACCGAATGACTCACATAAACAGGAGCTAAAAGGCTCAGTAAATCAGCAACTAAACGGCTCACTAAGATGAGAACTAGATGGTGACGTAATGCAGACGGAAATCAAGAGAAGAGTCGAGAGCTAAATGGCACAAAGGTCGAGCCATTTCATGGATCAAGTGAGGCTCCGAGATAGCTGCGGAAAACGCGTGAGCAAACAAGAGCTGAGAAGAAAGCACAACGATCCCCACTTGAAGTAATACTTTTATGTAGTTCCGGTGGGAAGAATGGCGAAAAAAGAGCAAGGAGTGTTAGTGGTTAGGCACGTAAGTGAGTCATGAGTCCCACACAGTGCCAATACACTACAGGACAGGCTTTTGAAGCTTTTTAAACCTTACTATGTGAAAAAGACCGATCTCGACGTACTCCAGGTCGGGATTATATTGTCGGTTTTCAGAGCGATTGTTATGCATCTTTCCATATGAAATTTTTTTTAGCCAGTTTTATTGCACAACTAATGCAGTACCGATATTGTTCAAAACATTTATAAAGAAGGTTTCGCTATATGTATTCTGATGAAGGCATCTAGTACGACCACATTTGGATAAAGCTAACCAGTTACGGGGACGCCTTTTGTACATTGCATATCATAATTAGGAGAGCTGGTATCGCTTGAGACTTGCTATCAACTGTAGTTTTGTAGTGAGAATGTGGCAGGCCTGACCAATTACTTGCTACCAGAACCTACGAACTCAATTATACGCCAATATCGTTGTTCAGATCACTCTATCAATTCTAGATTTCCACGCGTCAGTATGGCACACGACGGTAAGCTTTCGGCTGATGCTTCTAGAAAAATCTACTGCAATTAAAACCAGAACCCTGTTTACAGCATAATGTGTTGAATCACTAAAATCTATCTAGGGACGACTGCACCTAGTACCTTCAAAGCAACAGCCAGTGCAACTGTTGTAAGTGATAGAAACAAACCCGACAGTAAGCGCCAAGATAGCAGCAGCGATGACTACATGGACGATTACGATGAAGAATTTTGCTAAGATTGGCGCTATTATTTAATAATTAAGTAAATTTAGTGGGGCTAATGCATCCTCGTCGCGATGTAAACCAACGGAGCGTGCAATTATAGAAACCGAAATCGGCAATACCGCAGTTATTGGGTCAAGTTTATGTTTGATGGATGTAGCAGTTTTAAAAATAGTAATTAGTTCAAATGCAATGTTTAAATTTTTCCTGTGAAATATGGATTAAAATCTTTCAATCGACCATTAAATCGATATTTTAGCAGCAGTTTTCTTATTAGAACAACAATCGAGTCATCCACCCTACCAGCAACGAGCACGTGGCATTGAGAGTGACCACACTTTTCTTCAATCAATAATGTTAAATAATTAATAATTGCTTCCGGTTAGTATTTAATGTGACACTGAAAACAAATCGCAACCTAACCTCCCCCTCCACCAGTACTCTCGAGTGGGCAGTCTAAGAAACAAGTGAATCGTATCGGAACGTTTATGATTGTAGGAGGAAAGTGTCTATCTAATTAGGTACAGGCACGTAGCCAGAGGGGGGGCTAGGGGGCTAAAGCCCCCCCCGAAATTTTTCAAAAATAAATTTAAGAAGCAACTCGTAAAAAAATTGTATCTTGTTTGGTTTCAACAAATTAATGGGAGAATGGTGAGGAAGATTGCTATTTCGAACCATCGAAGACATCGGTCACGATATCTACTCAGTATGCCGAGTCTGATAACACACTTCCTTTCATATTGTCTGACTAGTCGGAAGAACAAAAGAAACTGTTACTTTAATTCTTGCTGGGGTAATCCGTCGGATGATTGAATCACAGAAGCAGGAAGATGTGCTCCAGCCAAACGTGGAGGCTATTGACTTCCGGAATTTTTGCATAACCGAATTTCATGATGGAAATATTTGCTGAAGGTGAAAATAGAGGTTATGCTTACGAACTTCGCCTTTAACGAGTTCTACCTTGTCAGGCATTCAGTACTTATGTTATTCAATAAATTAGCCCAAGCGAAACCAGTTATTTTGTAACCTGTAACACGTGGTTGATTCTCATATATATGGATGATGAGAAAATCAATGTTCGGCTACAAGATCTGATACCACTTACTTGAACCGCGGGCGAACGACCAGGAGGTTAAAGCCCCAATACACAAACTTAACTAATTTGAACCGTGGCCATTAAAAGATTCCTGTCACATTTGGAAAAAATGGAATTTATTATAAAGGACACATCTAGGAATTAGACAGGCAGGGTCAGCTAGGATTTTGTCCTAGCTGACCCTGCACGTATAAAACGCAATGCGATAGTATCATTATACACGTTACATCTTTGCACATCCATAGTCTCCAATACGATTACCTGAAAAACAAACAATTGCCAAATTTGTGGCTGCTGTTCATATAATATTGACGGCAAAAACTGCGTCTAGTATCCTAAAATTAACAGCCAGCATCATCATTGAGGAAATCGACACTGGTGGCCCGTAAGGGGACAAAACAAAAATGAAATCAGATATTCGCGAACATGGACATGGCAGTTACCACGATAAAAAAACGGAAGTGTACGAGATGGATATGAACGACCACCAAGACGCGGTTGGTTATGAAAAATATTTCTCAGTCAGTAAACAGGTCAATCGCACGAGATCTGTTGGACAACCATCAGCGTTTTACCATTTTCATTGTTTACATCGTGGAAATATATTAAAGACTCAAGGCTTCATTTAGCTAATGCATTGAACCGACTCAAATAAACGAATTATATAATAAAAATTTAGAAGTTTCATAGAAAACTGAGTACAGAAACTGTCCCAAAATTAACATTTATCGCTAGTGATGGCATCTTCAAAAAAACTCATTTTATGCTAGATATTGGCCTGAATAAAGAAAGTTAGTTAAATCATACGCAAATTGGATTTCTGTAAAAGATTAGAGCACTGTACGCTTAATATAAACGTCAGGCATCTCACTTAAGCGTGCTAAACAAAAACATTTCAATTAGCTGATGACATAGTTGTAGCCTAGACGACAGTTTTTTTTTATTTTCGCATCATTTAATGCAATTTCTATTGACACTCAATTTCATTTTATGTGGGGAATGCGGGCCGTATTGAAACACTGTTAGTCTGGAAAATCGAACAATAAGCAAGAAAAACGTAAAAAGTAAACAAGCCAAAAAGTGGTAAACCAGCGGTTTTCCTGAGGTGTTCATCAACCCACGAATCGTATATTACTAATTTTGTTGATATACAGAAACGTACACAGTAGCGGTAGGACTAACTGACGTGATTTTACACATTTTACATTTTACACTTACAATTTACACTTACTTTCGTTCGTATGTCAATTGATCAATGGATGCTAAACCACATATTAGTCAATCAACCATAATAAACTAAATGTTGCAACCGCCAGCAGCATTTTAGTCGCTTTCGATGGTTTCTAATTAATGCCTATGTAAGTTTGAAAACGACGTATCGATAGATTGATCAGACATCAGCAAGTTATCACGGAGAGCGACTAAAATGTTGTAACTAGTTGAGTCTATAAGTCAATAAGGTGGGATTATTGTTTCGATTTCATGTTTTCATTATATTACAGTCTTTCGTTTTATTTTTGGTCTTTATGGAATAAGATGATAAGACATCAAGGAGAAAAAAAGCAAAAAGGAATCAATAAATAGAAATCGAGGGGAAATAAGTGCGATGTATTCCCTTCTATGTGTCAAAATTAAGAGATGCTGAAATTATTGAGCTTGTTCACATTTATAGTTTCTAGTTATGTTGTCAGCAATAAAGCATTTAGTAAAATTTTACGTAAATTAGATGATAGTAGTATCAGTGTTAAGTGATTTTCATTCGATTTGTGGACAATTTTCTTGAATAGATTGAATTCTGGGCAGTTACCTTTAGTTGATTAAATCATTGAAATACATAAGTCATTCCACGTCAGTTTTACAATCAAAATTTCAATTCCTTCCAAAATGTTTTCTTACATTCTTTAGCTAAAAATAATTGACGTATTTTTTGGTTTGGCTAAATATTATATTTTTTTTCAAGTTATTTGCTTTTGAACTTTTGAAGTCTATAAAATTGAACATTTTTCAATCACTGATAACAAAAAAAAATCATATATAACTTATGAACTTTGCAATTACTTTAAACAAATTGAATTTTTTTAAAGTTGTGCCAAGTTTTTTATTTATTATTTTCTTTAAGTATTAAAAATCATGTTAAAAAGATTGTGTAAAAATGTGGCAGTGGAATTCTTTGCGAGATATTACAATTATAAACATAAAACAAGGCAATTTTACACTAAACACCCAGTGAAAGGCCTTTTTTATTTCGATTATAGAGGTTTTAACCTTAAGGTCATTCGCCTCTTCGGGTTAGAAAATTCTCTTATGAAATTTTTTTAACCCTATGTGCGGGTGTCGGGACTCGAACCCAGGTGCGCTGTGTGCAAGGCAATCGATTTACCAACTACGCTACGCCCACCCCCTAGTGAAAGGCCTGTTATAACTGGAATATCTCGTAAAACACTTCGAGTTCCATTCTGAAATTTTCACATAATCTTTTTAATATAGTTATGTAATCAAAATAAATTTGATTTCGGGGGACTTTAAAAATATATTTTCTTTTAACATTAGAATACCCCCAAAATAGTCTTAACTTTGCAGAATGCGTGTCATTCCACGATTTACAACTATAATTTTAGTTCCCTCCAATTTTTTGCATTCTTTAGCTGAAAATTATAGACACGATTTTTTTTTACTTTGGCTGAATTTGATTTTTTTTTTCAAGTTATGAGTTTTTGAACTTTATAAAATACTAGCTAATACCCATCGCGCGTTGATGCGACTTTCAACGAAATAGGAGGAAAACACGAAGCGCCATCTTGTAGGCAGATAATCCCCACCAATAGCACACAAACATAACAAATGCCTACTATGCATAAATTTTTACGGCAATTGGTTAAGCCATTTAGGAGTCCATAAATCAAATACATACAAATATCGACTTTTAATAATATAGTGATTTTTTAAAGTTTTATAAATTTAATAGAATTGGACATTTTTCATTCCCTGATAACTGAGAAACTATTAGATTTCTGGAAAAAAGCATTAAATAATAAAAGCTGCGTTTTCGGATGATCTCGGCGGTTTTTTTTGCAATATTTGTTTTTGTTAAATAATTTATGTACTATGCAAATATTAGTAACAAATAATTTTTTTTTTAGGGTGGAGCCAAAAAAAAATTTTAAGCTTTTTCAAATAATTTATAATTATATCGAGAAGATTGTGCACAAATTTCAGAATGAAATTCGAAGTATTTTACGAGATATTTCAATTACAATAGGCCTATCACTAGGCGTTTGATGCCTTGTTTTAAGTTTATAATTGTAATATCTCGCAAAGTATTTTGATATCCACTCCCAAAATTGGTCCAACTTTAAAAAATTCAATTTGTTTCAAACAATTGCAAATTTCATAAGTTATATAACAAAAAGAAATTGCAATTTTTTTCAGTAAGCTCATTGAGTACACAACTTTTTTATTTAATATTTTTTTTCCATATATCGAATCGTTTCCGAGTTATAAGTGATTGAAAAATAATCACTGTTATAAACTTCAAAAGTTCTAAAACTAATAACTTGAAAACAAAATCATGTTCAGCCAAAATAAAAAATACGTGTCAATTATTTTTAGCTAATGAATGCAAGAAAAAAAAATTGGAAAGAATTCAAATTTGGGTTGTAAATCAGACGTGGAATGACCCATATATTTTGATCCTATTGATCACCAAAGATCCTCCTTCCTAACTGGGGTATGCCAAAAAGTTATGTTAGCATGATGCATTAGAACTGGTGATAGTTACAGGATGCCAGATCAAGAAAATAGAAGTTGAACCATCTACAATTCATTTGCTAAATCAGAAGATTTTGGGCAAATTTCGACATTCTCTTCGATCGAACATTTTATGGATATTTTTCTACTCATTTTGATTTAGCGTCTTCTACACCTTTTAAACGTGTAGCTTAGAACACCTTGCGTTTTCCAGCACCGTCAAGGATTGTCATATTCGGTTAGCGCATAAATGCTGAGTGAGAACTCTAGAATATCCATTGTTGCAACGAGAGTAAATTGTAACTTGTAAATAAAAATAAATAATAAAAATCAAATTAAACATCAATAATTCGTTGATGTACTATAGCCTTTCTTGTCGCAAAGAACATGGATTGTCCCAGATTTGGCTTTGTTTTCATTAAGAACTTTTCAAAATTTCGTTTAGTTCCTAGTGACAATATGAAGTAATTAGAACTAAAAGCTTTATGCAGGGGCGGGTAAAGCGTAGTTGGTAAATCGATAACCATAAGGTTAAAACCTCTATAATCGAAATAAAAAAAGCTTTATACAATAATTTTTAAGCCCCTCCCGAAATAAACTCCTGGCTACGGGCCTGATTAGGTAATAGCAAAACAATCACTTTATAATCTGCTTCATCGCGGCAAGGGGGTGGACAGCGTGTTACCGTCCATGATATAATTGTTGGTTAGCTCACCATGCTCAACATGTATTTATCAGCTCGCTAGGGTTGAGTCGGGGTTCGTTATATGGAATAGATATTCTAGTTTTAGAGGTACATAATTGCGGACTTCACCTTAACTTTTTTTGCTAGCAATGTTATTATATCAAGACATGAATTATAGTCGAGGAAAATTCGAAGCATGTTGGGATTATTTTCAAACTCATATGTTTCAGTGTTACTTAGTGCATGCATTCGATACTTCAATTGTTTAATGTTTGGAGGGAATGGTGCCTAAAATATACGTATTATTTACCTTTTTAGTAACTGCTTGTTCCCCAACATTCAGTTTGACTGCGTCTTTCAACAGTAAGTATTTAACTATACCGTTCTATATCCTTATGATCGGTTATTAGAAGAATCGTCGAAACTATTATTTTCGTACTACAGTCAGGAGCCCGAAATTTCATAACTATTAAATTGTGGCTTTTAGATGCCCATCAAGCACTGCTTATTTTTATAAAGTTCACAGTTTTCTTATGAACACTGCATTTTCGAAAAAAAAAATCTGTTTAGTAATGATAGTTTACAATTTTCATAGTTTTGATTGAATATACCGAAGCCACTGGAGCTGTCGAGACTTAACCCATCGGTGTAAAATTTCTTACTACAGTCGACCTCTCGCAATTTTCTGTAAAAAATGTTTGGAAGCACTTGCGGACGTATGTGATCCGGTATTTCACGAATCTCTTCTTTCACGGATGTTTCGAAGAATAAAGTTAAATCAGAAACATGTGAGTGATTTACATGGTTGGGATTATACGACGAAGAATTGATATTTAGAGCTATGTAATCGATGTACAAGGACATAAATCGGGTATGGGAATTGAGTTCGACAAGTGACTCGAAAATTGCAATTACTAACGGGATCAAGATATCACATCGAATGAGCAATCGATATGAGAGGTTCTATAATCAATTTTTCGGCAGCGAGACGCCCGCCAGCACTTCTATACTCATCGTATGTATGGATCGACTGCATGCAACCCAAAGCAATACGCAAACAACAATATTGGATTCTTTCGTACCACCTGATCAGGTCTCCTGGGTGGGCACCCCACCATGTTTCAGTTATTGTACGGAGAAAGTTTATCCTTTGTTGGCACTTCTGTTTCAGATACATATTGTGACATCCCCAGGTTCCTTTAGCGTCGAACCAGACACCGAGATATTTTAAAGTTGAAACCTGAGCAATAGTTTGACCCATTAATTGAAACTGTAGTTGCACTGGTTCACGCTTCCTTGAAAATACGACTAGTTCAGTTTTCTCCGTGGCGAACTCGATACCCAGCTGGAGGGCCCTAGCAGACAAATTATCTAAGGGGTCTTGCAATGGTGGCTTTGAGATCGGTAATGCAGCACACACTGTCATCAGTTGACAAGAGATTCGTCAATGTCATTAACGAAAAACTTTAAGAGAAGGGGCTAAGACATGAGCCCTGGGGTGGACCCATGTAGCTAATTCGTGATGTCGTTAGATCACCATGCGAAAAATTTTGCGAGTATTGGTGCAGCTTCTCAGAAAGAATGTTGATAGAAAGCCCACTTAATATCCAAGAAAACCGATGGTATTTTCTCTTTGCTAGCATAGGTCATTTGAGCTTTTGTTGAGAGCAACGCAAGACAATCGTTTGTTACTTTGCCTTTGCGGAAGCCAAATTGTGAATCTGAGGTGGATTAGGATCATTTTCTCGAACAACTTTCGGATACAGGACACCATTGCAATCTGTCGATACGAGTTGTGCTTGGAGGCTGATTTTTCTGATTTTCGGATGGCGATGAATCTTACTTGTCTCCAATCGTGTGGGATAATGTCACCCTCAAGAAACTTAATTAATAAATTCAACAAGTATAGATTCTGGTAGATTCTTAAAAAAAATTTGAATTTTGTTCTCTCTGGCTTTATTGTTACATAATGTGAGAGCAAGTGAGAACTCCATCATCGGTGATTCGCGCTATCGTAAGGGGACGCGGCGCGGTACTGTTTCGGGGCGGAATCCGTTTATCAGTTTAAAAATTCCACACTTTCATTAGTGTTACTTTGGTTTCGCATACGCCAGGCTGTGTTCCTAACAGTGCTCATAGAAGTTTCTCTAATTAATCAGTCAACGAACCGGCGCCAGTGACTACGTTTTTTGGCTTTCATCAAACTTTTCATTCGCGTTTCCAACGTCACGTGTGTCGATAGATAGCCCGTCATCATGGTCTTATACGCGGCGGCCTTCTCCGTGTATAGGTCTGGCAACCTCAATGCCTGTGGTCTAGGCAAGGTTGATTCAATTGAAAAATAGCACTTTTTGATCGCCAAAAGTACTCCTCCGCAAGAGTCTTCTTGATCGAAGCGAATAATATTGAAATCATGAAAGTTAAGATGTATTTTTTGAAGTAAGCCATGTTTCACACAATTCAAATGCATCACGTTAAAAATTATTTATTATATTGAAATTTTTAAAAGAATCGATTCGATGAATTAGTCATCGAAGGATACAATCGCTGAAAGGCCATTTTACTGTTAACAGGACCAAGAATGTTTTCGTGGAAAAAGTTTATCAAGATACTTTTAAGAGGATCAGAAATACACAAATCAGTAAAAATTTGGTCCATGATATCCGATAGCTTTATTAAGCCAGCACTAGTTTTATTTTCTGGTTGAGGTATGAGGACACTCAGGTTACTGAGACTAGGAGCTGCTTGTTTCGGTTTTGTACCAGTACTTCCTCGAGCTGTTATTTTTGGAGGGCCTTGAAAAGACACTTTCTTTCTATTACAAAGAAGCTTAGGATAGGAAACGTTTATCCTTTACCTATCGCTTCTAAGCGCAGTAGAAGATGTTTTCTCCTGGGGCTCATCAGAGTCGCGTTCATCAGTAGACAAGTTAGTTATTCGTAGAGACTGGTGGCGTAGCCATCTTCTGTATTTATGCAAAAGATCGCTTAGAGCGTCCCTGAAGGAAACGCTTAAGTTTTTCCTCGCGCTGTTTGTACGCGGGGCATGTCGAGAGATCATGTGAATTCCGCCCACAGTAGAGACACCTTTCGACATCGAATCATCCACATGATTTCAACCGTTTTTCCTACAACAAACTTTATTGCTACAATGGAACCTTGTCAAAGGGAAGGTAGAGGTAGAGCAGATCCGTTGGAGGTAACCCGATAATAGTCTGAGGTGACATATGTCAACTACGACTGATGCTGAATGCAAACTTTTGCACTCCAGTATCTTCACTAGATGGAGCATGAGGTCTTTAAAACACAATCCTGTGTGTCAGCATATCAACGCAATTCGCTCAAACCGCTGACAACCGCGTCAATTTCAACCCGATTAGCTGGTACATATACTCTGTACCTCTTCGTAAAAGGCTTGTAGCTAGCAGTATTATTTCCCTGCTTCTAACTATTTACCACCAAGTGTAGCTCATCAGGACGAATTTTCACTATTTTTGTCACGGTCGAGTATCGCTCCGTCAGAAATCGAGAAATCAGCAATAGATTCATCAAATATGTTTTGTCTTTAACCCGGGAAAAGATCATGAAGAGGCAGGATGACGAGCATGGATATAGTTTCATCCGGGGAGTCGATTTTATTTCGACATCCATTTCGCCTTGAAGCGAATCAATATCAGAGGAAGTCATTTTTATACGGGCCTATTGCGCAGTGCTGTACAGGTATTAGAGACAAGAAAGGGGATTGTAGTAGTTTGGAAGATTGTTTGGATACGCGGAAGTTCCCTGAAGCAGCCTCACTCTCGGTGTAGCAGCTCAAAGCTGAATTTAGTTTTTTTTCGTAAATAACTTGATTTAGTATATAAATTTAACCTTTACTTACTTTAGGTCTTGCCCTATCAAAGTATCCGAAACAATCAATTCCGATTGAGGTTTGCTCTAGAGGTAAGTTTTTGAGTAAATTCAACAGGTAAGTATGCAATACACGTGGACACAAGGTAAGTAATTGATGGGTTTATCATCGATCTAAATGGTTTCAGTATGGATCATACCTTTAGCTTACAGGTTAGTTCGTTTACGGACTCTTTTTCCCACGTACTTCTGTTTGTTACGACAACCGAGTTCTTATTCGTCAAACATTTGCCACAGTGATGGCTCTTGTAGATGCTCGATGTGTTCAAGGGACTCTGTATGCGATAATATACGGTAATTTTACTACATCAGGGAAGGCAGACCTAACCTAAACTAGTAATAGATGCTCACCGGTTTGGTCACACTTAGTGAGGTAATTAGTCTTCCGTATTTTATCAAATTCAATAATTATGCCAACGGGCAAAAGAAATAATAATCAATATAAACGAGTTTTCACTAAGGCCAATAACGTTTAAATAGCAGTTAACTTTTTGGATAATTTGGTTTCTACTCCTTAACCTGCGATGACGTTAACACTAACTGTTAGCACTGACGTTTCTCGGCCATCCGGTTCAGAGGGTGCCAATCTATATCGTCTTGACATTCCGGTCCGCGGGGGTGCCCATCTGTTCCCTCTATGGCGAGTGCTGCAGTGCTACCAGAACAGTAGTATTATAACGGTACTTAACTTGTTTAATGGTATCTAGGCGGCTTAAAAGGAACGAAACACGCTGCTTCACTGCTCTGCTTGACGAATAACAGTAAACGCGTATACACAAAGATGGAAAGAAAATGCTGAAACCTCGACGAGGTGAAGAATACGTAAGATAACCTGGAAAGCTGATTAGAACTATTTTTTATTACGTTACTCTGCACCGACTGGAAAGGTCGACGACGAAAAAATAGATGACAACTTGTTGAAGACAACCGGTGAATTATCAGTGACGATGTAGGTGATGAAATTGTCAAGTACAGAATGGACTCCCGATTTGGATATTCTCGTCGAACACTCTAGGGCAAAGTCGTCAGCAACAACGACCCCATTCTGGATCTGCTTTTTGTTATCCCAAATCTCGTACCGGGTGTTGAGTTCTCCTGCGATGGCGAGATTCGCCTTTTGTCGGTTTAGCTTGGCTATGTCGCTTTTTTGATAAAGTCGAGGATACTGGTTTGTTTCGGAAAATAGGCCGCGATGATGATGATTGGGCCAGTCGAAGTGATAACCTCGACCCCGAATGCTTCGGTACAGTTGAATTCGATGTGCGGCAGCAGGCGGTACTGAATGATGTGCTTCACAGTCACAGCACTGAATTGATCGAGTCTTAAGAGCCGCAAGTCTGGTATACAGATGTTTACTTCCGGCGTCAAGTGGGTGTCGGTGATGATTGCAATGGTTCAGGAAATCGAGCAGTTCGCTATGCTTGTTTGGTAATGAGCAAGTGTTCCGGCTGGCGATGTTGAGTACTTCACTATCCTTACTTTTTGATTAGAGACAAGGCAGCCTGAAGCTGTTCAGATCATATTCTGCATGTGCGCAGTATGATGATTACTTCTTACACCAATGTCACAAGTTCATCCGATGAAAGTGACTATTCGATGTCAATATTTCCTGTGACGACATTGGCGAACAATAATCCTGGGGCAGCGGCAAAGGCTGCGCTGAAAAACGAGGCTGTCCAGTGGAGACATGTTGGTTGTTTTAGGGGAAGCTGTTCTAAATGCGGAACTCCACGGTGAGGCTGCAAAACCGGGTACTGTGCTTCGGTGAAAGATGGTGGCGGAAGCAATATTTCGACGATGGTCGGACTGATTACTCACCATCGCTTTCTGAATTGTGATGAATTTCGCGGCTTTCAGAGCTCTTATGGTTCTGTTGCCCTTGGCGAAATATATAAGAAACAGCTGGGCGCCGAAGCTGTTGATGTCAGTTGCATTAGTCCGAAGAGGCATCGGGTAATGTGCTATCTGCTTTAAACCAAGTTTTTCTAGCTCAGTCTCGACAGCTACTGCATCAATTAAAATGGCAATTCACACAAAACCATATTTAGCTGCTTAGCCGAAGGAAAATCGTAAGTATAGAATTCCACTCCGCTGTCTTGAGAAAAATTTCAAGTTTAGTACTCATCCAAACTGGAACCCACAATTTTTATTCCAACAGTGCATAATTTTAAGCACGGTTTGTACCTCTGTTTTTCAAACTCAGCTCTGAGCTAGGCGATATCCTTTACGGGAGTGAACAGCGGGGGAATTCGTTTATTACGTGCGACGATTTCACCGCTCCCATTCTCCTCTAGAAGCACCGAGTACTGGTTGCTCTGTAGGAGACGCCTCCTCGCGACGTTGGAGGTTCAACTTCTTCACTGTATCGATCCCGTCCCAAGTTCTTTTCTTTAGCGAGTGTGATCAACCCCGGTAGCTCACTTGATTAACGGTAAGGATGCAAAATGTCTACTTTTTCTACGGCTGTGATTTTTTTTGCCTACATTCACCTTTCTCATACGACGCTGCTGTCGTTCGCTACTGCAGCGCTATACGGCAGCCTGTAAGCAAAGCAGTAACATGACAAAAAATACTGCCCCAGTACAGCCACCAGACGCGAGCGCTACAGCTTCTTTTTCCTTATTTTACATTTTTTAAATATATTTAATCTATTCAATATTTTTAATCACAAACGACGACAATGAATGCGGTTCGTTTACGCCATGACCGGCATCAACGCTTCCGTGTGTGGGTCTCTCCCTTTGACTATGCAGAGAAAAGTGTACAAGGCGAGAGAACAAACTTTACGGCTTGTGCAAATGTAAATGTACCGGAAAAAAAAATTAGTTTACTGGTACCGCTCGCATCCCTGGATAACGGTACCGTTTCCGCTACAGCGTGAGCAAAACAAACGGTAGAAAGAATAAAACTTCGAAAATAAAAATACGTCTATACTACACTAGCTTAAGACGACGTCTAAACTGATGATTTTTTTTCTAGGCCCCTGTACGTGTGTCGCAGGTAATTTGGAGACAAAGGGGCCGTGCTAAAAAAACATTATTTCCAATATTTTCTTTCATTGTGCATTCTGTGGAAATAATTAAAACATTTTTGTTCATATTTTCAATCAGATAGTGCAAAAATCTATTTTTTTTTATATTTGATATTAACGGTAAAAATCGTAGTGGTTTGTTTTTGACAAAATCATGTAATTTAATTACGCCTAAACTGTTAAATTTGGGGGCAAAACATTTTTTTAGTGAATTGATTACCGAACGGGATACTATTCAAATTCCCAGAAAAAGTTTTGCTGAACCCAGTGAAACAATTTAAATGTGCAAATTTAGCTATTGGACAGAGATACAAGCAGAATGTTTTATAATATGATACGCCAACGAATAGTCTTACGTCAACACCGCGTTTGTGTCCCGGACACTGCCCACCCCTAGTTTTTTTGCCAAAAACGAGTCTTTGGGATGTTTAAGGGGTTCCTCTTATATAATTGTGCAAAAAGTACCAAATGTTTGATAATTTTTTTGGAAGAAGTAAAACGACTCAGACATGTGCGCTATTCTACAAAATATTTATTTGGGTTTCATCTATAAAATCAAAATTTTCGAGTGCAGGGTGTCAAAAATGTCATCCGGAATGGCGGTTTCAGCAAAAGGTGTTTTGAAAACCGACATCATCTGTGGGCACCAAAAACCAAAATGATCTTTAAGATTACCTTCCATTGAGGCATCCCAGTCTAAAAAATATAAAAAAATCGTTATAGAAACAAAATGGCGGCCAGTTGAAAATAAAGTATTGATTTTTCTACTTTAGCCGGATGTAAAAAATCGTTAATGATCAAAATATTGCGATTTTGTAGGTTACAGCTCCGCGAAGTTGAATGATAAAAAAACGAGAATGCCCGCAGGTTCGAAAAATCTTGTTTCGAGAAAGCCGTCATTTTGGATGCTATTTTTGACGCTTTACACTCGAAAATGTTTATTTTATAGATGAATCGCCAATAAACATTTTGTAAATGCCTAAGCCATTTAAATTCTTAAAAAAAATAGCAAGCATTAGGTACTTTTTACACAATTATATTGGAGGACCCCCTTAAACATCCCAAAGACATCATTGCTGTACGATTTACCGTTTTTGAATGAATTTTTCGCTCGTTTTCGACAAATAAAACTAGGGGTGCGTAATATCCGGGACACAACCGCGGTGTTGATGTAGGACTATTTGTTGGCGTATCATATTTTAAAAGATTCTGCTTGTATCTTTTTCCATTGTCTAAATTCACACATTTAATTTGATTCACCGGGTTCAGTAATTTCTTTTCTGGGAATTTGACTAGTATCCCGTCAATTAATTCAGTCAAACAATTTTACTCCGTATAAAATATATATCTAGAAACGTGTTAAGAGGAAAATATAGTTTTCGGTAAATTTCTGCCGGTAAAAGTAAGAAATGCTGACTAATTCAGTAAATTAAACTTGGCGAATGACGATTAGAAGTAGAATGATTTAGCCAGGATTTTTTAACGATATGAAGAAAACTTATACACGAAAAAATTGTCCTACGTCAACACCCCGATAATGTCTTGGACGTTACCTACCTCTACCTAACTATGGCCAATTAATCAGAAAGAAGAAAATAGCAATAAGAATTTTGATCAGAAAAGTTACCCTTAGGGAAAAACCCTTCTACGTTTCCAAATGTTTAACAGCTGAAGTTTCTGAGTTGTTTTTCAATGTCAATTATTTCCACTGTACTGAACAAAATAAATAGATTTTTGCGTCATAAGTGTGTGTTTGAACGTCGTAGAAGCCGGAAGCATTTTACCGCCGGTGACCCGCTGTGTTTGTTATACGTTTTGGAATGGATGGGCATGGATGAGTAAAGGTGAACTATGACTGCCCAACTAAATAAAAGTCAGAGAAACAGTTTCTAACTAGCATTAAGTTCGTGTTAGTTACTGACGAGGAGAATCCGAAACACTAAAAAACCATACTTTATGTTAGGTCTTGTGCCCTTATGCACAAAAAATTGGTTTTGTTAATTTTTTTTAAGTTCCAAAAAATGTTTATTTGCCATGAATCAAAATTTTGAGGGTATATTAAATTATTCAAACCTGGTTTTGCGTGTAGTATGACGCATTGTACCGTCATGTTACACTATCGCTCATAAAACATCCTCTTCAAGTAAATCAAGTCTTATGCAATAAATTCCCAAAAGGGAAAATTGGACTACACCGTTTTGCGCGTTAAGGTCACAAGACCTAACTTAAATTAAGTTTTGTTTTTTACTGTTTCGAATTCATCTCGTCAGTAACTTGGTCTTTTTAGTTGAATCTAAAATGATATAAAATTTTACCTATTTTCTGAATTTACATGTAAAAAAGTTGAAAAAGTTAAGGCAAATTTACGAAGAGAAGATACGTTAAATATGTATTTCGGAAACATTTGACACTCATTTTCATTCGATCGTAGAGTTCCGTCTCAACTAAGAACGAACAAATTCTAACGCAAGTCAATTCTTTCAAGTGACCGAATATTACACAATTCCAAATATGTACAAATACGATGACTACGATCGATGCATGCAGGAATTCGATGTCAAGGCAGTGTTCTGCCTGGTGGACACCACAATCAAACCCAATACCACAGCCACGATTTGGCCGCTAATTCAGGTGACACATTTTGCAATTAATTATTCAAGTTAGACATTAAAGGATTTTGATTTCGTAATCCTATTTTAAGCGTAGAAGTTCTCAAACGATTCCAAGCGAAGCTTTCGTCACGATCGGCTGCAGCGTGGACTTTGCATGAACTGGTGCAGCAAACTTATGGCCAAGTACGATCGGGGAACTCAGATGAAATACTATCTGGCCAATTTCAATCAATCCAGCGAAATCACGTTCGATCCGAACACGTTCAGGCAAGCGCTAGACTGGCGCATGAAGTACAAAAAGTTGGCGAATCAATGTGTTAATTTTGAACTCAAAAGACAGTACTCGATCATGGGTTATTCGACGGTGGAGTACTGCGTGACTAATCAGGAACAGGATCCGGTGGGTGAGTTAACATTGAAAATGTGGCTGATAGCTGAATTAAATTTTGTATTTGATTCACAGATTTTCTGGACGCAATATTCCTAGTTATTCTTGGGACGATCATCTTGTTAATGAGCCTTTCCTCACTTTACGACTATAAACTAAAGAGAAAGTATTTTGACATGACTAGTAGAGAGTACTACCGAACTACTGTTCCGAGAGGATGTAAGTATATTCGACAGGTCGTCAGAGTGTCATTTAATTCATTTTCATGTTTTCAGTATCCCAAAAGTTAGTCGCCTTCTCTATCCCACGCAACTGGCAGATTCTGATAGCAAAACGACGATCGACTCTGTGCAAAGATCTTCGCTTCCTCCAGGGCGCTCGTTTTCTCGTAATGTATCTGGTAATCGCCGGTCACTGTATGGTGTTTAACTGCATTTTTCCTCTCATCAATCCGGAGTACGTGGAATTTGTAAGTAGAGTGACACAGCAGCACATGGTCTGATTGTGGTTGGGTCTATTATTGTTTCATACTCGAATCCCTGAAGGGAAATAGCCTAAAGTGCTTCATAATGTTCGCTAATAATTTCTCGGTATTGCTTGGAAACCTGCGCTATCCGTGGCACAACATACAGAACTATCGAAGGTTGATAACGATGCTGCTTTTCAATGGCCTAACAGTGGTCCAGACCTATTTTACCATCAGCGGATTTCTACTGGCGGTGCAATTCGCAGATTACTGCGAGAAAAGTAAGTCCTTCACAATGAAGGATTTTTTCGCGAGCATCTTGTATCGTTATTTGAGGTATGTAATGTTATCACCTATAGAATTGATCTCGTATATGCATTTAATTACCTAATTGAATCGAGATGAATGAATCTAGCATTGTACATTCGCAGATTAGCTCCACTATACGCGTTCATGATTCTACTGGATGCCACCTGGCTGTACAAGCTCCAGGATGGACCAGTGTGGAAGAGGGTAGCGGAAACGGAACGAACCTTCTGCCGCAACAATTGGTGGGCGAATTTACTTTTTGCTAACAACTATTTCACCGTCGATGAACCGGTAAGTGCACACGAGATACATCAACAACATTTCAACTGCGTTTTGGTATGCTCGAGATCTTCCATTCGTCATTCTTTCATTGCAGTGTCTGCAGCAGGGGTGGTATCTCGCGACCGACTTCCAGCTGTTCATCCTTGGCCTGTTGCTGTTAGCTTTCATCCGACGTTTCCCCAAGCTGCTCCGACCCACCATGGTCATTGCCATCGCTTTTGCATACATTTCACCAGCGCTCGTTGCTTATTTCAATCGTTTCGAAGGGGTGGTCATGATACGACCGGAGTAAATTGCTTTTTTGTTTCGCTTTTTTTATTCTTTTCTTCATATCTGTTGATGGCTGATAGTTTTGTTTTGTCTGTTATTCCAATCTTACTTCCGGCAGGGCTCTGAAGTATGTTCTTTGGTACGACGAGAGTTATCGCAAGATGTACATCCCAATGCACACGAATTATGGCAGCTATTTGGCGGGATTGATAGCCGGTTTGACGTACCGCCATTTGAAGCGTGGCGATTTCGATGTGCGACAAAGTAAAGTAAGTATGGGGAATTCGGGCTCCTCGAGATTTGATTACATTTTTTTGGTTCTGATTGTATTAGCAAATGGAACAAAATTATGTCAATATAATTATTTACACTGCTAGAATTTTGAACGAAAAGGTAGCGAACCAACGGTTAAAAATAGATTTTCTGAAATTACTAGAGTCAGATGCACGTCCGGAATGGTTAACATGAACACCTGTACGGATACAGGACATCATGGTATTGTGATATAAAGAAATAGCTTGAAATTATGCATTAAGATGTCATTTTTCTTTGTTTATGTGAGAGGCTGAGAGCAAGAGTGCTGCGAGCAGCAATGGTATACGTTTTATTAAAAGTATTGCCCTGAGAGGAGAAATATTTCATTTTTATCCTAAGAATGGTTTCAGAAATTATTTATCACTAATCAATGAAAACCATCATCAATATGGTTGTGATTTGAAGACAGCAGACATCGAAAATGGATGTTTAACGTTATTTTGAAAGGGTGTACCCCATTAGGCATAAATACGTTAGGCATACGGACGTTTGGCATACGTACGTTAGGCATAATGGACATTAGGCATAAAGACGTTTGGCATAATGGACGTTAGGCATAATAGACGATTGGCATAATGGACGTTACGCATAAATTATCATATTGAAGTATCATTTAAGGAAATAACTTTTTGGTGGTGACAGCCTCGGGTGGTAAGAGCGCAAATGTTAGAAATTTTTTTAATTACTCTGGAAGCTGATAAAACTCGATCAACATTTTATTCTATTGTATAAACCTCAAAAAGTCTTCACACAAATAAAAGATGCAGAACAAATGCACATCGAATGAACGAATGAACAAATTGCACATCTCTAAAATAGGATAAATACTCTTGTTTAAAATCAGTATTTTGTATTAAGGTATGAATAAAGCACATCAACCCCTTCATGCCCATGTTGTTTGAATACAACAACGTTTTTAAACGGCTAAAACTATTCATTTAGGCAGAATTTACTCACAAACAAATAAATAAACAAATAACTGCGACTATTAGCACTTAGAATTGAAGTTATTGCTATTAGTCTGATATAACTCTGCTGGAGCAGTACCACCAGAGATATTTACAGTTGGCGTTGAGAAATGAAATTTTGATATATCGTCATTATTTTCCATTATTATTAAAAACTGATAAAGCGTATCAATTTGGACCGTCTTCGGCTACCTTTTCCTAGCATATAGAATATTGAAAATTTGCTAGGAGAATTGTGTTGAGCACCGGAAGGTAAATATTGAGCAGCTTCCAGCGCGGCAAAAGAAGCATCTTTCAAAGCGGGGTTTTTGTTTTCCTTGAACCCTATGAACGCTAAAAAAAGTTGGGATTACCTTAAATTAGTTCTTCATCTATGCAAGGTGTAATTGTCCAAGAAGAAAATATATAACCTTGAAGAACAGCTCATGAAAGAAAGAATGATGCATTATAGTATTCATTCAACGAATATACGAATATTGCGGGTTCTATATTGATTTTCTCCCATATTCTTAAGCACAATGATTGTATTCTCGAGGCCATCACAAATAGAACCACGGAAACTCTTTGATGTGAGAGAGAGTTTATTCCTGTACTGTGATGAGATTCCGAAACGAAAAAGGTATCGCCACAAACGTAGAATCAGTAGCCTAATGTTGATCCTGTACATAATGCTACCAGTTTCCATTGGATCCAAAACTTAATGTCTGTTCATTATTTTGCTTTTTTAAATATTTGGATGCAGCTGAATTGGTAATACATCTAAAAGGCTAGAAATTTGCTTGTATTAAAACTGAAGGAATATTTTCCTTATCTCGTCTACAAAAAAATAGAAAAAAAACTCTACACTTGCAAGGGTTAAATATCTCCCATATTATTAGTGCTTTGGAAAAAATGTATTAGAAGAACAAGTATGTCTAAATGCGTCAGTGATTCAAGACAATAATTTTCATTTTTTAATCAATTTGATCAGTACTGCATAAAATATTTCTACTTCTGGTTTAGCTCATGAAAAGTAGACAACTAATATTTGATTTATAACAAAAACTGCGCGAGCTTCAAATTTTAGCAAAATGAAATTATTTTAAATTTGTTTTTACTGATCCATTGAACCAATTTTATTTTTGAATATCTGTCCTTGGTGTTCTAGCTGAGACGCTTGTGCTTAAGCTGAGTCTGACAGCATCGCAGTCTTGATACAAAAATTAAAAAAAATTCCAAGGAACAGCGAAATCAAAAGTGTCAGATTATTATTTTACATAAACTCTTCAGTCTATGTAAAAGTCTCTCGCTAAAGTTATTCGAAGGTATGGTATAGCAAAATGTCATTTTTTCTTATCCTGACTCTAACGAAAGCCTTGCGATTATTTTTAAATTTTTGTAAATTATGCCTATCGTCCATTATGCCTAACGTACATTATGCCAATCGTCTATTATGCCTAACGTCTATTATGCCTAACGTACTTATGCCTAAAGTATTTATGCCGAACGTCGCGCACCCATTTTGAAATCCACAATGATGACTTTCGGTTACCAGAAAGTAGAAACATCATAAATATGGATGCCTTTTAAAAACGGTTTGTTAAGAGACATAAAAAATTAATACCGCCATTTTGAATCCAAGTAATAAGTTTTAAATAATTACAATGTGTTAATATAAAAATTAATAAAAATAAGTACTAGTGAGACTCCTTTGGGTCTCGTCCACGATAAGAGGTGAGATTTTCTTTCGCGGTGTCAATCTCATCATCGTTTATGGTGTCTCCACACACAAAAAATAATGAAATTTAAACGACATGTAAATCAATACGAATGTAAACATGCAAAGCTTGAATCAAAAATTTGATTGAAAATTACGTTAAAATCAATGCACTCAATTGGAGCATCAAAAAGCATACGATTTTACACTTTCATACGTGTATTGTCATTAATTTTACAGCAATATTGGAGTAAAAATACACTGAAGTGCATTGGTTTTCCGTTTAATGAAGCTGTAGTTTTCAATGAACGTGTAAAATTATGATTAAATTCGTTGAATAACGCACGACAAGTCGTGTGGATTTGTGGTGGAACTCAATTTTACATTTATATTGAAGCTCCAAATATGTGCATGAAAATAAACTTAAAATTTCAAAATATTTTTTTCTGTGCATGTTCACGATCATATGTTCCTCCTTTCTTACAGCCATTTCGTGTCACGTGCGTAAAGCCGTTTTCGTTGGTCTTAGCTTCCTCGCCGATGGTGCTAGCAATTGATTCTGAAGCATTGGAAACTGCTTTTACAGTTGACATTATGGCCTGAACAGCTGCCACAAAATTGGCAACTGTTTGTGGTTCTGTTGATGGTATTGCAGACTGTGTTTCGGATTGGTTTTCCGAAGATGTGTGGATAATTGGTTATGATCATTCTCCTCGAATCCATCTTTCGCACAAGGTGTTCCATGGTATGTCGCCTGGTTACAGTTCTTGCACATAGGAGTCTGCCCTTCGTGGATGCATAGCGTGGTTTGTTTAATGGTAGTTCCGAACTCCCTTCTCAGGCGAGTATTTTGCTTTAAATGACGATCTGCTTCCTGCAAACCTTCTGGTTTCTAGCATGCCATCGGGTACAACGCGTGCCAAAAATTTGCCGTTGTTTGAACGAAGAATAATTTCGCCGCCATCGCCGAGATTGCACAAACAAATTCACGCGGCGCTACCACCACCGGGATGCCCGTTATACCGTACTACGGAAACCCCCGAGGGCTCCGAAGCAGTCGTGCTACCAGCCAGCGACCAGCTCAGTCGTCCCGACCCTGCGTTCGGAGGTTGTGAGGGGGTCTTCTGAACTCCCTTCTCAGGCGAGTATTTTGCTTTAAATGACGATCCGCTCCCTGAAAACCTTTTGGTTTCTAGCATTCCATCGGGTTCATTACGTCCTTTCAACATGTCGGCACGATTGGCACGTGGCGCTGACGATTTGCGGTTGTACTACCAAAACGTCAGAGGACTAAGGACGAAAATCGAGGACTTGTGCTTGGTTGCTCTTGACGGCGACTACTACGTTCTGACGGAAACTTGCCTTGATGATCGTATTACATCGATGCAGCTCTTCGGAGATTCTTATGCGGTTTATCGCGCGGATCGAAGCACACATAACAGTGTCCATGGTCGCGGCGGAGGAGTTTTCATCGCTATTTCTTCCGCACTAACCTCCTGTGAATTTGGTGTTGGTAGTTCATCAAGCATTGAAGCTGTTTGAACGAAGATTACTACGCAGACGAAGACTTACTTCATTGCAGCTCTTCACAAAGCGACTTGACTGCACTATTACGCAGCTCCTTCTAGACTCTATAGAACGCGCTTCTTCTCAAGCAGATGCAAACGATGTGATAATAGTTCTTGGTGATTTCAACCAATCAGGACTGATGTGGGTTTCTTCTGGACGTGGATACGCTTACCCTAACCCGTTATCCTCGACAACAAATCCTACCAGCCGCTTACTTCTGGACGGGATGGCTTTTCACGGACTAAATCAAGTAAGCACGATTTCCAACCATCAATCCCGTTTTCTTGACCTTGTGTTCGTCACGCTTTGCCTGAGTGTTCTGTGAGTGAAGCTTCCATTGTGATCGTTCCTTTGGATAACTATCATCCCGCTTTAGAAATATCCATTTCCATCATTAGTTCACCACAATATGAAAAAGCTTTAGCTGTGAATCGTCATAATTTTCGCAAAACTGATTTAGTAGCACTACGTCGCACCCTATCGCTGATTGACTGGAGTGTACTACTTGATCAAGTTGATGTAAATGCTGCAGTCGAACTCTATAACCGATTACTCCTTGACTGTGTTGAAAAATCCGTGCCAGAATATCAACCTACCAGGAAGCCTCCCTGGTCTAACGCCATGCTTCGGAATCTGAAACGCATCCGTGCCAAAGCTCTACGTGCGTACACAAATCGTCGATGCCCTATTCTCAAGCGTTTTTCTGCTCTCGCCAGTAATGAGTATCGCTGTTACATTAAATTGCTGTACAAAGGATATGTGAACCGCATCCAACAAAACTTACGACGAAATCCGAAGGGATTCTGGGCTTTTGTTAAAACGAAGAGAAAGGAAACGGGTCTTCCGTCTAGGATGGTCTACAATGGCGAAGTAGCGACTACATCAGCGGAAAAATGCTCCCTATTTGCCAGCTACTTCCCTGGTCGATCGGTTGAGACGAATTTAGTTAGCTTCACATCGTTTTGCATTGAAAACATATACAGGAAACTCCAGGTGGACACGGTCTACACAGGTCTTAAGGCCGCTTTCGACACAGTTAACCATGAGATACTGGTAGCAAATCCTGATAAACTAGGATGTACCACGAGATTCTGCCACTGGCTTCGATCCTAACTTGTTCACCGCGAGGTCGTCGTGCAAATTGGTGATAACGTGTCTGAATCCTTTGTAATAATTCCGGAGTTCCTCAAGGTAGTACACTAGGTCCATTACTATTTTCATTGTTCGTGAATGATGCGATCTTCGTTCTAATGCGTGGAGGGAAACTGTTTTTCGCCGATGACTTGAAGATATTTTTTATGATAAGGAATGAAGCCGATTGCCGTGAGTTACAATGTCTGATTGATACATTTTACAATTGTTGTCAAAGAAACATGTTGATCCTTTATGTTACGAAAGGTTTTATCATCAGTTTTCATCATACAAGGGACATGCTTAATTTCAACTACAACATTGCTGGAACTCAGCTTCAACGCGTTGACCACGTAAAAGATCTAGGTGTTATTCTCGATGAAAGGCTAACTTATACCAATCATCTGTCAACGACTATCGACAAAACAAATCGACTGCTAGGGTTTATGTTCAAAATTTTCAGCGAATTCCGGGATCCTCTGTGTTTCAAGGCTTTTTATTGCTCACTGGAATTTGCCAACATCGTCTGGTGCCCTTATCATGCAACGTGGAGTGAAAGGATTGAAGCTGTCCAGCGCAAATTTATACGATACGCTTTACCTCAATTGTCTTGGAATGATCCGTTGAACCCGCCACCATATGAGAACCGTTGCAGACTATTAAGACTACATACTGTGCAAGAACGAAGACACACCGGCCATTTTCATATTAAAGCTTCTGTTGGCTGAGTATGATGTTCCCGATCTCCTTGGACAAATCAACATCTACGCCCCAACCCGTGTTTTTCGCCCTCGGACATTGCTACACACACGAAATGCATAACACTAACTACGCTGCTAAAAGTCCGATTTTAGCGATGGTTCGTCGCCTCAACGAGCTTGCCGAGCTCTTCGACCTCAGTCATTAGGTTAATTATTTTTAGTTTAGTTCATTAAGATTTAGTGTCAGATGAACACAAATTTTAAATACAAATACAAATACAAATATTTGAATTGTATAGTCAAGTGGGAGGGAATAGATTTTTCTACTCTCATTATCACCTCAAGAACACCGGAAAGAGTACCCGGGAAAAAGATTCTCCAAGTATCAGGTGTAACGGATTCCACTTCTCCAAATTGCGACATGTATTTTGTAATGTAATTCACGGGGAGTCCGTGATGCCAAATCATGCAGCTTCACATCTATACAATCATTTTCTATGTAGACACACTGTAACTTTCAATCACGTGTTTAAGTTTGTTTTGTAAAGCGAATCTTTTGCCCTGGTTTAATGTGATGAATGATATCAATACTGCACTGCGCAGATGGTGATACTGAAGATAGGTGACATCCTTAAGCCTAAGCTTCATATTTACTAGACTGCCCAGAAAAATAATGAAATTTTGAAAACTCAATCGGCCCAACCCTTAGTCGATTCCTAGTCCCATGGGGAGTATTTGCACCGAATTTGAAGCAAATCGGACAAGTCTAGCTACCGGACCAACGTGCCTGAAGTTTGAATTGGTTTTTTCGGCAATTTACATGGAGAAAACCCACTAATTCGCATTTTCACCGCTAGGGGGTACTGTATACATCGTATTATTACAGTAAGTGAAAATAAGAAAGATAATTTAATTGTCAACAGTTTTTTTCGGCATTTAATTAGCAAGGGACTGGAAGGTGAAGTATATTTTTCAATATTTAGAGCCATAGTACTCAAGGGAGAGCAAGGTGTTGAAAGGAGAAAGTTTAGAAAAGCGTGGAAGGATCATATATGCAAGCTTAGAGCTCACCGGCGACTTAACCTTTTGTCTGCTACCGTAGGGGTCAGGGTCTTTTGGCATTAGAAATGCGAATCACCTGAGTCTACGGCATGTCCGAACAAGCGTAAAGTAACTTGTTACTTCATGCTGTCGGAACCGACTGTTGACAAATTGACTCAATAGGTCGTTAACAAAAATGGTTAACAAAAAAATGGTAAAAATAATAATTTAATTGTCTACAGCTTTGTCGAAGACTGATAGTAAATTCGGCTTTGTTAAAAGAAGTTATTAAACTTTTAACGAAGTGATGTCTGAGTCAGTTTTGCATAGGGCCTAGCAGTACATGGTTGTGTTATTATACATTAATTAATGAATTAATGGTTGGATTTAGCTCAATAGTATGTTCAGAAGTATTGTAGTACATAACACAAGTTATGTTTTGCTTAAAAAATTTAGTTCCACTTGTGACCGCATAGAGGACGATATCACCAAATTTTCGTAGAAGAGAGATAGAATGTCAAGATGTTCGGAAAAATTATTGCAAAATGCTTGTTCTACAACTTTGTAGAAGACAACTATTTTCTATCTCTCTCCGTTGAAAAGTTAGTGTTGGCGCCCTCTATGCGGTCACACGTGGAGCTAATACCTTTTAACCAAAACATGACTCGGACTGTTTACTATAATTCTTTTGAACATGCATCATTTCACAAAAATGTATAGTTCGTGGGAATCGAGTACTGATACACAACCATGCATTGCTAGGCCCCATGACGAGTTTCGCGCTAAATCGTATTCATAGTTGGAAGCACCCTCTCAGATTTTAATGAAACTTTCTGTACATGAAGACTTTGTCACAAAAGCCACTTAACATCATCGATATATGCATGATTTAACTAAATACCACTTGGCCGTGTACGAAGAAGTATTTTGTCTATGTACCTGTCCGGAAAGTAGAGATTGATGGTGTAGTATAAAAACAGGGGCCTTAATTGCGAAGTATAGGGTCCACTTCTTCAAGAACCCTTTGCTTCGGGGCTAGGCTACCTATTCGCCTTTTTGTGCAGCGAGGCATGAACTGCCATCGTTGCAAATAATTGGGCCTACAGCGACTTATTGTAGAATCAAGTCACGCTGTGGAAAATGAGGAGAGAATCATGAAAAATTTTCTTCATATGGAGAGACTCCGCATGATCTCTCGGCATATCCCGCATATAAATTATGCGGGGACAAAATAAAACATTCTTTTAAGGAACGCTCCGATAAGAAATGCAAAAGAGCGCTACGCCACCGACAACGACTAATTTCTACATCTTCTAATGTGTCTATAAATTTCCGAAAGAGGAAATCGGTCTTCTCTCCAAAGCTTCCTCGCCTGAGAGTGTCCCTTGAAGGGTGCTGTTACAAAACCGAAGTAAGTAGTTCCTGGTCTCAGTAATCTTAGAAACTAGCAGGAATTTCAACATTGGACATCGAAAACCCCAAGTGTTCCTATATTTCAGCCCCTACATTTTCCCCCAGGTTTACACAATGCATTTGCACTACGAATAAAGGTCAGACGAAACGAGTACCCGACACGAACAACCGATAACAGTCTCCCACTTCGTGGTAGGCAGAGATTGCTTAGAATTGTACCCGAAAGGGACTTTTGAACGTCGGATCGTCCGAATTTTTCCCAATACAGTGGAGACCCAATTTTATCAGCACCCGATTTTATCAATCGCTTTTTTACCCGATTTTATCAGCTTTATATGAAAATATTTTTTTTAAATTTTGCGCTGTCAGACCCCCTTAAGGGGAACTTAAAGCAAATAATCAGAAAAGGGTTGCGAGGATATATCTAAGGACCAAAGAAGAATATTTTAAGATCTTCGTTATATTAAAAAGACAGAAAAATATATGTCCCGATTTTATCAATGTCCCTGTTTTATCAGCCTAAAATTCGCCAAGGGGCTGATAAAAACGGGTCTTCACTGTATACGCGACGCTAAAAATGCAAATGAAACACTGGATGAAAGCTGAAAAACGCGATTATTGACATCGGTCCGTCGACGGATCATCAGAGAAACAATGTTTCGTCTGTTGGCTAGTGCCTACGTTGTGTATTTGATGCATCCTGTGATTGGATTGGAATACACGAAACGTTCGTCATATGATGACAGCTATGCATCGCTTTTATGCTAATTATTATGACAGTAGTGGTGAGTGCAATCATAAAAGAGGCTAGGCTGCCAACATTTTTCCCACAAAACTGATGGTTTTATATTTACCTATCAACGACCATGCCCTCATCGTTTCAGTTACAGGAGGCTCTCTGTGTGATGGAGCATGGAAAGCACTCTTTGTATTTCCTGGAGCAAACATGGGAGTTTTTGAGTACTTTATCTGAAAAATCATAGAAGATTGCTTTTGTTTGAGTTCTTTCGCAGTGCTCCATTCCGGGTAATGAGAAGGCGGACACATGGAATAGAATGATAATGAGAAGATGGACATTTAGGCATTAGAAGGTGATATTTATAAAAGATCGCGTGACTTCAACGAGTTTTTAAATATTTCTTCTCAGAGGACGCTCGAAAATTGGCTAATTTCGTGGAGCGATGGAAGTTCAGGAATCCCAAAGGTATCACTTCATTCGGGTGATATCTCGGGTTATGTACAATCATTATACGTAGAATGCCCATCTCCAGCGTATTGGAGTCGTGGAGAGCGGTCTCTGCGCTTGTGGTGGCGATTATCGCGATATTAAACATGTTGTCTGGTCGTGCACGGTACTAGAACTTCAAGATCTCTGTGCAACGAATGCCTTCGGCCTCGTTCCAGTCCAGTCCGCGATACTGTACAAAATTCGTTATTGATACTTTTTGCATTATCAGGCAACTAGCAGTTGGGAAATTGGATTCTGAGATGGTTATGACTTTCAATGGTTTAGTTTTCGATAAAAATACACTGAAACAAAAAAATCAGTTTGGACAAGGAAAAGTTTTTTCCAAGTAATTTTTTTTCCTTGAAAGTGCCCCACTTGAATTTTTGACAGTAGGTAGGGAACGTAATTACCTATCTTGGAACAAAATTTCATCCAAATCAAAGATGGGTTTTTTTTTGTAAATCGACTTTACATTATTAAAATTGTTTTTTTCAGTGTAGGAGTCAATGAAGAATTCTTTCAATATTTTTATTTAAACATTTGACTAATTTTGTAAAAATCACTCATGCAAAACTGACTCAGACATCACTTCGTTAAAAGTTTCATAACTTCTCTTAACAAAGCCGGATTGACTAGAAGTCTTCGGCAAAGTTGCAGACAATTAAATTATCTTTCTTATTTTCACTTACAGTGATAATACGATGCATACAGTGGCACCTAGCGGCAAAAATGCGAGCTAATGGGCTTTCTCCATGTAAATTGTCGAAAAATCCAATACAAACTTCTGGCATGTTGGTCCGGTAGCTAGACTTGTCCAATTTGCTTCAAATTTGGAGCAAGTACTCCTGGTGCGACTGGGAATCGTTTCAGGGGTGGGCCGGTAGGGGTCATTTTTCATGGCACTCTATTGCACACGATATCAAACCTCTTGAATACATACTCAGCTGCCCCACAGAACGTCGTCATGTAGGATGAGTCTTGATCATCACCAGTCTTTGCGATATAAAGTTATTTTCATTTTTTGTCACGTCTGCTTTAGTTGTTCCTGCTAGCGTGGTACTCAGCGCTACCGATGGCCATACTGCTGCTACTATCCGCGTACATCTTCTATGCATACGACTTCGAGAAGCCTGCTATTTGGATAGCCTGCTATGCTGCCATCTCCAAGAATCTGTGGGGTGTGATATTCGGTGTTATGTACGTTGGACTTGCATTTGGAGTAGGTTGTACGTGTCTGATCTATGATGTACTCAAGAAAACTTAAGGTTGCACAGAGAATGCGCTAAATTCGCAAAGGAAAAAAGCAGTTTTTTTCCACACTGTATGTCAGATCTTCATAAAAATCAATCAGCGTATGTAGAATGTTGTTACAGTACTGCTGATTGATTTTTATGAAGATCTGACATACGGTGTGGAAAAAAACTGCTTTTTTCGTTTGCGAATTTAGCGCATTCTCTGTGCAACCTTAAGTTAAGTTGGCACTGACTGCATTACGATTTTATTTCCTTCCTCAATCTATAGGGTTCTTCAAACGACTGTTGAACAATCCAATCTTTAGGCCACTTGGCAAGGTCACCTATGCGGTATATTTGTGCCACTTGTTTGTCATTCGCGCGACACTGGGCAACATCCGACAACCGATTTATATTAGTGACGTCAGAATCGTGAGTATTTACTTAATCGAGTGTTTAAGGAACAATTCGATGTTCTTTTGTACCGTCCCCAGCTCGTATCGACATCATCAACACTTGTTTTGTCGTATATTCTCGGATTACTTCTTTGCTTGGGAATCGAAATTCCACTTTCAAATCTTCAGAAGCAATTGTTCGAGAAGAAACCAGGTATTAGTGTTCAATGTTATGAAGTTAATTGTTTAACTCTTCTAATCAACTGCACTGAATCTTTTCAGAAGTGTATTACGAAGAAAATCTGGAGCTCGCGAAGAATGGTGAAAAAGCGGTTGCTAACAACAAAGTGATCACTGGAGAATAAATTAATAGGATTCTTGTATTGTGTAGTAATATAATTTTGGTATATCCGAAAATCTAACACGAACCCTGAAAGGATGGTAGACAATCATACGCTTTTCTGTTTTTTCCATTATTTATAGTTAAGCATTATTTATAGTACGATTTTTTGAGGCACTTCAGTACAGAAAACCATCAGCTAATAAATCGAACATATATGTCTGAGTCAAACAATGAATCAATCTTACTTCTTACTGAAATTTTCGAACCAATATATCACACGAACAAGAGTTCACAACATTTCAGCAGATTATCGTTGACCTCGCGGTTGTAGACACAGCGACACAAACGCACCCGAAATCATCAAATCAACTCACTTGAAAGCTGTGTAATTTACATACCTTCACCCACCACACCGAACCGACAACGCTTTGTAAAGCGCAAATTGAGCGTATTTCATCATCAGCATCGGCGTACGCCGCCACCTGTGATTTATGCTTAAAGCAATTTCAGTGTCAGTCTGACACTGTGGTTATATTTAGCAACGAAAAAGGTCAAAACACGACCTTTTCCCCCGCGCTGAAACTAACCTAAGTCAACCCTACTTCATCAGCGTTCACCTGCGCTAATGCTGATGCAGGTAACGGAGGTTCGTCGTCCGTTAGATAAGTCATTTTAACGACTTTCGGCAAAACCAATCTTAACCGCTGACCAACAAAGTTCAAAATACCGTTCCGGGCCAGTAAAAGTAATTGCAAAGGTTTGCAATCGCACGAACGTGGCGAGAAGTAGAACGACGCAAAACGTGGCTGCTCTGCTCAATGTGCTCGGGGTGCGATTTTGACCGGTTGATCGGAGATGAGTGTGCGGTGCGCGTGTACGTTGAAGATGCTGGATATTTAAACGGGCGTAGTTCCCTCGCTCGCACGCATCAGCTGAGACAGCAAAGGCAGCCGAACACCGATCGAGTTGTTCAAATTGATTCTTTCAGCCATGCGCACAGATGACGCTCTCTCAAATTAATTCTAAGCGGAGCGGTTTCTGCATAGGCTGCTTCTATGCGTGCGTGGGCAGTGCTGATCGAAAGTTTTGGGATTATCTGCGAAAATAGTTTCTTTTAAAATTATTGTTGGGGTGGGATGGTAAATCGAATGCCTTGCACGCAGTGCACCTGGGTTCGAGTCCCAACCCCGCACATAGGGTTAGAAATTTTTTATAAGAGATTTTTCTAAGCTGAAGAGGCGAATGACCTTAAGGTTAAAACCTCTATAACATAAATAAAAAAAATTATTGTTTATTGTCTACCCTAATAAACATCTTATGATCCAAGAGCCTAACGACTTGTTCAGTGTATAATCCAAACAATATGTGCACACCAAAAAAATCTGAATTTTATCGTTGACGTAATTCCAAACTTGCCACAATCTAACAAACCGTAATCGACGAGATGACGAAAAATTACCGTGTTCTGTTTAATTTTACATGAAAGATGTACTTTCCACGCGCAGTGCCATAAAATTACACCATTCAACATTTTAAACAAATTAAACAATGTGGAGTTAAATTACGTGACTCGCAAAATTCAACGACATGTAAAATTAAAATCAAACGTAAAACTATGTTGTTTTTGATGCTCGTATATGTCATGGTCAGGAGACGTAAATTTACACGATTTTTTCTGAGTGTGTGGAATCATTGGATTATATGGGTTAAAGTTGGTGTATATTTTTTATTAGGGTATATAGTAACAAGAGACTAAAGTAAAAGCTTTAATTTGTTGTTCATCGATTTCTTTTGCTTTGTGATTGTACTGCATTGCCATGGTACTACATTGCGTTACGAAACTTGGCCTTTTTCGTAACCCCTTTTGGTGTATACATGACAAGTGCAAGGATAGTGCTTCGATCCAGTTGACTCCTAAGGGGATCGAATATAGAGCTCATGATCAGACCAGGGCAATGTCCTTATTCCTAAAAAAGGTGTTTAATGTCAGATAGCTATGAAAAGAGCAAAGTGCTTTTCTTAGTACAGCGAGGACCCGTTTTATCAGCAGCATGATGTATTTTAGGCTGACAAAATCGGTACCTATTTTTACTTTCGTTTTAAAATATCAAAGATGTTAACATTTTCTTGCTTAATTAAAGTGCTTCTAATTTTGAATCCGCATGATTCGATCGGAATGATTGTAATTCGCTCGAACAGTCAACGAGTGCGGACGCCTATCTAAGCGTTCCGAAATAATTTATTAATTAGTATTTTTTACCTACTTAAACAAACATCGCGCGCATGCCTCGTAAGTTACAGTGCAATTGAACTACAAGTTGTAACGCGTCAGGATAACAATTTGGCACTGGGTGGAAATATACCCTTTTTTTTCGTATATACTCCATAGAGTGTATCGTTTACGTAATGTTATGCTCACCGCTGTTCGATGCCGTTCACATTTAGTTTGTAATTTTTTTGTTCATTTTCTCGTTTGTGAACGGTTTTGTTTGTGCAGATAGGTGTAGTAATTTTTGTTGAACATTTGTATATAAGAAACATAGGGCTTAGGTAGGTCTCCGCTCTCCTCTTGCAAAAATAAGGGTGCGTTGGTTATGCTGCTCACCGATGACAGCTATGCGACTAGGCGGTTGGTGCTTGTTGTGGTCGAGTGCAGAAGGCGGCCATCGTAAAATAGTTAGAAAGTGATGAATCACGGCGATAGACAGACGTCCGTTTAGAGGTTTCTCGGGTGTTTTCCGCCACTAGAAAACGTTCCAGTGCGCACGTGTGACGGCAAATTAAATCCGTCAAAAGTGCCAGCCCGTGGTTCGGGCACAAGTGAATTTAGTGGTGCAGGATCGCCGTCGAGGGAAGCTAAGTGTAAAGGAGTTTTCGCTTCCCCGGCTAACCATTAAGGATCCGTCGCTAGGGAGGTTCCAACAAAGCTCACCTCCCTAGCTAAAAGTCAAGGACCGCTGCCGAAGCAGCCAACGACAAAGGAGAATGCGGCCGTTGTTGTCCCGGCCGGTCGGACAAAACCGTCGCCTTCCTGCCAACAGCAGCATTTTGCCGAGCAGCGTGCAGCGCACAGTGCAGCAAAAGAGAATTAGAGGAGAATACAAGTCGGTAAATTTAGTTAATTTGTTTTTTCTCTTTTTCGTTTGTTTATATACGAAAATGCGAAATTTCGGTAGGAGCACCTAGGCCGCCCTGAAAAGAAGGGTACGCCGGGCAAACAAGAACCCGAGTAGTGGGCTAAGCCCTACTTACAAAGTAATAGTAAAATAATGCAGTGCGGTGTAAAAACTTGTAACATCAACGACGATCACTTCCACTGGAAGTGTGAATTTTGCAGTAGATCGTACCATGCTGCCAGTGTAGGTGTGCAGCTTAATCAGGAAAATTTTATCCGGGCATTTATGGTGCCTGTGTGTGCGGACTGCCAACACATTATTAGGACAGAGGTCGACACACGCAAAATGATCCATTTACAAGATCAGCTACTAAAAATGATGAAGTCGCATACGGACACACAACATCGAACCACAGCCACAGAAAATAGATCATACGTCTCCAGGCTGGCGATTTTTGGGCGATAAATGGCAATGGTAGCAGGATTGGACAAAATATTACGCCAAACAACGCATTCGACGACTTCAGGAAAAAGCTGTTGATAAGGCAAAACGCCGTAAGCAGTCAAGTCAACGGGACAACGATCACGCTAACAATCATCATCATAACGACAGTGGTAAAACGTCAGACAAATTACTATTTGCCACGGCGAAAAAACAATTTTCCGTTCCTCCCACAACCACCGAACATCCGATTGCAGGTCTTGCAATACCAGCAGTAAAACCAAATTTCATAAACTTTAAAAAAGGCGACGCCATCCCATACCGTTCAGCTAACGAAAACATTCAACCCAAACAAATGGAAGTAACACCAACCGGCGTCGAAAATAGTATACACACATTGGCAACCACATCTCAACATTCGAACATAGAGAGCCAATTTGAACTGGAGCCCTTGCGCCCTCCCATCGAACGCCTCACGTCACAATCAACGGATGGCGACCAACACCCATCTATTTGCGTGGAAGGAATGACGGCTCCTGACCATCTCCTGCGCATTTTTATCGAAGTCTATCAGGAATATGGGCTAAACCCAGACGAAGTAGCAGCAGACCTTGACTCCTATGGAAAATTTTTATCAAACGAAAGAACCAGGCGCCTTCAACAACTCCGTGAAGCTACGCATAAATTTGGAACGTCGAATTTTCAAAGGTAACGACGCCCTTTATAGAGGAAGAAAATATAACTGTAAGTAATTTAAATGTTCCAAAAACTTCTTCGCATGCCCAACAGAATTCGACTGAAATTTTAGTCAATTGCCAGAATTTTAATCGAATGAAAAGCTCAGCCAAAATGAAAGAAATCCAACAAAAAATAATTTCATCTTCTTTTAATATAATGCTTGGAACAGAAAGTAGCTGGTATGAAAGTGTAAGAAGCGAAGAAATTTTTGGAAATCAATTTAATGTATTTCGGCATGACCGTAATTTGTCTCTTTGTAAGAAAAAGTCTGGAGGTGGAGTCATTATAGCCATAAACGCAGACTTTCCTTCAGAAGAAATAGAAACCATGAAACATATAGAATTCGAACATATTTGGGCAAAAGCAGTAATATCAGGAGAAGTGCACATATTGTCCTCTGTGTACTTTCCACCTGAAAATGTTCACAAAAAATCATTTGAACTATTTTTTCAAACTGTAAAATCGATCGTGTCAAACATGGACCCTGAAGTAAAACTGCATATTTATGGCGACTTTGATCAACGTAACACCAACTACATCGTAGACATTGAAAACGAATCTATCTTACTCCCAGTCGTAGGCAGGGCCGTCGAGAGCCGCGCCGGGCCCCGGGACTAAAATTACTGACGGGCCCTAGCATATATGACTTCTCATTTGGATATCCATTAGGCAAATTGTATTTTTTTAAAACAAACCATTTTTATATGATTAATTTATTTGACATGCCTTAATGCGTCGTCTGGACAGAGTCATGTGTCTTTTAATATCTTTTAATAGATAAATAAAGGCTGAAAAACAAATAAAAAAATAAATAAACAAATATTAGTGGTTGTCCATCAGAACCACTTGCGCGTGATTTGCCATTACAATTGGAGCCCTTTTTCGTGGCGGGAGCTGTCATACACGTCAATATTGTCATCATTTATGCAGTCTTGATGAGCTTTTATGTTGCCATCGTTAATATTGCCTTGATTCTTTGCATGTTGCTTCCTGTTGATTTTGAGGTACTGGACGCAGCTATTACAGATGTCATTATGACCTGAACGGATTTTCCTTAGTGGTTTCAGAACATGGTTTCCGTATTGTGCCGTCTGGTCACAGAACTGTTACGTAATAAATAGTCCTTTAAATATGCAAAGAGTTGTCTGTTTAGTTGTACTGCATTGTGTTTCATTTTTCCTGGGAAGGAAGGAATGGGCTCAACCGCATTATTACAAAAAAACATCATTGAGGACGTCTGAGAAGTAATTTCTCTATGTATCCACTGTAACTTCTTAGAATTACGACATTACCTTCTCAATGGCAACATTTATGCGATGCTAGAGAATGTAGCCTCGATTTTTCCATGGTCCATATTCAGTGGCATTTCGATTCAAGAGCTATTACATTCAACAAATGACTTAGGTAGATATTAAAAATGATTCTTTTACCTGAATCAATTTATTGAAATATTCAGTACTGTATTGTCGATATGGTGAAATTGAATATACGTACATTTTCATCATCAAAAATTGCTCCACATCATGAATACTCGAGCTAATACGACCAGACCTAAAGACAACGACCCCCTAGGGGCAGATCACTCTACAAATCTTTAACAAATTTGAATCAAATTAGAAAAAATGCATTTTATTTCCATTTTCGCATCAACTCAACTGTACTCCCCCGCAAAAAAGTCTACTCAACAAACGTCCTACGCAAAATACATCATTTCTATTTCTATTTTATTGGAAAAATGCATTTAATTACGCTGATTTTTTAAAATGCATCGCAAGTGATTTGCCCCTAGACGACCACCGTATTTATACAGAGCACCGTATTTTGCTGTTGCTGATCGTTTGTCTCGATCGATCCCCACGACGAGAATAAACGATTCTTTGGTTTTTCAGACAATGCACAAAACATAAAAGTAACTATTTTTGTCGTTCGCTTTACGCTGGCTCGGTCGAAATAGAAAAAATAGTCCAGATTAACTTGACCGAAAACAGTAACTGCCAAGGAATTTTTCATATGAATATGATTTTAAGACAGAGGGGACAAATTTATCGCAAAAAAATATGTTGAGGTAACACAAAAAAACCTGTTATGGTCAGGATTGTAACTTTTCTCACAGTGCTAGAAGTTATTCAAGTTTTGCCTTCCGATGCTCATTGCTATCCTCCTGAAATACTTACAATTGTCCAAGTGCATGAAAAAGACGTCCAGGACAATCTAAATTGACAGGTTTCAACAGTTTTCAGTATTATTTCAAGAAAACGCATACACCAAAAAAATCTGAATTTTATCGTTGACGTAATTGCAAACATGACACAATTCAACAAACCGTAATTTACGAAATGACGGAACATTGCCGTGTTCCGTTTAATTTTACATGAAACATATACTTTACATGCGCAATAACATAAAATTACACTTCCTACCATTCAGAACAAACGCTTTATGTGGAGTAAAATTACATGATTTACGAAATTAAACGTCATGTAAAATTAAAATCAAACGTAAAACTAAGTCATTTTTGATGCTCGTATATGTCAGGGTCAGGAGACGTAAATTTACACTATTTTTTCTAGGTGTGCAGCTATATCAAAATTTCATCTTTCACCGTGGAATAGAATCAGACTAATTAGAATGACTTCAGTTCTATAGTTAATAAGTATGGCTATTAGTGCTCAAATGAACGGCAATAGCCACGATACGGCAATAGAGTTATTAACTTTCCGTGTATCTGTTAACAAAGCTTCCCCAAATGCAATGTTGTGGCTGTTTGAAAACGTTGTAGTTTATAAACAACATGGGCATAGAGGGATTAACAGTTTCAGTCATTTTATAGCAATAATAGCATTTTTTACTTCACTCACTGATTTGTTTAAAATAAACAATAGGTAATTATGTTGATTTTCAAAAGACTTAGATAACAAACCTTGCTAATTTGATTAAATGGATATTTTGGTTGATGCATCCAAAAATTCCAATTTAATTAAATCATTTCCTCGATGGAAAATAAATCAATTCATTGATATTTTTTGTGTGAAACAAGCACATGTTATTTGAATAAAAGTAATCTATTTACTGATTAAACCAAATACTTTAATTCGAATCAAACACTTAATTTATTTTATTCTAAATATATATTTCTAAATATATTTTGTAACTATATATTTTTGAGCATTCAATCTTGTAGTATTGTGCTCACCGCAAAACATCTTTTTAGAGGATATGACCATAACCTTTATTTTAACTAAAGACATATCAAGAACTAAGCAGTATTCACAAAATTAGTTCAAGTTTCAAGATTTTTTTGAATTCGCCTAATGTTATTTTTTTTGTATGAGGATTTTATTTTTTTTCAATCTCTGCCCACTTTATTTTCAGTTAAAAATGCGGGCCCCCAAAATTGACCCAGGCCCTGAGGCAGTTACCCCCCTGACCCCCCCCCCCCCTTCTCGTCGGGCCTGGTCGTAGGCGAAAATGAAACACTTCAATACTTCTTTGGCAAAATATCAGAATTTGGCCTGCACCAAATCAACCATGTAAAAAATGGACAAAATTCATATTTAGACCTCTTATACACGAACTGCACTGAAAACTTTTGAGTTAATGCATCTTTAACATCTTTAATTAATGAAGTGTTTCACACCGCAATCGAATATTCAATTTTCTTTCATCAAAACTCTTCCCCGAACGACTTGGAGTATGAGGAAGTGCCGGAATGCCATAAAACCGACTTCGAAGAAGCAAAACATAGACTATGTAGAATAAATTGGCAAACTGCATTGAGTATAATAGGAAATATCAACGAAGCAGTGACTGAATTCTATTTAATTGTACCAGTAAAAAGAAGAAGAAGAACTCATGGCGGTCAACAGCCTGTGTGGTTCAACCAACAACTGAAAAAATTAAAAAATAGAAAACAAAAGCACATAAAATTTACAAGAAAGAACATAGCATTACAAATCGGCAGAACTATTTGGACATTTGCTCCCAACTCGACATAGCCATTAACACTGCACATGAAGAATATAATCGTAAAATCGAGAATGAAATCCAGACCTGTCCGAAGAATTTCTTCAATTACGTGAAAAAGAAATTGAAAAGCAGCAACTTTCCATCCCAATCGTATTTTGACGGACATGTAGGAAATAACAATACTGAAATTTGCAATTTATTTGGAAAATTCTTTCAAGAAGTCTATACTTCATATTCCGAAACAGACCGCAACCGCGATTACTTTTCATTTATACCTGAATTTTCAAATGACATTTCCTTCCACGAACTATCTGAACACGAAATTACCACTGTACTAAAAAACTTATACGCATCAAAAGGACCAGGACCAGACGGAATAGCACCAATATTTTTAAAAAATTTCAGCTATATTTTCGAAAATGCAATTTCAACAAACTTTGTTGAATGGATCAGGAAAAGCGTAGTGATAAGGTGTACACAGTTCACCTGGGTTCGATTCCCAACCTCCGCACATAGAATTCTAATTTCTCTATCTTGAAAAAAGAACCGATATACCTTAAGGTTAAATATCGAAATATATTAGACTTTATATGAGAGAAAGCTTTTAAAGCAAACAAAAAATATTTTTAGTATTTCGGATTCTCCTAATCAGTAACTAGTACCACCTTGGTGCCAATTAGATGATAAGTCCAAACTAGCACCAAATTAGCACTAGTTAGGCGCTCAATCCTAAATCCAAAAAGTGATAGCTCTAGTTTGCTGATGAGAATGCGCAGCAAACCAGAACTTCTGTGCTTGTCTTCCGAGATATTACTCGGTACATGCCAATTGCTTAGTTCATGCAAGACGTATGACATTTTGGATTTAGGATTGAGCGTATAACTAATGCTAATTTTGGTGCTAGTTTAGGTTTGTCATCTAATTGGCATCAAGATGATGCTAGTTACTGATGAGGAGAATCTGAAACGCTAAAAACTAATTTTTAGTTAGGTATTGTGCACTCTTGTACGAAAAAATTACTATTTTTTGCATAGCTTTAAAACAAGTTATTCTAATATTACAGTAAGTGATAAATGTTTTCTGCTTTGTATAAACAATAGAATTCACATTTTATTCAGGGTAGTCTCTGAAGTTAACAATAAAATGTTTCCTTGAAAAGAACTGGTTTGAGCAAATTTATTAAATATCGTTTTATATTTCGATGTATATGCATTTGTGTAGCCTTCAACATTATCAAAAACTTTGTCGAAGACACCAAGTCCCTTACTATTTTTGAAGAAATATTTCTCCATAATTACACTCAGGTTTTTTTTACGCGGGGGATACAGGCCGCGTAAATGTAAACCGCGTAAATGAAAACCGCGTAAATTTCAAAATCCGCGTAAATGAAAACCGCGTAAATTTCAAAATCCGCGTAAATGAAAACCGCGTAAATTTCGAAATCCGCGTAAATGAAAACCGCGTAAATTTCAAAATCCGCGTAAATGAAAATCGCGTAAATTTCAAAATCCGCGTAAATGAAGACCACTTAAATTTAAGAATCCGCGTTAAAGGGAACCTCGTTGATGGATACCGCGTAAATTTCAAAATCCGCGTAAATGAAAACCGCGTAAATTTCAAAATCCGCGTAAATGAAAACCGCGTAAATTTGGAAATCCGCGTAAATGAAAACCGCGTAAATTTCAAAATCCGCGTAAATTTCAAAATCCGCGTAAATGAAGACCACTTAAATTTAAGAATCCGCGTTAAAGGGAACCTCGTTGATGGATACCGCGTAAATTTCAAAATCCGCGTAAATGAATACCGCGTAAATTTCAAAATCCGCGTAAATGAAAACCGCGTAAATTTCGAAATCCGCGTAAATGAAAACCGCGTAAATTTCAAAATCCGCGTAAATGAAAATCGCGTAAATTTCAAAATCCGCGTAAATGAAGACCACTTAAATTTAAGAATCCGCGTTAAAGGGAACCTCGTTGATGGATACCGCGTAAATTTCAAAATCCGCGTAAATGAAAACCGCGTAAATTTCAAAATCCGCGTAAATGAAGACCACTTAAATTTAAGAATCCGCGTTAAAGGGAACCTCGTTGATGGATACCGCGTAAATTTCAAAATCCGCGTAAATGAAAACCGCGTAAATTTCAAAATCCGCGTAAATGAAAACCGCGTAAATTTGGAAATCCGCGTAAATGAAAACCGCGTAAATTTCAAAATCCGCGTAAATTTCAAAATCCGCGTAAATGAAGACCACTTAAATTTAAGAATCCGCGTTAAAGGGAACCTCGTTGATGGATACCGCGTAAATTTCAAAATCCGCGTAAATGAAAACCGCGTAAATTTCAAAATCCGCGTAAATGAAAACCGCGTAAATTTCGAAATCCGCGTAAATGAAAACCGCGTAAATTTCAAAATCCGCGTAAATGAAAATCGCGTAAATTTCAAAATCCGCGTAAATGAAGACCACTTAAATTTAAGAATCCGCGTTAAAGGGAACCTCGTTGATGGATACCGCGTAAATTTCAAAATCCGCGTAAATGAAAACCGCGTAAATTTCAAAATCCGCGTAAATGAAAACCGCGTAAATTTGGAAATCCGCGTAAATGAAAACCGCGTAAATTTCAAAATCCGCGTAAATTTCAAAATCCGCGTAAATGAAGACCACTTAAATTTAAGAATCCGCGTTAAAGGGAACCTCGTTGATGGATACCGCGTAAATTTCAAAATCCGCGTAAATGAAAACCGCGTAAATTTCAAAATCCGCGTAAATGAAAACCGCGTAAATTTCGAAATCCGCGTAAAAAAAACCGTGTGAAAAAATACCGCGCAAAAAAAACCGCGTAAAATAACTTGAATGTACTTCTAGAAGATTTAATCACCAACATTATTGTATCAAAAAAGCGCTTTTTGTGTTTAAAAACTCCATATTAAATGTGCACTTTGTATTTGCATTCTTTGACTTCATTGACATATTATAAAAGAAATTATAAAAGACATCTGTCAGACTAATTTTTTTCTAAACTTTCACTAGTTTATCAAACTTACATTGAATTTAAGCATTTTCAAAAATTCAACGATTTTCATCAAACCCCCCTCCAAACCAAATTTCTGGCTACGCCACTGACATGGTGGATTAAACCATGTTTTAGATCCAAGTTGGTATAACTCCTTAAATACACACGAATTGTGCATTTCTGAGAAAATATTTCAGAGCGATTTCATTTAATGAAACTCTCCTTCATGTCGCAGATGTTAATACGACCTAAGCGTTCTTCCAGAAGTTTTTATCGCTTTCGAGTATCCGTAGAAAGTATACTGAACCTTTCACGCGGTGCTGTACGAGGAGAAAGGAAAAAATCTATGTTCCTTGTGCTTTAGCTAAAGTCTTCAGACGAACGAAATCCAAACGACTTGGCTGCACAATCCGCCAGTTGGGTATACGGGTATAAAACACACTTGCGATGAAATATTTTTTTCTAAATAAGGGCGTAACGACATGTTTTAAATTATGCTGAGAATACATCCCAGAAACTGAGATCAGTTCAATCCTATAAATAAAGAGGCTTTTTTCTCAGATCGCCTAATATAAGCAGGATGCTTTACCCCCTTTCACCCTAATTGTTCTGGTCGAAATGATCGCTTCAGATGCGCACTTTTCGGGGGCTTGTGTGGTTTGAGCTACACCTCATCGACGTACGCTGATGGATTATCGTTGCGCGCGGTTCAGTTGAGCTCAATTGTTATACCAGCAGAATGTACAGAGGCGTCAGTTCCATTGAGTGAGCCATGTCGGTAGCAGCTTCAGTTGGCAGTGGTTCCGCAATTCTGGCTGCAGTGGTACTGTTGTTGAACTTCTTTCCAGGATCGGTTATCGGGCGAGAAGATGCAGGTGAGAACCGACTGGAGTGTTTCTACTTTTGAAGTGTTACTAATTAGTGTATTCGTTCTTTGCTTTGAAGCTACGGAGACGGGTTCGATGCCCGCGCTTTACCGGTTCGACAATTACGGGGAGTGCATGGAGAATGAGGGCACCTACTGTATGGTCCGAAGCTTGCTGAGACCTAATCTTTCCAGTGAGCTGTGGTTACATGTAAAGGTATCGATCGATCTAGTTGAAGTTAGCGAAAGACAATGCGGAAGTGTACCCAAGTTCATCCGTTTAGAATTTCAGTGCCGATGTCCGTCACTTTCGGCGCAATCTACTGGAGCGCGGGATTTGCATTGACGAGTGCTTGAAACGGCTAAGTGGGCTCGGCAAAAAGCAGCGAGATGAGTTGCTTGTGGCACCATTTGAAGTGGATTTTAAAGTAAGTATAAACAATGTCTATGCGAAAGATGACCCCGATAGGGGATCGAAGTTTCTCTTCCGGAAATGATTCTCTGAGGTGCAGCAAAGTATTAGCCAGTGTTGTAAATTTGAAGAAGTGAAAAAGTTATTTCAATGAAGTATGAAAAACCAGTAACCAGTAAGTGCAGTTTTATGGCAATGTTTCTTTTTATTTTTGCACGATTTTATCGTATGTACAAGACAACGGTACGGTTATGAAAGATCCAGCAATATATCGATGAAAATAGAAGAAGACTTATTAATGGATCCTTGAACATCTCTTTATGACTTTGACCTTTTCAAAAGTATATTTGATCATCAGAAACAACTAACGTCCAAAAGATAGTGCTGCACCGTCAGAAAGTTTGTTAATTCAACTTCACACTTGAATACAAATGCAAACAAAGTTCTGCGTGCATCAGTGTGACGGTAGCATGAACAATGATGCTCTGTGATTCAAGTTTTTTTTTCTGTTAGCCGCACCAGCTGTTCTAGTTCTAAACTTTTACTATGGGGAACCATTTCAGCTTACATAATTGTACCAATCGGAAACGATCGAAGTCACTACCCTAGTTCTTTTACAATGGATGATAATTTAACGTTTTTTCGTTACTTTCATGCCTGTGATTTGAATGTTTGCGCGCGCATCAGTTCATTGCCTTATGCTACGACGTAGTTTATGCTAGCGAATGAGCGAATTCTAAAAACATGTTTTCCATGAGTACTTCCGCATCGAGGATGGCAAATTTGGATAAATATTGATCTTCAACGAATTGGTCAACACAATCGTGTGGCTAATTCAAATTATTTTCAAAACAGGGTTTCTGCCCGCAAGAAAGCCCACACCTATACTGGAAGTGTGTCAATGGGACGCGATCATTTCGTCACAATAAAAAATAAACGAAAAATGCTACGTGCCTTCTATACAGTCGGATAGCAATAACATTCCTCTGAAGTAAGATAATGTACATTCAATGAACACGTGAGATAAAGACATATTGGCGGAAGCAAGCAGGAGCGTTCATATTAACTGTAAACTAAACGAATAAGCCCTACATGTTGAGGTACAAGAAACTCTGACGAAGTAAAGCTTCTTCGCGACAAAATTTGGCCGACTGAAAATTCAAGCAATCTGTGAAATATTTCGCCGGAACATGAAATATTTTTCACAAGTATTACCGAATGGCTGCCCGATCGAAAGATTTACAAATTAATATGTTTTTCATATGCGTTTTCAAAAATGGAGGCAAAAAAGTGCCCGTTAAAAAGCAATTATTCGATTAGAATATGTATTTTCAATAAAAGTCGAACAAAACTTGCATAATATGCAAGTTTTGTTCACTGTGTTTCAAAATCGCTACCAACACCTAGAAATCGAGAAATGCAAAAAAGAAACAGACTTAAGGAACCACCAAACGGATGAGAAAGTAAGACAAACATTTAGGAGAAGGCCAAACCTTTCTGTTGATACTGTTGCTACTAAAATAAATATGTCATCGACGTTTGTGCATATTTCGAAGTAACATTAAGAAATGGAGTCATCCAAGGTAAAGACTGTTTCGAACCGCATTGATAAGCAAAATGGGGTGTGCTTCGATAGGCTTAGACCCGTTAGGCATAATGGACGTTAGGTATAATATACGTTAGGCAAAAATTATCATGTTGAAGTGGTCGGTGTTAAGTCAGAGAGGACTAAGTCGCAAAACATCAAAAAATAAGATAATGATAGTACTTTATAAAGAATTTCTTCAGCTACATTAGACTCTTGCCAGATTTAAAATATGCAACAATAAACAAGAATTATAGCAAAAATAAATTTTCATTTATAACGAAAAGGATGCTGCGATTCAAACTTTAAACTCGTTTTTCTCGAAATCAATATTTTGTCACTTAGTCCGGTCTGACTTAACACCGACCAAATGTCACTTCATGTTTTGGCGGTGATGGCCTCGGGTAGTAGGGGCCTGAACGTTTGAACGTTATTTGATGTTGTAGCATTACTCTGGAAGCTGATCAAACTCGATCAACTTTTTATTCTGCTGTATGCATTTGAAGAAATTTCAGAAAAAACCAGCCGAATACTTGGCATGCGGAAACGCAGCTCACCGTAATTTCTCGACGCACAACCGATAACACTAGCTTACAAAATAAAATTAAAAATCTGAACTTCAATATTCGACCTCCATTACCATTTTCATTGTAAAATAATGTGTTGAATCTGAAAATGATGTCCAAAAATTTACAGTAGAACAGTTTTTGAGTTAGAATAAAAAACTGAATTTAACCATTAAAGTAAAACTACGTTTGGTGAAATCCATATATCTTCGGGTATAGTGCATCGATATTAAATATAGTTATGTTAAATTAAAGGTAGATGCATGTATTTGCGGTCGTCTGAATATGTTGTTCTAGTGCGACTAATGGTTCTGACATTATTTTCGAGTTTGTTGAGCTTTTTCCAAATTTTAAGAAAAATAAATGTTTCGGCAGGATTTTGGGTAAGATAAACTGATTTCAAAAACAACATTTTTAGAGGAACTTAAAGCCGATTTCTGGGTCAATTTATTGAACCATCTCAAACTCAATTTTTTCTTTGGCCTTTTTTATAAAATATTGAGGATTCTCTGTTAGAACTATGTCAAACAAATAAAATGAAGATCTCGTTTATCCAAATCATTAAAATCTTTTGATAACAATAATTTCAGTGAAGTGATAAGTTATCGAATTATTAGTATGCAATATCAGTCTGCTTTCTACTTCTGTCGCAGTCAGACGTACAATCAAGCCAAGTGAACAACAGGCCTCTCGATCTAGTGTGCATTGTCTCGAGAACAAAGAAAACATCGGATTATTCTTGTCATCATGAGTAAAGTTGACGAAAAAGCTCTACTCCGATCCAACGCTGCGGTCGTTGACTTTAAATTTTGTTTAAAACGACCGAGTTTTAGTGAAGTGGAATACCTTCTGAAGGTAAAAATGCAACTTAGACTTATGGAAGTGTTGTACCTTCAGTATCATCATCTTCGCAGTGCAGTGTTAATATCATTCAACACGTTAGCACAAGCCGAGCGTTTCGTTTTGAAGAACAACTTAAAACACGTGGTTGCAAGTGACAACGTTGGAATTAAGATTCCCGTATATATTGAGAATGATTATATAGATGTAAGGACCTATCACCTCGTACCCCTCCTGAGCCAATTGCAAAATTCATGTCGCAATACGGAGAAGTAGAATCCGTTACATCTGATACTTGGAGAAACTTCTTCCCGGGTACTCCTAACGGCGTTTTTGTAGTGAGGATGCGGGTTGAAAGGCCTATACCCTCGTACTTGACAATAAAACTCAAAACTCACGGAACTACAATTATGCAAACTACGCTATGCACCCATGAGGGGCAAACTCCTACGTGTAAGTATTGTAATCAGACAGCTCATCATGGACAAGCTTGCGCGGAAGATGCAGAGGAAGACGCGTCTCAACCGATTGCCAACTCATCTACGGCAAACCAACCCAAAACAGAGTTTTCAATACCAATGCCTGAACCACAAACGGTGGCCAAATTTGTGGCAGCAGTTGCACAGACCATAATGACAACCACAAAAGAAGCATCCACTACCGCAAAATCAACTGTAAGCAACATTGGCAAGGATAACAATAACAGTGACGGATTTACGCTGGTCCACAATAAGTGCAAGAAACAGGGAAAAACATCTGATCGCGGACACCAAGCCGGCTTCGACCTGCGCGCACGGGATCCAATATTATAATAATATTTGCTTATATTTTAATTTTACATTTGTAAATATATAAAAGATCCACGGCTCCGTCAAGCTACCGCTATGAGCCGTGTCAAATAAACGAATTTTTAAAAAAAAAAATGCAATATTGCGTGTAGTATTTACATATGTCATACTGAAAATGACATTCTTTTGATAAAAATCACGGTGTCTTTTTTTAACAACTTTATGCAAAAAAATTCAGCATCGCTGAAACTTCAGGATATGAAAGAATGGGCTTTCCCCTTTCATTTGAAACCAAAATCAAAATAATCCGTCGGGGGGTCTAGAGCAACTTTTTTTTGGTTTTTTTTCCTATGAACATAGATTTTACAATGGAACTAGTTCATATTTCTGCCCCCAGATGGTGCTTTAGACATTCGAACAACACTAAAAGTAAGAATCTGATAGATTATTTAATTGCCTACAGCTTTGTTACCAACTAAAAACCGATTTGAAATTATCCCGAAAAGTAGTTTAATATTTTAACGAATTCTAAGTCTAAGTTAGTTTCACAGAAGACCTAGCGGTTTGTCAATTCACAAGCACTTTTTTTATTTGCCAAATAGTTGTGTTTAGTTCAATAGTGAATTCAGTGGAATTTGAGAGCTTGGAAAATCTGTTCTTTTAGCTGAAAATTATAATTCCCTGATATAGGGCACCATTCATATTTTTGGGATGAGAAATTTAGATAAGTTAGATAAGTGTTGACCAAACTAGTATGATATTAATATTCTTTTTCATGATGATAAGTAATTCCTCCCGCAGAAACAGCTTTTTCAATTATGTATGCCTTCTTTTTCATTTTTGACGTAGGACTACGTCTTTGTTTTCGATATAGGGATGCACGTTGCAAATTCTACAAAAAGGGTATGTAACGAAAAGTGGTCCAATTTTAAACGCATATAATTCAGCCGTCTCACGATAAATTTTCAAATTTTTTGCGCATGTCACCCCGAAATACTTCTAAGAATAGATTCCAACTGATATACCCAAAGATTTTCGATATCATGGCATTAAAAATTCAAATAATGAACATCCGAGTCAAAATATCGCGCATTTACACACAGAAGATAGCGCTTCCCTAGTCCAGCACGACAGATTTGTGTACCTAGCGCGCTACACTTCTATAAATGACGTCATCATCGACTATTTAAACGGACGGATTTCGCCAGACCAGCTCAGTTACCTGTTGAACAGCAGGCGAAGCAGATCACTGCGCTGTGTGTTTTCACAGCCAGTGTAGCTGAGTTAGAAGTTCGTTACACTGCCTGTGGTGGAACGCTATGCTATCTTTTGTGTTGTGCTCGTTTCCAGCACACTTTAATGTATAATTATTCTTACACAAAATTGTACATGCGAGCTTCATTTGCAAACACGGTTAACTTAGTGTCGTGGTATTAGTTGTCTCTTTCGCTCTACCCATCATCATCAGCGTTCATTCATTTTGCTTTGCGCGCGGGTTTAATGTTTGAGGCGAATGTCTAGGTAGGTAGATCTAATTTGTTACTAAATTGCACAACGAAAGTTTATTATTTACGTTCGATCAATTCATTGATTCATTTCCCCATCACGTACGTCATTCCCACTCAGCCTATAGTATTTTGATTGTACTAATAGGTACATACTACTGCCACTTGAAAAACAGTTGCAAAAACGCATCTTGTCCATATATAAAATTGTTTTCGATTCTTGTATATTTATAGTTTTGGTAATGCATTCGTTATATTTGTATGCGTACTTTAGGAAAGTTACAATAATGGCAAAATATAACTAGAATGCTTGGTCTACACATGAAGTGTGATTATATTGCCTAAAATTTGATTTTTCTTCACTGGTCCGGGTTTTTTACCACACACAATCGAAAAGTTTTTACAAGATAATCTTATGCTATAAAGATTTAGTTCCAGATATTAGTTCGGTAACGGTTTTCTGTCTTCTTTCTTCAGATCTTCTTAAATTAGTTTAATCGGTAAGTTTAAGTAATATTGTTGATTGGTTGTGATTAAACCATACGTAAGAAATATATTTGATTTATTATTACTATAAATGTCCTAAGAAAATAACTATTTTACATTAAGTAGTATAGTCCTACGTCTACAGCTCGTGCAACCCCATAGGGCTGCCCCTTGTAGTTTTTCGATTGTTCTCAGAGATGACTGATAACTATTCTTACATGAATCTCTTACTCTGTTAGCATTTTCGTATAAAATTGACTTGTCCTGAACCTTTATATTTGAACAAACTCAATGAAACTTTTAACGCACCATTGCAATATTTCGCCGATTTTATTGCAACGCTTGGTTAAAAACGCTGATTATCCGTTTTCAAAATTAACTCAATGTGACAAACAGTGAAAAAAAACTTTAAGTTTTTGGATCAAGATAATTGTTGTACTCAAATCATATTTTGTTTTTAAAAGTAATACATATCGCATTATCTAGGATCAATTTAGTAACGATATCTCGCATAATTGATAGGAAATGGCCGTAAAATCCAACTGCCACAATATGCTTTGCGGAGAAAATTTGAATAAATCGTTTCACGCTAACCACTAATTTGGACAGTTACTGCTGTGGTTTGCGTTAACTTACAAACAGTGTGTCCCAACATTTCGTCTTGAACGGAATTATAATAGCTGACTTAAGCGATGATAACCTAAGTTATACGACGTATGGTTCTTTCTAAAACATAAATGTAAGCAGACCCTTGTAACCAAGCAATACCTTCCGATGAATGGTAGTCCCTTTGAACCTATCGGGAAAGATTACAAACCAAAAGCACAAATAGTTTTCTGACTCTGTCAAACATCCTTTTTTTCAGAAGTTCAAATTTTCAGAATTGTCAACGTAATGAATCCCGTCTAATATGTTCATGCCATTAAACCCAATTATTTTTTTTTGGTAATGTAATAAGTGCGAGAAAACATATTTCCAAACCACTAGGCCTCGTGTGAAACTATCTTAGATATAACTTTGTTAAAATCTTAAACAACTTTTCCGGATGATTTCAGATGAATTTTTAGCTGTCAACAAACTTGTAGACAATTAAATTGTCTATCAAATTCTTACTTTTAATGTTATTCGAATGTATAAAGCACCATCTAGGGACAGAAATATGAACTATCTCCAGTAGTAAAACCTGTATTATTACGAAAAAAACTTAAAAAAAAGTTGCTCTGGACCCCCGACGGATTATTTTGATCTTAGTTTCAAATGAAAGGGGAAAGCCCATTCTTTCATATTCCAAAATTTCAGAGATGCTGATTTTTTTGCATAAAATTGTTCTAATAAATACACCGTGGCAAATCTCTTTGTAAACTAAATCTTTACGAGTCATAGAGCTCGTGTCCTTCAAACTCTAGGTGCTCAACTGTGTTTTGTACAAAGTTAATGCAAACTTTACGAATCCCGAAATCCACACGTATAAGTGATACTACATACTATAACATACGTCAAGTACAGAAAATGAATAATTTATTTTCCTTACCAGAACATCTATTTGGATTCGTATTTTGAAATTATGTGGGGCATCGAAACACTTATTTTAGGTTTAAAACCTCAATTTCAGAATGATTTGAAGAACGTAGAATCTTTTACAATTGCACTTAGGTGTCTAACGGCAATGTATCACCGTCTGATGACAGTGATCTTACTACGTTGACCGGGAGGGCTTTTCTTTAAGGGGGGGAGGGCTTGTAAAGGTTTCAGCGTGAAAAAATTACTTCTTTTTTGAGAATTTGTTTAGAATTTTGTGTCAAGAAAATTTATTAAAACTTATGTACATTATAGTGTATCATTTCAACAACATGCTATAATTTTTCTATGCAAAAATATCGACAAATGACTCGGTGACGAGGCTTTTTGTAGCACGTCTCTGGAAAAAAAACATGATTTGCGGTGTAACCTGCCATTCAAGAACTACTTAACCGATTTCTTTCAAAATTTGCATACACATTCCACGTTAAAATAGCTAACCCCTAAGTTGAGTTTTGAGATAATTTTTCATTTAAGGGGGTGTTTACTCATAAAAAACAAGGAAATTTTTCGCGAAAAATAGTAGGTTTTATTTAAAATGAGTAAAAAACCCCTCAATTAAAAATTTATGTCAAAAACTCAACGTAAGGGTTAGCTATTTTTAACGTAGAATGTGTATGCAGAGTTTGAAAGAAATCGGTTAAGTAGTTTTTGAATTGCAGGTAACACTGCAAATCATGTTTTTTTTCAGAGACGTTCTACAAAAAGCTTCGTCACCTAGTCATTTGTCGATATTTTTGCAGAGAAAAATTACAGCATGTTATTGAAATGATATACTATAATGTGCAAAAGTTTTGATCAATAGGCTTTACGCAAAGTTCTAAAAAAATCGCAAAGGAAACGTTTTTTTCACGCTGAAACCCTTACCTGCTCCTGGGAGTCTGCATTTCCGCGCCAAGAGGGCAGCAAATCGATACCTTTTTGCCTTAATCTCGCAATATCTTTGGAAATAGACCAAAAATAAAAAACAAAAATGGTATCCAGTAAACTAGGATAATTACCGAAGACATTGGCGAAAAATTTATTTCAAATTTCCAATTACTTCCAAAGTGATCGGTAGTTTTAGTAGAGAAAATCGCGAAAATTTCGAATCCTTTATGATTCCGCTCCCGAAAACAAAATTGCCTCTCCCATTTCTCTGCATTCTCTGGTTTCCACCCCACCAAAACCAGTGTTGTATCAACAAGGATTCCGTCCTATTCCTTCGTAGTATATTACAAGTTCATTTATGGATTATAACTGTTTGTAATCATGTGGATTACCAAAAGATGCAGAATGCGATTTTTGCATTGTTATGCGTTGAATAAAATACATTCAACGCTTGCAAATACATCTATTGATCGAGAATTTCTTTATTTGCGGAAGCGCACGCTACTACGCAGTTACACCACTGTTAGCGCGCCTGGGTCAACGTGCATGTGTATGTGAAAGCCTCGGCTTCCTTGCTGCTACCTATAGCACGTGGATACATCTATAGCTATAGCAGCACGTGGATGATCGGAGTAATGAGTGAAATGGACAAATGTTATTTCTAATTACCAAAATAATCTCTCATACTAGTTCCAAAAAGTTTCAAAGGTTCAGGTTTTACATACTATCGCAACATATCAATTTGCGCCTGAGATATTGAGGCACAGGTTCTGTATTAGGAAGTTATTTGTCGTCTATATAAAGGCTAAAAGAGGACATCATTGTAATTTTTTCTGTATCTGTATTTTCCGGAGGCCATTGTCTGCGAAAATTTTCGGAAACTCAAATGTACATAGTAATAGGACATATTCGAATGAGCTTTTCTCGGAATATGTTTAGTACTGTAAACTAATATCTTAGCTGACATGTTGAAAACAGGTGCACAACTAATTCGTGATCCTGCGACTATAGCGAAAATGTTTTCTAATCTGAAATATAAAAAGTATTCGAATTGATCGAAAATGGAAGCGGTGATGTTTATTGAACAACTCAGGAAATCCTGAGATTGACTCTAAATTCAATTTTCTTGTGCGTATTCTAATATGTTCCAGTTTACGGAGTGTAAAGATATTCTTTCCCGACACTTTGCGCAATTGCACTTTGAGAAAAAAAAATTTATGGGTTAAGCATGCGAATTCATGACAATACGTTTTTTTGCCTTTCTCAATAGAAAGGTATTGCAATTGCTCTGAAAACCGACTTTTTAACGGAGGCCCGGAGGGCCGAGTGACATATACCATTCGATTCAGTTCGTCGAGTTCGGCAAATGTCTGTGTGTGTGTATGTATGTGTGTATGTATGTATGTGTGTGTGTATGTGTGTGTGTATGTGACCAAAAATGTCACTCATTTTTCTCAGAGATGGCTGAACCGATTTTGACAAACTTAGTCTCAAATGAAAGGTGCAACGTTCCCATAGGCTGCTATTGAATTTCTAATTGATCCGACTTCCGGTTCCGGAATTACAGGGTGATAAATACGAACACGCAGAAAATGTCGATTTTAATAAATTCTGCAATGAATGTATAAAGGTGAAAAATTTTCCAAAATATGACCACAACTGCTTCGATTTGTAGTATTAGGTCACTAACATCCATTCAAAGTCTATTTGGCCACATTGGCCACCATCCTCGGTTCCGGAAGCCCCGGCGGAAGTATCTAAATTCAGAATAACAGTCACATCGGTTTCTCGGAGATGGCTAGACCGATTCGACTAAACTTGGCCTCAAATGAAAGGTATTGCGTCCCCGTAAATGGCCATTTAATTTCATCCCGATCCGACTTCCGGTTCCGGAGTTACAGGTTGTGGCGTGCGATCACATAGCAAATTGTGATTCAAACCGATACTCCGATGAAAGCAAAAAAGGTAAAAATTTCGCTAAAATGTCTCTCAAACAACTTAAATTTGCTGTTCTAGGTCACCGACGGCCAACCAAACTTTCGTTGACTACATTAACCACCATAGACGGTTCCGGAAGTGCCCGGGAAAAGCGGCCATCTTTCAAAATTTACGAACTCACATCAGTTTCCCGGAAATGGTTGGGCCAATTTTCACAAACTTAGTCCCAAATGATAGCTATAATATCCCCATAGATGTCTATAAAATTTCGTACGGATCGCTTATATGGTTCCGGAAATATAGACTAAACCGTCCGGTCACATATGAAATTCCTATATAAGCCGGAACTCAAATTTTTTTTCAAAGGAGGGACCTCATGAAATTTCAGAAATCGAATTCGTATTTTTGATGCCAAACATCTTTAAAATGCATGAAACGTCGAGATTTTATGTTATCTCGAAAAAATTTTTTTTTATAAAAATCGACTTTTTGGGACTTTGCCGATTTTGCACCTTTTTGCCTTTCTCAATAGAAAGGTATTGCAATTGCTCTGAAAACCGACTTTTTAACGGAGGCCCGGAGGGCCGAGTGACATATACCATTCGATTCAGTTCGTCGAGTTCGGCAAATGTCTGTGTGTGTATGTATGTGTGTATGTATGTATGTGTGTGTGTATGTGTGTGTGTATGTGACCAAAAATGTCACTCATTTTTCTCAGAGATGGCTGAACCGATTTTGACAAACTTAGTCTCAAATGAAAGGTGTAACGTTCTCATAGGCTGCTATTGAATTTCTAATGAATCCGACTTCCGGTTCCGGAATTACAGGGTGATAAGTACGAACACGCAGAAAATGTCGATTTTAATAAATTCTGCAATGAATGTATAAAGGTGAAAAATTTTCCAAAATATGACCACAACTGCTTCGATTTGTAGTATTAGGTCACTAACATCCATTCAAAGTCTATTTGGCCACATTGGCCACCATCCTCGGTTCCGGAAGCCCCGGCGGAAGTATCTAAACTCAGAATAACAGTCACATCGGTTTCTCGGAGATGGCTAGACCGATTCGACTAAACTTGGCCTCAAATGAAAGGTATTGCGTCCCCGTAAATGGCTATTTAATTTCATCCCGATCCGACTTCCGGTTCCGGAGTTACAGGTTGTGGCGTGCGATCACATAGCAAATTGTGATTCAAACCGATACTCCGATGAAAGCAAAAAAGGTAAAAATTTCGCTAAAATGTCTCTCAAACAACTTAAATTTGCTGTTCTAGGTCACCGACGGCCAACCAAACTTTCGTTGACTACATTAACCACCATAGACGGTTCCGGAAGTGCCCGGGAAAAGCGGCCATCTTTCAAAATTTACGAACTCACATCAGTTTCCCGGAAATGGTTGGGCCAATTTTCACAAACTTAGTCCCAAATGATAGCTATAATATCCCCATAGATGTCTATAAAATTTCGTACGGATCGCTTATATGGTTCCGGAAATATAGACTAAACCGTCCGGTCACATATGAAATTCCCATATAAGCCGGAACTCAAATTTTTTTTCAAAGGGGGGACCTCATGAAATTTCAGAAATCGAATTCGTATTTTTGATGCCAAACATCTTTGAAATGCATGAAACGTCGAGATTTTATGTTATCTCGAAAAATTTTTTTTTATAAAAATCGACTTTTTGGGACTTTGCCGATTTCGCACCTTTTTGCCTTTCTCAATAGAAAGGTATTGCAATTGCTCTGAAAACCGACTTTTTAACGGAGGCCCGGAGGGCCGAGTGACATATACCATTCGATTCAGTTCGTCGAGTTCGGCAAATGTCTGTGTGTGTGTATGTATGTGTGTATGTATGTATGTGTGTGTGTATGTGTGTGTGTATGTGACCAAAAATGTCACTCATTTTTCTCAGAGATGGCTGAACCGATTTTGACAAACTTAGTCTCAAATGAAAGGTGCAACGTTCCCATAGGCTGCTATTGAATTTCTAATTGATCCGACTTCCGGTTCCGGAATTACAGGGTGATAAGTACGAACACGCAGAAAATGTCGATTTTAATAAATTCTGCAATGAATGTATAAAGGTGAAAAATTTTCCAAAATATGACCACAACTGCTTCGATTTGTAGTATTAGGTCACTAACATCCATTCAAAGTCTATTTGGCCACATTGGCCACCATCCTCGGTTCCGGAAGCCCCGGCGGAAGTATCTAAATTCAGAATAACAGTCACATCGGTTTCTCGGAGATGGCTAGACCGATTCGACTAAACTTGGCCTCAAATGAAAGGTATTGTGTCCCCGTAAATGGCTATTTAATTTCATCCCGAACCGACTTCCGGTTCCGGAGTTACAGGTTGTGGCGTGCGATCACATAGCAAATTGTGATTCAAACCGATACTCCGATGAAAGCAAAAAAGGTAAAAATTTCGCTAAAATGTCTCTCAAACAACTTAAATTTGCTGTTCTAGGTCACCGACGGCCAACCAAACTTTCGTTGACTACATTAACCACCATAGACGGTTCCGGAAGTGCCCGGGAAAAGCGGCCATCTTTCAAAATTTACGAACTCACATCAGTTTCCCGGAAATGGTTGGGCCAATTTTCACAAACTTAGTTCCAAATGTTAGCTATAATATCCCCATAGATGTCTATAAAATTTCGTACGGATCGCTTATATGGTTCCGGAAATATAGACTAAACCGTCCGGTCACATATGAAATTCCCATATAAGCCGGAACTCAAATTTTTTTTCAAAGGGGGGACCTCATGAAATTTCAGAAATCGAATTCGTATTTTTGATGCCAAACATCTTTAAAATGCATGAAACGTCGAGATTTTATGTTATGTCGAAAAAATTTTTTTTTATAAAAATCGACTTTTTGGGACTTTGCCGATTTTGCACCTTTTTTCAGTTCAATATTACCGTGGCTGTTTTTTCTTTTTCAAAATTTTAGAACTCGAATAATGATTTATTTTCCTGTATATAGTTGTCATGTGATGTATAATAATAAAATGTTATATATATATTATTCATGATTGAGAAAGGCACAATTGCACCGCTAGGTGGATTAAAATAGGTTTTTTAAATTGAGAACAATTTTACCGTCAATAAAACCAATTCAACCCGGCTACCATTTTGACCATCTATCCGAAGTTTGGATTACTCAGTACGATGTACCATTCGACTCAGTTCGACGAGATATGGCATGTGTGTTTGAGTAAGCATTTTTGAATATAATTATGGGATGACGAATAAGTATTAATTGCATAACCTATTTGAATGGATATAAAATACTTTGATTTGGTGGTCTAGAACATTGTAGATTAAAAATAGTTTTATTTACTACAAGGTCACTGCTGTCGGCTTCGATTTCTCAGAGGAAGTGAATGAAAATTTGCTCATTCCAAAATATTCAACGGAATATCGACTGACTGTCTGGTATAACGCAGATAGCTGCAATTCAATTAGTACATTGAATGAGACGATTTTTTTAAACATCTAACAATCACAGGAGCGTGGTTCGAAAATATCTTTTCAATTGAACGAAATTCGGAACACAGTTTTAGAAAAGTCGATTTTCTCACATTTTATCACAAGTACCTGTTGTGGCATCTTGCTCAAGTGGTCTTCGATCCTTCGATTTTGTCTGAGTTACTTGATGTCAAAACCCTAAGTAATATAATTATTGGTAGTTTTCATAGTAATTCATATCATGTTTACCTTATGATGATATTCAAAGCATCTATTGTGCTACGCATCCGCATATTTGTCTACATTTCGACAAACAAATCACTAGAATGTGCAAAATTGCGCATATATAGTTTGACGGATAATTTCACTTGTAAACAAAATTTGGTTAGTTTGCTAACATCGAACATTTGTTTGCACATTTATATTATGCACAATAAATACTAACTCTTAGTTTGATTTAAGCCACTCAATACTGTCCCAATTACTACTAGTTATAGAAAGCGGGTATTCATGGTATTATGACTAAGCCGGCTAATCCCCACATTTTCCTCTTGTCTGAAAATGCGAATACAGTCCAACCCTAATTCGACGATATCTTTCGACGGAACCATAAAAATATAAAACCTCAGAATACGAAGCTTTTGAAATACGCAAATGAGCCACCGAGGAAGAATTCATAATCTAATAAGAACTCAATCGTTCTTCGTTAGGATTCGAACACTCAGATTGGGGGAACAGTATCATAATTCCTGTATCATCAGAATTGACAATAGAATTTTATATACGAATTGCTACTACTTTTCGCGATTGCTAGTTTAAAGATTAGCAAAGAACAAAACCAACAGACTCATAGTGTAGATCAGAAACAAATCAACGGCCAAACATCGATTTGTTTCGTTTCAGATACTGGAAGGTTCTTTTATTCTTTATCTATAATGGAGGTTACCAAATGAGTGTTGGAAGTAAATGACGAAAACCACATGCATGGTTGAGCTTTCGTAATATGTAACATAGTTAGATATTTTGTGATAAAATTCCATTTTTAATTGTGCAAGTACTTTTTCTTAAATTGTTTACGTTCTTTTTAACTTTTTGGTGATACGATTTCGTTTTGATGAATAATAGTGCATTTCAGCTCGACGTTATTCCTGCAAATTGCTAGTTCTAACGGAATTGTGAAACAGAAGGATGAACTAAGGTTTTATTTTAATCAAGGATATAGTTGCTCGGCCAGATAAGTTTCTCGATTTCTTCTATACATGATCTTATTAAAAAAAAATTAAACTATATCATTCGACTACAATAAAAGCTTTGATTGGAAATACAATGTCGCTCGATAGATCTCTGATACTTAACAGGATGGGTAAAATTGCAGATTTTTTTTTATTCATTTCGTTTATTTGATAGGCACAAATGCGTTAGCTTGGCGGTGCCAAATTCTTTTGTTTCTACATTTTGGATATCTTAAAACTAGGAGGTTACAATGTTGAAATATTTTTTTTTTTTACAAAGGAAAAGAAAGTTTACAGCTATCTTAAGACTAGAAATAAGATTCAATATACAAGAGAGGGCCAAAAGATTTTTTTATGAAAAAATTTAAAACAAGGGATTCAGTTTGATATATAAGAGGGGGAGTAATAGTAAAATTGCAGATTGATTTGAGTTACATAAGCAAAGTACAGTTCATCATTTACAATGATTGCAGTCACAAAAATTAGAATTATGTCCTGCTAAGCTCGAAATAAACATTCTCGAGTTTATCTGATACAGTGCAAGATGCAAATGTATACACTGATAGAATATATTCGTAAATCGCTAGGAATTACAGAAAATTTTAATAAAATATTCGAATTTTTCGTACATATAATCAATCGTTCGTAGTTCTATTGAAACACGATGGCTTATTACGAATATCTTTCTAATATTTACGAGCACCATTCGTCAAACCGTCAACGTCAAAAGAGCTTCAATATGGAGTCATTGTTGCTATACGTCAGAGGATTGTTGATCATCACGACGGTCTCGTTCTGATTATTTAGTAGCCGTATCCGTGTCCGCCGGTTTCAGGAAGATTTCCTGAACCTCTTTCGCTTGATCCAGAATCCGGAGCAGTACGGATTCAGTTGAGCCATCGCGAACTGCTCGTTGGTTTTGAATGAAGAAGTTTAAGTTTTTCTCTGCCGGAGCAAAGTCAAAACAACATGCTATTAAATACGAAAGCTTTTCTAACATGAAGGAAATGCATTCGTACGACCAACGAGATTGTTCGTAATATACGCAAACATTTATTGAAATAAACGAATCATTTTGTTTCATTCACGAAAAATAATGTTGTTATCAACGATTACATTCGTGCAATGTAAACTAAATAAGCAAAATTTAAGAAAACTTTCGTTCATCAAGCGGCCATTTCTTCGTACCACAATGAAATCGATTTGGCCAAATCGATTTTTTTAAATTAGAAAAAATCGATATTGTCAAAGCACGATCCCAAATGATCGACTGAAAACAATAAGATGCTAATATATACGAAAACCTTTCTGAAATAAACGAAATGAATTCTTGCCGCCAACGTAATATACACAAACGCTTATTAAAATAAACAAAACATTTCGTTTCATTCACGAAAAATAATGTTTTTATCAACGATAATATTCGTGCAGTGTACATTAAATGTGTAAAATTTACGAAAGCTTTCGTTCACCAAGCAGGCATTCTTGTTCATGAAATGAACGAAACGCACTATTTACAATGCACGAAAATACTTCGTTGCAGAAAACAACGAATGAATTCGTGCATTGCATGATCGATTTCATTATATTTACGAATTTATATTATCAGTGTACGAAGAAAATGAATGTTGATGAGGGTGTGACAAAATTGCTATATATTTGTGAGTTCATCCACCAATACAAAATTAAAAGAAAAAAATTAGCTTCAATATGTGACCTCCATTTTCAATGTAAAATCGTGTGCTGAATCCGAAAATGATGTCCAAAAAATTAAAAGTAGAACAGTATTCGAGTTAGAGTGAAAAAGTGACTTTCACTTTTAAATAAAAAAGTACATTTGACACATGAGGGATTCCATGAGAAACCGGCCCCACCACAAAATATGACCATCGTCGATTCGAACGAAACTATGAAGCTGTGTTCAGTTTATGAATCCTCATGATTTTCTCTGAACCTTGCAATATTTTGATACAAGAGCGATTTTTCAAAAGGGCGTAACATTTCTACGTGCCTTAATTTCAATTTTTTTAGCTCGAATATTTTTTTATACAGCATAACTTTCTGAGAATGAGTTTCAGGGAATAAATATTTATGTACGAAAGAAATGTACACTGAAAAAAATGTTGTGCCATTTTTCACAAAAACAAAAATTTGTGTTAAAAATCAAAATTGCAAAAAACCCACTTTTTTCTATTTTTTATATTTTCTCAACTAAAACCTAAAGAGAAAAGAAACATTTTGAATGTGATTGTATGATGGAGAACTTATCGGTAAAAAAGTTTTTCTAACACTAACTTTATACGTGTTTTTAAATTTCATACTAATTGACATACAAAACTGTAATTTTATTACAGAATATAATTCTATGTATCATTTTAAATCAAAATGCATTCAACAATTTTCCAAAATGCTATAGTTTTTGAGATATTTGGAATTTTGTTCCAACAAAAACATTTAATTCGTGTGATTATGCCCTATTTGAAAGTTATTCGCGTTACCCCATCATAAAATGACAAAAATCATATGTTTCTGGTTTTGAAGAAGTAAAAGAAACTTTTTTAGTGTATTTGGATCATGGAGAAGCTTTCAATAAAAAAGTTTTCCTAACAACAACTTTTGACATATTTTCATAATTCATACTATTTGCAGTCAAAAATACAATTTTCTTTTTGAATATATTTCAAAACGCCATTTCATATCAAAATGCTCATAACAAAAAATTTCTGAAATGAAGTAGTTCTCGAGATATTTTAAATTTTGTTTTAACAGTGCAATTCTTTTGTTTTATTACGACCTTTTCAGAAGTTATTCGCGTTTCTCCATCAACAACAATAAGTTTTTAGAAGGCCTCGATTCACTATTTGTTTTCGTGGAATAGTTCACATAATCGCAAGATATTATTTTCAGACTCGTGATTCCTAGTAGTCATGACTCACCACGTGCTGGTGGAATAGTTCACAAAATCATAAATTAACAGGCATTCGTGATCTGGTTCTTGCTTCATAGCACATTATTCGCGATCTATCTTGTGTGCTTGGAAATATCTAGAAGATATCCATAATCATTTTCACTTTCATAAAACTCTACATATGATCTTGAAAATTTTGAGTGAACTATTCCAAAATATTTATGATGAAATACAATATGGTCTGTGTCTGGTAGTGACCAGCCATATATACGAGCAGTGAATGTAAGAAATCTATTAGGACTTCGAACATCGTTATTCCCGTGATAATGTTTAATGTGGTGTCCGAGCAGAAAATGAAAACTGAGTTGATCGGTCAAAATAAACTATTGAGTTACAAATCGTGTTAGCAGCACATTTCCAAAAACATGTTACCGAGAATTGGTTACACTTGGTCCAGTTCATATTGTTATGTTTCTCCCAGTTAAACATCCAATAGGAATCCACAAATAACCTACCACAATAAAGCGAAGAAGAGTTATGAATATCGTTATAATACTGCTGATATCATGAACATAAGTCACAAGAATAAAATATCCCGTCGGTTTTCACAGTAAAGAGGGACAAGTTTATCTTTACCAGGAGACATTTTGTTCGTAGTTATGCTGGATATTTTCTCGTGAACTATTTCACGAATCTCGGAATTTTATTCATGAATCCATTCAATCCTGGAGAGCTAATTCATGATTCCTAATATATTAGTTACGATCAAATATCAGTGCTCCTGAAATAGTTCACAAAATCATGAAATATTATTCATGTATTCGTGAACTGGTTCATAATTTCTAGTGAAATAGTCACGGCTGACCGTGTGTGCCCGTGAAATAATTCACAAAATTATAAAATATTCATGTATTCGTGCACTGGTTCATGATTCCTAATACAATAATCATGACTGACCATTCCTGCTCGTGAACTAGTTGACAAAATTATGAAACATTGTTGATGTATTCGTGACCTGATTTATGCATCCTAGTATAATAGTTACGATCTAAAATCCGTTCTCGTGAAATAGTTCACAAAATCATGAAATATTATTTTTTCTCGTGGGCTGGTTCATGTTCATCATTAGTGTAACAACCACGACATACCATTCATTCCTGTGAAATAGTTCACGAAATCCTAAAATAGTATTCATGTATTCGTGAACTGGTTCTTGATTCCTAGAACAATAGTCACGTCGGATTATAAAATAGCTCACATATTCATGAAATATTATTCATGATCCGTGATTCCTTAAACATGACTTACATTTGATTTTGCGTGCTTGTGATATTTAGAAGATATCCCTAATTATTGTCAATTTCATGCAACTTGATAATGAAATTTTCACGTGAACTATTTAAAAAAAATTGGAGTATTGTTCGTGGAATTATTTTTCATCAATGCACTTTTTCATGAAATGTCCAGCTGCTACCGAGCAGTAATAGGTACAAACAGTAGATATGAGAAAACTGTTAAGACCTCTAACATCGTTATTCATTTGATAAAGTTCAGTGTGATGCCTGGATAGAAAACGCGCTGAGCACATCAAATCATATTCGTGATATAGTTCACAGAACAAGATACCGCGAATCTGTCGAACTTTTATGACAGTTAATATTGTGACGCTACTCCGCGTAAAAAAACCGATGATAACCAAAAAAACCTGTTTTAATCCACCTAGCGGTGCAATTGTGCCTTTCTCATTTCTCTAAACTATGGCACGGACGCTTTTTATGTTCAACATAATTGTGGAAATGTCCATTACATTCTTAGTACACTTTGCACTTATACACAATGGCATGCCAGCCACGAACTTGATGAGCTACGTGTTGACGGTGAAACACTTGAAATAAAAAAAATATAATACTCCATTAGCCTAATCAGCATTAGATCAATGTTATCTGCTTGCTAACTCATTTTGTCATGCGGGGGTGGGTATGTGAGGAGGGCGAAAGTCCCATGAACGAACGACTCCCGAGCTTAAATTGGTATGCTTTGTGATATAGTGGTGGTTTAAAGATGATGGGGTTGAAAGGGAGGGGTATGAGGGCTGGATGGGGTGGTGGTCTGAGGGGTGATTTAAGGAGATTTTTAAAGGAGGGAACAGTAGAGGGGGGGGGGGTGTAACCCAACCCCGTAAACAATCAACTACGCCCCTGTTAAAATCCAGAAACCTTATGAGAGTCGAAAAAATTAGGTTGACGTTTTTCAGAGTGATTGCATAACCTTTCTATATGAGAAAGGCAAAAATGTGCCAAAATCCAAAAAAGTGAATCGTCGTCAAATTTTTTTTTCGAGTTTGCATCAAATCTCGACGTTTCATGCACCTTGAACACATTTAACATCAAAAATAAAAATTCTATTTTTAATTTTTCCTATAGTTTATATGAGAAATTTCTGTGTGGCCGCACTCTGAAACCCGTAATTCCGGAACCAGTATTCCGATCGATCCAAAATTCAATAGCAGCCGATGGGAAGGTTGCACCTTTCATTTGAGACTAAGTTTGGGCAAATCGGTCCAGCCATCTCTGAGAAAATGAGTGACATTATTTGACACATACGCACATACATACACACACACACATACACACACATACACACACATACATACATACACACACACATACAGACTTTTTCCGATCTCGACGAACTGAGTCGAATGGGATATGACACTCGGCCCTCCGGGCCGGGATTAGGTTGACGTTTTTCAGAGTGATTGCATAACCTTTCTATATAAGAAAGGCAAAAAATCCATTATTTGAAAATGACAATTAATATACAACGCACTTTCTAGTGTTTCCATCCTTTTTTATTTTGACCTTATCGTTCTTCTTTCCTTGGCGGCGTCATTTAAGATTATCTGATGTTTTTGCTTAATTGATGGACCTCAATTAGTTATTTAAAAACCGGAAAAAAAATTTTCGCGCAGAATAGAATTTTCAGGTTTATTATTTTAACGTACAATTGAAAAATAGAGAGATACGGTCACATGAACTTTCAAACCCATCAAACACAGTGCGTCAGAGAGAGAATGCAATTCGTGAATGAGACAGGTAAGTATATATTTAAAAGTATTAATTTGCTTAGAGAAGTGTGTAAAGTCTAGGTTATGTTGGCGATATATCGTTCCAGTCATTTGCAAATAAATGAATTTTTGGTCCCGTTAACCATAAAAACGGTACCTTGTAAATTAGTGGGGTTTGTTGCTATACAGTATGTGAATGGCATTAATGTAGTCAGATCATCTATTTGTCCAATGCATAAGCTCTCATTGTAACCCCAGCCCTTCCGCATTGTAATCTCTAGCTCTACTTCCAAGGCTACTTCTCTGTGTGTATCTGCGGGAATATGTGTCTATAGGCGCATGTATGTGGAATTACGAGGGTTTTACGCTGATTGTGGCACTCTCTCATTTCGTTCGTACCGTAAACCTCGCAGGATTTTTAACCGAGTTGGAGTTATTCATTATTGTGGGCCGTGTTCGGAGGTGACCGATAGAGAAGATTACACGACCCATACGTTAAAACATATATACTTTATTAAAATATAACGCGGACAAAACAGAGTGATAAAAACGCGTGTTACTGCTACTGAACTCTATTATATTCCGATTAGCTAACCGGATGTTGTTCGGTGCGTCAACTGAGTGACAGGCGTTCTACCACCAGTGAGCCCAGCAATTCCTATTGAGTTGTAGGGATGTCCACGTCTCCAACATTCATCCACATCCATCGGTTCATTAGTATTGCTAACTTGCTGATCGTAGGTACGATCTGAATCGATCATGACCATGTTTGCTTCATCGCTGTTCGGCATATTTCTGTTTAATGCGTTCATAGCTTTGACCGCCTTCTCACAGATATAATCGACATAGGATGTTGAAATTCAGTCGGTCGTCGATCGTCACTTCCTGTTGTTTCAGCGCTTGCTTCGAGATTACGGAATGCTCCCCGATCGTGACTTCTGTGTTGTTTCTACAACAACCTATAATCGCTCTCCATAAATGGTGTCAGCCTGTTCAGGATGTGCCTTTCCAAGAGTTTTCTGAAAGTACCCAGTAAGCGATTCTCAGGCGGCTTACCCGCTTTGACAATAACACTAGCTTCGGCATCGATCAGAGAAGGGCCCCTCATTTAGTAATTTTCTTATTACTAGTTTAAACATGTTCGGAAATGCCGGGACTACCACTATCAGTGCGACGTTAGGGATTCTATCCGCTCCAGGCACCTTTTTCACCACATTAGCCACTCCTTGTTGAATACTTCTATCACTTCTGTGTTTTCCTGCTCTAGGTATTTGAAGCCTATGAATCTCTTTATTTATTTTATTATTCAATTCGTTTATTTGATAAGGCACGTTTGCCTTTTCTTTGGACAAAGCTGGGGGTAGATATCGGGCATCGGGAATCAACGGTAAGGATTACATATTCGGACGAATGCATCATGTAGGGGAACTGGGGGTAAGACGGACATATTAAGGATATACTTAAATATAACATGGTAAGAGCATGTTTTTGTCACCATGTAATACTCTATGTTCTAGCTCCTTATGTTGGCTTTTGAGTGCCCAGGGGGATTATTTTACAAAAATCATTTTGTATCAGTTTTTAAAGAACTGGAAAACGAAGAAATATCTGCACTTTTTCCATACTGCGGGTGAAACGGACATATAGTAGGAATAAGACGGACATGTGGCAGAAAGGATCACAATGCAAAATATTGAGCGGATGTTTTGAATAGATTGTGGTTCTTCTTAATATATATGTTCAATTCGAGGTGAAAAACGACGTTTTGGGGTTCGATTTAGAGTTGAAGCAAATTATGTATTATCGTTTCTGCGGTTGTCATAAAGAGAGCAACACAATCAGTTCCAACATTGGATCATTTGATAAGTCACAATCAATTATACAAAACTGGAAGGTTATATATTAAATGCGTAATTGGTAACATCAGTTCCTCGATCACACAGCTAGAGTATGAGACTTCTAGGAATCCCGTATTGAACCTCGGTCACATCAACGTACATCCTGCAGCCTACTGCATGTGAGACTTCAGCTAACTGGATGGTTCTCCACGTTTGACTTCTAGTATTTCGTTTCTACGGGCGCGACATTCATGTAAGGATGAATCAATAGAATTAAGAATTGAGTATCTCGAAATTTGCAATTACTAACGGGTTCAAGATATCGCATCGGATGAGCAATCGATATGAGAGGTCCCAAAATCCATTTTCAGCGCAAGGACACCTGCTAGCATTTTTAGACTCATCTTATGAGTCGAGTGCATGTAACCCAAAATAGTACGCAAACAACAATATTGGATTCGCTCTAGTTTGATGAAATGTATGTTCGTAGCGAAGCGGAAACAGTAAATCCCGTACTCCATCACCGACAATATCGTTGTTTAGTACAGCCTGATCAGGTCTCTTAGGTGGGTACCCCAGCATATTCCGGTTATTGTATGGAGAAAGTCGATCCTTTGTTGGCATTTCTGTTTCAGATACCTAATGTGACATCCCCAGGTACCTTTAGAGTCCAACCAGACCCCGAGATATTTGTAAGTTGAAACCTGAGCAATAGTTTGATCCATTAATTGAAGCTGTAGTTGCGCTGGCTCATGCTTCCTTGAAAATACGACTAGCTCAGTTTTCTCCGTGGAGAACTCGATACCCAGCTGGAGGGCCCAAGCAGACAAATGTAACAAAGATCACACCGTTATCTGCAAGCTGACTTAGCGTGCAGGAATTGACAAGACATTCTTCAATGTCATTCACGTAAAAGTTGTAGTGAAGGGGGCTTAGACATGAGCCCTGGGGAAGATTCATGTAGCTAATTCGTAATTTCGACAAATCACCATGCGAAAAATGCATGTGTTTTTCAGACAGCAAGTTTAGCAAAAATTTGTTTAGAGTCCGTGAAAGACCATGCTGGTGCAGAAAGGAATTTGGATAGAAACTGAATCAAAAGCCCCCCTGTTTTTAAAGCCATTTGTATTTCTCTTGAGAGCAAGTCAAGATAGTCGTTCGGGCCTTTGTCTTTGGGGAAACCAAATTGTGTATCTGACAGAAAGCCATTTGCTTCAACCCAATTGCCGAGGCGAAACAAGATCATCATCAGAAACAGGTCAGCTTTGCAAAAGGTCGATACAAGTTGTGGTCGGAGGCTGGTTTTCCTGATTTTTGGATGGTGCTGACCTTCACTTGCCTCCAGTCATGAGGGATAATATTACCCTCAAGAAACTTATTAAATAAATTCAACAAGCGTCCCTTGGCAGAATCTGGCAGATTCTTTAACAAGTTAAATTTGAATCTATCTGGCCCTGGGGCTTTATTGGTTCATGACAAGAGAGCAAGTACTGTTTGGGTTTCGTAAGCGCTGGGCCATGCCCCAAAGAGTGCTCATCGACATTTATCTCGTTAACCCGTCGACGAACCGGCACCAATAGCTACGTTTTTTGGCTTTCATCAAATTCTTCATGTGCGTTTCTGCCATCGCGTACTCTCGGCAGCTGGCTGGTAGCCCGTCGGCCATCTCCGTGTACATGTCTGAGCGCTCACAAGCATCTAGCAATTTTGTGACACCTTCATCAACATTCATTTTGCATCTTGCACTGTATCAGATAAACTCGAGAATGTTTATTTCGAGCTTAGCAGGACATAATTCTAATTTTTGTGACTGCAATCATTGTAAATGATGAACTGTACTTTGCTTATGTAACTCAAATCAATCTGCAATTTTACTATTACTCCCCCTCTTATATATCAAACTGAATCCCTTGTTTTAAATTTTTTCATAAAAAAATCTTTTGGCCCTCTCTTGTATATTGAATCTTATTTCTAGTCTTAAGATAGCTGTAAACTTTCTTTTCCTTTGTAAAAAAAAAAATATTTCAACATTGTAACCTCCTAGTTTTAAGATATCCAAAATGTAGAAACAAAAGAATTTGGCACCGCCAAGCTAACGCATTTGTGCCTATCAAATAAACGAAATGAATAAAAAAAAATCTGCAATTTTACCCATCCTGTTAAGTATCAGAGATCTATCGAGCGACATTGTATTTCCAATCAAAGCTTTTATTGTAGTCGAATGATATAGTTTAATTTTTTTTTAATAAGATCATGTATAGAAGAAATCGAGAAACTTATCTGGCCGAGCAACTATATCCTTGATTAAAATAAAACCTTAGTTCATCCTTCTGTTTCACAATTCCGTTAGAACTAGCAATTTGCAGGAATAACGTCGAGCTGAAATGCACTATTATTCATCAAAACGAAATCGTATCACCAAAAAGTTAAAAAGAACGTAAACAATTTAAGAAAAAGTACTTGCACAATTAAAAATGGAATTTTATCACAAAATATCTAACTATGTTACATATTACGAAAGCTCAACCATGCATGTGGTTTTCGTCATTTACTTCCAACACTCATTTGGTAACCTCCATTATAGATAAAGAATAAAAGAACCTTCCAGTATCTGAAACGAAACAAATCGATGTTTGGCCGTTGATTTGTTTCTGATCTACACTATGAGTCTGTTGGTTTTGTTCTTTGCTAATCTTTAAACTAGCAATCGCGAAAAGTAGTAGCAATTCGTATATAAAATTCTATTGTCAATTCTGATGATACAGGAATTATGATACTGTTCCCCCAATCTGAGTGTTCGAATCCTAACGAAGAACGATTGAGTTCTTATTAGATTATGAATTCTTCCTCGGTGGCTCATTTGCGTATTTCAAAAGCTTCGTATTCTGAGGTTTTATATTTTTATGGTTCCGTCGAAAGATATCGTCGAATTAGGGTTGGACTGTATTCGCATTTTCAGACAAGAGGAAAATGTGGGGATTAGCCGGCTTAGTCATAATACCATGAATACCCGCTTTCTATAACTAGTAGTAATTGGGACAGTATTGAGTGGCTTAAATCAAACTAAGAGTTAGTATTTATTGTGCATAATATAAATGTGCAAACAAATGTTCGATGTTAGCAAACTAACCAAATTTTGTTTACAAGTGAAATTATCCGTCAAACTATATATGCGCAATTTTGCACATTCTAGTGATTTGTTTGTCGAAATGTAGACAAATATGCGGATGCGTAGCACAATAGATGCTTTGAATATCATCATAAGGTAAACATGATATGAATTACTATGAAAACTACCAATAATTATATTACTTAGGGTTTTGACATCAAGTAACTCAGACAAAATCGAAGGATCGAAGACCACTTGAGCAAGATGCCACAACAGGTACTTGTGATAAAATGTGAGAAAATCGACTTTTCTAAAACTGTGTTCCGAATTTCGTTCAATTGAAAAGATATTTTCGAACCACGCTCCTGTGATTGTTAGATGTTTAAAAAAATCGTCTCATTCAATGTACTAATTGAATTGCAGCTATCTGCGTTATACCAGACAGTCAGTCGATATTCCGTTGAATATTTTGGAATGAGCAAATTTTCATTCACTTCCTCTGAGAAATCGAAGCCGACAGCAGTGACCTTGTAGTAAATAAAACTATTTTTAATCTACAATGTTCTAGACCACCAAATCAAAGTATTTTATATCCATTCAAATAGGTTATGCAATTAATACTTATTCGTCATCCCATAATTATATTCAAAAATGCTTACTCAAACACACATGCCATATCTCGTCGAACTGAGTCGAATGGTACATCGTACTGAGTAATCCAAACTTCGGATAGATGGTCAAAATGGTAGCCGGGTTGAATTGGTTTTATTGACGGTAAAATTGTTCTCAATTTAAAAAAAAAACGTATTGTCATGAATTCGCATGCTTAACCCATAAATTTTTTTTTTCTCAAAGTGCAATTGCGCAAAGTGTCGGGAAAGAATATCTTTACACTCCGTAAACTGGAACATATTAGAATACGCACAAGAAAATTGAATTTAGAGTCAATCTCAGGATTTCCTGAGTTGTTCAATAAACATCACCGCTTCCATTTTCGATCAATTCGAATACTTTTTATATTTCAGATTAGAAAACATTTTCGCTATAGTCGCAGGATCACGAATTAGTTGTGCGCCTGTTTTCAACATGTCAGCTAAGATATTAGTTTACAGTACTAAACATATTCCGAGAAAAGCTCATTCGAATATGTCCTATTACTATGTACATTTGAGTTTCCGAAAATTTTCGCAGACAATGGCCTCCGGAAAATACAGATACAGAAAAAATTACAATGATGTCCTCTTTTAGCCTTTATATAGACGACAAATAACTTCCTAATACAGAACCTGTGCCTCAATATCTCAGGCGCAAATTGATATGTTGCGATAGTATGTAAAACCTGAACCTTTGAAACTTTTTGGAACTAGTATGAGAGATTATTTTGGTAATTAGAAATAACATTTGTCCATTTCACTCATTACTCCGATCATCCACGTGCTGCTATAGCTATAGATGTATCCACGTGCTATAGGTAGCAGCAAGGAAGCCGAGGCTTTCACATACACATGCACGTTGACCCAGGCGCGCTAACAGTGGTGTAACTGCGTAGTAGCGTGCGCTTCCGCAAATAAAGAAATTCTCGATCAATAGATGTATTTGCAAGCGTTGAATGTATTTTATTCAACGCATAACAATGCAAAAATCGCATTCTGCATCTTTTGGTAATCCACATGATTACAAACAGTTATAATCCATAAATGAACTTGTAATATACTACGAAGGAATAGGACGGAATCCTTGTTGATACAACACTGGTTTTGGTGGGGTGGAAACCAGAGAATGCAGAGAAATGGGAGAGGCAATTTTGTTTTCGGGAGCGGAATCATAAAGGATTCGAAATTTTCGCGATTTTCTCTACTAAAACTACCGATCACTTTGGAAGTAATTGGAAATTTGAAATAAATTTTTCGCCAATGTCTTCAGTAATTATCCTAGTTTACTGGATACCATTTTTGTTTTTTATTTTTGGTCTATTTCCAAAGATATTGCGAGATTAAGGCAAAAAGGTACCGATTTGCTGCCCTCTTGGCGCGGAAATGCAGACTCGCACCTTTTAACGTTCTGCTCTACAGACCACTATAGATTTCACCGAAGTTTATGCTACGAAACCCCCGCGTGACGACAACTTCAATTTCGTAAACTTCTGCAAGGGAGTGATTTGGTTAGAGCCGTTCTGCAGTATAGGACAGATCTAAGTCCAAATATAAGTTTACTATGAACCACCTGCAGTACAAGTAGAACAGAGTAATCTTTTTGTATGACACAAAGTGGTTTAGAGACAATAGAACTTCCTCACGCCGGAGGAAAACCTCTTTGGATTAATTAGGACTTGACTAGTGACAAACAAGTACTAACTATATTTTATAAATTGATTTCCTTAAATAGTTTAAAATTGACAATTCATCCATTTGCACATCCCTTACGTTCTAGAGTAACATTTGATTATTCTTATCATATTTCCTGATACAAAGGAGGCCAGAGGGTGCGCTATTAAATCGTTACGTCGTAGAAGCCTGTGCGAATCCAATGTAATTTCAAAATACAAACTTCTAGATGTTGTAATAACGTAATATAAAGTGTTAGTAGAACAAAACGTGCCGAAAAAAGGTATTCGTGAAACTAGTGAGAGCATTCAACATGTTGCGTCTTAATAAGTGTATGATATGTATATCAGGGCGTTGTGGAGCGTGCAGTTTACAGCGATTTTTTTCATATACGATTCTGTATGACACATGTAAACATTATGCGTATTATTTATTATATTTACTGAGCCTGAAATTATCAGTATCAGAACCAGAAGACTTGAATCATTTGGATAAACGAGGTTGAACATTACTCCAGATCAAATACTCTCAAAATTCTTCATTTTATTTGTTTAAAAAAGTTCTAACAGAGAATCTATCATACATTATGGAACAAGCCCTAGAAACAAATGGGATCGAGAACGTCAACTTATTAGACCTTGAGAAGCTCAAAAAATCCCATCCCACAAAAAATTGAATAACTTCCAGAATTTTTATTCGATTTGAACTAGGAACAGCTTATTATCATTGGTTATTAGCAGGCTTTAAGTACCACTAAAATATAATTTTTAAAATTGCTTTATCTTGCCCAACATTTTGATCAAACGCCCATTTTTCTTTAAAAATGAGGAACAATTAAGAAAAAATTAAATAAACTCGTAAATAACGTCAGAAAATCCGCACTAAAACAAAATGTCCAGACGATTGAAAGTACATTCATATAGGGGAGACCGAGGAGGGTTGAAACATTTTTTTTGTTTTTGATAGATAAATCGACAAAACCTGTTATTCGATGATTGGTTATTTTTAAATTTCTTTATTCTTATTTTTTTTATCTTAAATACGTTTATTTGGGCCCAAATGCTGTAGCTTAACGAGGCCGATGATTCATTTTTTTAATTGCATGGCACATGTTAGTGGGGAAGGGAAAGCCGTATTTAGAGGCGGCTTGCTCCCCTCTTATGTAAGTAAAGGAAAAAGGTAGGAAGTGGGATACATATTGTGTAATTGACAGCGTCGTTTGCTGGTTGATCATTGTGGCGGATATGCACACTTTGTTGTAGTTTCCAGCCTGTAATCGCCGGGGCGAGGGGAGGGTCGATATTTCGGATAATTAGCAGCACTCCGATGCTGTCATGATGTTCTCTATATCATCTTCATGTGAGGTATGTCATGATGTTCTGGATAGACAGTTATCAAGAAAGGTATGAATCGAAGACTCGTGAAGCAATGCCATATTGTAGATACAGGGATAGGTTGGTGAGGTTCTACTGTGAATGAGAAAGGGGAAAATGTATTAAGCTTGGACATCAATAGTTTTCAAAAAGATATAGATAAGAAAAATATAGGGGTGGTCGCGGCTTGCCAGGACGTCCCGGACTGGCACATAGGGTGATCTACCTTGGGCCCGAAGGGAATCTATTAGTGGGGACCTGGCAACACTGTACTCTGCGCACAGCCAAACAACATGCTCGATGTCGTGATAACCGTTCTCACAAACACAATGATTACTTTCAGCAAGCCCTATACGACGGAGATGCGCATCAAATGCGTAATGGTTGGACATGATCCTTGACATCGTACGAATAAAATCCCGGTTCACATCCAAGTCCTTAAACCAAGCATTCGTTGATACCTTCGGGATAATGGAATGTAGCCACCGTCCCAGATGCCCATTGCTCCATGCGCCCACCTTGACTAAAGAGTCCGCCTTCTCATTGCCCGCAATAGAACAATGTGACGGGACCCAAACCAAGGTAATCTGGTATGATTTTCCAGATAAAGCACTCAGATATTTCCGTATTTTCCCCAGGAAATACGGTGAGTGCTTTCCACGCTTCACCGCACGGATGGCCTCAATGGAACTGAGACTATCCGAAACGATGAAGTAATGGTCTGAGGGCAGGGTGTCAATGATCCCGAGGGTATACTGAAAGGCAGCTAATTCTGCGACGTAAATTGAAGCAGGATAATTAGGTTTGAATAAGGCAGCAAGATTTTCGTTGAAGATACCGAAGCCTGTGGACCCGTCGAGAATTGATCCGTCAGTGTAGATCATTTTGGCGCAGTCGACTTGATGGTATTTGTTATAGAAAATATTTGGGACTACTTGTGGGCGAATATGATCCGGAATTCCACAAATCTCTTCCTTCATGGATGTATCGAAAAATACAGTTGGATCAGAAGTATCAAAGAAATGAGCACGGTTGACGTTATACGAAGATGAATTGATGTACTGTGCCATGCAATCGAAGTACAAGGATATGAATCGGGTCTGAGAATTAAGCTCGACAAGCCTTTCGCAATTTGCAATCACCAATGGGTTCAGAATATCGCATCGAATGAGCAATCGATATGAGAGGTCCCAGAATCGTTTTTTCAGCGGAAGAACTCCCGCCAGCACTTCGAGACTCATCGTATGGGTCGAGTGCATGCAACCCAAGGCAATACGCAAGCAACGATACTGGATTCGCTCCAGTTTGATAAAGTGTATGTTCGCAGCGGAGCGAAAGCAGAAACATCCGTACTCCATAACTGATAGTATCGTTGTTTGGTACAGCATGATTAGGTCTCCTGGGTGGGCACTCCACCATGTTCTGGTTATTGTACGGAGAAAGTTGATCCTTTGTTGGCATTTCTGTTTCAGATACCTAATGTGACATCCCCAGGAACCTTTAAAGTTGAACCATATCCCGAGATATTTGAATGTTGAAGCCTGAGCAATAGTTTGATCCATTAATTGAAGCTGTAGTTTCGCTGGTTCACGCTTCCTAGAAAATACGACTAGCTCAGTATTCTCCGTAGAGAACTCGATACCCTGCTGGAGAGTCCAAGCAGACAAATTGTCCAAGGTATTTTGCAGTGGTCCTTGCAAGTCGACAGCCTTGGGACCTGTAATAGAGACCACACCGTCTCACACAAAATTGTAGAGAAGAGGGCTTAGACATGAGCCCTGGGGAAGGCCCATGTAGCTATATTGTGATGTCGATAAATCGCCATGCGAGAAATGCATTTGTTTTTCAGACAACAGGTTTAAAATTGGTGAAAGACCATGCTGGTGCAACTTCTCATAAAGAATGTTGATAGAAACTGAATCGAAAGCCCCCTTAATATCCAAGAATACTGATGCCATCTGCTCTTTGTTAGCATATGCCATTTGAATTTCTGTTGAAAGCAATGCACGGCAATCGTTCGTTCCTTTGCCTTTGCGGAAGCCAAATTGTGTATCTGACAGTAAGCCCTTTGTTTCGACCCAATTATCGAGGCGAAACAAGATCATTTTTTCGAATAACTTCCGGATACAGGACAGCATTGCAATCGGACGATACGAGTTGTGGTCGGAGGGTGGTTTTCCTGGTTTTTGGATGGCGATGACCCTCACCTGTCTCCAGTCATGTGGGACAATGTTACCCTCAAGAAACCTATTAAATAAATTCAACAAGCGTCTTTTGGCAGAGTCTGGCAGATTCTTCAACAAGTTGAATTTGATTCTGTCTGGCCCCGGGGCTTTATTGTTACATGATAAGAGAGCAAGAGAGAAGTCCACCATCGTTAATTGTATTTCGTTCGCGGTATTGTGAGGGGACGTGGTGCGGTAGATTTTCTGTGCAGGGGCGGAATCCGGGCAAACCTTCTTGGCGAAATCGAATATCCAATGGTTTGAATATTCGACGCTGTCATTATTACTGTTTCGGTTTCGCATACGTCGGGCCGTACCCCAAAGAGTGCTCATCGATGTTTCTCTTGTTAACCCGTCGACAAACCGGCACCAGTAACTGCGTTTCTTAGCTGTCATTAAATTTTTCATTCGCTTTTCTAATGTCGCGTACACTCGATAACTAGCAACTAACCCGTCGTTCCGGAAGGCTATATACGCGGCAGCTTTCTCCGCATACACGTCTGAGCACTCTTTGTCTCACCACGGGTTGGGAGAACGTTTCGTCTGAGTTTGAATCGCGGTATCGAGAATCGAGTTGGACAAAAACCTATACTCTTCCTCCGGGGGAAGTACCTGTGTCGAATCGATAGTTTTGGATATCTCAGCAGCAATCAATGTTTCGTGTGAGATCATAAAGAACATTGATTGGTGCCGATGGTCTTGAACAAATGGCGATTGCACTACCGTGGGGATCAGATACATTTCTTACTTCTGTTTATGCTTTATCAAATTACATCAGAATAACTGGTACAAATCAATACCAAAGCATCAATATATTGATTTTAGTAACAGTAAGTGTTCTCTTTGTTTCAACTCTCCTCATTTCAGGTAAATTGAAACACCAATGAACGTGAGTTGAAACAAGTAACCAAGTATTTTAAATATTATCAAAACGTTTTCTAGAGCATCATCTGTTTCAATTGTGCACGATATTTCTTTAAAATGGCATGCATTCTTAGCATTATGTTTTGTCACAGTGTATATCTACGTATCAACTGACACTTGTTTTGACAATTAATGTTGGATTTTGGTTACAAATGCAGGAATTTCTGTACTTATCCCAACAGTAATAAGAGGTAAGATACTTTACCTAACCACTAATCAGGGGCGGCGAAAAACTTTACGCCCGAGTGGGTAGAAAGCATAGGGTGAGGGGTCCATTAGTAACGATTTTTCCCTTTTCGCAATGCACACGCTTACATTACATTCAAATTAAATCACGTTCGTTTATGCAAATTGAATTGTGGTACATCGATGTTCTCAAATGTGTGTAGTGCGGGATACATGCGTTGCGCATCTAAATTTTTTGAAATGGTTTAAAATTTCGAGTGGGTAATTACCCACTCGGTTATTTTTGGTATGGGTAGTGCTACCCATACTACCAACGTTTTCCGCCGGCCCTGCCACTAATTAACTATAACTGTAAAATCAAGAAATTTGAAATCCATTTTTCATATATTTAGTTATGTATTATTTTTCAACCACTTCCCTTAGAATATTCTGCATTCATTAAATTGGTTGATATGACCAGTGATACTAATTATGACTACAAGTGATACGGGTTTATGAAAACAGGTAAGTTGGTATCCATGTCGGTAGGATTTGGTTCATTTTGAATTATGGTCACTTCGCTCCAAGTCTCAGAAGCTGATAGGAGTAAACAGTTAGAACAAATGCATATTCCGTGGTTGCAAATAACCTAGATCTAATAAATTGAGAACGTTGATCACTATTGTCAATTCAGGAAAGAAGAATCTTGATTATTATTATTTGTTCAGGAACGTTAATGTGATTATAATATTACCATAAGACTAGAAGCTCATCATCGAGGAGAGTTGAAACAAGGTATTTCAACTCTCCTAGGTCGAGAAGTAAGGCTTGATCCACATTTTATAATTTCTACATCGCAAAGATAGAAAGGCTTGATCCACATTTTATAATTTCTACATCGCAAAGATAGAAAGAAACGCATACAATTCGTAAATTTGACGCTAGCTTAGTCCTGTCACTAAGTTAGTGTCGGATTTTGATGAAACGAAGTCGAAACGCAAATTCCATAACTAATACGATTCCAACGCAATTGAAAGTAGAATAGTCTTGTAGTCATGATACTTCAAATGTTAGGTGTTTAAGAGGCCTCCCATATGTACTTTTTTGAGAACTCGACTCAAAAATTTACCTATCACTATCACTGAACTAATAAAGGACGTAACACCCTTCTGTTCACAGTTTCGCTTCAATAGAAAATATTTTCCTCGATTACTGAACCACGAAGAGCTGTACGGAGATGTAGTGAACGAATGCGTGAACCAACAACTGCGGTTAACCGTCGACCTTGACGCATACTCGGAGATCGAATACTGCCAGGAATCCAACACTTTATCTGAACCCTTGGACTTTTTCGACATACTGTGTATTGTAATTATAAGCTTCGTTTGTAGTATAGCAGCTCTTAGTACTCTGTTCGACTACTACCTGCGCATCAAATCTGACAAAGAAAATTATTTTGAAATCGCTCCTCAGCAAATTGGTGAGTGTTATTCCCGTTAACTCAATCCGAGCAATCATTTTCTGTGCTTCTATATTTCAGAATATCAGTTTGCCACTATCTGTTCCATTCCTCGCAATCTAAAGACACTAACCGTTCCGCCGAAATCCGTGCTGGGACATGATTTCCAGTTCATAGAAGGTATTCGTTTCATTACGATGGCATTGATTATTCATCTTCACACGACAGTTATGTTGATGAGTGCACCCTCCGAGCACCCGGAACAGTACGAAGAGGTATCCTTAGTTCCATTTTAAAGATTTTAATCATTTCTGATCGAACAAACTTACAACGCACAGACTCTGGACAATCCAGTACTCGGTACCCTATCACTGATGACACCCAATTTGGTCCAGTCGTTTTTCACAATCGGTGGCATTCTGTTGACCGTAAATCTGTTGGAATCTCTAGGCAAGGAATCAGAATGCCGCTGGAAGCTGATATGGGATAAAGTGACGAATCGGTTAAAGCGGATTCTACCGCTGTATTTGTTTGTCATATTAGTGACAGCAACCATCTATCGGCATTTGAAGTTGGGGCCACTGTACGATCGCGCCATTGGCATGGAAGCAAAGAACTGTCGGATGAATTGGTGGATAAATTTGCTTTTCCTAAACAATTATGTACTAGCCGATGAAACGGTAAGTAGCGGTTGGATTTGAACCAAGTAAATTTAATGATTTTGGCGGGATTTTCAGTGCGTTCAACCAAGCTGGTATCTCAGTGCAGATTTTCAATTTTATCTGTTCGGATTGGTAGCATTGATTACAATGAAACGGTAAAATTGTATATCCATCGCATAGGTGTAAATATACTGATCAACGAGTTTTGTAATTATTGTAGTTATCAGCGTTCCACCAAATATTGGATCAGTTTCATGATCCTGCTTAACTTAATAGGCCCTGGTATAACGATGTGGGCTTGGAAGCTACCTCCGGTGATGGCAACTGGAACCAGGTAGGTTAGAGCTTGGAAATATGCAAATTTAATGACTTTACAGTAGAGAAAATAATCTGCGTTTTTTTCGCAATTCTGCATTTGGTCTGTAGACCAGAATTGACTGGATAATATTCACCTTATGCTGGTAGTAGATCGGAGATCTATTCCAAAACAATCTTAGCCTTATTATTGTCTTCGGTGTGGGATAAACCGACACCTCACAACTTTCCCTAGAAATTAAATTTTTATTACTTTCATATTGACACTTTATTATTAGTAAGATTACGTAGAGCATTTGAAGACCAATTGGAGTTGCGTTAGTGCGTCGAATGTCATAAAAATAAACAAAACATGCGACAGCAGCGTTCATACTCTTCTGGATGTTAGATTTTGCTGGTAGATTTTAAGGTTTTAACCGAACAAAAGTTTTTAAAATCACCGCTTTTTTCAGTTCCAAATATTATCGGTCTTTTCTATGATCAACTGGCTGCAATAAAGAGGAGTTTGAGGTATTCAATATTTTTATTGCTTTTTAAAAAATTGTTCGCAGTTGGGGTCAAACCGACACCCTTTGGTTGGGGTAAAACCGACATGCTGTTAACCCGAGCAAACGAAAAGCCCATAATACCCCCATGCTCATAAGGTTTGTCATGGGTGTTTGAAATGGGTTCAACCCATGAAAACACCATCACCATGGTCCGGTAAATCCCATATAAAATACCATATGTTAGTGTATTTATGGGTTATTGAGACCATTTTATGGTGTCTTGATGGTTGTGAATTTTGGTACGGACCATGTTCAAGTTCTTTTCAAGGGCCTATGTGGTGTTTGAACCCATGAATATTTGCTCGGGAAGATGGTTGTGTTTATTTGTGATTCAATACAAAAGGTTGTGGATCTTTGTGACACTTCAATTACACTATTAGAACACTATAGTATTAGCAGAAGTACACAGAAATACTATTATTGTGTTTATTTCTTATAATTCTCTTTAAAAATCAAAAATTGGAGTTTTTACTTATCAGATTTTATCGAAGCTTTTGCTATTTCTGCAAAAGGCTCATCAAACTGAATTTCTAGTGTTCTCTTGGTTTGTCATTGATGAACTTTATCACAGTGAGGCAATAATCTTTTGTATACCCTGGTAGATATTTGATGATCAGACCCGTAAAATCAAAGGCTGAACAAGGTAGTTTTACTAAGAAGCGTCTGTCACTTATAAGTGAATGAATCCTTTTAGCAGGATGTGGAACGCTTGCACATCTTCTCTTACGAAATAAAATAACACTGTAGGTTGCAATGATGTGCGTAAGAATTTCTTGAAAATATCCATACCAAGATATAATCCTATAGCATAAGTACTCTTGTCTGTAACACTACCCTTTTGAACTCTCTTCCCCTCACTATATGATGAACAACAAGCACATATTTGCACCTCGCATACTCACACTTTATTACTCACGCATATATCACATATTTAATAAAAAAGTGAAAAAGAGAAAATAAATTATAGGGGGTGTTGATCTATGGGGTGTCGGTTTTACACGCTGTGCCTAAAAGCAAAGTGATCCAAGTTTTGCAACCAATAATTTTTAATGAAATTAATTTTTTGAAGAGCTGACAAAATTAAACCCCTGTTAAGAATTTTCTAAAGAAGAATACTGCGTAGAAATTATAATTTTATTGGTTTTGTGGTAACCCAGAAAAAGTATTGAGCTTATGGTGTCGGTTTTAACCATTATACCCCTACGTGATATAGTTCATAGAACAAGATATCGCGAATCAGTCACACTTTTATGTACCTGTTCATATTATCACAAAGAGAAATTATGAATATCATAATAAAACTGCTGATGACAAATTCGAAAGTAAGCTCTAGAATAACATATCACGAACATCGTGACTAATATCCTAAAATCAGTAACATAAATCATACTATTCGTGGCAAAAAATATCAAAAGTCGTGACTAAGATACTGAAATCATGAATATAAGTCACTCTATTCGTGACTAAAATATCACGAAAATGTAAATAAAAATTACGAAGATTAAGATCCTGAAATCATGAACATAAATCGTATTTTATTCATGAGCTTACGATCGGATTTTCTGACAGAAAAATCCGATCGTAAACTCATGAATAAAATATCATGGTAACGTGGTGAGAAATCATAAAAATCGCGTTGTTGGCTGTTTATTCCCAACTTGTGAACAAGGATCATAACAAAAACTAAACATATCTAATCAGAGTAACCCTACCAGAGTAACCCTACTAAAGATTCGAATGTAACGCCATGTATATATTCAGTTCACAAATAATTTCATGAATACGAGGAGTTTTATTTATAATTTCAAGTACTTGGTCACGGTTTTCGTAAATCATTCAGTTCACGGATTCATGATGTTTTCTTTATGAATTTATGAACGGATTTTTTCCGTGTGCATGTCCCTCGGCCAATGTACGACATTCGAGTGTTTGGTTGAGTAACAGTTGTTCCCTGGACATGTTTATTTTTTGTTACGATTCTTGTTCATGATTTGGAAATACATAGCCGACAGTCAAACGATGTTCAGGATTTCAGGAGCTTATTCGCTATGTTTGTGATTTCTCATCACGTTACCGTGCTATTTTATTCATGAGTTTACTATCGGATCGGATTTATGTTCATGGTTACATTATGATATTTCAGTAATGTGATTTTTGATATTTTAATCTCGACTAATGTGATTTATGTTCATGTACTTTGTCATGATTTTTATATTTTCCATTAATGTTGTCGTGATATTTTAGTCACAAGTAGAGAACTATGTTTGTTTATGTTCATGATTTCAGGATTTTAGTCACGATTTTCGTAGTTTCAGTCCGCGTTATCGTGATATTTTTTTTCTAGAGTTTGATTACGTATTTGACATTTAAAGTAATGTGACTTATGTTCATAATATCAGCAGTTTTTTCATGGTACATATTCGTAAATTCTCTTCGCCTTACCTCGATCTGATATTTTTTAATTGTTATCGGTTTTTTTACTCGGAATAACGTGGCAGTAAGAACTAGATCATAAAAGTGTGACTAAATCCTTCTATGAACTATATCACGAACACGGTTTTCGTTTTCTGCCCATACATCACACTGAACCTTATCAAATGAATGGCGTTGTTCGAGGTCCTAAAAGTTTTTTTTATATCTATTGCTCGTATCTATTAATAGCAGCTGGACAATTAATAAAACAGTGCATGGAACAAAAATGATTCCAAGAATAATACTCCAACTTTTGCGAAATCGTTCACAAAATCATGAATCAATTCACGAATCCATGAATAATACTTGATGTTTTTGTGATTTATTTCACGGGCACGCTTTGTCATTCGTGAGTCATGAAACATGTTCACGAATACATGAATAAAATTTTGAGTTTGGAACTATTTCACAAGCACGGATATTGGATCGTGACTATTATATTGAACATCATGAATTAGTTCACGAGAATTGAATTGATTCATGAATAAAATTCCGAGTCTCGTGAAATAGAATATCTGGAATGTTTTGATTTTATGAACTGATGTTCCTAAATCTATGAATAACAGCACGAGTTACCTTGGGTTCTATGAATAATGTTCAAAAAGTTGTGAACTATTTTTTTTTCTTTCGATTGTAGAGGTTTTAACTTTAAGGTCATTCGCCTCTTCGGGTTAGAAAAATCTCTTATGAGAAATTTCTAACCCTATGTGCGAGGTCGGAACTCGAACCCAGGTGTGCTGCGTACAAGGCAATCGATTCACCAACTACGCTACGCCTACTAGGGCATTGCAATTTTTTTTTAATTCTCAAAGCCCCTCTCATATTGTGACAAATGTAAAAGTCTGCTCAGATGCCAAGTTTCACATCACTTGGACAATAATAGAGTCCCGCCCACCTCCCTTGAAATTTTTGAAATTGGTGCTATGGGAAAATATGGAGGAAAAATATATTAAATGGTATAACTTTTGAAGTAACAATCAGAAAACTACAATCTATACCTCTTTTTAAAGAAAATAATCTTAGTATTTGAATGAAGATATGCTTGTTTCTTTAAAAAAAATACGAGAAAGTGGGGTACAGGGTCATTTTGGCCCCAATATCTCCTATTTTTAATAATTTTTCTGCTCCGTGATGCAAATCATACATATTTTGAGGTTTTTATAATGTAAAAAAATCTCAGAAATCGAACGGAACCTTTTTTGTCCGAATACGAGAAGTTGGGGTTATAGGGCCTTTTGTCATTCATATTAACTTTTATCATTTTCTCGTGCATATATCTCTATTATTCTTCACTCAATTTTAATAAATTGTACCTTGTTGAACGTGGAAAATCCTTGGGAACAAAACAAAAATAGATTCGTTACCGGTAAAATTCAGAAACATCAAATTCTCTGACATATAGTCTTGCTTTCACATTTTTATCATAAAATCGCACATATTAACCCCATTCAACAACAAAATTCTTATTAAATTTACTACTTTTAGTGTAAAATGCGCTTAGGGATCACATGGGAAAAGTATCCATCCTAGAAAAATTGGGAAAGTTGAGGCATTAGGACATTTATTGAAAAAATTGTAATTTGTACAGTTATTGTCAAAAAATTTGATGTTTCTGAATTTTACCGTTAACGAATTTATTTTTGATGTATTCCCAAGAATTTTCCACGTTCAACAAGGCCAAAATGACCCAGTACCTTTCCCGTATTTTTCTAAAAACAGAAATATCTCCATTCAAATACTTTTTCCTTTAAAAAGACGTATAAATTGTAATTTTCTGATTGCTACTTCAAAAGTTATGGCATTTAATATATTTTCCTCCATATTTTCTCATAGCATTAATTTCAAAAATTTCAAGCGAAGTGGGCGGGAGTCTAGAATTGCCATTTGGCTCAGTTCGTCGAGATCGGAAAATGTCTGTGTGTGTATGTGGAAAAAATGTCTTTTCTGATTCTCAGAGATGACCGGACCGATTTGCACAAACCTGGTCTCAAATGAAAGGTACAACCTTCCCATCGGCTGCTATTGAATTTTTTGTTGATTGGATTTCCGGTTCCGGTTGAAGAGAGCGACCACGCAGCAAATTCCCATATAAACTGTAATGAAAGATTCTCAAAGGGGGGAGTAAGGGAAAATTTCAAAATCGAATTTGCATTTTTGATGCCAAATGATTTTAAAATGCATGAAACGTTGAGATTTAATGAAACCTCGAAAAAAATTTTTGACAAAAATTGACTTTTTTGGACTTTGGCATATTTTTGCCTTTCTCATATAGAAAGGTTATGCAATCACTCTAAAAAATCGCCTACTTAATCCCGGCCTATAAAGGCTTAGGTGGGAGTATGCAAAAAGGGGTTGCTACTTTAAAATTAAAACTAGTTTAAAATTTCTTAACAAGTTGAAAATTTTCGGCAGGGTCCGGACCCCTCGGATCTTCTTCCTTGATCCGCCGCTGGTTTCAAGCGATGTTTCAGTGTCGACATATAGTATCTCAAGATCTTGGCTGTCGATCCATTGTATATATGTGCAAATCGTAATGAATATGTAATGTACATTTCCGTCATTGTATTGAACATAACCAGCTATGGAATCGTAGTTTAGACAAATGAGAAAGGTACAATTGCACCTCTAGGTGGATTAAAACAGGTTTTTCCGTGTAGATACTGTATCGCATTTCAAGTAAAAATCTTTGCAAGTCCGGTCATTTCGGTATTACTGCAAATGAATGGGCAGACAAATTGGCTTGAGCTTGCGACAAAAAACTTCATATCATTGGATGTGTAACTGCCCTGCAGTAATGCAATTTCGTATACGGATTTTTAGTTCTTCATACATAGATGAACCTATGTACGGAGAGCTGAAACTCAAGGATATGCTTTTGTTCCTAACCCAGTGTGGCAAAGAGCTATAGTTTAATCCATATCTAAATAACAATATCTCTTCGGTGGTGTTGTCGTTCTGTTATCGCAATATTCCCTTGGGGGTGTTGAAATATCCGCTCATCTAGAAGTGCCTTTTATTGCCAAGGGAGTGAAGAATACTTTCGTATTGTCTCCGTTCACTGTATAGTTATTTTCTTTAATCCTAACCTTACCACTTCCCCAATGATTCCTATCAGGAAATTATGAATAGACAAATCACGACAATGCACAAATCTCCGATCAACATGAGGAACGTGCCATTTGAGCCAGTTGCTACTGATTCCTGATCCACCAGATTCATCGTCACAGTGTTATGCAACTAAAACTAAAGAGGAATAAAGTTGATACGATCAAATTATAATCAAAATCATATGCACAATTCTATTCAGGGAAGGAAAGCCGGATATAACAAGAACTTTTTCTAGGTACCAATTAATAGTAGCCATCTAACATGGAACATTCTCTGGCCTCGAGATCACTTCAAATAATTATCTAACGAGATGATGTGAATAATTGTAGGCGATTGAAAAGTGAAACTCCGGTTCACAGGGGAGAAATTCTTATAGATCAACAAGCAGTACAGAATAACGGCGATTATCTATTCAATTATTAAGATGGTTGTTTCGATTATGGGACTACACGTAATGATTAAGGTTATAATACTATTCCAGACCAGTACTCCTAATGTTCAGCGATGACGAGTGGTTCTCCCGGCTGTACAAACCTTCTCACACGAGCAGTGCAGGTTATTTCTACGGCATACTGGCCGGAATGGTTTATCATCACGCCAAGCATTCTGAGCAAAATCTCATCAACCGGAAGGTGAGTGATGCCAGCCATCACGCAATTAATTATTCTTCAATGATTTTTGATGCTTGTTTTTTGCAGGACTTTCGCATAGTGAAAGCACTTTCCATACTAGTAATAGTTGTTTGTTACCTCCCTTGTTACCTAATATATGAAACAAACTGGGAGCTCTACAGTTGGTCTATGCCTATTTACGGGTCCATCGCGAAAAACTGCTGGGGATTCCATTGCTCAGTGTCCTTTATTGAGTTAGCCTTGAGTCAAAAGAGTAAGTTAAGTCAATTCTAGCCAAAACGAGAAGCAATCCAACAGCTAATAATTTTCAGATCGCCTGAAGACTGTTCTAGGACACAAATGGCTGTTGCCACTGGGCAAACTCACCTACAGCGTTTATCACAGTCACTATCTGATACTGATGGCGTTTACCAGCATCATACGTGCCCCGCTTGTTAATGACGTTTACTCGCCGGTAAGTCAAATGTGCAAATACGTTGATAATATTTCCCTTTCCCTTCAAGGTCCGATCAAGGTGGTTTGCCTTCAACCGAAGGGCTGGATTGTCGGTTATATAATGTAATAGCTAAGGTATTTTTTTCGTTCTCATCAAATGTAGATTTTATTCGCGGCTGTCACCCTGGTGCTGTCCTACGGTCTCGGATTAATAATTTTCCTGCTAGTGGAGCAACCGGCGGCTAACTTATTAACTAGTAAGAACAACTACATTGAACGGATCGGTAACTGGGTGACGCACGGTGCCAGGGAATGTTTGAAGAGAATAAATAAAGTATTGTTCTAGGTAGTGCGTGTTTTGAACATTCGAAAAATTTTATCCTTAAATCTGTTGAACGATATCTTCCTGGAAGAGTTTGTAGGTTAATGTCTGAATAACTAAGTTTCTATTTCCGCGGGCTGCGACGTCAGTCTAAAATTTTTATTCTTAGAGGTCTATATAGTTAAGCTCCCAGGTCCCGTAATTTTTTCGGTTCTGAAGTTCAACATTCAGCTGGAAGACTCTTATCGTTGTCCACCCAAGCTGAAGCGTTTGGCAGGATCACAGGCGTGACATTGCTGTCCTTTACGTCTTTTTTTGTTGGCGCTACTTTTAGAAAGATACGATTTATACATCCATTTCATGCATCGACGACAAATGGTTTGAATCGATGCGATTGTTTTGAGACAGGGTTAAGGTGAGTCGTTCGCGGAGAGTCACTTCATTTCGGCGTGATTTTACTATCAATGATTCTTCACACGGTAATTTGGTACAGGTTTCAATGTCAGCAATAACAGACGCAGCCGCAAGAAATTTTCGATATCCGTGAAAAATTGAGTTGCAATCGTCTTTCAATTGTTAATTTTCGATTTGTGGTAGTCCCGATTAAATAATATAACCTGCAATTCCAAATCCGGTTTCGCTTCGTAGTAGGAAGTCAAGCGAAAGTTAAGGCACAGATAACAGACGTTTAGGCTCGATTTGAATCGTGTGTAAATACCCGCTACTGAAATTTCGAATAAATCAGACGTCTGAAACATGTTTGGCAAACGTTTGCAGATGGCGCAGTGATCACTACAATGCAGTTAGTGTGCAACTGTCAAACACGTGTAGCAAACAGTTCGCAGATGGCAATAGTGAAACACGGATTTTCAACGTATATCAATTTGAAAGTTTACACAGGTTTTTGAAGAAATTTTGTTCTAGCCCAAACGTCTGTTATCTGTGGTTAAGGTCTGATCATCAAATCGAGTTGCAGAAAGAGAAAGTGACATGTAGCCCATTACACTTCCGGAAGCGATGTGGTACGTGTTTTTGGTCGTACATAGGATATAAAAAGGATTTTGGCATGATGGATACCGGTGAGACCGTTTCATGTACCTTTTCTGGATGGGGGTCGACTATAGCAATTTTAAGGTTACGTGTTTGGCTATGCAGTCTTTGATTTACAAAAAAAAATATTCATTCAACGTTTCGGTCCGTTTGGAACTAAAGACTGCATAGCTAAACACATAACCTGTACCTTTTTCTAATATTTTAATTATAATGGCAATATGGTATGTATTAAACAATAACTTTTTTTCAGAGATATATGTGATTTGAATTTGAATTCCAGCTCACATTTTTTCCGCCTTTTGATATCTCCGTCATCTATGGAAACTGCTTCGGTTCTGAGCGTTTTCCTTAAGTAGATGATAGAACTATATTACGAATAAAAAACGCTTGTAAGGACGTGACCAGGTGTCTGGAGATGAGTGGGTCTACGTCATTGTAGATCGTGGCGTGGTCTGATACGGCAATGGATATGCTCAATTCTGCAACTCCACCTACGATTTGCGCAGGTATGGCAAAGAAATATACTATACTATGCGAGGTTTGAATGTCAGCAATAACATTGGTGAATAATTCTTTGTTGTTTGGAAATCAAATCTGTTTAGGACAAACATTTATCAATTATATATCTTTGCTGCTTGACCAAGTTGTCAGGTGAATTACGGAGCTTGAGCTTGTACGGCCACCCATGGCTACCACTCCGTTATCGATCTGGACTAGCTGAAGCACAGGGAATCAGTAGATAATTATGCTTGGGAGTAGCGAAACATCTTTCAATGTGCAACTCCTGACAATCCTTAAGTGTTTATTGATCAATATCGGCGCCGGCCAGGCCCGAACGTAGATCGCGGAAGGAAAGGGAAGGAATGTTAGTCCGATACTTGCTTTCGCTAGAGGCCGTATATACTACTGCGTACTCTACAAGTATCACGGGAGGAGGATATTTTTGTTAGTAAGTATAGAAGTTGGATTCTACTTCTTCTTTACCGACGCCAGAGAGGTGATTTTTTCACTTCAGAATAATCTCAACGACCTCGGCTGGAATTGACCCCAGGCCAACGGGAATGAGTGGCGGTCACGCTTACCACTCAACCACTGGCGCCGTCTAAAGTTGTCAGGAGGGCTATGGAAAGACGTAAACTTAAAAAAAACCTTTAATCCACCTAGTGCTGCGATTGTGTCTTTCTAATTTATTCAGGAGCGGATCCAGAAATAATTTTTGGAGGGGGTTTAAAATCTCGACTTTGAAATGTTCAAATGGCAAAGAAAATGATTTTTGGCATTTATTTCGATCTATCAAACTTTGGACAGCTATAGCTTGTTTTAGAGACATTTTAACACCACACATCCTTCACCATATGTTCAGCATACACTACACTTCTATTTAATTGTTGGTATACTACAGGAATAATTGAAGTTCATAGAATTGAAAATGCAAAAAAGTAGGTTTTCCCATACTAATTTCCATACAAATCTCAAACGCAAGACGCTACGCCGGGTTAAAACCAATCGACCCCAAATTTTGCACAGTTATTTCGGACCCCAAAAGGAACCAAAAAAGTGCAGTGCTGAAAAAACGATAATTTTGCCCTACCCTAGTGGGCATGGTCGTTGATAGGTAAATATAAAACCATCAGTTTTGTGGGGAGAATGTAGGCAGCACAGCCTCTTATGATTGCACTCACCACTACTGTCATAATAATTAGCATAAAAGCGATGCATACCTGTCATCCTACGACGAACGTTCGGTGTATTACAATTACAGGATGAATCGAATACACAACGTAGGCCCTAGCCACCAGCCGAAACATTGTTTCTCTGATGATCCGTCCGTTAATCCGTCAACGGACTGGTGCCAATAATCGCGTTTTTCAGCTTTCATCAAATTTTTCATTTGCATTTGTAGCGTCGCGTATATCCGCATTTTGCATGTGCCTTGTTTCTACAGCGACTTATTGTAGAATTGTATAGTCAAATGGGGCCAATCGTTTGCAACTACGGCAGTTCATGCCTCGCGGCACAAAAATGCGAACAGGTACACTAGCCCCGTCCAAAAGATCAAAGTTTCGAAGAGCAGATTTGGCGAAAGGTTCGAAATGAGGCTGACGGAAAATAAGTTGTTTTCATATACTCCTTGATTTTTCCTGAACGTAATTGCTTGCGAACCAGAATTTTCACTGGCCGAAGCAAAGGGTTCTTGAAGGAGCGAACTTCGCTCATACTTCGCAATTAAGGTCCCCATTGGAGACTACACCATCAATCTCTACTTCCCGGGTGGGTACATAGACAAGATATTTTTTCGTACACGGCCAAGTAGAATTTAGTTAAATCTCGCATATTACAATGATGTTAAATGGCTTATCTGTGCCCTCATTCAAGTTTGTTATGAATATATACCAAATTCTTCACAAATACTTTTTGCATGTATCAGGCAATTAGCAGTTGGGAAATTGGATTCTGAGATGATTATGACTCTCATTGGTTTGAATTTCAATAAAAATGCGCTGAAAAAAATCAGTTTGGACAAGGAAAAGTTTTTTTCAAAAAACTTTTTTTTCTTGAAAGTGCCGGACTTGAGTTTTGACGGCAGGTAGGGAACATAATTTCCTATCTTGGCACAAAATTTCATCCAAATCAAAGATGGGGTTTTTTTGTAAATCGAATTTAAATTTTTAAAATCAATTTTTTCCGAATTGGAGAATTTTTTTAATGTTTTTATTCAAAAATTTGACATATTTTGTAAAATTTCCTCCTACAACATTTTTTTGTAATACATATCATTTTTTGACTATAGCCATTTGAAAAAAATTGGTAAAAAAAACTTTGACCCTTTTCAAAAGATAGTCTAGTTCATTTTTGGAAAAACAAAGTATGAAAAGTGCCTTTTTGTGACAAAGTCTTCATGTACAGAAAGCTTCAATAAAATGTGAGAGGGTGCTGCCAACTCTGAATACGACCCTACTTATCTAACAAATTTTAATAACATAAAATACGATATTCATTGCCCAAATTTCAAATTACAATGGAAAATAATAAAACGATATGTATAATATGTGATTTTGTGAAGATATGATGAGATCATTTAAAAAACGATTAGCAATGTTCTTAAGACTTGTCTCTAGCATAAATACGAACATTTTTTAATATATTCGTGTCATCGCTATGAAATTTGAAATATTTCCGAAAACTGCAATTTTTTGAAGATATTGTAGTTCCTTCCCGTTGTTTTGTGGTACAGTAGGATTTCGATTTTGGCAACAATTTATTTTTTTTTCAGTTGCCAAAACCGTGACCGGGCCAATAATGGAACCTTTTGTTAAAGTTTGGATTTTCAATTTTCGACTCCAAAAATGATTCAAAGATTTTTAATCATATGTGAAATGGAATAAGATAAAAACATAAGCAAATTTAATTTTATTCATGTTTTTATCAAATTTAGTCGTCGTCCAGTAGAATTCTTGCAGTCTTCGCGCACTTCTCAAGTGCAATGCTCCTCATTACGGAGGTGTAGAATATCATTTAATTAGAATTTTTTCTTCGACTCACTGGACGTCAAAACTTAAACAATTCACTGCATGGTAGTGTTGATTTCGCTCCTGGGGCTGTTATCTCTACTTTCTGAAAATTAATCAACAATTTTGTTTAAAAAAATCAGGCAAAAAACGCAGCTCTTTCAAAAAATAAATAAATTTATTTATTCTGCATATCTTACAAATCGTTGATCTTTCAAATGGGACTGATAGATAGAAAATCTAATTGCAATGCTTGAAGGTATTTAGGTTTGAAAGAAACCATTTTTGTTGTAAAATCACTTGCAACTGTCCAAACAAAAGGGATTGAAACATCAGTGTACGGTAAAAATGCGCTCCAATAAAAGTTCCAAAAATCTCTAGAACAGCGAATGCATTTGCGAGAAATTAACACACCAAGGATAATATATGCAACCCGATTTTTCAAAAGCCACATCAAATCTTTAAAGAAATCATAACAAATTAACAATTATAGATAGCCTTGTTTGTACAGCAAAGTTGCTTCAATTTATTTGTGCTATAATATCGTAGAACATTACATAGGTAAACTTCACACATCTAAACAAAATCATCAACAAAATACTAACAAGTTTGCCAAAGACATCATAAAGCTAAAACAAACTATTTAGGGCCATCAGTTTACTATTCCTAAATACGGCTTAGGGATGCAATATGGTCAGTTTTCGATAAGCACTGGAAATTTAGTTTCAAGTTTTGTGGTGATGTCGTAATAATCGAAAGAGAAAGTGAACAGAGAGGACCTCGCAATGTTACTAAGGTTCCATTGAAAATATTCTCCAGAGCTAGACTTATTATGCAGTGTAGCGCATTCCTCTGCACTTGACTCTTAAAACGTGCAAACTCTAGGTCTTACTAGAAAAATTGATTCCGTCAGACACTAGTTACACTGTTTCTAGTTATATTATACATAAATAATACATTTCTATACTTATTGTGATCAATAAATGCAACACGTATAGTGTAAAATATAGTTAACCCTTAAATGCATAATGTTGTTTTAAAACATCATTGCGAAAAACATCTCAAAATTATCACAGTAATGTATTGAAACTATGAGACAATTTTCACAAAATTCGAAAAAAATGATTTGCACCAAACATGACTCCCATGTTTGGCAATAAAGTCAAATGCTATATCAATTGATACAAACAAATATCTATTGCACATTTTTTTAAAAGACTTCCTAAGTACAATAAGAATGTTGCCAAAAATGTAGTAGGAGTGATTTCCACAAAATTAGTCAAAGTTTTGAATAAAAATATTGAAAAAATTCTTCATCGACTCCTACACTGCAAAAAATCGATTTTAAAAACTTAAAGTCAATTTACAAAAAAATTAAAAAAAGAAATTTTGTTCCTACCTACCGTCAAAAATTCAAGTTGGGCACTTTCAAGGAAAAAAACTTATTTGAAAAAAAACTTTTCCTTGTCCAAACTGAATTTTTTTTTTCAGTGTATTTTTATTGAAAATTAAACCAATGAAAGTCATAATCATCTCAGAATCAAATTTCCCAGCTGCTAGTTGCCTGATACATACAAAAAGTATCAGTAACGTATTTGCTATTCGTTTGGCATATTACCCTGGTTACCTGTACCTTACCTGCATCAATACTCATTTTACCCAATAACAGTACTATAAAACTAAGGCCTTAAAGCAATCTAGTAACAATAGTTGTGAAGAGCAGTTCTAGTAAAATTATCATTATGAATCAATTTCATAAATCAAAGTTAAACAGTATCAAATTTACATCCTGAAGTCACCATCTTGGATTTCAACATGGCGTTAGACATAAATTTCTGGCACCTACTCGTCAAGACCATTCCGAAAATACCCAGTCAGTCTAGATTCTAGACTGTGAACTCTGGACTCTGCACTCTTTACGCTGTATTCTGGACACCGGGCTCTGGCCTCGATATTTTGTGCTATGGACTCTGGGGTTTTGATTCTGGACTCTGGAATCCGAACTCTAGACTCTGAAGTCTGGACTCTGGAATCTGCTCTCTCGATTCTGGACTCTTGGCTCTCCCCTCGGGACTCTGGGTTCTGGAGTATGGACACTGAATTTAAGATTCTGGACTCTTCACTCTCATCGCTGGATGATGGACTCTTGGCCCTGGCCTCGAATTTCTGTACTATGTACTCTGGACTCTGAACCATGGGCTCTGGTATCTGGGGTCTCTATCATTCACTCTGGAATCTGAACTCAAGACTCTGGACTTTGAACTTTAGGCTCTGCACTCGGGTCTCTGGATTCTGGACTGTGGGCTCTCTCTTCGGGACTATGGATTCTGGTTTCTGGGCTTTGTGCTCTGGACTCTTGGCTCTGAACTCGGGACACTAGGCTCAGTATTATGGGTTGAGGACTCTGGTCTCTGGATTCTGAACTCTGGTCTCAGCATTCTCGTCTCTGGAATCTGAGCTCTAGATCTTGACTTTGAGCTCTGGATGCTGTACTCTTTATGCTGCGTTCCGGACTCTGGACTCTCGCCGCGCGATTCTGTGTTATGGACTCTGGATTCTGGCCTTTGGGTTCTGGACTCTGTGCTCCGAAGGCTAAACTCTCGAAATTTCATCCAAATCAATGATGAGGTTTTTTGTGTAAATAGACTTTAAAATTTTAAAGTCGATTTTTTTCAGTGTCGAAGCCTATGAAGAATTTTTTTCAATAATTGTGATGGATAGCGAAACTCTCTGAACCAAAAGATGTCGGCGGGAAAGATCTACTGTTCCAGAGCATATCTGGAAGAAGAAAAGACGAAATTCGCTAAAAAATTTCTGCTCTGGTATGTAATTTGTGGATGAACTGAAACTAGCGCTCCCCAAGTAATTTCTGAAATAATAAATGGCAATAATAGGGGGACTTTGGGAGAGATTCTACAATTAGCAATCACTTGTATTGTGTCTCCGACTTTATTAGTCGTAGAAAGCTCATTGTGGTCGAATATAAAATCAAATCATTCTAAAGTAATTTAGAGAGACCATAGATCCGTAGATATCAAAATTGTCCTAATTGGTAAAGCGGAAAATTTAGCGATTTCTAAATACCGTATCTACTTTATTTGAGGCATGGTTGTTCGTGTAAGTAAAACTGACATGGTTGGAGGGGTGTTAAGCGCCTTTTGATGTTTTACGCGCACACGATTTTTTTATGTTTACGCATGCAAATCACGAGTCATGTTCAGCTTATCTGGTTGCAGTGCAATTTTGATCAGTGAGAAAAAAAAGCTGAGAAGCTTAAACTGAAAACGTTTAATTTGCCATCATTGAATTGATCCACCGGCGACAATAGCAGCCTGAGGCAGCAGGTAGTATCACAAAGGAAACATTTAAGCTTCAGTAGCGTGGCGCTTGCAGGCTTGGCCGTAATTTGAATGCCACGCGCAAGAAAGTCTACGTCGGAAAACTAACGCGAAAGTAGAAAGTGCGTCGATAGTTCTCACCGAGTTCATTGTCAGAATTATGCCCCTGTATGTATGTATGTATGTATATCGATTGATCTGTGCAGGGCAAAAGTCCAGACCCCTGGCGTCCAGTCCGTTGCTGGTTGACCGTTGAGATAGACGCAACTTTTGAAAATAAGTGTGCGTGATCCGCGGTTGGTTGTCGATCTGATTGTTCGAAAATAGTGTAGTTTCGTGAATGTATTTCAATGAAAAGACAAACTTTGGTCTCTTTCGTGACTTTTGTCGTCGTTCAGTGGTTTACCGTGACCAGTGGCTTTGAAATCGATGTGCAGTTCAACAGTTAGTAGACCAGTTCCACTTCATATCCTTCGAGCAGATGTTATTTTTTTCCAATTTTTGTTTATGTTTTTTTATTCAGTGCGCGAGTATTGGAAAATGCCGGAACTGTTTCAGTACGAAAGCATCGAAGCCTGTTTCAGATCAAATCCGGCTGGGGTTTTCTGTGTTGTGAAAAGTGTGGTGAAACCTGACGGCCGATCGTTGATTTGGAGAACTATTGAAGTAATGATAGGTGCTTTGGGACCGGTGTCTGGGAGAATCTGATGCAACTTTTATATTTTCAGAAATATTCACGATACTCATTTCAGCATCAACATAGTGTTCTGACCCGCGGAATCTGTTTGGAGCAGTGTGAGGAATTAGTGAGAATGTTATCCGATCAGGAAAAGACTCAGTTTTTGCAGCCTAAGTTCGATGTGCCGTATAAGGTGGGGTATATTAATTGATAATCATAAATGCTCGGTTATAAAAAATCGTTTGGGGGTTACAAATAAAGTTCCTTTTTTAAGGCCAGGTTACACCATTACATAGAACAAACATATAGGCACATTTTGGAGTTTTCTGACGTAATAAAGAGATTGATATAGTGGGATATAGTGGTTGCTATGATTAATAATAAAATCCACTTGTTTTGAAGTCATGCTACTTCTTTAGTTAATAACTTTTCTCAGCGAATTTACACAAACTTACAATGTTCTACGAATGTGTTCAGTAGAAGAATACCTTTAGAAATATATAGTGTTCTCATGAATTCATTGATGAGGTGATTTTTTAAGAATTTATTTTCAATTTTAACCGATTTTCCATACTAATTTCCATATAAACTTTGAAATTTTTAGAGGGACCGTAGACACAACCGATCGGTACCAAAATTTGCACAATTACTAAGGGCCATAAAAGGAATCAGTAGAGCCTGGTGGAATTAAAAGTCAAAAAATAAACCAGTCTAATACTCACATATACACACATGGGGGCAGCAGAGACAGGAGTTCAGGATGGCTTTACGACCAAACCTCTCCTCCTACTACTGCGAGTTGGGGAGTTTTGCTAGAATGTGGTGGAGTTTGGCCAGCATTGGGCCATGTTAAACCTCTTTAAAAAGACACAATTCCGAAGGCAGCTTTGACGGAGCGTGTCTGTGCCGCTTCTGCTAAGATCCGAAGATTTTAGAAATCAAAGATCTTAACAATAAAAGCACCCTAACCCAACCAGTGTGTAAACCGGATCAACGCCAGTAATATCCTGACTACGGCATACTGATCATTGCGAGTGTTAATGGACAGGACACGGATCACGAATTGGACGACGTTGCTGATGATGATCCGAATGAGGAAGGGGCCTTGGGTACGCAAGCTGCTTCGGCCAGGTTCCCAGTCGATGCAGAAAACAAGGCACTAAAAACCGGGAAGATCGATATCGGCTGGTCAGTATGTCCATTGAGTATCTCTCAGCGATCGGAAGTGTGCTGCAAGTGTCAATAGCTCGGCCACCTGGCTAGAAACTGCAAAGGATCTGGCAAGAGCAAATTCACATATCACAATAGATCTAAACACTGGTCGCATTGGTTCGTCTCTAAAAAAAAGAGCAAATTGTACAGAAGATGCGGGGAAGAAAGCCATAACGCAAAAGACTTCCGATAGGCTACGAGCTCTCTGGTCTGTGCACGGGTAACAACCACGTTGCGGGGACTCCACGGTGTCCAGCCTTCAAACAGGCGACTGCAACGAAGTCACAGTGGAGCCTCAACCACTGCGACATAGCACAACCGCGGTGGACGATCGATTGATTCACAGAAATGCTCGATAAACTGACAGAAGAACTTATCGATCGGAGACCAGTCGATATAGCCTGCGATTTCAGCGCTTGGGGAGTAGAATGAGGCAGTCGCTTCACCAACTCAAGGGGGAGTATTCTACTCAAGGCCTTTTCAAAGCTTAACGTAAAAGTTGCAAACGATGGTACAATCGAACCATACCGCCGGGATGGGCGAGAATCAGTTATTGGCGTTACCTTCTGCATCCCCGGGAAGTTTGGAAGTTTGAATTGGAGGCTGTACGAGGAATACACCCACAGCAATCACCAAACTAATCAAACGAGCGGAGGTGAAAACAATGAAACTCGACAAGAGAGTCTTCTTTGAAGCATTTGTTCAATCATCTGTACTTTAGTGCAGACAAAGTGATAACGCATTAGCAAGAGCGAGCGGTGCAACCATGCCAAGAGAGGGTCAACCAAGTTACAGCCGCCGCTCAGTCTTCTTGTGGATCTCGGTGATTGCTGACCTACGTACATGTTGGCATCGAGCCCGTAGGAACATGCAGAGAGCCCACATCGTCGCTGAAAGAGCAACTATCAGACCAGCGCATAAGGCGGTAAGAGGAAATCAAGCTCAGTAAGAAAGCCTGCTTAGATGACCTTTACAGCAACGCCATTTCAAATCCGTGGGTCGACGTCTGTAGAGTTGCATTTGCGAAAATAAGAGGACCGACAATACCACCGGATAGGTGGCCGGAGAGGATGAGAGTCATTGTAGAAATGCTACTTCCATGACATGATCCGACGGCCTGGCCGCCCACACCGTGCGGGACTCAGTATGACTACGAAGAAGAAGCTCGGGTAACCAACAAGCAGCTGATAGTGGTTGCAAAAGCCTTGAGAACCAGGAAGGCCCCGGGACTAGACGACATCCCTACAGCAGTCCTAACGAACTCGGAAATGTTTAGGACCGCGTTGCAAAATTATATCGACGATGGTAACTTCCCCGACATCTGGAAGCGATAAAAGTTGGTGTAGTTGCCGAAGCCAGGCAAGCCGAGCAAATACTTATGGGTTTAAACACCACATAGTTCCTTGAAAAGACCTTAAACATGGTCCGTGCCAAAATTCACAACCATCAACACACCATAAAATGGTCTCAATACCCCATAAATACACTAACATATGGTATTTTATATGGGATCTACCGGACCATGGTAATGGTGTTTTCATGGGTTGAACCCATTTCAAACACCCATATCAAATCCCATGATCATAGGGGTATTATGGGCTTTCCGTTTGCTCGGAAAGCCCCTTGAAGAACCTTCAGCATACAGATCGGCATGTCTGTTGGATGCAGTCGGAAAAGTAACGTAAAAACGCCTTCAACAGTGTAAGTTGGGTTGTGTAGACTGAGAGTTCCCAAGCGCCTCTATAGGATTCTGAGGAGCTACTTTCAGAACCGGCAACTGATCTACGAAGCTGACGTCGGAAAAAGAATTGTTATAGTAACAGCTGGCAATGTACAGGGTTACATACTCGACCTAACTCCTTGGAATGCTGTGTACGACGGAGTGCTGAAGCTGAGTCTTCCCTGGAGCGTGAAGATTGTCGGTTTTGCGGACGAAGTGGTGCTTCTAGTTAGACAACTAGAAGTGATAATAGACGATCGGCTAAGCTTTAATAGCCACACCGACCTTGCATGTGGACGGGCCGTTAAAGTGATCTCTGCACTATCTCGGATCATGCCCAACAGTTCGACGGTCAGCAGTAGGCGAGTGTTTCCACATCGGTGCTCTGATACGCAGGGAACTGCATGGGTGATGGCCCTGCAGACAAAGAGGTACACATCGCGGCAAAATAGCACGTAGATGGACCTATCGACTAATACCTTCCCTATCGGTGTGGGTGAGCAGAGTGCACGTCGATGTGAGCTTCAACACAACGCAGTTCTTGTTTGGGCATGGCTGCTTCAAGAAGTATCTTAACAGGTTCAGTCACGCGAGATCGCCGTACTGCATCGCGTGCGGAGATGCAAAGGAAACGCTGGAGCACGTGGTCTTCGAATACCCGCCATACAAGCACAAGCGAAACGAAATGGTAACTTTGATTATAAGATTTCGACCGCATTGTATTTTAAATCTGGAACATTTAGGGTAAGTAGTCTTGTGATTATTCCGATGTTTCGATACAGGATTCGCATCATCCTCATGGGACAAATCTACGAGGAACGATCAAGTAGATTTGTCTCCTGAAGATCATGTGAATCCTGCATCGAAACGTCGGAATAATCACAACTTAGGTTGTGTCAATAACGGAAAGACTGCTAAGCCGAAATAATTCCTGCTTCAAAATGAGAACCATTCAGGATGAGGATGTTAACATGATTGTCCAAAAAGTGTATAGGGTTTCAGGTCGTCGAGGCACCGGAGCTCACACTTCAATCGGAATCGTTGGATCGACTTTGGTACTCGACAAATCGGTCAGCGGCAGAGAGATAAAATGATCAGCGAATGCAACCTGAGGTTAGACCCATCCCTGGGGACTAGACTGATCGAACGAATCGCCGAACGATCGGTTGTCCGGGCATCTGAGAACCGGTACTCATCTTCCACCGGGAATCGCAGGACTGACCTCGTCATCTAACCGACCAGCAGCGAGATAACTGTTTCGAGAGAATTTTTGAGGTTGGGAAATATCTCCATCGAAGTAGGCTAGGGTCACCGTCAGGGACTAGTTTGAGTTGATCATGAAGTAGCACCAGAAAATGGTCGTTGGGGCGCCCTTGAACTGGAAGTTGCCCTCCATCCGGAATTACTATACCGACCTTGGCATCTGCTCGAGTACCATCGGTTTCGGAAGATCTTCCACTGCTGGGGAACTCTTCGTCGGAATAGGAAAGATCCACCATCGAAGACTATTCCGAGTAGTCAGTAGCGAATTGGCGGCTTGAATCTTCGGGGCACCAGTGAATCGAACGCAATTCTTCACCCGGAATCGCTGGACAGGGGACATTCTTTCGTCGGGGAACTCCCCGCCGAGGTAGGCTAGCTCCACCGTCTGGGACTACTTCGAGTAGCACCAAACCACCAGTATAGAGTCGGGGAACCATTGAACCGGAAGCCATCCAAGCCGCCCACGGCATCCAACTGGTCAACGTAGAGAGGAGCGCTTGTTGAATATCGTGCCGTGCAGGACTGATATGGCGGTTATGAGACCAGCGAACCAGCACTACCAGTTAGACCTGGAACCGAGCGAAGCGAAGTGTCTGCCTCCGAAGTAGTCATTTCAAATGGAATCCGGGGGATCAGGCAAATATCGGACTCCTCGGTGGAGTTTAGAGGAGTAGGGTTTAGAGTTATCTACTCTGTTCAGAGTCCCTCACTCTGGCACACGATGGACGTAATCGGTAGTATGGTCTAACTACTGACCGTGTGCCGGGTCGTTAAAAAGCTATATCATAAAGTAAAAAAAACATACTTACAAACAGAATCTTGCCGTACTCGACGAACTGCATCAAATGGTATATGACACTCGGTCCTCAGTTAAAAAGTTTTCTATACCTTTCTATTGAGAAAAGCATAAATGTTTTCATTGGTCTTCAACAACCAAGATTCCGAATCGGTTTTTTTCGATTATACAGGCGTTAACGCTAAGGTCATTCGCCTCTTCGGGTTAGAAAAATCCCTTATGAAAAATTTCTAATCCTATTGGCGGGGTCGGGACTCGAACCCAGGTGCGCTGCGTACAAGGCAATCGATTTACCAACTACGCTACGCCCAATCCCGAATAAATTGTTTTCAAATGTAAAAAATTGTCTTCACAAAAGTTTAAATGCCTTCAAAATGAATACGTGTCGTAACATCTGATACCCCTGGCATTAGCAGTCGTTTAACTTGGAAACTAGAGGTACTTTAGAGGGCTACCTGAAAGCGTTGTAAGAATTATCATCGTGATGTGTTTTACTACAACGGTTGATTCGCTTTTTCGCATAACTTTCATCGTAGCACGGATTGTTTATCCTCTTCGTACATGTACGATATAAGTGAACGTTATTCCGGGACTTTTATGCTTTAGGTTTCGCTTCATATGAATTAGGTAACGGGAAAAAAGCTTTCGTTCTCAAAACACTTCTAAAATCACATCGAATATAGTTTCGACTCCTCTACAAAGCCAGATATAATCTAATTTAAAAATTCAGGCCAATTCTCGTGACATTGGTTGAATTAGTTATAGATATGCGTTTTTAGTTCGTCTCATCAGAATCTGACACTAACTTAGTGAACTGCAATATGCACTATGCTGTATCTTTCCTTTAGAAGAAAATTTGGGTGAAACCATTTTGCCCAGGACCACAAGTCGTGTCTACGTTTTTGGAGTGCAAGCTTACTTCTGTCATTAAGTTAGTGTCGGCTTCTGGGTAGAGAAACTTGATACGCATATCCATAACTAATTTAGTCATACGTTTTATACGCTTCGTACACCCAAAACGCGAACCGTATGAATTACATGCAAATACGCATGATTCTAATGAGAATTTTGCATTGTAACTGGTATAATGCATAGAAAGCGATATTGGTCCGGGACAAAAATGCATTAAATGGCGATTACACCACTGAAACTTACACAAACCCACAGTTGGGAATGTATTAGTGAATTTAACGATATCGGAGTATTAGTATTGAAATGACTCCTCACTAATACACATGTAAAGGACATCTCCACTCGGATACATGTGCGCTCTGAAAATACGAATACACGCTCAAGGACCTGTTTCCATTTCACCTTTCTACTGACCACATGCTGCATATTGGAGAGAACAGTTTATAGCATCATCAACTTGATGGGGTGTGGGTGATGATTATGTGTTGATTTTATGTTGAGTTTTCGGCGTTCTCTCAACCCTAAATTTACCAGCGATATGCGAGTTCTAGCCACTAGATAAATTCATAAAACTTAAGGTTGGAGAGAGAATCGGCCAAAATCGAAAACAAGAAAAAGCAGTTTTTTCCACACCGAGTGTTAGATCTTCAAAAAAAATCAATCAGCTTATGTAAAATGTTGTTACAGTAGTGCTGATTGATTTTTATGAAGATCTAACACTCGGTATGGAAAAAAACTGCTTTTTTCGTTCTTGATTTTTGCCGATTCTCTCTCCAACCTTAATAATGATTAATGATTATTTAAGCGCACTATACGTAGGAGAAAGTTACCTATATGGGAACATTGGGCTAACAAATTCCAACAGTTGTCTGATAGAAGCCGTCCGCCAATCCTTTCTGGCACTCGTCATATCAACAGTACTTTCAGGTGATATCATATCAGTATTTCACAGTAAAAGTATTTAAGTTAAAGTATCATAAACTATAAACGCAGTGATGACATGGTTTTGCACTTTTGAGCAGCAGTGGCAGTTACTTATTTCAGTTTGTATTATTTCCCGAACATGCGAATCCAGCGCACACAGGTAACAGGCATCCCCATCTCTACATACAGAGTTTGACAGTTAGGTTTTACACTAACCGACATAACCCCACAAAATGAGCCGGATGAACTTTGTTTGACAATTCTCGGTGGTTTGTTTACATGGGAGTTACGTGAGTTCGAATGTAACAGATGAGCACCCGTTGCACTCGCACTCACGCAATTGACAAAGTAAACAAACCATCGAGAATTGCCAAACATGAACTTCATTCATCATAAGTTCATTCGTGTCGTCATCTTGTAGAACTCAATAGGTAACATCCAAAGAGAATAGGGAAAGAGACGAATAGTGTGAAGCCAAAAATACCTTATTGAGCAGACCAATCGTGCAATGTAAATAAACATTACTCATGCCTGAGTTGGAGGAGATAAGTATTGTACTTCTATCAAAAAAGAAATTTGAATTTTCGTCAGAATTTAGCTCAATCGTGATTGTAAGGTGCATTCTAGAGTATATGTATGAGTAAAAATAAGCTTTAGAATTATTTCATCTCTTTGTTTCGAAATGCACATCGTTTGATAAACAAATCCATCGATCGACATACGGTTTGTTTTCAAAATATAATAGGAGTCATTTAAAGTGCTGCCTGTAGAAGCGGTTGCCAAAATTCTAGTGTTGAAATCATCATAAAGGGAGTGTTGCCGTTTTGACTGATTTTCACTCTTCGTCTCTTTCACTATTCTCTTTGGTAACATCGTTTTTCAACCGATCAATGGGGGTCAGTTTGACAACGTCAAAATCGCTTGCAATGTCATCAACAAATTGCAGTATACAATAGAAAACAATGCACACTTTCTCTAATTTGATCGAAACTAAAGTGCTTCTCGTTTGTATTTAGACAAATTTCATTAATTTTGCTACAAAATTTTTTTTATGTTGACTACGCCAATATGACGCCATGTCATCCTCTTGAGCGCACATCATCGCCCTGGCCAACGATCATCGCAAATCAATCAGAGCACAAATCATTTTCTTCCACTCTTCTCTGAAGCATAGAATGAAAGAGCGTTGATTTTACGGCAAAAGCCATTCGCTATGGGAAAATAACGCGTATATCACACACTCTCGTGAACGTAAACTGTTCACGCGTTTAGTGTGGTTGGAATTGAGCTGTTCGCAGACAAAAAAGCGTAATTGTGTATGAAGACAAAAGTTTTTACAAACACCACAGAGGTATTCATGTATAGAATACACCACCTTTTTTGGAGACTCAGCAAGCAAAACCAACTAATACTTTTACATGCGCCGGGCAGATAAGATGGTAGCGTGTATTCTCAATCAATTTATTTCATTATGAATCAATCTGTGTTGGTATAATGCAGTAACTATGCTTGGTCTACAATGCGAAGAAGGCATGATTCTAATTCGGAATATGCACGAAAGGATGTAATGCTTTTTTTGGATTAGGAAATTGTTTTGGGTGTAGTTTTTATCTATTTTATCCTTAGGAAGAAAAAGAGTGCTGCAAGATCTATTCTGGATACTTTAAGTGCACATCCAAATTTCATGTAAATTATCTTGAATGACCGTATATTGCGCATATTGCATATAGAAAGACATAAATAAAAATAAAATTGAACTTTTAAATGCAGTAGGATTTGTGAGTCATTGGTTTAAGTACGATCTTTGAGATGCAATAATCTTCAGCAATTGTGAAAAGAATGCAAAAGGAATCCGGTCACTTACTGTCTTATAATTTTGGCATTACCTAGTAGGTAAAATCACGAAAAGTAAGAAGCCTGCAGCAAATCAAATTGAGCATATTAGAAAAAAAGCAGGAAATCCGCGCAGATGCGCAGCTTTCATTATGACATCATCCCTACCATTTGCTATAGGCAGGTGTCTTGTATATCAAAACTTAAGGTCACTAACAGCCCCAGCTCAGCTTCATGCAGGCACTCTGTCAGTGGCCTAAATCAAGACAACTCCTAATGCGATTTTCCTGAAAGTCTCAAGAGCCAAATTGACAATGATTGCAAAATAGGATACTCTTGATCGCGATTATTTTATTGAAAATTCTGTTGTATATATTCACAGGGTTTACAACCATAGGCATCAGCACAAATGCTAACCAGGCTCACCAAAGGCCAACAATATTTCATTATGGCACGTTATGAAGCGAGAAAGAAAAATAAGACGCCACTTGTCTCCTCTTGTCGTAGGTTTTTACCCCCATGACCAAGCCTCCATCCTTCTGGCGGCATTGGCGGTTTGATCTTGATTAAAACTAAACAAAAACTAGTTTCCGATTGTTTAGAACAGAGATGAAAAACCCCTCGCAGAGGTCAATACAATATCGTGTTCTAGCGTAGAATGCCGGTCTCGCTACAGGTACAGGTGCGCATGGGGGTTATTTATTGAACGAAAATATGATAATCTCATCGGTTCTTGCAAACATTTTTAACCAAATTTCGAATAATATGGTAATGTCACTGATCAGATGCTACTACGGCGTGGTTCTGATCGTGGCTTAATGGGGGTAATATATTTTCCACTCTTATTGCGTTTTCGGTAATATTGTTCGAAGAAGGTTGATAATTCATTGATGATTATAATAGAAGGAAGTGAAATAGAATGGATGAGGAAATTTTTGACAAGGTTATCATCAATCAGTTGTTTGGGATTGCATTCAAGCAGGAGATAGGTTGAGACACATGTGACAAAAGTGAGCCTCGTTCATGTGTGACGAATTTATGACAGGTTGCAAATAGATACCTCGCGGAACTAATTTCAAAATGGGATTTGCTGGAATTGGAGCCGTAATAATGCCTAATGCTCCTAAATTCTAATATATCTAATATAAGTGTCACAGTTGATTAAAAAAAAAGATTTTTCTGAAATATTTTACATTTACAGGTTATCTGAAAGATTTTTACTCCTATTTCCAGTACATTGTTAATGATTGGATGGTGCCAAATATCCACAATTACAGACACCAGTATGGTACGATAGTGAATATATGCCAAAACTACCGAATACAGACTAAGTACAATATAAGCGTTTACTCGGAACTTGAGTATTGCACTACTAATTCGACTAGAAAAACCGGTTCGTTTGTCTTGCATCAATGATAAACGCTGATGATCTTAAACTGAACTACAAATTTCAGATTATCTGGATATCGTATTCTACGCAACCATTCTATTACTTTTGCTGTTCGCGCTCGCATCTACCATATACGATTCCCGGCATGCGAAGGATCCCAATCACTATCGAATGCCTTTGAAGGGTAAAAGTATGTGACCATCATCGAGCATGCAGCTGAAGTTGCTGACTAATTGTACACTTGTTCTTTCAGAGACTAAACTGCTCACGGCGTTCTCCCTGAGACGAAACATCAATCGACTCACATTCAAACCGAAGACGGATCCAATCCAGCAGGACCTGTGCTTTCTGGATACTATCCGTGTGTACGTAACGACCATCATCGCATTCAGTCACGTGATTATAGGACTGGGGGTGACTCCCAGCCAGAATCCGGAAGCGATGGAGAAGGTACTGGATTAACCAATGAAAGATGGTTGCTGATAGACAGAGTCCTTAATCGTTCTGTATTTCAGTACCTCTCGAACGCAGGAGTGCAAATGTTGCTAGCGCTCATGCCATTCGAAGTGGACGTGTTTTTCGCTATCAGTGGACTTCTACTAACAGTGCACTTCATCAAATATACCGAAGGAAAGCGATTCAGCATCAAACCATTCTGGATGGGAGTGGTGAATCGTTTTATCCGATCCTTGCCGGTGTATGCTTTGGTAATTCTGTTCAGCACCTCGATCTTTGATCGACTTCAGATCAGTCCATCGGCGTACACAGTCGTGCCGATAATTAGGACGATATGCCGGGACAAGTGGTGGACCAATTTACTGTTCATCAACAATTATTATCGGCCAGGAGAGCAGGTTTGTAATTTTAAATTCCACAAATTTTCAGCCAATGACTGAATAAATGCATATACGTTGCTGGCAATTTCTGCATGGCAGTCGGAAAGCTGGCTGTGAGTCGAGACTTAGTGCTCCTCCCCTACGAAGGCAAACTGGGCGGCAAACTTCAGATTGTCTAATTCACCGAGCCCTTGCCTCCCTTATGCCATTCAGCACCACGACTCGGCCAGTTAGCATCGCAACTCCCTTCTCGTCCAATTCAGCGCCATTTACTCGTTGAGCTCCCGACTTCTTCGCGAACTACTCGGTCTTATCCCCGACGGTGGACCTAGCCTACGGCGACGGAGAATTCCTCGGCGAGAGAAGTTCTCCCGAAACCGAGCCAACCAACCTGGTGTCAAGGTCAGTTCGGCGATTCCGGTGGAGCAGGGCGTCCGGTTCGCTGGTGCACCGACGACTCGCGACTGGTGGTGTCTAGTCGCGGTCTACTCGGTCTAGTCACCGGCGGTAAATTTAGCTAACGCCGACGGAGAGTTCCCCGGCGAAGCAAGTTCTCCCGACAACGATTCTTCTTTGGTTTTAGCACCACAATTTCTTGAGCCCTTTGGCTTCCTCTCGTTCCATTTCGCTGTACTTCCCCAATGAGCCATTCAGCTTTCGCCCTTACTTGTTCGCGAACTACTCGATCTAGTCCCCGACAATGGATCTAGCCTACTCCGAGATTTCTCCTGATACCGATGTTCGTTTCTGTGAGCCATTTATCTCTCCGAGTCGTCCCGATCTACTCGATCTAGTCCCCGGCGGTGGATCTGGCCTACTCAACGGGCCAGCCAGTAAGTGCTGAGGTCTATCCGGTGATTTCGGGTGGAGCGTAGCTTCCGGTTCACTAGCGCCCCAACGACCCCCCCCCCTCTTTCACCAGAAACTGTTTTGGTAAAAAGATATTTTGGATTTTCCTACTTCAACATGCTAATATTTTAGAATTGATCAACAAGGTAATTAGTTTGTTTTGCTCTTTGTAACACTTTTTCAAACCAAGTAATTAAATTTGGTAACAAAGGCGATTTCGAATTTTTGTTAGTAACAAGTAAAGTATAGTTTCTACTAGGGTTGTGGTACCGGTAATAGTTGTAACGAAAATCCGGGAATCCCGACGGGATCGTTGCTGCCCTCTATAGGACGTTGCGTCTTGTCTCGCACGCGTCACGTTTCTATAGAATATATTCTGGTTGCAGCTGAAAATCGAAAAATTGAACTTGCGGCTTTTGTTTTTTCCCTATTTGCAGAGTGGGCAACTAAAGCGCATCTTATGTACATGTTAGAGAATCAACTTGCGCCTCATCTACGGCAGTTGCGATTTAGTTCCGCACGCTGAAAATAGGAGAAAAATCAAAAGGCGCAAGTCAACTATTTCAATTTTCAACTGCAACCAGAATATCCAACCTAGAGTTAAAGCTTGACAAGAATCAAAATACCATCGCCTCCAGAAATCTATCCGGTGACAACTGAAGTTAAATGACACACTCATCAGCAGAATGACGCAGTTTAAGTAAACACATTGATTAAGTGGTGGAAAGAAGTGTAACCGTAACAGCGGGCGTTCCACAGAGTTCCATACTCGGCTCAACTCTTTGGAATGCTATGTACGACGGAGCCTCCCAAGGGGCGTGAAAATTGTCGGTTTTGCGGACGACTTGGTGCTCCTAGTGATCGGCGAATCACTAGAGGAAGTAGAAGTACTCGCAACGGAGGCAATCGATGTTGAGAAGATTGGATGCATAAAAAGAACCTGACGTTAGCTCAACCGCAAGGCAGTGCAGCAGGCAAAAATTTTGGTCGGAGAGTGTATCATCAACTCAACGCGGGAAGTTAGACAACTGGGAGTGATGATAGACGACGGGTTAAGATTTAATAGGCACATCGACCACGCATGCGGGAGGAGGGCCGTAAAAGAGATCTCAGCACTATCTCGGACCATGCCCAACAATTCGGCGATCAGTAAAAAGTGACTACTGGCAGGACCTGCATGGGTGACGGTAGTGCAGACGAAGAGGATGTTCAGGCTGATACCCATGCGGGTATCAAGCGCGTATCGAACTATCTCGTCAGAGCCAGCCTACGTGATAGCTGGAACGATTCCCATAAACTTCTATTCGAAGAAGATAGTGACGGATTGAGGAACGAGAGGAGTCCGTAAACAAGCCTGAGCTGATACCTTAAGCAAGTGGCAACAGCAGTGGGATAAGGCTGTAATCGGTATGGACACAGCGACTAATTCCATGCCTGTTGATGTGGATGAACCGAAAGCACGGTGAAGTGAATTTCCACAGGACAAGATTCTTGTCGGGGCAGGGCTGTTTCAAGAAATAAATTCAGCCACGCGAGATCGCCGTACTTCATTGCGTGTGGTGATGCAGAGGAAACACCTGAGCATGTGGTTTTCGAGTGCCCGCGATTCGAGCATGAGCAAACGAAATGAGAACCATTGTCGGTGAGCACTAGAGTGACAAGAAAAAAAAGGACCCCTATCGGCCCACCCCTGAGTCGATTCCTAGTCTCACCAGCAGTACTTGCTCCAAATTTAAAGCAAATCGGACAAGTCTAGCTACCGGACCAACGTGCCTGAAGTTTGTATGGGATTTTTCGACAATTTGCATGGAGAAAACCCACTAGCCCGCATTTTCGCCGCTAGGTGACACTGTGTGCATCGTATTATGACTATAAGTGAAAATAAGAAAGATAATTTAATTGTCTACAACTTTGCCGAAGACTGCTAGTCAATCCGGCTTTGTTGAAAGAAGTTATGAAACTTTTAACGAAGTGATGTCTGAGTCAGTTTTGCATGGGGCCTAGCAGTGCATGGTACTCGATTCCTACGAACTAAACATTTTTGTGAAATAATGGTTAGGTTTAGCTCAATACCATGTTCAGAAGAATGTTAGTAAATGATACGAGCCATGTTTTGGTTGGAACATTTTAGTTCCACATGTTACCTCATAGAGGGCGCCAACACTAACTTCGTTAAAAATTTAATACCTTCTTTCAACAAAGCCGGTTTCACTAGCAGTCAGTCAAAGTTGTAGACAATTAAATTATCTTTCTTTTTTTCACTTATAGTCATAATATGATGCATACAGTGCCACCTAGTGGCAAAAATGCAAGCTAGTGGGTTTTCTCCATAAAAATGGTTCAAAAATCCCACACAAACTTCAGGTACGTTGTTCCGGTAGCTAGACTTGTCCGATTTATTTCAAAATTTGTACAAGTACTCCTGGTGAGATTGGGAATCGATTCAGGGGTGGGTCGATCGAGTTTTCAAAAATTTATTATTTTTCTGGGCAGTCCAGTGAGCACGTTTACATGAACAATGTTGTCCAAAGAATGTGAACGGAAAAAATGGGAAACGATGAACAGAACAGTTGTTCAGATCATGTCAGCGTTGCAACAAAGATGGCGAGAGGAGCAACGACCAGCAACGTAGCACGGCTTCGGGTCGTCGAGGTACCGATGAACCGAAAGTTACACTTCAACCGGAATCGCCGGATCGACCTTGGCACTCCAAAAGTCAGTCTGCTGAAGAGAGATAAAGTAGACCAGCAGGTGCAACTGGAGTAGGCTAGATCCATCGCCGGGGACTAGACTGAGCACACGCATCGTCGGCGATAGATCGTCGGGGCACATGAGAACCAGAATTCATCCTCCCCCGGAATTGCAGGACTGACATCGATACCTGAACTACCAGCATCGCGATAACAGTTTCGAGAGAACTTTCGACGTCGGGAAATTTCTCCGTCGGAGTAGGCTAGAGATTAGCTCGAGTAGATCGTGAAGTAGCACCGGCAAAAGGTCGTCTTTGACCCAGAATCGCAGGACCGACCGGCATCTGCCCGGGTAGCATCGGTTTCGGAAGATCTTCCACTGCTGGAGAACTCTTCGTTGAAGTAGGAAAAATCCACCATCGGGGACTAATCCGAGTAGTCCGTAGCGAATCGCCGGCTTGAATCGCTAGGCTATGCCGAGAAGCACCAAACGCGACAAACCACCAGTATAACGTCGTCGGGATACCAGTACACCGGAAGCTATTCTCATATCGGAATCGCTGGATCGACCACAGCATCCAACTGGTCAACGCAGAGTAGAGCGCATGAAGAATATCATGCGTGCAGGACTGAAATTGTGGTTATTAGACCAGCGAACTAGCACGACCAGCTAGACCTGGAATCAAGGGAAGTGCGTGAGCACAGCCTCCCGCGAAGTAGCCATTTCCAATGGAATCTGGGGGGATCAGACAAATGTCGGACTCCTGGGTGGAGATTAGAGGAGTAGGGTTCAGAGTTATCTTTTCTGTTCAGTCCCTCACTCTGGCACACAATGGACGAAAAAGGTAGTATGGTCTAACTATTGAGCGTATGCTGGGTCGACGTAAGAGCTTTACCACCAAGTAAAAAAACACACACACACACACAACTGGACCCCATTGTCGACCATTGAAGCATGTCCTTGCTGTTATGACACCTGGCTAGATTTGGCCATAGCGTAATTGGGCCATCATGGGACTGCTAATGCTGATTTTCTTTCCACAGGAGCAGTTCCATTTGCTTTGAAAACAAATTTTTATTTGCTACCAAACCGGGAGAAGTAGCCTTGTAAAATTCGAGCCCATGGATTTATTTGAAATTGGTTTTCGCATAAATTTCATCGCCGATCAAGACACATCCATCAAATTTCGTCAGCACCTGGTCGTACAGATAACAGGCCCGGGTTCTGACCGGTTTCTGTTGTTTGGGGTTACGGTTAGGTTGTTTATTCGCTCGGTGACATTTGTAGCCTCCTTGAAGACGGATTCGCCGCCCAGTTCAGTGTTCAACTTTTTCACCGTAATGGCATAGATTTTTAATGAATAAACCAAAAATCAATTGTCATAAGAGATTTCCTTGTGTAAAACATCAGCATTTCAACTGAGATTGAGCTTAAGGTACTCTAAACCTTTAAAGGCTGCATTAAGATATTGGATTTCAATCAATTATGGTCAACGACTGAGAAACGACGCTTCTCAGTAGACTAACCTTTATTGAAAGTGGTTGAATCACCACTTGTGCTTGGACTTGTGCTAGTTGTTCTCTGATTTCGTTTTCCGTGTTGTTATCTGAAAATACTGGCTCCAATATGAATACTGAGACCACCTTAACGCATGAGATAAAATTGTCTTAATTTTACGGAAATCTGCTTTTCGTGGAACGATGAATTCGCCTAAATCAGTGAAATGGAAAGGATGCCAATTTAAAGGATGATTTCGGCCGAATAAACGTTCACTGACTGACAAGCACTTTATTTGTTTAAAATGCAGTACTTACATCTTCGTGTTCCTTCTCAGTTTAGCAACAAATCAGGAGTCACACAAGGAAGCAATATGGGCACATTACTGTACACGGAGTTCTTCAAGGTTCAAGAATTTATATATGGTGTTGGGTCAGAAAAATTGCCCCATGACATCATACAGAATTGAAATTTGAAGCTATTATTAAAAAATTGTTTCGTTTTTCTGTAAATGCTTTCTGAGTTTGTATATAATATTTCATATAACCCATTGTATCCTGTTCGATGGCGCAAAATTCGACTTCACTATTTGGAAAATAAAACCTATTTTAATCCACCTAGCGGTGCAATTGTGCCTTTCTCAATCATGAATCACGAGAATGTGTGCGTTGTTTATATTCATTAAAAGCTTTAAATGCATATATTACATTTTATTATTATACATCACATGACAACTATATACAGGAAAATAAATCATTATTCGAGTTCTAAAATTTTGAAAAAGAAAAAACAGCCACGGTAATATTGAACTGAAAAACCTGTTTTAATCCACCTAGCGGTGCAATTGTGCCTTTCTCATTTCTCTAAACTATGGCACGGAGGCTTTTTATGTTCAACATAATTGTGGAAATGTCCATTACATTCTTAGTACACTTTGCACTTATACACAATGGCATGCCAGCCACGAACTTGATGAGCTACGTGTCGACGGTGAAACACTTGAAACAAAAAAATATCATACTCCATTAGCCTAATCATCATTAGATCAATGTTATCTGCTTGCTAACTCATTTTGTCATGCGGGGCTGGGTATGTGAAGAGGGCGAAAGTCCCATGAACGAACGACTCCCCAGCTTAAATTGGTATGCTTTGTGATACAGTGGTGGTTTAAAGATGATGGGGTTGAAAGGGAGGGGTATGAGGGCTGGATGGGGTGGTGGTCTGAGGGGTGATTTAAGGAGATTTTTAAAGGAGGGGCGCGAACAGTAGAGGGGGGGGCGGGGGTGTAACCCCTCTCCGTAAACCATCAACTACGCCCCTGTTAAAATCCAGAAACACTAAACGAGTCGAAAAAAAAATTTGGCCGGGATTAGGTTGACGTTTTTCAGAGTGATTGCATAACCTTTCTATATGAGAAAGGCAAAAATGTGCCAAAATCCAAAAAAGTGAATCGTAGTCAAATTTTTTTTTCGAGTTTGCATCAAATCTCGACGTTTCATGCACCTTGAACACATTTAGCATCAAAAATAAAAATTCTATTTTTAATTTTTCCTATAGTTTATATGAGAAATTTCTGTGTGGCCGCACTCTGAAACCCGTAATTCCGGAACCAGAATTCCGATCGATCCAAAATTCAATAGCAACCGATGGGAAGGTTGCACCTTTCATTTGAGACTAAGTTTGGGCAAATCGGTCCAGCCATCTCTGAGAAAAATGAGTGACATTATTTGACACATACGCACATACATACACACACACACACATACACACACACATACACACACACATACACACACACATACACACACACATACATACATACACACACACATACAGACTTTTTCCGATCTCGACGAACTGAGTCGAATGGGATATGACACTCGGCCCTCCGGGCCGGGATTAGGTTGACGTTTTTCAGAGTGATTGCATAACCTTTCTATATGAGAAAGGCAAAAAGGTGCAAAATCGGCAAAGTCCCAAAAAGTCGATTTTTATAAAAAAAATGTTTTCGAGATAACATAAAATCTTTACGTTTCATGCATTTTAAAGATGTTTGGCATCAAAAATACGAATTCGATTTCTGAAATTTCATGGGGTCCCCCCCTTGAAAAAAAAAAATTTGAGTTCCGGCTTATATGGGAATTTCATATGTAACCGTACGGTTTAGTCTATATTTCCGGAACCATATTAGCGATCCGTACGAAATTTTATAGACATCTAAGGGGATATTATAGCTATCATTTGGGACTAAGTTTGTGAAAATCGGCCCAACCATTTCCGGGAAACTGATGTGAGTTCGTAAATTTTGAAAGATGGCCGCTTTTCCCGGGCACTTCCGGAACCGTCTATGGTGGTCAATGTAGTCAACGAAAGTTTGGTTGGCCGTCGGTGACCTAGAACAGCAAATTTAAGTTGTTTGAGAGACATTTTAGCGAAATTTTTACCTTTTTTGCTTTCATCGGAGTATCAGTTTGAATCACAATTTGCTATGTGATCGCACGCCACAACCTGTAACTCCGGAACCGGAAGTCGGATCGTGATGAAATTAAATAGCCATTTACGGGGACGCAATACCTTTCATTTGAGGCCAAGTTTAGTCGAATCGGTCTAGCCATCTCCGAGAAACCGATGTGACTGTTATTCTGAATTTAGATACTTCCGCCGGGGCTTCCGGAACCGAGGATGGTGGCCAATGTGGCCAAATAGACTTTGAATGGATGTTAGTGACCTAATACTACAAATCGAAGCAGTTGTGGTCATATTTTGGAAAATTTTTCACCTTTATACATTCATTGCAGAATTTATTAAAATCGACATTTTCTGCGTGTTCGTACTTATCACCCTGTAATTCCGGAACCGGAAGTCGGATCCATTAGAAATTCAATAGCAGCCTATGAGAACGTTGCACCTTTCATTTGAGACTAAGTTTGTCAAAATCGGTTCAGCCATCTCTGAGAAAAATGAGTGACATTTTTGGTCACATATACACACACATACACACACACACATACATACACACATACATACACACACACAGACATTTGCCGAACTCGATGAACTGAATCGAATGGTATATGTCACTCGGCCCTCCGGGCCTCCGTTAAAAAGTCGGTTTTCAGAGCAATTGCAATACCTTTCTATTGAGAAAGGCAAAACATTCACCACGTGTTGTTTATGTTAACAAAATCAATGGCGAAATGGACTCCCGGACGATTAGTATAGAAAAAAGAATAGCATTCAAGGATGATGCGATTTGTCAACTATTCGCAAATCTATAAATACGAACCGTATTAAGAAATAGGTTTCCAAAATTCGACATTTTTTATCAGAAAGGTGTACCCCCCTTTGCCAGCCGGCTGGAGCCGCCTATAATTATAGAGGGTGTTGCATAACCGGAAGTCGCCATCTTGAATTTCAAAACAGCACCAAACATCGATTTCCGTCGTGTACTCGTGAACCTTATTTCAAAAATACCCACACTCTTAGAAAAAATGAATATTACATTTGACGTAAACAACGTAGCGACGTATTTTTCTGTCCGATTATAGGATTTACATGTTATGTTATGTGAAATTAAATATTGTGACTCTTTTGATGTAAAACTCAGACTGAATGACCTAAGAAAAACCGAATAACTTACATTTTTGGCAAGACGTATAGTTACATGATTTTTTTTGCTGTTTGAAATTGAGTTCTTGTCGGTCGGTCTCACGAACACTAATGCAGTTTCGTGGTTGAAAACAAACCCATTTGCTTTTGCCGCATTTGTTTATTATTTACCACCAGCAAGTGATGTAGTTTTCGTGTCATGTGACGTGTACGTACATGAGCCGTAGAAAAATCTATCCAGCTTTTTACGTGCCATAATGGCGGTCTAAATTGTTCAGTTCGTAATACGTTTAATTGCCCTTTTTTGACAATAACCGTTTACGCCAACTTGACAGCAGCGCCCAGTTGAAGATGTCGGGCGTTCGTTGAGTAAACATCCAACGCATTGGACTAACGTAGGATGACTTAATCTAACTGGGTGGTTGACGTAAACGATTATTGTCAAAAAGGGCCATTAAATGTATTACGAACTGAACAATTCAGACCGCCATTATGGCACGTAAAAAGCTGGATAGAGGATTTTGCGTAACCAGAAGTCTCCAGCTTGAATTTGAAAATGGTGGTAAACATCTATTTTCGTCGTCTTTTAGTCAACCATTGTGCATACATCTCATTCTACAATAAAATTCCATCATTATGAGAACCAAGTTCTTATCCAAGATGCTCAAAAATAGTATCTTATAACATCGCTCATCTTTCTATTCTATCGCTAAGCCATATATTTACAACTCATCTACTGATGGGACGACAAGCGATGTATTAACAGTTATGTGTCCAACAAAAAAACACCTTTAGCAGGCCAACGAGGGTACCCGGGCACCCACAAAATGAAATGCTCATAACTATGGTTTGCTTTAACTGATATGGACACTTTTATATGTTTTGGATTCATAGAACCGGATGGGCGGATCTGATTCTTGGTAATGCGGATTTCCGGAGTAGTGTTCCAGTACTAGGGTATGATTTGTAAATTTTAATAATGTCCTAGCAAAATGAGTATCAAAACTCTTCAAATTGTCTCGGAAGTCTGTTATTTATTGTTAAGGGACCCTATGGCAATATGAAAAGTGGAATTGGAATGGAATGGCCACTCACGGCCCCAAGGGAACCTGGTCCGGAATGTCCATTCCGGGCTCAAATCACCAAACAGTTCCAAAACCGCAAGATACAGCCTTCTGATACAATTCCAAGAATTTTGATACCCATATTGCTAGTATTTCAATGAAATTCACAAACAGTATCCCAATACCGGAACAAACTTCCGGAAATCCGGATTCCCGGGAACCGAATCAAGTAACCATATTCATTTTCACCAAGTCTAAAAGTGGATGAGTTCCTGAATCCATAACACTTAAAAGTATCAAAATCGGTTAAAAATTATATTAGCTATTGGCATTTCAGTTTTGTGGGTACCCGGGTACCCACGTCGGCCTGTTACGCAGTAAAAAAATTCAGGAACCCCTCCTCACTCCCCCTCTTAACAATATCAACAATATTATTAACCCAAAAGCTTAACTTAGTGAAATTCTAAGATGTCACAAAGTTTCAATTTCCAGCTATGGATAAAACATGAGAATTTCATTAATTGAAACCTAAAAAGGTACCCGGGTACCGCGTCGGACACATCACGGTTAATTCTATCTCTCTATGATCGTTATTTTCTATCGCTCAGTGATGGGTGTGAAACCCATCAGTAAGTGAGCTTCATATTAGGATTGAAGGAATCAGGGCCGGCGGATAGCCTGGGTGGTATGGGTAGTAGGGTGGCACAAATTTTAGAATTCAGTAGAACCGATTTAAAACTACTCGCTATACGACCTCATTCAACCATGCAAAATGTTGATTTGATAGGTTGCACTATATTTTAGCACAAGTGGTTTAAAGTTTGTATGTGATTTAACATGGATAAACGATCCACATTATTCAATATTTCGTAGACACGTTCCTATGTATTCTAAAAATATGTGCTATGCTAATTTCGGTAGATATGAGTACCGTGTACAACTTTCCCGAAGAGTGTAATAGGCTGTGACTTCTGGTTCAAAAGTTATTCTTTATACTGTGCTTAATTGTCTACATCGTTGGTGAAAATTGAATTTATCTGGATACTCTGGCTGATACTTCAATCAAGTTAACCGTGATATGCTAGTCATAAACCGGATTAGGCAGCTATCAACATAGGCGGATTTATAGTTCAGATGCGAGCGTCATAAATAGACAGTCTGAAGGACATGAGTTCGGTTCTAAATTTTAATATTTAATTATTTTTTTTGCTGCCTGTAAAGCGGGAACGTTATTATGTAGAATTGTTAGTTTCAAATAAAGTAATAAGGGAAATCGTAACCGTTATTTCTGAGTGTTGTTTTATTTTAGTAAATTTATGTTCTAACGTTATATTCACGAAGCTACTCTAATCTTAATCCCTGGATAATTCGTTAAGTTTTGGTTAAAATCAAATCGTGCTTCATGGCCGGATTATAGTGGCGTATAGTGGCAAATATTGCCCGGCTTACTCAATTAACCTTAAGTTTACGGGGTACTCTATAGCAGTTCCAGTTCCAGCTCCAGTATCCATATGGTGAACATCGGTTGAGCTTCAAAATAACGGGAATCTTGCCCGCTTCTGGCTCGTTTCAATTTTAATTTGCTCAATGTATATTATTGTACAAAAAAAATTACATAAAAATAATTCTATTACACAATTCGATCCCAAGTCCTTTAGATCACATGTTTCGGACGACACCATCTGGACTATATTTCTGCTTTGCACCAACAGTAAAACTGGTGATCACAACAAATATGTCAAGGTTCACTTGATTGAAGGTTCAGATCGCCGGGTAGCCAGAGACAGTACAATTTTCATAACCTTCAGGGCAACGAAAGTTTAATTTTGCAATAACTCATGAACCAGTTGTCATAGCTATGAACTGTCTTTAGAAGAAGTTGTTCTACTTGACTGAATCTATAGAATGTAGCATACAATGTATTTTTCAGGTGCACCTAGCGGCATATTTATGAATTTAATGAAAATGTATTATTTTCTCATAGTAAACTCCATACAAACTTTGAATCATTTGTGCTAAAACATGCTCCAACAGATTTGATTCAGATTTGGCGTAGGAGTTCGTTGAAGAATTACGAATTTTTCTAACTTGGTTCTGCGGTATTTAATTTTTTTCATACATCCTCGTGCCACCCTAATGGGTAGTACTACCAACTCAAAAATAACCGAGTGGGTAATTACCCACTCGAAATTTTGGACCTATTCATAAATCTGAAATCTGATATGCATGTATCTCGGGCACACAACCAACACACCCCAATTGATTTAATGTAAATATATTGCAAGCGTGTGTATTGCGACACTGAGACCAATGCATATTCTATTACCCTTCCCTACGCTTACTACCCATTCGGGCTAAAAGTGTGACGCCGGGCCTGGAAGGAATCAGTCGATTATATCCGCACTTGAGCTGATCCAAAGCTGAAAACTAGCCTCAGTATTGATTTTTTGATTTGTGACATATATACTTTTACGTTGAGCTTCCTACCTTCGTACAACAGAGGTGTTGTAACTTCGCTTCTTATTTGTATGGAGGAAGGAAAGAGATATCAGTCTTCTTGATATGTATTCTTCGGTCGAATGCTTCCAGAATTTCTTCTATATTGTCGTTTGAAGCTAAAAGGTACAGGTCGTCAACGTATTTACACAATACTTTGATAGGGTATCGGAGTTGACGTATGACTGTGTCGATTAGCGTTTCCATGAATAGGACCTGAGAACGTGGATTTTCCATGGCAGTGCCTGTTAGGCAGTGTTGGTTCCTGAACACGAAGTGGCTGAAACTCATGCAGAATGTGACGATCTATAAGAAGCGATCATGATTGATGGCTGTGTTAGTTTTGTTGCTGTCCCAGTTGTTGACTGTGTCACGTATCACCAGATATTTTGGATTGTTTGTAAATAGTGATACTACATCAAAAGATATTATCAAATAGTTGGGTGGTATTGTTACGGTATTGATTATCAATCATTGATAACTCGAAACTATTCGATGCTTGGAAAAAAATAAATAAAAAAAGTTGCGTTTTTGCATGTTCTTCTGGAAAAAATCGGATATTTTTTATGAAATAGCTTATGTATTCTGCTCATTTATAAACAAATTAAATAATTTCTTACCTTATGTTTCTTCATAGATAATAAATCGATATGTTATATGTTTATAATTGTTTCTTTACCAGTGTCTAATTCATACATGGTACTTGGCGGCTGACATCCAACTGTTCATCGTTGGACTGATGATTCTTATGGTGCTCTGGAAGTAACCCCTTTCCCATTCTGAATTAAAATTGAAAATACTAATTACCTTCTAGTAAATTACAGATGCAATAGTTTACTGCGACCAATCATATATTTTCTTCTTGTGGTCGGAATCGCTCTGCCGATGGCGAACGTGTACTACAACTCAATGGACGCTATGATGCTGGTAAATCTTAAGTAATCTTCGGCTCAAATTGCAGTACATTCGCCAAACTACTCCAAGGTCTATATCGTTTCCAGGGAAAGCGCCTTTGTAATGTGGTACGATGAGTGGTTCACGCGAACCTACCAAGCGACGGAAACGCACTGCCTGTGTTACTTTGGTGGGATGCTAGTGGGGATCATCTACCACAAAATGCAGAACGATAACCTGCTGTTGGCAAAATCAAGGGTAACTGGAGGTCCATCTCTAATCCTGTGACACAAATCTATTCCTGAACTTTCTCTTCCGAAACAGCTGTATAGAATCCTGCAGTACATCACGGTACCGATGCTGGTCTTATTTTGCCTATCGGCTCCACTTTTCCTGCTGTTCAACTACAGTAAACCTTCCATGTGGATGTCTCTATATGCCGGAGTTCATCGATTGGTGGTAACTTGCTTCGTGAACGTTGGATTCTTGCTGCTTATGTTTGCCCAACCGGGTAGCTTCTTCGGGAAACTTCGGATGTCTAATGTGCTGCAGAATGCATTCTACCGGGTGCTTTTTTTTTTTTTTTCATACGTTTATTTGACACGGCATTTGCAATAGCTTTTTACGCCAGTTTCTTTTTTTACATAGCAAAAATCCTTAAGACTAATTTTAACTATACTAGTACTTTGTCTAAAACTAACACTGAAATCACTTTATTGTTTGCTTTTTTTCCTTACATTGTTGTATTTCATACTGATATAGTATTTTCGGGTGTATTTATTTACTTTTTTTTCTGTTATTGTCTAAATTTAAAAACTAAATATTCTAGGTTCCTTTAATTGGTGAATGATTAGCCTTGGATGAGAGTATGAGGAGATGAATTTAATTAAATTTTGACAGACGCTGTTTTTAGAAAATGATAGATAAGTTCCATGTATAGAGGATCGCGATACGCCAGGATGTCTCTAACAGGAACATGGATTGGTCTTCCTCGGACTTGTAAAGAATCTACTAATTGTGATCTGGCTTCACGATATTCAGTGCAGGACCAAACAACATGCTCAATGTCATGGTAACCTTCTCCACAAGCACAATGATTACCCTCAGCGAGCCCAATACGACGGAGATGCGCATCTAAAGTATAATGATTGGACATGAGCCTAGACATCACACGGATGAAGTCCCGACTTACATCCAATCCTTTGAACCATGCCTTCGTTGATACTTTAGGGGTAATTGAGTGTAGCCATCGTCCCATATCTCCATTGTCCCAAGATGTTTGCCAACTAGCAAGTGTCCTCTGTCGAGAAGCGCTATAAAATTCATTGTAAGCGATGGGTCTTTCATATATTTCACCATCTAGTGCACCAATCTTGGCTAAATTATCAGCTTTCTCATTGCCCGCAATAGAGCAATGGGCGGGGAGCCACACTAGGGTAAATTTATAACATTTTCTTGTCAGGTTACTCAGAGATTCTCGTATCTTCCCCAAAAAGAATGGATCGTGATTATCAATCCTCTTTGAGCGTAGAGCTGCAATTGTGCTGAGACTATCAGTGAGGATAAAGTAATGGTTCGGGGGTAAAGTATTAATTATTTGCAAACTATAGTGAACTGCTGCTAGTTCCGCTATATAAACAGAGGCGGGTTCTGCAAGTTTGAGAGAAATTGAAAAATTATTGTTGAAAATACCGAAACCAGTGGCCTCACTGATTCGTGACCCATCAGTGTAAAACATTTTAAGGCAGTCTATGTGTTGATATTTACTTGTGAATATTTTAGGGATCTCCCGCGAGCGTAGATGATCCGGAATTCCACGAATCTCTGCTTGCATGGACGTGTCGAAGAATAAAGTGGATTCAGGAATATCTAGTATATTGACGTATGTGGGAACATACCTAGCAGGCGTTATTTCTTGTGACATGTGATTGAAATACACTGTCATGAATCTGGTTTGGGGTTGAAGCTCGACAAGTCTTTCAAAATTTTCAATTACCAGTGGGTTCATAACCTCACATCGAATAAGTAAACGAGAAGAAAGATCCCAGAATCGGTCTTTTAAAGGAAGAACTCCCGCTAGTACTTCAAGACTCATCGTATGGGTCGACTGCATGCAACCTAAGGCAATTCGTAAACAGCGATACTGTATCCGTTCCAGTTTAATAATGTGAGTGTTCGCAGCTGAACGGAAACAGATGCACCCATATTCCATTACTGAAAGTATTGTTGTTTGATACAATCTTATCATGTCACTTGGATGAGAACCCCACCATGATCCAGTTATTGTTCGCAGAAAATTTATCCTTTGTTGGCATTTCGTTATTAGATACCTAATGTGGCCTCCCCATGTGCCTTTAGAATCGAACCAAATTCCAAGGTATTTAAAAGTCAGGACTTGGGCTATCGTTCTACCAACCAACTGAAGCTGAAGCTGAGCTGGATCACGCTTCCTTGAAAAAACAACCAACTCTGTTTTCTCCGTAGAGAAATCGATGCCTAACTTCAAAGCCCAACTTGATAAATTATCCAAACTATCTTGCAGTGGTTGTTGTAAATTTAAGGCTTTTGGTCCTGTAACAGAAACCACGCCATCATCTGCAAGTTGTCTTAGAGTGCATGGGCTGACAATACAATTATCAATATCATTCACGTAAAAATTGTAGAGAAGGGGGCTTAAACAAGAACCTTGTGGGAGGCCCATGTAACTTATTCTGAATGTTGCCAAATCGCCATATGAAAAATGCATGTGCTTTTCTGACAATAAGTTGTATAAATAATTATTTAATATTGGTGAAAGACCACATTGATGTAGTTTCTCTGAGAGAACATCAATGGAAACAGAGTCGAATGCTCCTTTTATGTCTAAGAACACAGACGCCATTTGTTCTTTTTTTGCATAAGCTAGTTGGATTTCTGACGAAAGTAGCGCCAGACAATCATTCGTTCCCTTTCCCCTCCGAAAACCAAACTGGGTATCTGATAGCAAGCCGTTCGCCTCAACCCAATTGTCGAGACGTCGTAGGATAATTTTTTCCAACAATTTCCTGATGCAGGATAACATTGCAATCGGTCGATACGAGTTATGATCGGAGGCTGGTTTTCCCGGTTTTGGAATAGCGATAACTCTCACTTGTCTCCAGTCGTGCGGGACAATGTTCTGCTCAAGAAGCTTATTGAATAAATTCAACAAGCGTCTTTTTGCTAGGTCAGGCAGATTCTTCACCAAGTTGAATTTAATTCTGTCTAGTCCCGGAGCATTATTGTTGCATGAGAGGAGTGCAATTGAGAATTCCATCATTGTCAAGGGCGAATCTATGAAATCGTTACTTGTGGGAGCATCGCGAGTGATTTTCTGCGCAGGAGCAGAATCGGGACAAATTTTCTTGGCAAAATTAAATATCCAACGATTCGAAAAATCTTCGCTTTCATTAGTCACGTTTCGATTCCTCATTCTTCTGGCTGTGTTCCAAAGAGTACTCATTGATGTTTCTCTTGACAAGCCATTAACGAAGTGTCTCCAATAACTAGATTTTTTGGCACGACGTATACTGTCAAATTTGTTTTGCAAAATGAAATAATTTTCAAAGTTCTCACGTATACCCCCTTTCTGTTTCATAATTTCTTTGTAGGCAACTTGTTTAGCTTCATATGCATCAGAGCACTCTTTGTCCCACCAAGGATTAGGGGGCCGTCTATTTATTGTCATTCCAGGATTGCATTTCGTTTGGGCTTGTTCTGCTGCTTCAATAATTAAACCCGCTAGGAATTCATATTCTTCGGTAGGGGGTAGCTCTTCTGTCGAAGCAAGAGAAGTGGAAATTAATGTTTCGTATGTTTTCCAATCAATATTTCGTGTTAAGTCATAAGGAACATTGATTGAATTCGTAAGGCCTAATTCACTGTTAATTGAAACAACGATTGGCAAATGATCGCTACCGTGAGGATCAGGTACAACCTTCCACGTGCAGTCTAACCGAAGTGATGTCGAGCACAGAGATAGATCTAATGCACTTGGACGTGCAGGAGGTCTGGGGATGCGTGTTGTTTCGCCAGTATTTAAAACTGTCATATTAAATTCGTCACAAACATTGTAAATCAAAGAGGATCGATTATCATTGTAGAGGGAACCCCACAATACTCCGTGCGAGTTGAAGTCTCCCAGTATCAGACGCGGAGCAGCCATGGATTCCACTACCTCAAAAATTTGACGTTGTCCAATTTGAACTTTGGGAGGTATATATATAGAAGCGATAGACATGTCTTTGCCTTTAATGTTCGTTTGGACAGCTACAGCCTCAATGCCCGCAAACAAGGGGATGTTAATTCTATAGAAAGAATAGCACTTTTTAATTCCTAGAAGCACTCCTCCATACGGGGTGTCTCGGTCTAGGCGAATAATGTTGAAATCATTTAAGTTGAAATTAATGTTTGAGGTAAGCCATGTTTCACATAGAGCAAAAGCATCGCATTTTAAATTATGCAGTAAAATTTTTAAGGAATCAATTTTAGGTATGATACTTCTGCAATTCCACTGTAAAACAATGATGGAATCTTTCATTGGAGGAGGTGAATTACCCATTGAAAGATACAATCGCTGCAAGGATGGGCCATTGAGCAATCAGCTGCTCTAAAAATGTTCTAATTGTTGGGAGGAAAGCTGAAAGTATACTCTTTAGTGGTTCAGAAATATTGAATGCTTTAAAAATCCAATCAACAATTTCAGAAAATTTCAATAATCCTACCCCCGGCTGAGGCTCAGAGGAAGTCGAAATTTTATTATTTCCAGTAATGGTGTTCTGTTTGGATTGTACGTTCCCAAAACCGGGCGGAATTGATTTCGGTTTTGAATCGGAATTTTTCGGTTTTGGGCGCAGTTTATCTATTGGTGGAGAAATTTTAAGGCCCTTGCTTGGCAGCTTGGGAAAAGAAGACTGTTTTCTTTTTCTGGAATTTCCGGGTAAAACAAATGATGTACCTTCGCACGCTCCGTCAGAGTCAGACTGTTCCGAAAATAGAGATGTGTAAGTGTTTTCTAAGAAGATGGGTTTAGGGGTAGCATTTTTCAACATTTCTGCATAGGAGCGCTTAGACCTCTCCTTCAAGGATCGTTTAATTTTATCCTCACGCAATTTATAAATGGGGCATGCAGGGACCTCATGTGAGTTTTCTCCGCACATTAAACATTTTTCTGAATTTTCATTACATGTATCCTCTTGATGAGAACCCCCACATTTGCCACACCGTGCCTTATTGGAACAGTAAGTGGCTGTGTGGCCAAGCTGTTTGCAATTAAGGCAATTCATTACACGAGGGATAAAAAGGCGAACAGGGAGACGAATCTTATCGATAATGACATAGTTGGGCAGCGCAGACCCAGCGAAAGTCACTCGAAATGAGTCAGACAGTCGATAAACTTTTTTATCTCCTTCGTGTGATACTGAATGCAATTGCTTGCATTCAAGTATTTTTACGTCTTTAAGTATGGTGTCTTTGAAACGACCAACCCCATGGTTAACTAAGTCATCAACAGTCAAACTCGATTCTGTGATGACCCCATCAATTTCAATTTCCTTTGAAGGAATATACGCTCTATACTCACGCGTAAAAAGCTCGCAAGAAGCAATTGCATTGGCTTGCTTGAAACTACCAACGACAATGCGTATTTTATCTTTATTGACTTTGACGATCTCTTTTACATCCGAGAATCGCGAAGTCAAATCTTTAGAAATTTGAATAATATTTAGCGCCTTTGCTTTACGCCTAATAAATACAATCCATGGTCCCGTTGACGACTCTGGGTAAATTTTAATTCTAGTCGGATTTACATTTTCAGCATAAGGCTTAGGGGGAGGGTCTGTTACTCGTTCTCCCATCTCTTCATCCATTTTACCTAGCAAGAAAAACTATCACAAAAAGGAATGAAAAATATACCTGTTATACCTGTAGAACACACCTCATGTGTTACGTTGTAAACTCGGTGCCCGTTGTTTGACAATGTGACACCTGCTGTTCTTCTTCGTCGCGTTGCTTCTTCAGTAGAGAAATAGTCCTACCTGCAACACTTCAAAACTCTCTCCGATTAAGCTGCTCGTCGGTATCACCACCACAAGCGCGCTCTCTCCGTTTCCACCACCTCGGTAGACAAATGTGGCTACCTGTGGCTTGCAGCGAAAATCCCACTGTAGATGCGGCACTTTTCAGTGCCACTTGTTTTCCTTATTCGTCGTACCACTTCTGCGGTAGACAAATAGAGCAAATGGGTCTACCTGTGACGCTTCCCTCTCGTCGATTAGAATTGCCCGACGACACCAATACACTATATTTTTTTCTGTGTGTACAGGCACGATCACTGTCGATCTCTGCCACCGCGGTAGGCAAATTCGTCTACCCGCGGTTTGCTGTCAAAACACCACTTGTCGAGGATGCCGTTGACCACGCCTCCGACGTATCAACTGTCGACTCACACTTAACAAACTGGTCTCTCTCTCTCTCTCTCCCACAATAACGCATACAGCGTCTCGCACTCCGTCACTCTCTCGAGAACAAATCCTTCCACCTGGAGGCACAACCGTCTCGGTCGGTTGCAAAAACTGTTATGTACCGGGTGCTCGGCAGGCTCAGTTTTAGCTTCTACTTGATTCACATGAATGTGCTGGTAACGATTTTCGGCTACCATCATGAAAATTTGAGAACATCGATTGCGCTGGTGGTAAGCTAATTTGTATGTGGAAAGAAATTCTATTACTGATTCAGTATTTTATTCGTTGTAGATCACCGTGTTTTGCTCAACTATGTTAATCACCTTAATTCTATCGCTATTGGCATACATTTTGGTAGAGAAACCATTCGATATTATCTTTAAACAGCTGCTGGGTAGTAGAACGATAGACAAACAGAAAAATGGTATACTAATCTCACAAGCTATGATTTGCAATCACACAGACCTTCGGGAAAAGTTAAATATTCCCGAGCATTCGCTTGAGATGCGGGATATGCTAAAAGAGTAAACGATAGATTGTCATCAACCAATGTTGCGATAAAGTACCTACTACTGGTGATGGGACTAAATTTCCCCCTTTCTCCGGTGTCTCCGAAGAAAACGGGGAGCGTACCATTATTTTCCGACGGAGTCATCAGTTCTGCTGTATTGATGTTCGCTGGAGTAATATACTCGTAGTTGAATATGGATGCTCTCGAATACAATAACGGGGATCACACAAGTATTGAGAAGTCGAACTTAATAGCATGCACTTACTTGAATTATTTCTGAGAATTAATGGAGACTGAAGCGCACAAGAATTTCACCGTAAGATACCTCGAAATTTCCGGTGAGATTGTTCCATTTTACATAGGTTAACCCACACCTGAAAAAGTGACACGCGAAGCATCAAACCAGCAGAGTCAGCTGTATCGGTGATAGACCATAGCGGAAACGAGGGAATATCGAACATCGGTGACAACGCGACGATCAAACCTTTAGTGCTAAGTGCAAGGCTGGTACTTTTAGGACACAATGTATAGTTTGTTGCTACCAAGTAAGAAATTATAAAATAAAATTATAAAGTATGGTAGTCTCAAAGTCTTTTTACAAATCCAAACAATCATTTCTCATTTCAATTTCCTGAATAAACATCTTATTATCATGATTTAATCTGTTCCACAATATTTCGCCAACGTCACTCGGTCAGTTGTTGCTTGTCTCCAACCTCTCAGGTGCCCGATACTCGCCAGGTTCTGGTCCACTTGGTCCAGCCACCGGAAACTCTGCGCTCCTCTCCGTCTTGTACCTGCCGGGTTGGAGGTGAAAACCAATTTTGTGGGGTTGTTGTCCGGCATCCTCACAACATGCCCCGCCCACCGTATCCTTCCAGCTAGAGCTACTTTCCGGATACTTAGCTCACCATAGAGTCGGTCAAGTTTGTGGTTCATTCTTCTCCACCACACGCCATCCTCCTGCACACCACCGAAGATCGTTCTCAGCACACTTCTTTCGAAGACTTCGAGTACTTGCACATCCTCCTCGAGCATTGTCCACCGGTCTAATCAGTGTCTTGTACATGGCGCATTTCGTGCGGCGGTGAAGCTTCTTGGATCTCAAAGTTTTGTAGAGCCCATAGTAAGCACGACTTCCAGAGATAATACGCCTTCTGATCTCCCGGCTGGTATTATTGTCCGCAGTCACCAATGAGCCTAGATAGATGAACTCGTCAACCACCTCGAACTCGTCGACGTCGATCGTAATACTACTGCTCTATCGCGATCGGTTCCGCCAGCCAGCATGTATTTCGTCCTAGACACATTTATCTTCAGTCCTACTCGTGCTACTTCGCGCTTCAGTCGGGTATACAGATCTGCTACCGTCTCCTTGTTTCTATCGAGTATGTCCACGTTGTCAGCGAAGCACACGAACTGTCCGGACCTCGTGAAAATCGTGCCCCGCATGTAGAACCCAGCTCTTCGCATTACACCTTCCAGCGCAGGCAGGACAACCCATCGCCTTGTCTTAGTCCCTAAACGAACCCGAGAGGCCGCCCGAAATTTTGACACAACACCTGACACCATCCATCGTAGCCTTAATCAGTCTTGTCAGCTTCCCAGCGAAGCCGAAACAATCATTGTTGTTAATTGGCGCAGTCAGCGTGGCTTTTTCAAAGCGTTGGTAATCCCGGTATAGTAACATCGCAAGTGCAATTGGATAAATTCACAGAACTTACCACCAAGTGGAATGAAAATGCGAATATCGTACATTTGCAAAAGCAAATCGTCTTATCCATTTGAATATAAAAATAGTGAAAAAAGTTGATAAGCTCGGGACAATTGTGAGAAAGTGGTCAATAATGTGAGCAAACAGTGTAAAATGGACCTACTATCGGCGGAAAAACCGATCACTTCATACCTTCATAGAAGCCTCTATTATTTCTCGATGATCTGGGAATCCTTTACTAAAAATCACAAAGCTCCGTGAGAGCAAAAGTCTATTACTCGGTCAGTGATGACCTTTAGTTCGGCTTTACAGCCTACGACTCCAAAGTGTTTCGCTTCATCCCTTGCTGATTGAGATATTTATGAAGATTGTTTAGTCCAAATCCAATGCATAACTAGGGACCTATGAAACGAGAAGCAGCTTCTCTGTGAGTGAGCACGTTAGCCAATTCGTTTCTTTCTGTTTCCATGTACCCTGGCACTACACCATCGATGTGTTTAATTAGTCTGATTAAAGCCAGTGCGCCATTTTTTGTTGTAGATCTGATTTTTCCAAAAGAAACTTCGACAAGCCATCATGCATTTTAAGATTTTTTCCGTGATAGTTTGAATATTCTAACTCTGCACCAGTTTATTTTCTATTATTCGGTAGTGCTTTCATAAAGGATAAGTTGTTTCAGTTTGCCTTTCTCTTTGCTTGTAAATGCAGTAATTTTTTGTAATTTTATGGCAAGATTTTCCCTTTTACACAAGAAGGATTCCATGAGAAACCGGCCGACCGCAAAATATGACCATCGTCGATTCGAACGAAACTTTGCAGGTGTGTTCGCTGTATGAATCTCCATGATATTCTGTGGCAATTGGAATATTTTGATACAAGAGCAATTTTTCAAAAGGGCGTAAACGTTTCTACGTGTATGAATTTCAAATTTTTTTTGTTCGATTACTGTATTTTATACAGCAAAACTATCTAAGAAAAAGTTACAGGGAATGAATACTTCTGTCCGAAAAAAATATACACTGAAAAAAATGTTGTGTCATTTTTCAAAAAAACAAAAATTTATGATAAAAATTTAAATTGCGAAAAAACCCATTTTTTTAATTTTTTATATTTTGTTACCAAAAACCTAAAGAGAAAAGAAATATTTTGATTGTGATTGCATGATGGAGAAAAAATCGGCAAAAAAGTTTTTCTAACAATAACTTCGTACATGTTTTTAAATTCCATACTAATTGACATATAAAATTGTAATTTTATTACAGAATATAATTCTAAGCACCATTTAAAATCAAAATGCATTTAACAAAAATCTTCCAAAATGTGATAGTTTTCGAGATATTTGAAATTTTTCTCCTTAAAAAACAATTAATTCGTGTAATTATGCTCTTTTTAAAAGTTATTCGCGTTACACCATCAAAAAATGTCAAAAATTTAATGTTTATCGTTTTAAAGACGTAAAAGCAACTTTTTTAGTGTATTTGGATCCTGGAGAAGCTTTCAATGAAAAAGTTTTCCTAACAAAAACTTTTGACATTTTTTTATAATTCTTACTATTTGCAGTCAAAAATACAATTTTCTTTTTGAATATGATTCTAAACGCCATTTTAAATCGAAATGCTCTTAACAAAAAATTTCTAAAATGTAGTAGTTCTCGAGATATTTTAACTTTTGTTTTAACAACACAATTATTTTGTTTTATTACGACCTTTTCATAAGTTAGTCGCGTTTCTCCATCAACAATAATAGGTTTTTCAAAAGGTCCGTAAACTTTCGTGCAACTTTCTCTTTGACATCAAGGCGATATTGTAAACCATTTGAAAGTTACATGAAAGCAACCAAAATATATTTCAACCATCGGGTCTGTTGATTAAACTATATAGCTGAATCATATGTTGGTTGTTTTCATGTAACTTTAAAATGTTTCACAATATCGCCTTGATGTCAAAGAGAAAGTTGCAGGAAAGTTTACGGGCCTTTTGAAAAACCTATTATTGTTGATGGAGAAACGCGACTAACTTATGAAAAGGTCGTAATAAAACAAAATAATTGTGTTGTTAAAACAAAAGTTAAAATATCTCGAGAACTACTACATTTTAGAAATTTTTTGTTAAGAGCATTTCGATTTAAAATGGCGTTTAGAATCATATTCAAAAAGAAAATTGTATTTTTGACTGCAAATAGTAAGAATTATAAAAAAATGTCAAAAGTTTTTGTTAGGAAAACTTTTTCATTGAAAGCTTCTCCAGGATCCAAATACACTAAAAAAGTTGCTTTTACGTCTTTAAAACGATAAACATTAAATTTTTGACATTTTTTGATGGTGTAACGCGAATAACTTTTAAAAAGAGCATAATTACACGAATTAATTGTTTTTGAAGGAGAAAAATTTCAAATATCTCGAAAACTATCACATTTTGGAAGATTTTTGTTACATGCATTTTGATTTTAAATGGTGCTTAGAATTATATTCTGTAATAGAATTACAATTTTGTATGTCTATTAGTATGAAATTTAAAAACATGTACGAAGTTATTGTTAGGAAAACTTTTTTACCGATTTTTTCTCCATGATGCAATCACATTCAAAATGTTTCTTTTCTCTTTAGGTTTTTGGTAACAAAATATAAAAAATTAAAAAAATGGGTTTTTTCGCAATTTAAATTTTTATCATAAATTTTTGTTTTTTTTTTTTAATAATTAACACAACATTTTTTTCAGTGTATATTTTTTTCAGACAGAAGTATTCATTCCCTGTAACTCGTTCTCAGATAGTTTTGCTGTATAAAATACAGTAATATAACAAAAAAAAAATTGAAACTCATGCACGTAGAAACGTTTACGCCCTTTTGAAAAGTTGCTCTTGAGTCAAAATAATCTTATTACCTGTGGAAAATATTTAGTCTTGCATGACGGTGAAATGTGTAAAGTTTCATTGGAATCTAAGATGGTCGGTCACGATTTTAAAGATTTTCGGACGGATCTTCGTGGAATTCCTCCCAATTGTCATGTCACGTTTGGAGCAACTCAAATAGATCAGAAATCATAGATTCATTCCTGCCCCTGATGCAATGTCGTCTACCTACGAAACCTATTTCTTCGCACCGCAGACCTTTCAGCTCGTTAAGGAGACCGTTTACAACTAGGGACCAAAACGGGGTGACAGCACTCCTCCGTGAGGAATGCCTCTAGTGGTTCTCACGGATATGGTCTAGCCTGTCAGCGACGCAGTCAGTCTGGCAACACAACATTTCAGTAATCCGTTCGACAGTGGAGTACTGTTTTTTCCTTGCCTCAGAAAGAAGCGGAGTTTGTGTGCTCCACTTCCATCTTGCAATCGTTTCTTGCATTGCCTGACAAACTTTTGGTTCACACCGAGTAACTTCGTAATGTCTACAACAGACTTTTGTTTTCTAAATCGTTTCAAAACTCACACAATTACTAAACAACACATGAAAATATTTTCACATGCACTTGGCTTTGATTTGTTCCAGTTTGTAAATGAATTTTGACAGAACAATACAATAGGATCGTTTTAAAATGCCACCCTGTAGTAAGCATGGAAATACTTTCTGATATCTACATCACTCCAAATAATTGTCTAGCGATATGATGTGAATAATTGTTACCGGTAATGACAATTGAAAAGTGAAAAACCGGTTCATTTAGTAGACAGAGGAGAAATACTAGATCAACAAACATTATTCAGAATGTTTACTATTATTTGTTGTCCTATTATAGATAGTTGATGGGACTCGTTAGAGCCCTACACGCAATGATGAACTTGTTATATTATTCCAGACGAGTTCTACTAATGTCCACCGATGACGAGTAATTCTCCCGGCTGTACAAACCGTCTCACACGAGTAGCGCAAATTATTTCTACAGCATTCTGACCAGAATAGTTTATCATCACGCTAAGTTTACTGGGCAAAACCAAATCGACCTCTTCATTCGGGATTAGTCGGTTGCGCTTTGGACCAGCGATTTTCAACCATTTTAATTCCATGCACAATTTAACAAAATTGATCATCATCGTGAGAGAACTTTTAGAATTTAGTGTTCAACTGGTCCCGAGTGTGTGTCAGATACTGCCAAGATGAATAAAAAACATTCACTTTTCATCTACAACATTTATCATAGTAATTCTCTGACACTGGCGGCATTTTCCAGCACCATACGTGCCTCGCTCGTTAATGACGTATAGGTACTCGGCGGCAAGTCGAATGTGTCATTGCGTTCATTATACATACTTCCTTTTCCTTTCAAGGTCCGATCAGGTCGGGTTTGCCTTTAATCAAAGGCCTGGTTTGTTGGTTATATAACACAATAGTAAAGGTATTTTTTCCGATCTCATCAATGCAGATTTAATTCATTCCAGGTGCTGCTTTACGGTCTCGGACTAGTAATTTTCCTGCTGGTCGAGCGCAACCGGCGGCGAGAATTTATTGACCAGTTAGAACAACAACATTGAGCGGATCGGCATCTGACGTGACGCTCGGTGCCAGGGATTGTTTGAAGAGAATAAATAAAATATTGTTCACATCATATATGAAAATCTTTAAGCTTCAAGATATTGTAGGATATCTTTCTGCATGAATTTGTCGGCGTTTATTTTAAGAATCCAACAACTTTTTTTTCCTTAGGCTTGTGACGGTGAGCGCGGAAAATTGTAGGCTTTTAGATTTGTAAAGTGGAGCATCCAGATTCTGGTGGTCCCTCAATCCTAGCAGCCAACATCGCCTGGCATACGTTAACAAGTGGTAACCTCTCCTTTGACAACTACAATAACAATTCTTTTGATGTTCAACTGGAATACTCTCACCTTTCCGTCCATTCATTCTGTGTTGCTTAACAGGGTCACACGCGTGACATTGCTATGCTTTTACGTCTTGTTTTGTTAAGCCACGTTTTAGAAAGAGATATGGTTTACGCATCCATTTCATGAATTTTCGGTATATGGTATGAAAGAATCGATGCGATTGTTTTGACTCAGGGTGAAGGTGAGCAGTTCGCGGATCGTTACCTCATTTGGGCGTGCTTTTACTCTCAATATCTTTTCACGCGGTAATTCGGTAATGTTTCAATGTCAACGATAACTTTTGTTGAATTTGCTATTGTTTGAAAATCAAATATAAATATATATATATATATATATATATATATATATATATATATATATATATATATATATATATATATATATATATATATATATATATATATATATATATATATATATATATATATATATATATATATGTTTCTAGAAAAAGACGGGAAAGTAAGGTACTGGGTCATTTTGGCCCAAAAAATCCCCTATTTTTAATGATTTTTCTGCTCCGTGATGCAAATCATACATATTTTGTAGTTTTTCTAATGTGAAAAAATCTCAAAAATCGATCGGAGCCTTTTTGACCTTTGTCCGAATACGAGAAGTTGGGGTTAAATGGCCTTTTGTCATTCATATTAAACTTCATCATTTTCTCGTGAATATATCTCTATTATTCTTCACTCAACTTTCATAAACTATACCTTGTTGAACGTGGAAAATCCTTAGGATTATAACAAAAATAGATTCGTTACCGGTAAAATTCAGGAACATCAAATTATCTGACATATAGTGTCGATTTCACATTTTTATCATAAAATCGCACATATTAACTCCATTTAACAACGGAATTCTTATTTAATTTATTACTTTTAGTGTAAAATATGCTTAGGGATCACATGAGAAAAGTTTCATTCCTGGAAAAATAAGGTAAGTTGAGGTATGAGGACAAATAATGAAAAATATGAAATTAGTAAATATCAAAAAGTTTGATGTTTCTGAATTTTACGTCTAACGTTTTTATTTTTGTTTTATTCCTCAGAATTTTACACGTTCAACAAGTTACATTTTATGAAAATTGATTGAAGAATAATAGAGATATATGCATGAGAAAATGATAAAATTTAATATGAATGACAAAAAGCCCTATACCTCAACTTCTCGTATTCTGACTAAGGTCAAAAGGGTTTTGTTCGATTTATGAGATTTTTTCACATTAGAAAAACTACAAAATATGTATGATTTGCATCACGGAGCAGAAAAATCATTAAAAATATGGGATTTTGGGGCCAAAATGACCCAGTACCCCACTTTTCCGTATTTTCCTAGAAACAAAGATATCTCCATTCAAATTCTAAGATTATTTTCTTTCAAAAGAAGTATAAATTGTAATTTTCTGATTGCTACTTCAAAAGTTATAGCATTTAATATATTTTTCCTCCATATTTTCCCATAGTACCAATTTCAAAAAATTTCAAGCGAAGTGGGCGGGGATCTAAAATTGTCCAAATGATGTGAAATTTGGCATCTGAGCCTACTTTGACATTTGTCACAATACGAGAGGGGGGGCTCTTCGAGAATTCAAAAAAAAAATGTTTTGCAATGCCCTAATGCACATTAGAGATGGTCGGGTTTCAAATTTTTCGAACCCGGACCCGACCCGTACCCTAGAATGAAAATTTTATAAAACCCGAACCCGACCCGACCCCGAGAATTTTAAAATTTGAAAACACGAGCCCGACCCGAACCCGAAAATTTTTAATTTGGGAAACCCAACTTGCTAGTACGGAGAATCCTCCAAAGATCTCGAAGATTTTTAATTTTAGACACCCTAGCTCATCTTAGAGTAGTAGAATCACTCGAATTTGAAGTAGCACCATATGCGTTGAGTTATATATGCCTATGGCAAAACGAATCACTGGCGAGTAGAATCCGCATTTTTATTTGCTATTATTGAACGTCGAATTTGTAATGTTATGAGAAACTTACAAATCGTCGATATCTTAACCGGAAAGTAGGATAAATCGGTGGCTAACTCATGGGGAAGCAAAAAACTTAATGGTGACTGTTTCAAACTACCTTGCCCGTACCTAATCAAAATTTCTAATTTTGTATCAAAAACCATTCCTGCAAGGCAGTTTTATATGATTTATCACATGTATTAAATTAGCTATGGTAATTGGCCACAGCAGTACCACCAAATTTGTGATTTCAATATATGGGAATTGGTAAATAGTCCCCGGGTACAACGCCCTTTTTAGTCAATGGTTGAAAAGCATCTCGTGGATCGAAACTATGCCAAAAATATAAATCGTGCAGCATTGAAATTTAATTATTTTATTTTATATTTTCGTTTAAAATATACATTGGCAAATCTTATCCCTAGAATGGTTTTGTGGGGTACATTTGTACCCCAGAGCTATTTGCACTCATTGTTATTCCGCCACAGTTTATTTTAACTGCAAGCAATCTTTATCATCAATCAGGTTCCATGGTGGACAATTATTATTCAATATGTAGCCACCATACTACCATCTCTCTGTCAACATGACCAATCAGGAGCGGATCAATAGATTGGTGTTTATTATTTCTACTTCCCGTAGATTTCTAGTCGCTTTGCTTTAGATACAATTTGCTGTACACTTCAGCCGAGTTTTACGCGTTTACTCAGACCGCGGCCTACGTATCGGTTTTAAAGTACCTGTCGAAATTAATATTTTGAAACAGTAAGTTGAACCAATATTTTCCGATAAATTCCTATTAACTTGATTTATTATTAATTATCATGAAAAATAAATCGCAGAGATTTTAGATGTGAAACACGTATTGTTGAATGCTCTCTCATGAATATTCTTTAAAAAAATAAAATACGACGAATTCCAGCGATTTAAAGGTCTTCCATTCGTATCATGAAGTATAAAAAGAGACTGGGTTTTGTACATAGACGCAAACAGCGACAAGAAATGGTTGGGTAGTTTTGTTCAAAGCCCAAACCCGACCCGACCCCGACAATTTCTAATTTGAAAACCCGAACCCGACCCGAGCCCAAAAGTTCAAAACTTAAAAAACCCGGACCCGACCCGAGCCCGAGAATTTCAAATTTGAAAACCCGGAACCCGACCCGAACCCGAGAAGCTTAAATTTATAGAACCCGAACCCGACCCGAAACCCGTCGGGTTCGGGTTTCGGGTCTAAAAACCCGAACCCGACCATCTCTAATGCACATACATGAACAGCTATTGAAATTCGTCATTCCATCGTTTACTATCTTTGCGGTAATATAAGTTTAATACCGTAATGCGCAATTACGTGGTCTGTTACCGAAAAGACAATAGAATCATACCCAAAAGTAATAGAAACATATCCGTCGGATTTTGGGTGTGAAAAATGAATTGAAGGAAAAGATTGCCCTCGTAGAACATTGTATCGTACACGCACATCGTTTTGGTCTCGAAAAAAACGTCAACAAAAGACCGCAGCATCCATTAAGGTACAACTGAGAATGCATCAATAGGCGGCCTTGTTGGAAAACGAAAAAAGCAAGTTTTAGTAGGTAGGATCAAATTTTAATTCAATTTTTCATCACTAAAATAACCAAGTAGATTGTAAGTGTAATCATTGTTCATATTTATCGCATTATTTTAAACATTGTTGCTTCATTCGTGTAAATGCTTGAATATATTGTGCCCCTGAAGATGATGCAATACTTCATAGAAACGTCGGAAGAATCACAACTTAAGTTATTTCAATAACACAAAGATTGCATAACCGAAATAGTTCCAGCCTTAAATTATTATATTAAGCGGAGACTAATTATGTACCTCTGGAGATTCCATTTTGCACACTATGCCAAGGCTCAATGCTTGGAGTTCACTACCTTAACAGTCATTTAAATCTTCGATCGACTAATATTTGTTTTTGGCCAGATTTAGGTGTTGCGATAATTTCGTATTCTCCGTTTATTAATTGGAAATCCACAGACTGTTCTGGTTATACTGGCCAAGCAAACATTACTCATTTATTTCTATTTTCCGGACGACTTTCTGATCGGCACTATGGTTCATGTCATCAAACAACCACGAATACAGTCTCCCCTACACTCGTATGTACGATAAACAGCATTTTGCGGACGGGGGTCAATCGGCTTTTCTGATGTTTAACATGCGCACGCGTTCAAAGGTAAACCCAGCGCCATTTAATTATTCACACGTATCAAGTCTGGGGGCATCCGCGATGACGAATGATGCTCGGCTTATCTGGCCGCAGTGATCTCTCTATGTCTGCAGCACTGATTAGTGAGTGTAGAGTTGGGGGTTTGGTCAATGCAAATTTTTCCGTGAGAAAAGGGCTAACCTGTCGGAACTGGAGAAGCCTTTAATTTACCATTATTTGTTGACCCAGCCGCGACTATGATAGCCTGAGAGCAGGCAGGCAGTATCATGCGACCAATAGTTACACTTTGTCTTAAACAATCTCATGCTAACACGTCTCGCTTAATCTAATAACTTCGTTTGAATAATTTACGCGTCAATAGCGTCCATCATTTTAAACTGTTGTTTGCCGTAATTTGCATGCCTCATGAATGAACGGCTGCGTCAGAAGACTATGGCGCGAACGTAGAATTGCTCCAACATTTCTCGCCGTGTTTGTCGTCGGTACTGTACCTCTCCATGTGTGTATATCGATCGATCCGTGCGGATCCCGACCGTTAGCGTTCAGTCCGTTGCTGGTTGACCGTTGCGATAGACGCAAAATTTGAAAACACGTGTGCGTGATCCGCGGTCGGTCGTGACTTTTCTTTAATAGAAATAATTGTAAAGTTTCGTGAGTGTATTTCACTACCAAAAAGGTGAAAATGAAAAGTACAACCTTGCTCTCTTTGGTGACGTTTGTCACCGTTCAGTGGTTTCCCGTGACCAGCGGCTTTGGATTTGGTGTGCAGTTCAACAGTTAGTAGAGAGCGCTACATTAGTTTCACTTCATTTACCTCCTTCGGGCGGGTGTTAATTTTTTTTTTCGATTTTTGTTTATGTTTTTTTTTTGATGCAGTGAGTGAGTATTGGCAAATGCCGGCCCTGTTTCAGTACGAAAGCATCGAAGGCTGCCTCAGATCAAATCCGGCTGGGGTTTTCTGTGTTGTGAAAAGTGTGGTGAAACCCGACGACCGATCATTGATTTGGAGAACTATTGAAGTAATGATTGGTGCTTTGGTGCTGAAATCTGGAAGACCTTGATGTATTTTTTTATTTTTAGAAATATTCTCAATATCCGTATCAATATCAACACAGTGTTCTAACCCGTGGAATCTGCCTGGAGCAGTGTGAAGAATTAGTGAAAACATTGACCGATCGGCAAAGGGTTCAGTTTTTGCAGGCAAAGTTCGATGTGGAGTATAGGGTAAGGAATATTTATATGAAGAAGGTGAAACAGGCACTTCAATAATAATAATCGATGATTAAATCAAGTCTAGGAAGAAATATACTATAGGTATCTTTCATATAAGCTACACAGAAAAAAATATTTTGTAATTTTAAATTTATGTTCATGCACATATTTGGAGCATGAATATAAATGTAAAATTAAATTCCAGCACAAATAGAAGAAAGAGGGTAACAGTGGAACTATGAAAACAATACGTTTTCATAGTTCCACTGTTACCCTCTTTCCCCTACACACAACTTGTCATGCTTTTTTCAGCGATATTTATCGTACGTGTTAGCGTTGATTGGAAATTATAGTTTCGTTAAACGGCAAACCAATGCTCTTGAATGTATTTTTAATCCCATATTGCTGTAAAATAAATAACATGTAATATTTCAGGAACAAAAGTGTAAAATCACATGCTTTCTGATGCTCTCATTGAGTGCATCGAATTCTACTTAATTTTCAATCAAATTTTTGATTAAAACTATGTATAGTTACATTCGTATTGATTTACATGTCGTTTGATTTTCATTATTTTTTGTGTGTAGAGTGAATCGAAAGCTTTATGATTTTACGGAAGAAGCTAGTGTTCCATCTGTCATGAACTCTCAGTACAAGTTAGATTATGGTCATGCTCAAATCATAATAGTTATGAAATTTGGTTTTCTCGGCGAAGTTTTTACGAACGTTACAAGCTATATATTCCTTGTTTTGACGTGAGTCTTTGTTTTTGTTAAGGATTTTTAAGAACGTGTCCACTGGAAAACAGACAGGGAAAGTATGGCCGGAACGGTGAGAATGAAGAAAACGATGAAAATTAACACTGAGAAAAGATATGTCCTTAAGCAGGAATCGGACCAGCGATCTCCCAGTCTCTAGTTGGGTGCGTTAACCACTCCGCCATCGAGGAACTGTGATGATGTCATCACATATTCCCAACAGTATCGTGTTCACTGCCACAGCCTCCAATACCTCATAATTGACCTGTCGACACCAAATGTCTCCTATAAGTATATCGTCAACCTCTCCCTCTCATTGATCAGGTCAAATCTCTATCGTTATCTTTTTTTAGGTCCAGTGGACTGCGCTCAAGGCTTGAGATATTTATTATCACTGTTTGCCCCCTTAGCTAACTCAGTCGCCGCCAGACTTTGGCAGTGAGAAGAGCTATGGTGGGGCATGTTGATGTCCGCCCTCAAAGCCAATCGGCAGATGCTATCGACAAATCCAATGGTTGATAGAATTTATATATTCCTCGATATATTGGGGATCACTTGCGGGCGTATATGGTCCGTGATTCCACGAATCTCTTCCTTCATGGATGTGTCGAAGAATACAGTAGAATCAGAAGTATCTAAGAAATGAACACGGTTGAGAGTAAACGAAGAAGGATTAATGCTCTGTGCCATGTAGTCGAAGTACAAGGACATATATCGCGTTTGTGAATTAAGCTCGACGAGCCTCTCGAAGTTTTTAATCACCAACGGATTCAGAATGTCGCATTGGATGAGCAATCGATATGAGAGTTCCCAAAATCGATTTTTTAGCGGGAGATCGCCCGCCAGCACTTCGAGGCTCATCGTATGGATCGAGTGAATGCAACCCAAGGCAATGCGCAAGCAACGATACTGGATTCTTTCCAGTTTGATGAAGTTATGTTCGCAGCGGAGCAGAAACAGAAACACCCGTACTCCATCACCGACAATATCGTTATTTGGTATAACCTGATCAGGTCTCCTTGGTGGGCACGTCACCACGTTCAAGTTATTGTCCGGGAAAAAAATGATCCTTTGTTGGCATTTCTGTTTCAGATACCTAATGTGACATCCCCAGGTACCTTTAGAGTCGAACCAGACCCCGAAATATTTAAATGTGAAAACCTGATTGATTGTTACACCCATTAATAGTAGCTGGAGTTGCGCCGGCTCACGCTTCCTAGAGAAAACAACCAACTCTGTTTTCTCCGTGGAGAACTCGATACCCAGCTGAAGAGCCCAAGCAGACAAATTGTCCACGGTATCTTGTAATGGTCCTTTCAAATCGGCAGCTTTGGGCCCTGTCGTCTGCAAGTTATTTTAGCGTGCATGAATTGGCAAGACAATCGTCAATGTCATTCACGTAAAAATTGTAGAGCAGGGGACTTAGACATGAGCCATGGGGAAGACCTATGTAGCTAAATCGCGATGTTGTTAAATCGCCATGCGAAAAGTGCATGTGCTTTTCAGACAACAGGTTTAGCAAAAAGTTATTTAAAATCGGTGAAAGTTCATGCTGGTGCAGCTTCTTTGGCAGAATGTTGATAGAAACTGAGTCAAAAGCCCCCTTAATATCCAAGAAGACTGATGCCATCTACTCTTTGTTAGCGTTCGTCCCTTTGCCTTTGCAGAAGCCGAATTGTGATCTGACAGTAAGCCATTTGCTTCGACCCAATTGTCGAGGCGGAACAATGTCATTTTCTCGAACAACTGCCGGATACAGGATAGCATTGCAATCGGTCGATACAAGTTGTGGTCGGAGGCTGGTTTACCTGTTTTTTGGATGGCGATGATCTTCACTTGCGTCCAGTCATGAGGAACAATGTTGCCCTCAAGAAACTTGTTAAATAAGTTCAACAAGCGCCTTTTTACAGTGTCTGGCAGATTCTTCAGTAAGTCGAATTTAATTCTGTCTGGCCCTGGGGCGTTATTGTTGCATGACAAGAGAAGAAGTGAGAACCCTACCATCGAAAACTGGTTTCGTTCGCGGTATTTTCTGTATCGGGACAGAATCGGGACAGATCTTCTTGACGAAAGCGAATATCCAGCGGTTTGAATATTCCACGTTCTCGTTGGTACTGTTTCGGTTACGCATACGTCGAGCCGTACCCCAAAGAGTGCTCATCGCTGTTTCTATCCTTACCCGGTGGACGAAACGGCGCCAATAACTGCGTTTTTTGGCTTTCATTAGACTCTACATTTGCCTTTCTAACGATGCGTACTGTTGATAGCTAGCGGGTAACCCGTCTTCCCGGAAGATCTTATATGCAGGGGACTGCTCCGGGTACAGCTCTGAGCACTCTTTATCCCACCACAGGGTGGGAGACCGTCCATGGGTATTCGCGCTAGGTACTGGTTTAGTCTGAGCTTGATTCGCACTGTCGAGAATCAAGCCAGCCAAAAACTTGTACTCTTCCTCCGGAGGAAGCTCTTGAGTGGATTCGATTTTAACGGATATCGCGGTCGCGTAACTCTTCCAATCAATGTTTCGTGTGAGGTCGTAAGGACATTGATTGTTTCTGATGGTCTTGAATCGTTAGCAATTGAAATTACGATAGGCAAATGATCGCTACCGTGGGGATCAGGTATCGCCTTCCACGTGCAGTCTAACTGTAGCGATGTCAAGCATAGCGATAAAATAGCGATGCGCATGCTGGTGGTGTAGGAATCCGCGTCATTTCTTCCGTGTTTAAGATGGTCATGTTGAAATTGTCGCAAAGATCTTGGATTAATGTTGATTTATTATCATCATGGAATTAGCCCCATACCGTACCGTACGAGTTAAAGTCTCCTAGAACTAGCCGCGGTGCCGGTAAGGATTCCGTGATATTACAAAGCAAGGCTCTAGGAGGAATGTAGATGGAAGTAATGCATTGATTATAACTTGACAAGCGACAATTTCAATGCCTGGTGTCGAAGGGAGGTTAATTCGGTTGAAAGAATAGCATTTTTTGATCCCCAAAAGTACTCCTCCATAGGGGTTTTCTCGATCCAGACGGATTATATTAAAGTCGTGGAAGTTGAGGTTTATATCGGAAGTTAACCAAGTTGCACATAATGTGAAAACGTCACATTTTAAACTGTTCAGTAAAAATTTGAAGGAATCGATTTTCGGGAGGACACTTCTGTAATTCCACTGTAGGATAGTGATCGAATCAGTGACCTCGTTTGATGACTTAGCCATCGATGGATACGATCGCTGCAAGGAGGGTCCATTTAGCAGTCAACTGTTTCAAAAATGTAGGGAGAAATTGTATCTGAATGCTTTTAAGGTTGAACAGAGAAAGGGTAAAAATCGAAAACGAAGAAAGCAGTTTTTTCCACACCGTATGTCAGATCTTCATAAAAATGAATCAGCAGTACTGTAACAACATTTTACATACGCTGATTGATTTTTATGAAGAATTAACATACAGTGTGGAAAAAACTGCTTTTTTCGTTTGCGATTTTTGCTCATTCTCTGTTCAACCTTAAGGGAATCAGTAACATTGAAAGCTGTGAAAATTAGGTCCACTATGTCAGAAAATTTCACTGATCCGTTACTGGACTGAGTGTTAGTTTGAAAAAAGGGGGCCCTTGGGTGTCCCTAGAAGTGGTGGATACTCTTTGCTAAAATTGAAATTTCCAAGTCCTGCAGCAACTTGCTTTGGCTTTAGAGCATCACTTCCGTTGGATTTATTTTTTGCAGTTGGCGCACTTTGAGGGGACGACACCTTGGCACCCTTACAAGGCAGTCCAGGGGAGGCTAGATTTCTCCTCTTCCTGGTTTCTCCCGGGTCAACAAAAGATTTTCCCTCTTGTGGGTCGTCAGATTCTTGCTCAACGCCAGTCAAAAGAGCAAAGGAAATTTCGGAAGAGTCAGATGGAGAAGCATTATTTAGAGTTTCTGCATAAGAGCGCTTGGAGCGTTCCTTAAGGGAGCGCTTGGAGCGTTCCTTAAGGGAGCGCTTGGAGCGTTCCTTAAGGGAGCGCTTAAATTTATCCCCGCGCTGCTTGTACGCGGGGCATGATTTAAGATCATGCGGAGCGCCCCCGCAGTAAATACACTTTTCAGTTTCTCCACCGCAAGCGTCATCCTCATGTTCTCCCTCGCATTTGCCGCACCGTTTCTTGTTGCCACAATAGGTGGCTGTGTGGCCCAGCTGCTTGCAATTGCTGCAGTTCATTACCCGCGGTACAAACAGACGAACAGGTGGACGAACCTTATCCAGGAGGACATAGTTGGGGAGGGAAGACCCGGAGAAAGTCACCCGAAGCGAGTCTGACAAAGAATAACTGTCTTAGTTTTTGCTGAATATAATTGCTTGCATTCCAGAATCTTCACCTGTTGAAGTGAAGGGTCCTTAAAGCAGCCAACCCCGTACTTCAACAGGTCTTCGCACTTCAGACCCGGTTCGGTAACGACCCCATCGATCTCCACTACCCTACAAGGCACATACACCCTGAATTGCTTCGTAAAACGCTCGCAGCGAGCAATCCGATTTGCCTGGTCCAGGTCATTCACTAAAATGCGAATCTTTTTGGCTCGAACATGTGTTATCTGAGCTTCGGCCGGGTAGTTAGCAGTCAGCTTCCGTGAGATCTCTAAAATATGAAGCGATTTCGTGATGGGTCGGAAATAGACCACCCAGGGTCCATTTGAACAGGCTGGATATATTCTAATGCGTGGAGGATTGGTGGAATCAGGGGAAGGAGTAATTTTGGGTTTATACGGTATTTCCATGGGAATATCATTCCCATCAAATGTTCCTTCACCCTCGGCCATTTAGGCACAAGGATAGCACGTGTTGTAAACGAGAGATGAAACTTATATTCAGGGGAAAGGCATCTAAAAAGTAGCAACCGATTGGGGAAAAGGAATTGAAATAAAATACTTATCTTATACAGCGGCGTGTCCGGCTATTCTGGTATTCACTTCACCAGCCTGGGCACCGGCGAACAAAGACTGCCTCAAACCAAGGCTGACCTTCACTGACACGCGAAGTGCTAAAAAAAAAAAGATTCACACTGGAAATCGACCTTCATGGATTTGAACCAAATTTGGAGCAATTGTTCATCTAGGATCAATATATAAAAACCCAAATTTTTGTGTCAATTGAACCACCCCTCGGGTCATGGGAGCACCCCCCGTTTTGACAAATTGCCAAAACCCTTGATTTTCTTTTGATCATATCTCCGGTTCTATTTACTCTAGAATCAAACCGCTGAATGGCTTTTGAAGAAAATTATTCGAGGAGTCTATAAAAAATATTATATTTTGGCGGCAGTGCTGTCAACTATGCGATTTTTTCAGTTAAATATTGAAAATCAATTTTTCTCTCAATACATATTTTTTAATTTTGAAAATTCTGATGCCATCGTATTCCTCAGACATTTTTACATTAGAAACACTAACAATCTCAATATAATTTGAGCGCATCCTGAGATACACCGGTTTGAAGGGAAAAACTCGAATTTTCTCATATAAAAATTCATTTTTATTGGCCGAAATTGAGAAAATTTTCAAACGGTCATAAATATCGACCCTGATCTGCTGGAGGCAAACCAAAAACGTAGTTTTGCATCATTTCTCGTCTACTTCACGTCGAGTCATGTTTGAACTCAGAATCTGTGTTGCCACAATTAAATCTGTACCGGATTCTGTACCCAAACAATAACAAAGTTGTTTTAAAAAAATCATTTTTCTTATACTGATTTTTTATTCGAGGAAACCAGACCAGAACTCGGAATCGGTTGTTTTATTTAAACTGGAATTTTGCAAGAAACCAGTCAGAATTTTGGATCAGATTGACTGGGTAATGTCAATATCAGCTCGCCGCCACTTTGTTTGTAACCTAATACCGCTGATAGAATGGCGGCGAGAAGCTGAGCATTACCATACATGACGATGCGAGAAACCTGCTTGCAGCAAATCAAATGGAGCATGCCAAAGTATACGTAGACACTCCGAGTAGATCCGCTCGGTTTTCACTCTGAAAGGGCGAAAAGGGATGATTTTGCTGGAAGCAGGTTTCTCGCACATCGCTTTCTAATGTCAGCTTCAGTTTATTTATTTATTTATTTATCAGTTCAAGCTCAGTCAGCTCCACTTCATCTTCTCGCCATCACTCTGTCAGCGGCCTAACTCTACGTTTACCTGCTGTTTACTGGGATACATCACAGTGTTAAATCACATAACCTTGCTGTCATATAAAAAATCTGTACCAATCTGTACTTTTTCACAAAAATCTGTAATCTGTACCGTACAGAATCTGTACCAGAAACACTTCAAAAATCTGTACCATTCTAGATAAATCTGTACTTGTGGCATCACTGCTCAGAATACTGAAGTTGATTTTTTAGTGTCGTGCGCTTGTGATTTTTATATGGGAAATTGCGATTTTTTTCCTTCAAAACGGTGTATCTCGGGATGTGCTCAAATTATATTGAGATTATAAGTGTTTTTTATATGTAAAAATGTCCGAGGAACACGATGGCATTAGAATTTTCAGAATTAAAATATATGTATTAAGAGAAAAAATTATTTTTAATATTTAACTGAAAAAATCTCATAGTTGGCAGCACTGCCGCCAAAAATTAATATTTTTTCTGGACTCGTTGAATAATTTTCTTCAAAAGCCATCTTGTGGTTTGATTCTAGAGTAAATTTTTGCAATTTTTCAAAACGGGGGGTGCTCCCATGACCCGAGGGGTGGTTGAATTGACACAAAAATGTGAGTTTTTATATATTGGCCCTAGATGAATAATTCCTTCAAATTTGGTTCAAATCCGCGAAGGTCGATTACACGTGCCTGGATCACTTCGCGTGGAATGACCCATATACAAGAGAGGTGGCAAAAGATTTTTTTATGAACAATTTTAAAACATGGAATTCAGTTTGATATATAAGAGGGGGAGTAATAGTTTTTTACGAAATATTTTACAGATATCTTAAAACTAACAATATAGTTTGGTACACAAAAGGGGGAACAAATATTTATGAGAAATTTCACAGATATCTTAAAACTAGGAATACAATTCTATTTACAAGATGGAGGACAATAGTTTCAATAAAGAGGAAAAATTACAGCTATCTTAAAACTAGGAATACAGAATACAAATTTAATTTTTTTAACGAAGACTTATACTTGGTCAAGATATTCAGAGGGGGGTTTATTTCCAAAATCGGTGCAGAAGCAGTTGTATCAAGAACAGGGGAGAGAAGGCGTAGATGGTGACCGGAAAGAAGAGCAAAACTTGCAACTTTCGGGCAAACGGGAGATCAGCGAAACAAATTAGCGCCTCAGTCTAGTAGGTCGTCGAATACCGGATTGGCAGATGGTATTCTTCGGACCCGAGGAGAATCCTTCAAAAGTCATCGGACCTTGAGTCGCTCTCATTTCAGTTTCCTTCTACGCAGGCGTAGTGGTAAGGGCGACGGCGGTTACATAGTAGCACTCTGGAGCTGATCGGTTCCACAAGGCAGGAGGAAATTTCAAAAAACGAGAAATAAAAGAGAGGGGCTAAATTGGGATATTTATCGTTTTCATGAAAGTATAAATAAGGGACTGTTGAGGCAGGATCGTGGTTTCTGGCGAAATTCGTTTTATCGGGTTCACAGACAAGCAACAGACGGAAGCGCCACCGAGCCGAACCGACAATCATGAGCGGAGAATAAAGCAACAGAAGGCTGTACGCACTAGTAACACTTCGGGATACTTTATTATACGATAAAAAGATTTCTAATTCCGATCTTGTCTACTCAACGGTTTGACTGGAAAAGAGGCAATTTATTTCACTGCTATCGCCTATTTAACCAACGTTACTTTTAATTAAAATATTTTCTTACATACTAATTTTATGGCAAGTGGACTGCCAGCACTGACAGCATTCGGTCTAATCTCCATTGCCAACAGTGTTGAGAACTGTCAGGGACATATATGAAAGATCGCGATTTGCCAGCATATCTCGAACTGAGACATTGGATGGTCTACCTTGGGCCCGAAGGGAAGGGAATCCTTTAACTGAGACCTGGCGTCCAAATACCCGGCGGATACTCAGACAACGTGCTCGATGTCGTGATAGCCCTTGTCACAAGCGCACAGACTACTTTCCGCAAGCCCAATACGCCACAAATGCGTATCCAAGGTGTAGTGGTTGGACATAAGTCGGAACAATAGACGAATATAATCCCGACCCACATCCATTCCCCTGAACCAAGGCTTCGTTGATACCTTTGGGATAATGGAATGTAGCCATCGTCCAAGTTCACCATTGCTCCACAAGGTTTGCCAACTGTTGAGTGTCCTCTGACGACAAATACTAAAAAAATCATTGAAGCAGATTGGTCTTTCGTATATGTCACCATTTAATGCGCCCACTAGAGTGACAGGAAAAAAATGACCCCTATCGGCCCACCCCTGATTCGATTCCTAGTCCCACCAGGAGTACTTGTGCCAAATTTGAAGCGAATCGGACAAATCTAGCTACCGGACCAACGTGCCTGAAGTTTGTATGGGATTTTTCGATAATTTACATGGAGAAAACCCACTAAATCGCCTTTTTGCCGCTAGGTGGCACTGTATGCATCGTATTATCAATGTAAGTGAAAATAAAAAAGATAATTTAATTGTCTACAACTTTGTCGAAAACTGCTAGTCAATCCGGCTTTGTTAAAAGAGGTTATAAAACATTCAACGAAGTGATGTTTGAGTCAGTTTTCCATGGGGCCTAGCAGTGCATGGTTATGTATCAGTACTCGATTCCCACGAACTATACATTTTTGTGAAATAACAGTTAGATTTAGCTCAATAGTATGTTCGGAAGAGTTGTAGTAAATAATACGAGTCATGTTTTGGTTAGAAAATTTTAGTTCCGTTTTGTACCGCATAGAGGGCGCCAACACTAACTTTTCAACGGAAAGAGATAGATATTAAGTTTTACAAAGTTGTAGAGCAGGTATTTTTTAATAATTCTTCCGAACATTTCGATATTCGGATCTAAAATTTTCTAACCAAATCATGACTCGTATTATTTACTACAACTCTTCTGAACATACTATTGAGCTAAATCTAACGGTTATTTCACAAAAATGTATAGTTCGTGGAAATCGAGTACTGATACACAACCATGCACTGCTAGGCCCCATGGAAAACTGACTCAGACATCACTTCGTTAAAAGTTTAATAACTTCTTTTAACAAAGCCGGATTGACTAGTAGTCTTCGACAAAGTTGTAGACAATTAAATTATCTTTCTTATTTTCACTTACAGTGATAAAACGATGGATACAGTGCCATCTAGTAGCAAAAATACGAGTTAGTGGGTTTTCTCCATGTAAATTGTCGAAAAATCCCATGCAAACTTCAGGCACGTTGGTCCGGTAGCTAGATTTGTCCGATTCGCTTCAAATTTGGCACAAGTACTCCTGGTGGGACTAGGAATCGAATCAGGGGTGGGCCGATCGAGTTTTCAAAAATTCATTATTTTTCTGGGAAATCTAGCACTCACCTTTGCTAATGAGTCGGCCTTTTCATTGCCCGGGATAGAGAAATGAGAGAGGACCCAAACAAAGGTAATCTGAAAAGATTTTTCAGATAGCGTACACAAGGACTTCCGTATCTTCCCCAGAAAATATGGGAATTGCTTTTTGGGCTTCATCGCACGAAGAGCCTCGGTAGAGCTGAGGCTGTCCGAAATGATGAAGTAGTGATCTGTGGGCAGAGTGTCGATAATTCCAGGAGTGTACTGAATTGCAGCTAGCTCTGCGACGTAAATTGAAGCGGGATCATTGAGCTTGAATGCAGCGGTGATAGTATTGTTGAAGATACCGAAGCCAGCGGACCCATCGAGATTTGATCCGTCAGTGTAGAACATTTTGTCACAGTCGACTTCTCGGAATTTATTATAAGATATATTGGGGATCACTTGCGGGCGTATATGGTCCGGGATTCCACGAATCTCTTCCTTCATGGATGTGTCGAACAATACAGTAGAATCAGAAGTATCTGGGAAACGAACACAGTCGGGAGTATACGAAGAAGGATTAATGCTCTGTGCCATTTAGTCGAAGTACAAGGACATAAATCGGGTTTGAGAATTAAGCTGGACGAGCCTCTCGAAGCTTTCAATTACCAAGGGGTTCAGAATGTCGCATCGGATGAGGAATCGATATGAGAGTTCCCAAAATCGACTTTTTAGCGGGAGTACACCCGACAGCACTTCGAGACCCATCGGAGTCACTTGTTAATATTTTTGCATGGAAAATTTACAGAATGTTATTGAAATGATACATTATAATGCATAAAAGTTTTGGTCAATTCGCTTCACCCAATGTTCTAAAAAAAATCACAAAAAAGTGTTTTTTTTTTCACGCTGAAACCCTTCCCCCCGCCACCCTTAAGGGCTTCTATTTTCAGTCATCTATTGCGACATGAGAGCAGGATCCCAGTGGATCGATTCTTAGCTGAGATACTTCAACCCGTCGGATGCCACACGGCCTCTAGGCTTGTTTTGTCTGGAGAAAGATAATAGACTGTTATGAACCTTCTAGTGGACCGTGGGTATTTAAAATTTTGACAGTATTCTTATTGGCATTTTTGAAAAACACGCGATAATATACTATATATAATGCTACTAGACTATTATTTGAAAACTAAACCAATTGGAAATATGGGATCGTCAGTATATGATTCATCCCTGGAAATTTCATTGACTGAACTGGAACGGGGGTCACAAATAAAAGCGAATACGTTTTTACCCTCATATTAGGAACAAGCCTCTCTTCTACCGGCAATTGGCGGTGTGATCTCGATTGAGGCAAAAAACTAGTTTTCAAATATTCTGAACAGAGAGGAAAAACCCCTCGCAGAGGTCAATACGTACCGCGTTCTAGCATGGAATATCTGCTCCGATATAGACAGGTTGTGCGTATGTCGGTTATTTATTGAATGAAAATATGGTAATCCCATCGGTTCTTGCAGATATTTTTAGCCAAATTTCGAATAATATGCTAATGTCGGCTGGTCAGCTGCTACTACGGCGTGGCGTGTCTGATCGTGGTCTAATGGGGGGTAATATATTTTCATCCCTTATTGCGTTCTGCGAAAACTCGTTTGTTGAAACCATGTTTTTGTGTTTTAAGTTAATTCATTGATGCTTAAAATAGAAGGAAGTGAAATAGAATAGATACGATTGACAATTAGTTGTATGTGGTTGTATTGAAGCATAGGACAGCTGCAGAGGCATGTGACAAAAGTGATCCTCGTTCGTGTAGGGCGAGTTTATGCTAGGTTGCGGAACACATTTCAAGAGAAGATTTTCTAGAATTGAAATCGTTGTAATACCTAATAATTCTAAATTTTAATAGATCTAAAATAAGTTCAATGACTTATATTGGAAGAATATGTTGTTTCTCGTATTATCTTTTATGTATTACCATTTTATTATTATTTATTATTATGTATTTAATTTGAAAGAGTTTTACTTCTATTTCTAGTACATAATCAATGATTGGATGCTGCCAAATATCCACAATTATAGACATCAATACGGTAGGCTAGTGAATATTTGTCAAAACTACCGAATGCGGACTAAGTACAATATAAGCGTATACTCAGAACTAGAACATTGTACTACGAATTCGACTAGAAGAACCGGTTTGTTTGTCTTACATCACTGATGAACAATGCACAAATCTAAGATTGATATAAATTTCAGATTATTTGGATATCGTATTCTACGCAACCATTCTATCACTTTTGCTGCTCACCATCGCATCTACCGTGTACGATTCCTTGTCGGCGAAAGATCACAATCACTATCGGATGCCTTTGAAGGGTACAAGTATGTGACCATCACCTAGTATGAAGCTGAAGTGCCTGCCTAATTGTACGCAATTCTTTCAGAGGCTAACCTACTCACCGCCTTTTCCCTGAGACGAAATATCAATCGACTCACGATAAAACTGAAGACTGATCCAATCCAGCAGGACCTACGCTTCCTGGATGCTGTTCGTGTACACATAATGAGCAGCATCACTTTCAGTCACGTGGTTATAGGACTGGGGATGACTACCAGCCAGAACCCGGAGGTGATGGAGAAGGTATTAGAAACTCATGAAATTAGGATCATGATCGACGGAGTCCTTATTGTTTTCGTATTTCAGCTCCTCTCGAGACCCGGAGTACAAATGTTCCTATCGCTCGTCCCCTTCGAAGTGGATGTGTTCTTCGCCATCAGCGGCCTCTTACTAGCAGTTCATTTTATCAAATATACCGAAGGCAAGCGGTTCGGTTTCAAACCATTCTGGATGGGAGTGGTGAATCGCTATCTCCGATCCTTGCCGGTGTATGCTTTAGTAATGCTATTCAGCATCTCGATCTTCGATCGACTACAGATCAGTCCTTCGGCATACAAAATCATGCCTATGGTTAGGACGATATGCCGGGACAAGTGGTGGACTAATTTGCTATTTATCAACAATTATTATCGGCCCGGTGAACAGGTTTGTACAATGACATTTGTAGTAGGATCTTTCTTTGTCAACAAAATCTCTATTAGGTTCATTACTGAAACGGTTAACCTCACTTTTCTTGTCAGTTCGCTTGTACTGTTTACATGGGCCTAGAAAAATTTGTGGACGACTAAATTCGCTTGAAGCAAATCGTAAAGAATTTTCAATTGAATACTTTACGCTGACGTCACAAATTAACTGAGTGATCATTTTTGACAGCTCGCTTGTACTAAAGAATTTTTCAAAGTCCATGTAGACTTTGAAAAATTCTTTACGATTTGCTTCGAGCGAATCTAGTCGTCCACAAATTTTTCTAGGTCCGTGTAAACAGTACAAGCGAACTGTCAAGAAAAGTGAGGTTAACTGTGCCAGTAAATAACCTAATTGTCGAATATAGTGTAAGCTGTCTATTTATGATTTTCCTTTATTTACCAGTGTCTAATTCATACATGGTATTTGGCGGCTGACTTCCAACTGTTCGTCACTGGACTGACGATTCTGATGGTGCTCTGGAAGTAATCCCTTTCATAGCAGATTCAAGAACTGAATGTACTAATTGCCTTCTAGCAAATTACAGATGCAATAGTTTACTGCGACCAATCACTTATTTTCTTCTTATTGTGGGAATGGTTCTTCCGATGGTGAACGTGTACTACAACTCAGTAGATGCCATGATGCTGTTAAATCTAAAGTAACTTTCAGCTAAAATAGCTTTGCATTTTTAAAACTACATGTCTGTTTCGTTACAAGGGGAAGCGCCTTCCAAATGTGGTACGATGAATGGTTCACGCGAACCTATCAGGCAACGGAAACGCACTGCCTGTGTTACTTTGCTGGAATGCTAGTGGGGATCATCTATCACAAAATGCAGAATGATGACCTGCTGTTAGCGAAATCAAAGGTAACTAGATATCGATCAGTACCAAAAACCTCTTTCAACTGTTTTTTTTTCTCGTCCGAATCAGCTGTATAAAACGCTTCAGTATCTCACATTTCCCGTGCTGGTCCTATTCTGCCTACCGGCTCCACTTTTCCAACAGTTCAGCTTTAGTAAACCTTCCGTGTGGATGGCGCTGTACGCCGGAATTCATCGACTGGTGACAACTTGCTTCGTGAACGTTGGATTCTTGCTGTTGATGTTTGCCGAACGGGATAGCTTTTTCGGGAAACTTCGGATGTCCAGTCTGTTGGAGAATGCTTTCTACCGGGTGCTTGGTAGGCTTAGCTTCGGTTTCTACTTGATCCATATGAATGTACTCAAAACAATTTACGGTAACCACCATGAAGCTTTGAGGATATCGCTCGGATTGCTGGTAAGCTGATTTGTGAGAGACAACAAATGATTTTATTGATGTGACTTTCTATTCGTTCTAGATCAGCGTATTTTGTTCGGCTATGTTAATCACCTACACTCTATCGCTACTGGCATATATTTCGGTAGAAAAACCATTCGATATTATCTTCAAACAACTGCTGGGCAGTGGAACGAGAGACACAGAGGGAAAAGGTGGGATATTCTTACAAATTATATTCCGCAATCACACTGGAATTCTAAAACAGGGTAACATTCCTAAACGGCCATTTGAGATACGAGAAATTCTAAGAAAGTTGCAGACATGCAAGTTTATGCTCCACAAGCATTCTCTGGAGTATTGCCGGCATAACAATTTTTGTTCGAGTGGGTAATACGGTAACTTTGAGTGGGGGTCTATGTATTACTAGCTATCATACAGGGAGAGAAATGCGGAGGAAAATGCAGACAAAATGACAACCTTCAATTCCTTTGTTAAAATCTGGCATACATTTAACATCATCGATATATCGCGTAATCTAGCTAAGCAATACTCGGCCGTGACCGATATCGCCTGGTCCGATCACATAAACGTATGTTATCTATGAGCGACCTTGAACAGGTAAATATGATTGGTCGCTGCAAGGTTTTTGCGAAAAGTATCTTGTCTACGTACCCGCCCGAGAAGTAGAGATTGATGATGGTCTCCGATAGGTTGTTTGTTGCGAAGATCTGCTGAAGTATGAGGTTGGTTCCTTCAAGCACTCTGCTTGGGTCAGTGAAAATTCTGGATTACAAACAATTACGTTCAGCAAAAAGCGAGCAGTATAACAAAACAACTTATTTTCAATCAGCCTCATTTCGGGCCTTTTGAAGGACTTACTCTTTCAAACTTTGTTTATTCAAAGTGAGCTCGTCTGCCAGTTCGACTTTTTGTGTTGCCAGGCGTGAACTGCCGTCATTGCAGACAATTGTTTCAAACAGCTATCCATTGTAGAATCAAAGCACAGTGTGAAAAATGCGGAAAGAATCATATGGAGAAACTCCGAATGATCTCTCGACATATCGCGCGTACAAATTATGCAGAGAAAAATAGAATTTTTTTAAAGAATGTTCCGAGAAAAAATGCATAAGAGAGCTACGCCACCGGCCGCGACTAATTTCTATGCTCCCTTGTTCACTAAAGAGCGAGAGTCTGACAATCCCATTAAGGGGACATTTTCTAATGTACTTATGAATATTCGAAAGAGGAAAATAATTTGTTCTCCTAAGGTCCTTGATGGGCCCTCCATACTCGAGGAAGTGCTGTAACAAAACCAAAGTAAGTGGATCCTGGTCTCGGAAATTTTAGAAACTACCAGCAATTTCCACATGGGCCATAAAAACCCCAAGTGTACATCCTAGTACTGGACAAATGAAATATATATATATATATATATATATATATATATATATATATATATATATATATATATATATATATATATATATATATATATATATATATATATATATATATATATATATATATATATATATATATATATATATATATATATATATATATATATATATATATATATATATATACATATATATATATATATATATATATATATATATATATATATATATATATATATATATATATATATATATATATATATATATATATATATATATGTATATCATAAACTGGATATCAAAAGTTTACAACAGTAGGAAAACTTTTAAAGCAGATTTCTACTAAATGGCTCTCCTTGAACGATCATATCCTTCAATGGCTAATTCATTGAGCGAAATTTACGATTTTGATCACTGTTTGTAGAAGCATCATCGCTTCCTTGAGATATTTAATAAACATTTGCAATGCGATTCGTTTGCATTGTGTAAAACCTGGTCAACTTTAGACGTAGATTGTAATTTACACACTTTTAACATTATTTTTCATGACCGAGAAAAAACTGTGGAGAAACATCGGATCGTTAGAGTTTATCCGAATATACGCGACGTTAGAAACGCAAATGAAAACCGCGGCTATTGGCACCGGTTCGTCGACGAATTAACGAGAGACACAATGTTTTGTCTGGTGGCTCGGAATGCACGGAACCAAGAATCCTTTTTCGGCGGCAGCAGCATTCCACATTCAAACAATAGACGTTTCGCAATGAGAAGATAATACTGTATATAAATGTATTTTCTCTAGGAAGTTATTATAGCGCAGGGATAACATAAGGGTAAGTGTATTGGGTTGAATACCCGGGAATAAGGAATAAGAGAATATTAGCTCAACGGCGTAAACAAATTATACGCATTTACACAGAAAAGTCTGATCTCTATATATCAATCTATAATAGTTCCAGATTCGAAACAGTTAATGAAAAATTTGATTCGATATGAAGGAAAAAAGTGGCCAAAACGAATATTTGTATAGTGTGAAGGATCTCACTAGACTCTATAGGTGTGACAAAGCTATTGCTCTCTCGCTTGATTTCTGTAAATGTATTACGTAATAAATTTCGAGTTCTATATACCAGTGGCGTAGCAAGAAAATTTTTGCGGAGGGGGTTATGTATATTTTGTGTATATGAATACAGTATATGTATATATGTATGTATATATGATATATTAAAAAGTAGAAAAAAACACCCTGAGCAAGGACAAAATTTACAAAACCAACAACTCTGGCTACTGGATTGGGTAGCCACCTGACCCGCTAATACATCTACTCTTGCACAGAACCCGATTCCTTCCCGGAACTTCCTTACACACTACTTTGGGAAGGGTTTTTTTTTTCATTTTGGGGAGGGTTTTTTTTGCTATGTGCATAGCACAGACTCTTATCCAACTACTCAGTAGTTTGTTCCTTCAGTAGGGGTACAGCACCCCTCCTTGACATGCTACCAGTTTTCAACAATCCACACAACGTGGCAATTTTGTATTGCAGTCGAAAAGCTAGCTGTGGGTCAAGAATTAGTACTCTTCCCCTACGAGGACAATCTGGGCGACAACATCGGATTGTCCAATTTACTGAGCCGTTTGGCTCCCTTGTGCCGAGTTGCGCCACTTCCTCGTTGAATTCCCGACTTCTTCGTGAACAACTCGGTATAGTCCGACGATTAATCTAGCCTACTCCGACGGAGAGTTCCGCGGCGAGAGAAGTTCTCCCGCAACCGATCCAACCAACCAGGTGTCGAGGTCAGTTCAGCGATTCTGGTGGAGTAGGGCGTCCTGTTCGCTGGTGCCCCGACGACTAGCGACCGGTGATGTGTCATCGCGGTCTACTCAGTCTAAACCCCGGCGGTGAATCCAGCAGCTGGATTCCAGCTTACGCCGATTAAGTACTTCTCGGTGAAAAAAGCTCTCCCAACGCCGATTTTTCTTTGGTTTTCGCTATATTTCTATCGGGCCAACCGGTAGGGTGCTGTGGTCGGTCCGGCGATTCCGGGTGGAGCGTGACGTCCGATTTGCTGGTACCCCGACGACAGTGCTCTAAACATCTTCCTGCGCATCGTTCCAAGCTTCGGACATTCAAAGACTACATGCACCGGTGTCTCCTCAATGTTCTCACACTCCGGGTACAATGGCGACGTTGCGTGTCCAAACCGGTAAAGATATTTCCTGAAGCAACCGTGGCCTGACAGGAGCTGTATCAGGTGGAAGTTTACCTCCCCGTGCTTTCTATTGACTCACGTAGACAGCTAGGTCCACATTTCTTTCTTCGTATTGTCTCATTTCTGCTGCCACCTTACCATCGATAGGACTCTCACAACCTTCCTCGCGTTTCTGGTGGTTCTCCGATTGTAGCACTCGATAGTATCCGTCAGGGTGATTCTGATGGGAATCATACGATACGATATTGTTCTGTATGCAAATGGAGAACGAATACTTCATCTTACCCGGGCGCATATTTCAATTGGCATCGTCGGACCCTTCATTGTCGCCATCACGACACGTCACCCCAGGGATTGAAGTCTACTTCTCCGCAGAGCTCCGTGTGTGTATATATACGTGTATGTGTATGTGACCAAAAATGTCACTCAATTTTCTCAGAAATGAAGAAACTCGCAAACTTAGTCTGAAATGAAAGTTACGACGTTCCCTAACAGCCATTCAAAGTCGTTTTGAACACATTGACGCCCATCCACGGTTTCGGAAGCCCCAGCATCAATTTCATCCCAATCCGACATCCAATACCGCGATGAATGCATTGAGATAAAAAATTGCCAAAATAAGTACCACATAACTTGCATTTGCAGTTCTAGGTCACTGACGGCCAGCAATCAGGAATTAGAAAATATTGGCACAAATAACACGTATGTAATCGGGGATTTGTACCTTACCGGTCGAAAACTCGAAATCGCAAATGCGCTACTGCTGTGCAGTTACATATAAGATGATATTCCGTAGTCAGATTCACAAAGATCACATTTAAATGACTCAGCGCGCTGAATAGTTGCCATGTGATAATTGAGTTTGCAGTGGCCGGTTAAAGCTCCGGTCAGCATACCGCAGAACTGATCCACGAGATCAGGGTGTTTCGCGGTGGATAAGCATAAGAATGGCTAATTCTTTAATGATGCTAGCATTTTTGTCTGTTTATTTTTACTTTATCATTGAGAAATCGATTGATGCCTAGACTCCGATTAGTGTTTGTTTCAGAAGGTGACCGATCCTTTTTCTCCTGTACATTGGGGGACATGTAGAATGTTTTCAGTGTGTGTGTGGTTAGGGAAAGTTTAACTCTAAGATGTCGGACGAGAAAGAGTGGGGACCATGCGATTGTATGATGTTTCATTTAATGAAACAAAAATTCTATTGCATTGGCATCCTTTTTTCATACTATTCAAGGATAACTTATTAAATTTACTATACTCATGATTGCCACATAGGCTATGTGTCTTTTTTTTTTATTTTAATTGTGATATATTCATTCCATGGATCAATTTCATATTTGTACATGTATTTCTACATATGAGTTGGATGCATTCCATTCATTATATTTTTCTCAATACATAGTATACTACCTCCTTATATTAACAACATTTTATTTCAGCATCACGGGCATTATGTCATCATCATTTTTTTTCGTTATATTCATTTCATGAATCATTTTCTTTTATTGTATTCACCTTTACTTACTTATTACTTAATCAAATAATTTATTCATAAGTGTTATATACATTGCCTTAACCCTTGGCTACACTACTTACTTGTCGTAAGTAGCTATACCACTGGGTTAGGCTCACCCGGTTTGTTGAAGAGTGGTGCTACCGAACTGGTTATATATAGATAGTGGGGATACACAAATCCCCCCTCCCCACTCGGACTACATACTGCATTTACCTCTCTATAATAGCAGACTTTCGATAAACGCCACTGGTGTAGCCAAGGGTTAATAACATTCCAGATACAACAGTATTAACATGCAGAATATGAGCGATCGAAGGTAAAGGTCGTTGGACCACTTTTTACTATATTGTAGTGGAGAAGTCAGATGGGTGCGTCAGGCATTAAGGTCGGACTGGGGTTGCATCCTGCTTTTATTTAACATATTTGCATATATCGCTATTTGAACAACATGTATTACATTCGTTATATACATTATTTCATGATATTCATTTATTTGATCTTTTGGCAGGGAGGGTGCATCAGGGCATCATACGAAGTATGTCATGGATTAGAGTATGTGGATTGCCTGTTTCTACTCAGAAGATAATAATGTCTGCGCGGACTTCCTGATTCTTCGGAATTACGCAGTTATTAAAGATATTCCTATCTGTCACGGCACGATATGTTCGATGCACTTTTTTCACACAAACCATCATGTAGTGCCTTAACGAGTATTGCACATGCTGCTATTCAAACGTCTGGATTTTATTTTTGGAAGGAGATTCTTAATCCCTGTGGAGTGCGTATAAGAACTTCTGCTTACGGATCCAACCCTTTTTGGCTCTTCCTACAGCGATGATAAAGTGAAAGTCGTTTGCTAGCAAGATTTAGCTTTACTGTTAAAAGCAACTGCAGCCACTAGCCCTTGCACTGATGGTGGGTTCACTACATCATCATCACATCGTTAAGGAGTAAATTGTTTAAAACCATCTTTGTCCGTGAAGAGCACCAAATCTGTAACTAAATTAGTTCTGGAATTTGCGCTTCGACTTCGCCTCATCAGAATCCGATACTAACTTAGCGAAAGGACTAAGCTTGTGCCGGATTGACGCTGACTCTACACGTTTGTAAATTTCTCCAATAATTGTGGTGCTCGGACAGTAGATACAGAACACTAGATTAGGATTATCGCTGGTGTTCCCATTGTTCTCGCCTCGGAGAATGTTTGTTTTGCTTTCCGTATATATTAGGGTGTCCCAAAATGACATCATGTTAAAAAAGTCATCGGGCTCACTTCTTAAATGAAAGGTTAGGGTATTAGGACCACTTGCTTCCTCGGAGTGAATCTGATAAAACGCTTCCTACTAGTGGCGAATTTTGAGTTTTTGAAAAATGGGCCGATTTTGGATAAAATTTCAAATTTATGCCTGTCGAACTGTCTTAAATTTTTCAGCATTTTTTTATTTTTCTGGAGATCCAAATGGAGAAGTTTAGTTAGTTAGTTTGTACAAATCTTGAATTATAAGAGCGGCAGAGCCATTAAAACTTAGTAAAAAAGTGAAATTTTTGGCGTTTTTTTTGGTTTTTTTTTTTTTCCAAAACTGGGTATCTACAAAATTTTAAAAGTATCGAAAACAATTTATATAGTTGAGCCGAATACAGAGGGGTAATTTTGCTGAAGAAAGTGTATAGCTACAGCTAATGGGGTATGAGTTATTTAAGTTTTTATTAGATAACCTCTGACATTTTTAGCAATTCATAAAAAATAATGCTGTTCCAAAAAATAAATCAGTTCAAATGTGCTTTGATCACACATTGTTTTTCGGAAAATAGAAAGAAAATGATGAAAAATGACGTTTTTTGTACGTCTTTAGTATGCCAGGATGAGGTTGAATGAGCATCTTATGATTTTTTTGTAACTTAAATTATAAAAATAATGATAACTTTGCTAATGACGCCAAGTCTCTAATTATTTTTTGAAGAGTTTATTCTCCATAATTACTTCTAGGAGGCATCTTCAACAAAAAAATTGTGTCAGAAGATGTGCTGTATTCTGTTGTAAAACTTTTTCGAGGATATTTGTCCCAAATTCGACTATTTCGGAATTATGTGATCTGTGACAGTAAATATCAGTTTTTTCACACCCACCTCACCCTTCTGCATTTTTCTCCACTTTAATGTTTCTAACATGGAAATAAGACCTTATATAAAAAATGATAATACGCCAATCAATTCAGCCTTCAAATATGCGCCATAACATGCCATTAACTCGACATATTTGTTTAATTTTAGTGATTTTCAAACCCGCTTGGTTGCTATTAGTATACAAAATAATTTAAAAAAAATCGTCATGTGCTCATAAAAACCTATTCTAATGTGCTAGAGACAAGCGAAAAACGCCATTTTTCATCATTTTCCTTCTATTTTCCGAAAAATAATATGCGGACTAAGCGCACTTCAGTTTTTTTATTTTGTAGAACAGAGTTATTTTTTATGAATATCATAAAATGTCAAAAGGTTATTTAACAAAAACTTAAATAACTCATACCCCATTGGGCGTAGCTATACTTTTTCTTCAGCAAAATTACGCCCCTGTATTCGGCTCAACTATATAAAGTGTTTTCTTTACTTTTAAAATTTTGTAGATACCCAGTTTTGAAGAAAAACTACTGAAAAAAACAAAAATTTCACTTTTTACTAAGTTTTAATGGCTCTGCCGCTCTTATAATTCAAAATTTGTACAAACTAACTAACCGAACTTCTCCATTAAGACATTCAGAAAATAAAAAAATGCTGAAAAAATCTAAGGTCGTTCAGGAGCACTTCAAGAGGCACGCATTTGAAATTTTACCCAAAATCGGCTCATTTTTCAAAAAATCAATATTCGCCACCAGTAGGGAGCATTTTAGCAAATTCACTCCGAAGAAGAAAGTGCTCCTAATACCCCAACCTTTCATTTAAGAAGTGAGCCCGATGACTTTTTTAACATGATGTTATTTTGGGACACCCTAGTATATATCTGTCAAGTTATCGAAAGTCTCTCTAGTAAAAGTCTTTGGTCCCCACTTTTGGTACACGCAGAAAAAAATGGCCTGCTTGAAACCACAAACCGCTTAGTTAAACTTCAAATTAGTAAAATGAAGAGTTTGTCTGTTTTTCATTTCAGTCTCGTTTAATCTACTGTGGCATTCAATACAGAAATCGTCCAATGCCTAAAATTTACAGCATAATAAACGAGAGGCAAACAGTAAATGATGTGATACCTGCACAGAAAAAAATATTTTGTAATTTTAAACTTATTTTCATGCACATATTTGGAGCATGAATATAAATGTAAACTTAAGTTCAAGCACAAATACACACAACTTGTCGTGCTTTTTTCAGCGATATTTGTTGTAATCTAACACGTTGATTGGAAATTACAGTTTCATTAAACGGCAAACCAATGCTCTTGAATGTATTTTTAATCCCATATTGCTGTAAAATAAATGACGTGTAATATTACACGAACGATAGTGTAAAATCATATGCTTTCTGATGCTCTCATTGAGTGCATCGAATTCAACTTAATTTTCAATCAAATTTTTGATTCCAGCTTTGTATGTTTACATTCGTATTGATTTACATGTCGTTTAATTTTCATTATTTTTTGGTGTGTGCTATGAAATAAATTTCATAGCAGATATTACATGTGGCATACTATTATAATTTCATTAGTTTTCACCTAATATCTATGCGTGACAATTAATTTTTATGTGCTACTACAAATTGCAAAAAAAATATGTGTGAAATCAATATATTCAGTATAACGAATTTTCTCGGTGTATATTGTCCACTGTTATTGTTAAAAAATGAAAGAATTTGTATGTACCGCACAAGGAAATGAAAATTTATCACAATTCAGTACAGGGTTAGACAATTTGTGCATTCTAATTAGTGAAAATACTTCAGCCAAGAATAGACATTGTTTTGCTGGCTAAAAGAAACAAAAATGATTAGGCGCTTTGAAACGACGATAGAGGATTATTTTTAACTTTTTTTATTTGGTCCATTTGACAGGTATATCCCGGAATCAGAACAACGATGTTACTACCACTGATACCAGCGACAATCCTAATCTAGTGTTCTGTATCTACTTGCTCGGACGAAGCCCAGGACTGTATTTTCCTCAGATTATCCAACTTGTCGAAATTGATAGGGCGGACCAACGAAGTCAATCGTTGCACCTACCCTGGCCAGTTAGTCATCCTATACGTTTCCATTAGTACTGGAATGTCTGGGCACCTAGACAAGGTAGATAGTGTTGACAATGTTAGTTTTTCGATTTGGGTTCGCCATGTGATCACTAGCTTGGACCGTGATTTATTTGAGCTAAGGGCCTTGATTGCAGCCTGACTATCGAAAAAGAAGTTTATAGCTTTGTCTTTTGAAGGGCTGATTGTACGCCACATATATTCGCGAATATTTCTGCTCGAAATATAATACAGTATCTATCTAGCGAGTGAGAGCGTGTCAATCTCATTTCATGACAGTAGACACCAGCACCAGCATGCCCCTCCATCAGAGATCCGACAGTATAACAGGCCAATTGCGTTTGCTTTTGTTTCTCCATATATCCAGAAGGAATCTTTAAATGGAATGTGTAATATCGCTGGGAGGAATATAGCACAGTGCTTTCGCATTGGCCTGCTAAGCCAAAACTAGTTTCGGCATCGCTTTGTTTCATCGGCTTAACAGAACTTCTAGTCGAACGGGAGATCACATTTATCCAGTCGTTTGATTGGAAACATAAATAGTCTTTCCGTTTTAGTATTTAGCGTCAAACTGGCGCTAATCTATTCCGGCAAAAAGTTAGTGTCGGTTTCTGAGGAGACGAAGTCGACACGCACCCATGGCTTTATTATAGAACTTAAGGCCGACAACTAGGAGATCATTGGGCTAGCCCAAGGTCTCCAGGCGTGATTTTGCCGCAAAAGCATTGAGCTAATCTATGTCTGAGTAGTATTTCGATAATTCATCAAAACTTATGTAAAAGTGGATCCCGGACAAATCCAGGGTGTAAAAAGTTGACGATTTTGAAAGTCATCTGCATTTACGAATATTTTCATCACTGGAGTGACTATGAATGTACAACTTTTCAAGAAGTCGCAACGCAAATTTTGCCTTTCATTTGATCACATAGAAGTTCCGAGAAGTTATGGCCTAAGTGGGCTACCATTTCATAATGGATATTATATTTATCTTGTTGCCTCTACCTAGGGAACTAAATTCAGGTACCCTCAAATTTATGGAACAGCGCCATACCTACTTAAAGTTAAGTCTGATTTTTGGTGGAGGAGAATCGAAAGAATTTTGGATAATAATCAAGTGTAAATTGAAGAAATATGACAAAACTACCAATCTGAATTATAGAAACAGTGCAAAAGATAGGGTTGACGGTTCTCCCGACAAGAAATGAAGGCGAATCTTCATCCGAAAACACAACGAATGTTGAAGAAATGACAGATTTGATGCGACCAAATTCTAAATAGAGCAGCTTTTCTGGACAAATCCGCGAAAAAAGTCAATATTTATCGATACAAAATATTGTGTGGTTATAAACACTCCAATTGCAGCTCATGTTCAGCATAATTTCGTGACGCTTACCAAGTGCTATTCTCATAGTAGTTTTGAGTCTTCCAATTGGTGATGTTGGCGAATTTATAGGGTTCATCTCTCTCGGATTAAAATTCACGTTGTTCCATTCCAACACGATTCGAGCGTCATTGCAGGATGCTAAATTAACACTCTATTCTAGGTTACCCACCGCAACTTGCTGTTTACTGGAAAAATAGTGCGGGTTTGATATTTTTTTTATTTCCATAGTAAAGTGTAAAAAAAGTAAATTGTAAAAGATGTCACAGAATTCAAAATTTCAAAACTTCCAAGAAATGGAGAAGAACTGATTAGGTATGATTTGAATAATTTTGTTAGGTTTGCAGTACTTTTTTCATAATCATTTATTTTTCCGGTATAAAATTGCTCCTGGAGTGGTCTAATACTATGTTCACACTACAGAGTTAAAACGCGTTATAATAATTAGCATCAAGAAAAATGTCATCAAGATAGCGTTAAAACATGTTTTAACTCGTAGTGTGAACGTAGTATAAAGAGTGTTTGATTGACCACATCTACAAAATGCCAGCCAGATCAGATTTTTTGGCAAATTTCGACCTGCTCTAAAATTTATAATTTGGACTTGACCATTGAAATATTCCTGTCTCGGGAATAAACGGAAGTCGATTTTGACGCAGGTTCTGCCATCCATCCCGATGCAAGTTTCCGAACAGGAGGTTTTGCGATGACAATTTGGTTTGTTGTCTTCTGCACCTGGTAGGCATATATTTTAATGTTTTTCCTGGTCGTTGGATTCTAGTAAGTGACTATTTCAAAATAAGATTTAGTTTTCAGTGACTATTTCGGCCATCTCAAGTCATCAAAACTATTTAAATTATATATAACTTTTCACACCCCTCCCAAAGCAAAATCCCGACTACGGGACTGTAATCGAAGTCTCAAAAAATTAATACCTAAACCTGGCAGTTACGATTCACTTGAATAAATGAATCTTAGTAGATTATAGAATATAGAATGCTTGGCAGGACCGGATCCAGAAAAAAATCGGGGGGCATAAAACACTATTCATTTAACCCATCTCCCCCCTCCCCACTAAATGAAAGGAATCACCCGCAAAAAAGGCTGCTGCGGTTCATCCAAAATTAGTTACGCATTTTCTTTTATCTTGTACCTTTTTTCAGGAGGCCACACATCCACAGTATGCTCAAACACCACAACTACCACCAACAACAACAACAACAGCACCGGTAGCCTCGGTGACATCGACCATCTCAGCATCAAGCGACGAACCCCAACTACGGCGCTCGAAGGGATATTGCCGCAATAAACGCTTTATTTGTATGACGATGATTGATATTGTTATATAATAGGCAACGAATCGATTAGCTATCGGTACACCGTTAGTCGCAAAACTGTGATTTTTTTCGGTCGTACATATTAGATCAATGCGAGCGATCCAATCTAGGTAGTATTGTTTTAGAAATTTTTCTTTAATTAGAGTAAGCGAGCAGCGTGAATTAAAAAAAAAAGCCGAAAACGAATTATCCTTTCCACATATCATACAGCTGAGAAATCCATCGATCTCAAACGTAAAGCATTTCCGTCATCATTCCGAACACGGTAAGTAAAGCCACCACAAAAATAAAAATTTACAGACACCTGGTTTGCCAACAAGAAAGGAAAAACTATTCGGTGACCTTCGTATTTATATATTGCTCAAGCTAAAAATAAAACAAAAATTGCCTTTCAACAGCGGTCGATATTTGATCAGCTAACCTGCACTAATGTCGTTTGATTTTAGCAGCAAGTTCAGTCCACTTTTACGGTTTGCGTCGTTCAGAAGTGCGCCAAAATGGTTCAGTGTGCTCTGCTGGCTGTGATCATTGTGATAGCCTTTGGCGGGCGATCTACCGTGTCGGGTGTAAATTTTACGTTCAAATATGATAGTAATATACCCGAAAAACAAACTAGTGACCGCAATTTGTGCACTTTTTTAATGGGTAACGTTTTTTCCTGTTTCAGTGAATGAATACATACGAATGCCGGTGTTACATCAGTATGATAGTTTCGAAAGCTGCATGCGATCCAAACCGTTGGCCAGGTTTTGTGTAGTGAAAACTGTAGTAAAACCAAACAACCAGTCGGAGATTTGGCGAATCATAGAAGTTTGTGTTGCATTTTGTGCTAATGTTATATGGTGTTTTAATTTTTTGCGAATAATTTCCAGAAATACTCCAAATACTCCTACCAATATCGGCACAGTGTGCTGACAAGAGGCGTTTGCGTGGAAAGTTGTGAAAAATTAGTTTCGGAAATGAGTGTTGCTCAGAGGGAGTTGTACTACCAAAAAAAGTTTGATGTAAATTTCAAGGTAAGTAGTCATGCCTGTATTCCTTAATCACTAATATTGTACAACGTTTTAACAAGGAGGGTACTTTTTTGATACAATGAATTTGCTAGGTATATGCAAGCTGCATAGAAAAATTCCAAAATGCAATATATACAGTAAAGTATCTTGAATAAAGTTTGTTCACTTTTTGGACAATAATACGAACTAGGCCACATTGTCTGGGCTGAATTAGGATTTTCGTTGAAAGCTACGACTAGTAGAAATCTGTTACAGTTTCGTTGTTGACAAATCAATTTAAAATTCAATTGGAATAAAAGAAAATCGTACCCGCATGACGTACTTTGTTATGTCCACCACTTTTATTTTAAAATACAGAAATCACGTCAATTTCGTCAAACAACTACCAACCATTACTAAGCATTTTGCTAAGCTGGTTATAGTGGTCGCGTCATATGCAAAACACACATATTTTGGACCTCTTTAACTTTGTCGGGGGATTTTTCAAAAAGCAATTAAACCTCAGTAATGCGATTGACTATGGTGCTGCAGGTGTTTTGTAAGATTTAAATCAACCGAAAATAGGATCTTCGCACTCATATGTAACAATGTAGTAGAGTAATGTTCCTGTTTTGGCCCTGTTAGGCCAAAATAGGGACATTGTACCGATCTATTGCATTAATTGTACGGCCTACAAGCGATGGAATTCGCATCAACATTCTAGATTGATTGATTGGATTTATTGAAAGCGGTTTTAACTTCTAAGTGGAGCAGTTTTTCTGAACGAATACGCGAAAAAAGTAGAAGTTCCTACACATGAGTCAACATTTCTCGAAACAAAATATTGTGTAGTTATAAACACTCCAACTACAGCTCACGTTCAGCATAACTTCGTCATGCTTACCAAGTGCTATTCTCATAGTAGTTTTTAGTCTTCCAATTTGTGATGTCGGCGAATTTATAGGGTTCATCTCCTTCGGATTAAAACTCACGTTGTTCATTTCGTACCATTCCAACACGATTCGACCTTCATTCAGTACCGTCTTTACGCATGGGCACGCTGGGCCAGGGCCAGGGGCCCCGCGATTTTGGGGGCCCCGTTCGTAGGATGAATATAAAACCATTCAATAGACTAATTTTCAAAAAAAATGTTTGTAACTTTTTAGCATAGAAGCAACTATATTGCCACTCTACGCATAATTGTATCGGGTGTATTGGGAATCCTATAGCACATGGGACAGTTATTTATTTATTTATTTATTTATTTATTTATTTATTTATTTTTTTTATTTATTTATTTATTTATTTATTTATTTATTTATTTATTTATTTATTCATTTATTTATTTATTTATCATCGCACATTATATTTCAAATGATTTGGGTGAGAAACAGTCCGTTCGAGTTGGCCTCCTCCTACAAGGCGCCACCCTCTAACGGACGTAAAAACCACTATCTTTTCGTAAGGTTAAATGTACAAAATTGAGTAAAATTACATGTCAGGTTTCTTATTACAAATACATATAATAATCACAGTAAACACAATCTTCTTATATTGCTTGCAAATATTTTTGAGGAGTCACCAAACTGAAAGGCACAATTAGCACGAGAAAAGGTTTCAATCATTGAAGACAGCAGTTCATGGAATCCAACAGATGTCTGATGGAACCTCGACAATAATAATGATGTATCTCGTGTTCTCCTCGCTACTCGGAAATCTAAGCGGGACAGCAATTCAGGCGCATCCCATTCTCCATTTAAAATTTTCACCAAGGTGGTAGCTTGCTGGATACTACGACGACATTCTAATGTCTCAAAATTAAGCAGCTGGCTACGGTCACGATACGGTGGTAAATTTTGCGGGTCACGCCAAGATTTCTAAGAGCTAAGCCTACGAACATTTTCTGTACTCTTTCCAATTTTAAACACCAAGTTAGGTGATGCGGATTCCAAACCGGTGAGACAAACTCAAGGATTGGTCTGACCAATGTACAGTATAGGGAATTTAGACAGTACGGATCCGTAAAATCCCGTGAAATCTTCGAAATGATTCCCAACTGGCGATTTGCTTTCGCGATTATGTTGGTCATATGAGAATTTGAGGACAGCTTGTGGTCAAGAATTACACCCAGATCATAGACTGCATTGACTCTGTAACGCAACCTTATCGATAATGTAATCGAAGATCAACGGATCGTTCTTCCTGTGGAACGTCATCACGGAGCATTTGGCAATATTTACAGGAAGCTAATTCAATCCACACCGCTTCACAAAGCGATCCAATAGTGCTTGCAGTTGGCAGCAGTCCTCGGCTGACTGGATGACTAAGTACAGCGTAAGATCGTCGACAAATATGAGCTTGTACCCGGAATCTAACACTACTGCTACATCATTAAAACAGTGAGACAAGCAGTGGGCCCAGATTGCTGCCCTGCGGTACACCTGATCAATTGGTAAACGGAGCCGATATACAAGAGCCCAATTTCACACAAGGCGTTCTGTGCGTAAGATAGGAGCGTAGCCACAACGTAAGCTTGTCGGACGCTCCTAACTTGTACAACTTCTTGAGAAGAATTTAATGGGAAATTCGGTCAAAAGCAGATTTCAAATCGGTGTATACAGGTGTATACAAGTGGACTTGTGTTTTCTTCTCCATGCAATTGATGCAAGTTGACGTAAATTACAGCAGGTTTGTTAAAACGGATCGCCCGGGCATGAATCCCTGTTGGTCTGGTGAGATATAACTTACTGTACGGCTGATGATGAATTGATTGACAACAATTTCAAATAACTTAGATCCAGCTGAACGATTCGTAATTCCGCGGTACTGTTTGCTATATCTCTTATCTCCGGCTTTGAACACCGGGAACATGTAGGGTTGTTTCCAAACCTCGGGAACTTAGCCTGGTCATATGATTGGTTGAAGATGCGAGACAAAGGTTGAGCCAAAGCGACGGCACAGCGACAGTAGACAGCAGCTGGAATCCCATCCGGTCCAGGGGAGAAAGAGCATTTTAGCTTTCTTGCAGCTGCTATTACCATGTCGGGTGAAATCGAAAAGGTGCTTAAATCGGCGATATCTTGCGGAACAGTTACTAATGCGATATCGATTTCCTGATCAGATGCTAAACAGGGAGCAACGACGGATGCGAAATGATTGGTAAACAATTCAAAAGCTGTTGCAGTGGACGACGCTGCCTTTTCATCGAGGTACACATGGGAAGGAACGCTGTAATTTTTCCGTTTTGAATTTACGAAATTACAAAATCCTTTAGGATTAGTTTGTAGGCCTACTTTAACTCGTTGTACTTACGATCTATACAGAACAGCGTTGAGATTCCGGTATGCTTCACTGGCAACGTGAAAGTCGTGATTCGTGGCCGGCGATTGTTTACGATGAAGTTTGCGTTGGCATGCATTTCATTTTCTGCGAAGGGCTCGCAGCGTCGATGTACTCCACGCCGGAGAAACAGGCTGTCGTTTTACTGGGAGATTATTCTGTAAGCAGTCTTGAATTACTCGGCAGAAGTTTACAGTTATTGCATCTGCATCGCTGTTACCTAGATGCGTTGACCAGTCCAGATGGAGCAAATAGTCGCACAGCTCGGAAAAATCAATCCTATGATAATTCAGCAGTTGGCTAGCTGGAACAACTACCGGCAAAACCGGTCACATTTCGATTCAAGTTTCAATTTATTTTTAACTACAGCAAACAAACATTTGGCACACTACGTATACAAAATTTGGAAGGCACCGGACCTTAACCAACCAACTAGAGCTTTTTGCTTGGCAAGCGATTTGCGGACGTGGAAAAATATTTATTTCTATGTCATATTTGAGTCTGTAAATGAACAAATTCACATGGAAATGCCCAAAAGTGACTTCTTGAGGTCTTGTGAAGACTCGACACTATTTGGTCGGATTTGGCATGTTTCATTTTGCATGGTCAGTCTTAGACTGACACAATACCAATAATGTTGCTCTGTAATGCATCCGCCTTATCTAGAATAAACAAACCATCGTGTAGACAAACGTCATGAAATCCCAATAATAAGTTTGAAAATGGCCTTTTTAAAGTGTTTACACACATAAACCCTGACTTTCCTCTAGATTTGAATAAATGAGTCACGGCAATGTGCGTGCGTTTGAGGATATTTGAAGAACCTGGGACATTTGGTGGCGTAACCCAACCCCAACATTCCTCCTTCTTGATGGAAGCACTTTTAATCCTCAAACAACGTCTACCAACTATGAAGATCAGATTACACCGTCTGGGAATACTATAGCGTAGTTAATAAGTCCATGACGATATTTGGACATCGGCAACGACAACAGGTTGTCTGAAATCGTCTTTGTTCTCAGTATAATTTAAATCTCACTTTATTTATAAAGTAATGTCAATACGGTTGACAGATTTGGCTTAAATTTTGAAAAGAGCTTCAGAGTAGTATTGAGTGGAAACTGTACTGAAAATCTGGGATTTTTTGTTTGGATCCTACTACTACAGCTGCTTATAGCTTTTCAATTGTAGGGGCCCCCTAGCTCAAGAGTGCCCAAGGGCCCCGTGTAGTCATAAGACGGCCCTGCCTTCATTGCAGGATGCCAGATCAGGCTAAAATTTCTGAATACTGACGAGTGATAGCCTATTAACACTCAACCACCCACCCGCCGCAACTTGTTGTTTACTGGAAGAATAGTGTGGGTTTGTTATTTTCTTATTTCCATAGTAAAGTGTCTAATTGTAAAAGATGTTACAGACTTCAAAATTTCGAAACTTCCAAGAAATGAAGAAGTACTGATTAGGGCGATGAGTCCATTTTCGCCATGTTTCTATTTATTATCACCCTACCCATTTGAAGCCGTTGGTTAGAGCAGTATCTGACATCTTTGTTCAACGCATTGAGTCAAATGGTAGCGCAACAATACGGGCACTCGATTCGAGTTTTCGTTGCGCTCAAACACGAGAATTTCACTGTTTTCAGCGCATTTGTGTCATTGTATTGGGTCTTAACAACGAAGCAAAGCTGTCGTGGTGGGCCGAGAAATTAATGAATTAGTGAGGCACCCAGCTTAGTATGGTGAAAATAAACACTTTGCACTTTACTTTAGTTATGATTTGAATAGTTTTGTTAAGTTTGCAGTACTCTTTTCATAATCATTCATTTTTTCCGGTATAAAAGTGCTCCTGACGTGGTCTAAAGAGTGTTTGATTGACCACATCTACAAAATACCAGCCAGATCAGATTTTTTGGCAAATTCCGATATGCTCCAAAATTCGTAATTTGGACTTGACCATAAAAATATTCCTTCTCGGGAATAAACGGATGTCGATTTTGACGCAGGTTCTGCCATCCATCACGATGCAAGTCGATTTGGAGAGTAACTGCGTGTGAAATATCCAAACAAGCGATGGAGTTCGCATCAACATTCTAGATTGATTGATTGAGTTTATTGAAAGCGGATTTAACTTAACTGTCAATCACCCCGTACTATCAATATCTTTTCAGCCTTGCACTGATGTTGGCTACAACAAATCAACATCATCATCATCATCATTTTTATTCTTCACTTTTTATACGAGATACCAGCCTCATCGATGGCTTAGATAATATTTTGTTTCCTTTTTTCGGATGGATCGGATCGAAGAATACCATCTGTGTAGTTAGAGACTTCCTAAACGTTCGTGTAGTTTTTTGCTAAATTTCAATTATGGACATGTTAACGTTAGGGTCATTTGTTACTTTTTTCGGTTTAGAAAAATCTCCTTGGAAGCGGATATTTTCCGTTTCTTGTTTCGACTTACACACACTCTTTCCTTTTTACTTCTTAACGGCATCTAATTAGCTAGAGATTACTAAGTAGGGAATGTTATGAAAATTTTACAGCCATTGTACTCAAGTGAGAGAAAGACTTGAAGTGGAAGAATCATTAGAAACAGGCGAGTTGGTTCTCATGATAAAGAGGGGCAAATCTGTTTTTGCCGTGAGACATGTTGGTAGACTTGAGTGATTCGAAGCAGAGTTAAAAATAATCAAACCTCTTTTTGACGGCTGAAAATGAACCTGATGCGAAACGGGGTGAATAGAAAAAATATCCATTCAAAAATCCATGTTATTCATTCAGTTGAATATCGTACAATAATATTAATTTCACTAATTATCTAGGCAAATGTTTTCAAATACTGGTAAAGCATTATAAAATAACAATTACCATTGCTTACATTGTGTCAGGGCCTACTTTGATGCGTTTACTTCGTTGCTGCACGTCATGTAATAATCGTAGGTGAATGAAAATCTGTATGGTCTGAATGGGCGGTTTGTTCGTTTGACGTTTTCAGCTGCATCACTGAATATTGAAAATGAATGTGGCAGAGTATAATCAATTCATTCAATGATTTTGAATATTTGTAACTCTGATTCGTAGTAACACTGCCTAAGCTCGACTCCTGCCAGCAGAAGACAAAAGATTTGTCCGCAAGGTTTTAAGCCTGTTTCTATTAGCCCTGCCATTTCTAGTCTTCCGAATTGTCTATTACAGTGTTTTTCAACTGGGGGTGAATTCACCTCCAGGGGTATTGCAGATGGTGAATTCTGCCGGGAAAATTTCACGTTGTTATTCTAATATTTCGATCGAATTATTGACTCTATAATATAGAGATAATAATTCGATGGAAATATTAGGATAACAAGTCGAAATTTACCCGGCATAATTCACCATCTGCTGTACCCCTGGTAATGAACTCACCACTGGTTAAAAAAATTGGTCTATTCTGTTCTCAGTACACTTTGCACTTACACACAATGGATCGCCAGCCGTGAACCTGATGAACAGTGAAATGCTTAAAACAAAAAATATTCTGAATTAGCCTAATCAGCATTAATTTAATCTTGTCTTTCTGCTAACTAGTTTTGCCATACGGTGGTGTGGTACCCACCACACCAGGAGGAGGGCGAAAAGCCTGTGAACGAGCCACTCTCCAGCTTAATTTAGTATGCCTTGTGATATAGTGGCTGTATAAAAAATTATGTTCTCTAGGACTTCTATAGGAGACTTCGTTCATATGAAATTCGGTAGCAGTCAGTGTGAATACTATACCTTTTATTTACGACTAAGATGGTGAGAATCGAGTTAGTAATATATGAGAAACAGGTGTGAAACTAATTTTGGAACCTGGATACTTCCTTGAATTTCCGGAGTGTTCAACAGTTCTCAATGTGGCCAAAGAGACTTTGATTTGCGATTGGTGATCTGACCCAACAATTTTAAACAATTTGGAATTCATTTCAATTAGTTTTGAATTATGAAATCAAAGAGTCTCCTACCAACAATATGATCCAACAGATTGAATAAAGAATTTCGCGATACTTGTGAAGCTTTCCACGAGATGGTTTGTTTGACGAAGTGCGCGTCAAATTGTTTACAACTGTTGGAGAGAAATTTATCTGTCGCGAACGATGAACATTTTCCCTCCTTGATTCCGATTGGCCTTCCATTTCATTGTCCAGTTATAACTTCAATGATGCCCTGATGCACCCTCCTCGTCCAGTAAATAATATAATATAATATAATATAATATAATATAATATAATATAATATAATATAATATAATATAATATAATATAATATAATATAATATAATATAATATAATATAATATAATATAATATAATATAATATAATATAATATAATATAATATAATATAATATAATATAATATAATATAATATAATATAATATAATATAATATAATATAATATAATATAATATAATATAATATAATATAATATAATATAATATAATATAATATAATATAATATAATATAACATAATATAATACAATGCAATATAAATTTCGATTAGATTTGAATTATTTCAATACACCCAGGTTTTTTTTACGCGGGGGATACGTACCTCGTAAAAAACCGCGTTAATTGGAAAATCCGCGTTAATTGGAAAATCCGCGTAAAAAAAACCGCGTTAATTGGAAAATCCGCGTAAAAAAACCGCGTTAATTCGAAACTCCGCGTAAAAAAAACTATCAGCAGAAGACTTAGAATATTTTTGGAAGTTTTTTTTTGCGCGGATTTCGCAATATGGGTATTTTCGGAATGTTATTGAAGAGTAGGTGCCAGAAATTGATCTTTGACGCCATTTTGAAATCAAAGATGGCGACTTCCGGTTTAGCAAAATTCGCTATAACTCAATCAATATGGATATTTTCGGAATGGTCTTGAGGAGTAGGTGCCAGAAATTGATTTTTGGCGTCATTTTTGAATCAAGATGGCGACTTCCGGTTTAGCGAAATTCACTATAACCCAATCAATATGGGTATATTTGGAATGGTTTTGAAGAGTATGTGCCATAAATTGATTTTTAACGCCATTTTGAAATAAAAGATGGCGACTTCCGGTTTAGCAAAATTCGTTATAACTCAATCAATATGAATATTTTCGGAATGGTCTTCAAGAGTTGGCGCCAGAAATTGATTTTTGGCACCATTTTGAAATCCAAGATGGCGACTTCCGGTTTAGCGAAATTCGCTGTAACCCAATCAATATGGGTATTTTCTGAACTTGGTCTTGAGTAGATGCCAGAAATAAATAAATCTGCACCTTCCCCGCAAGGTTTTCCATGAAAATTGATTTTTGGTGCCATTTTCAAATCCCAAATGGCGACTTCCGACTTAGCGAGATTCTCTACAACTCAATCAACATGAGTATTTTCGGAATGGTTTTGACGAGTAGCAGACAAACGGTTGGCTTCATTTTAAAATTCTAGATGGCGACTTCCGGTTTACCGAAATTCCCGCATGAAAAATTTGGGCAATTATCTAAATCTAAGCGATCTAATCATAAACCAGCGAAATGCAAAATATTTTTATGTGTTCATCCAGAAGAGTGTGGGGAGAATGGAAGAGAGAGAAGAAAGAGTATGTGGTGTGAGTTGGGTGGCTTGAATTTATTCAAATTGAACATATTGCTTAAATTTAAGTAAATTCAACTGTTTAATTAAAACTATTTGTACTACAACTTCAACTTCCAAAAATACCAATATGATTGGGTTATAGCGGATTTCGCGAAATCGCAAATCGCCATCTTGGATTTAAAAATGGCGTTAAAAATCAATTTTTGAAACCTACTCGTTAAGATCATTCCAAAAACACTCATATTGACTGGGTTATAGTGAATGTGGCTAACCCGGAAGTCGCCACCTTGGATTTCAAAATGGCGCCAAACACAAATTTCTGGTACCTACTCGTCAAGTCCATTCCGAAAATACCCATATTGATTGGGTTATAGCGAATTTCGCTAAACCGGAAGTCGCCATCTTTGATTTCAAAATGGCGTCAAAAATCAATTTCTGGAACCAACTCTTCAAGACCATTCCGAAAATACCCATATTGTTGGGGTGCGGGCCATAAGGAATCTTCCAGACCCGTCTACTCCACCTTTCCGAAAATCTTCTAAGTCTTTTGCATTCAAAATGACTTAGAATATTTTTTGCAAAACCCGTGATTGCGAAATCCGCGCAAAATAAAAATTGCCAAAATTCTTCTAAGTTCTTTGCATTTAAAAGGACTTAGAATTTTTTTCAGGAAAAAGTCTAAGTCTTTTACATTCAAAAGGACTTAGGAATATTTTTGCAAAAACCGCGTTAATTGGAAAATCCGCGTAAAAAAACCCGCGTTAATTGGAAAATCCGCGTAAAAAACCGCGTTAATTGGAAAATCCGCGTAAAAAAACCTCGTAAAAAACGCGCAAAAAACCGCTTAAAAAAGCTGGGTGTATAATCATACCGGTTTATATGCGAATTTCGCATGTGACCGAATACTTCAACCCGTTACACAAGAACCAGAGCTCCGATTCCAATGGAATTTAATAGCAGTCAATTTGGAAGCTGAAGTGTTCATTTGGGGCTATATTAAAGAAAATCAGATTTTTCAGAGAAGCAGATATGAGTTCAATTCAGGAACTTAGCTACCTTCCAGAAGGTTCCGGTTTCGCCAAAACTGTTCAAAGTGGTCAATGTGGGTTTGTTTGGGCATCATTGAGCTGAAGCTATAAACCCAGGCAATTTAGAACACATTTGTCGGAATTGAATGAAATTCAATGGCAGTCTATGGAAACGCTGTACCTTCCATTTGAGACAAACATTGATAAAATCGGTTCGGCCATCTCCGAGTAACCGATGTGCATTTTTTGGTCACATACACACATACATACACATACACACATACGCACACACAGATATTTGCCGAACTCGACGAACAGAGTCAAATGGTTCGGCCCTCCGGGACTCGGTTAGTAAGTCAATTTTCAGAGTGATTGTATAGCCACAGACAAACAGACGTAACACGAGATGAATGTTCATCGCCCACAGAAAAACGGTCGTTTTAAATTATGAAAAATGCGTTATCTCACCGAGCGTAGCGCTTGTGAAGCGATTTTGGCACATAGCCATAAGGGATCATTCATAAATGACGTAGCATTATATAGTGGAGGGGGGTGTTTTGTACTTTGTGATGATGTGTGACGACAGGGGGTAGGGGGTCATGTCATGCTACGTAGCTTTTTAAAGGGGAATAGTAGTTGACCTGATGTCACGACAATCTTACCCGATTCGTCAAATTAACATCGTTTTTTTTACTGGGACAAGGGGGGGGGGAGTGTTATCGTCAAGCACCGTAATTACCAGGGGGTATTTAGAGGTTTGTGACGAACTGCTACGATAGGGGAAGGGGGTGTTAAAAATCATTCTAAAAATGCTACGTCATTTATGGATGGTCTCTAATGCGTCACTTCGTTACCGTGGGCACCCGAAAACCAAGATGAAGGAAAAGAAAGGTGGGAACATTCGTCACTTTTGAGTGTATTAGTATTGTACATGTCAAATTGAACATAGTGTCCGCGACCCATAAAATAAATAAACATAAAACCTCTGGCCACAGAAAAGCCCACTACGTTATTTGTTTATGTTTTCTTCTTCATATTCGTTTTTTCATCGAAGAAAAATGTCAACAGTGCTTATACTTAAGCTACCAGTACACTGTTTGTTATAACGTAAAATATTTGATGAAGCAAAATTTGATCAAATAAACGTGTTTGATAAACAAATTTGACAAGGCCAGTACACGAGATCAACTGTTTAACAAACTTTTCTCATCAAATATTTGCATTGATGCGTTACCGGACGTTACGCCTAATATTGTTTGACAAACATAACAAAAAACAAGTTTGATGGATCAGTACACTGTTTGTCAAATGTAGTCAAATTGGCGTATACGTCAAACAAATCGCCATGCGAAAAAAATTTGTGCGGATTGAACTTGAAAACTTGAAATATTTGTGTTAGCGCAGGGATGCCAAATGATTTTTCAGAAAATTGTTTTATTTTTATAATAAACTGGAATTGTTGTGAAAAATGACAGCAAACAACTTTGTGTGTAAACTGAAATCCAAGCAATCATATATCGAGACGAATGTTTCATCACTAGTAACTAGTAAACAATGTTGTTAGCTGTCGTTTTTAAAAACACCATGACTGATTGGCGTTTTAGATAATCGTATCATCTGAGAATAAAAGCTCATTGAACAGAGTGTAATTTAACACCGGAACCGGAAATCATTGACGTCATCATCGATTTCTTGTAGCGGATTTCAGTAACAAAATGTCGGAGAATTCGTTCGAAGTCAAATTAGAAATTATGCAGGAAGATTTTATGTGACAGTGATCATGAAAAAACGGAGACGGCTCTCAGTTTTTCCCTACAGTCCATTGGTATTAAGTGAAGAGGAAATTAAGGATGTAATAAAATCGGCAAATGGTGGCTTGATAGAACGCAAGCAAAAAACTTGTCGCCGGAGAAGTTCAAACAAATGAAAAAAATGTTTTACAGTCTGGTCTCCTACAACGCGGATTTCTACTGCACGGTACCCGCGTTATATGAATCACATAGCTTATGGGATTTTGACTAATTGGGGCTGTGGTTGAATATTTCGTCTGCGTTAACATTTAGCGTCATACTTTCTTTGGCAAAGTTGTTGTGATTATTTAGACCTACAATTTAGAGTGACTGGATATCCAATTAGTTGAGAACTGGGCCGCCAGGGGTACTGTAAAATAGAGTAAATAAATCGAACCTCTCGTTGTGAATGTGACTAACGTTGAATAGGTTTAACATGGAATATTTCGAAACACTGATTATTTTGAAAGGTGGTGTCTCAGGGAGATTTGTCCAGAAATTCAAGTGATTCTGGACAGTGGAAATAATAAATCGGCGCTATTACGAATGCAAATGTTCAATTAATGTCAAAATCATTCTTTATCTCAACAACGAGAATACATTGAAAACCCGTTTTTATCAGCCCCCAATTTTGTCAGCTTTTCGATTCGATTTCGTCAGCCAGTCAGGATTATGAGGCTATGTCCACGGATTGATGTTATATATTTGAACAGCTTCGGTTTAGTAGATAAAATAACTGAAATTGTTTTGTCATTGTTCCAATTTTGTCAACCAAAGGGGCTGATAAAAACGGGTCTTCGCTGTATTTAGAGGGGTACTGTCTTCAGTAAAGATGCACGAGAAATCAAAGACTACCAGATGGTGATAGATTAGTTTGGGATACCCTCACTATGGTGCACTAGTGAGCGTACCACCTAAAAGTACATTATAGAATATGATACATCTCAAAAGTCTAGTAACATAGAAAGATGGTGTTTACGGCAATGTTCTAGGGGAGATCAACTGCTACGCGATTACGGGCAAATCAAACTGAAATAGATCCGCCAGGTGCAGCTAGTGAGCATGTACTATTTTTCAAATTCTATATCTCGAGATCAGGATAATTTAGAAGTGTGGTGTCTTCGGCAATATTCATCAGCGGGTCGAGTGCTGTCCGAAGGTGAATAGATAATTTCAGAATTCAGCCACTAGGCGCTAGGGAGAAAACAACTTCCAGTGAATGTTAGGTGATGTTTTGTCACGAAAGTTTAATAATTTAGGGAAATGATGTGATGTGAATGATGGCAAAGGAGGACGACAAAAGCTGTTTGATAATGTAATGATTAAATTGGATATCACCCGCTAGGCGGCGCTAGTGAACATACATCTTTTTATATCAGTATCTCCAAATGATGGCAATTTAGAAGGATGATGTCTTCAGCAAAGTTGCTCGAGATGTCAAGCACTACACGATAGTGACGGATTAGTTTGGGATACTCCAACTATGCGGCGCTAGTGGGCATACAAGCTTTCAGTACATGGCAGATTGCAATATATCCCAAAAAATGATAATTTAGAAAGATGTTTTCACAAAATTCTTGTGGAGGTAGAAATTTTGATAATCGAAATTTTTCTACAATATGGCAATAAGTTTTATTTTGAAGGGCTACTCAAAAGCATGCCATATTTTCTCCTGCCTGCATTCCATCTATAACTTAAAGAGTAAAATAGTAGGGGAGAGAGGGTAACAATGAAACACATTTTTTCTACAATTTAATTTTGTCGATAATACTTGTTATTTGTGTAACCAAAAGTGATACATAGTGCCACTCTGTTGTTTACTGATACATATATTTTTTCCAGCTGGTAAAATTCACGGGAAATAACATTTTTTGGATAATAAACAGTCGGTGGTAACATGTATCAGTGTGCCCCATGGGTAGGAACTATGAAACACGATATCGTCTATAGTGAAATATTCTATTTATAAATTTAACTCTTTTGTTTTAACGAAGAATGATCCTAACGCTTCTAATTAAAGTTATATTGAGGCGAAAATCGTTTGTTTACGAAATAATCCACTATATCATCCCGTAACATCGAACCACCATATATGTATATTAGCTGCAATCCTGAAATAAGAGACAATTTCTACAAAACTTGCCTAAATTTACTAATTTTGCACTATATGAGTAGTATTTACTGTGGAAAATCGGAACCCATTCACATTTTGAGACAGACCACAAAAACAAAAAAAATCACTGTTCCCCATACGCCATCGTTCCACAGTTACCCAATGAGTCTATTCATGAAAATTGTGAAATTACACAGAACCATGAGAAGTTACCAAAAAACTTTGTTCGCGGCAAATGTTGAGCATAAAATTTGCTATAAATAGCAATAGACTAAATATTTATTCAATGAATGGTAACTCATAAAGATGAAATAATGTTTTTCATTGCAAATTTACTCTGGCTATCACAAAACAAACAAATATCCATTAAAAGAGATACAGTTATCAGATCTCTTCCAAAATATAGCAACACGTGTAAAGAATTAGAAATCGTGAAATATGAGGAAATGAGGCGATTCTGATCATGCATTAGGATTTTATTGCGAATGTTTCATAGTTCCTGCTGATCCACTGTTACCCTCTCTCCCCTAGATGTCCTATTGAAAAGGATCATACCTGAGATGCTACGAAATATTTTCCGGTCATCATCATGGAGGTATTTTTCTGATATGATGCTTTGATAGAGATCGTTGGTGATTAAACCAATGATCAGTGATCCTACGTGACTCCTTTGAGTGAAGCATAGGAGCGTTTCAAGTAAAATTAAAAGTGGGTGTCTAGCCCGAATAACGTCAATTGTTTGGGATGGATATAGCAGATTATAAAAAAAAACAGGTTTAGGCGGACTTTCACCGAAATACCGAAACTTGATACCCGTACTCGACTGCAAAATGTCAGTTTTTAGACCAACCCATTGCAAATTTTTCCTTCTACAATTTCAAAAACTGTTGACACATTTGCAGTACATCACAAACGACTGGTTGCTACCAAGCATAGAAGCATACCGCCAGGAACATGGATTCGTCGTCAATATTTGCGAGAACTATAAGCTACAGACTACTTACAACCTGTCAGCTTACTCGGAAATCGAATACTGTACGACTAGTGGCGCTGTTTCGAGACAATCTGGTAACGAAATCGATGGCCAAAATAACCAAGCCTGCAACACTTCTACAATTAATTTATTTCAGATTTTTGGGACATTCTATTCTGGTTGGTATTGATTTTTCTTGGGCTACTGGGAATATGTTCAACCTACTGCGATGTCAGGCTGGCAAAAAGTGGAGATCTCGCCTATTACCAGAAACCACTAAAAGACCCAAGTATATCCAACATCTCGAATAAGAAATTCAATAAAACCCACTGAAAACTTGTTTTTTTTTTTAAAGAATTCAACCTCCTAACCGCTTTCTCGATTCGAAGGAACATCCATCGTCTAACGGTGGCACCGAACGACGATCAGCTGCAGCGAGATCTTAGCTTCTTGGATGCTCTACGAGTCTTCACCATGGGCATAGTAATATACTCCCACGTGCTGATAGGCGAGCGAATGGTGACCAATCAAAATCCGGAACTGGTAGAAATTGTACGTATTTCGATTGGGTCCTATCCCAGTACATTATTATAATCAATCACCATTTCAGACTGATTCATCACCTGTAATGCAAATCATCGCTTCCATCTGTCCCTTCACGGTCAATATCTTTTTGGCCATCAGTGGACTGCTGTTGTCATTATTTTTCATTAAATATACCGCGAACAAACGGTTCAATCTGAACCATCTCTGGTTAGGCATCGTTAATCGATACTTGCGATCCTTTCCCGTTTACCTGATGGTTATGCTGTACGTGGTATCCGTTTCCGATATGCTGCAGTTTAGTCCTTCCGCCTATCGGTTCATGGTGTTCTCGAAAGCTGTCTGCCGGAGTAAGTGGTGGATCAACTTTCTGTACATTAGCAACTACTACCAACCGGAAGAACTGTGTCTGATTCACACGTGGTACCTGTCTGCGGATTTTCAACTCTTCGTGATAGGTTTGATAGCGATGATGGTTATGTGGCGGTAAGTGATTCTGGTTAATGAATTGATCAAATCGGAATAATGATTAATTTTTACAGTTACCCGCAGTCCTTCAAGTGGCTAATGGGGGCATTATTTGGACTGGGTTTTGCTGCTCCGGCCATCAGGACGTACGTTTACTCGCTGGATGCCATGATGCCGATATCTAACAAGTGAGCAAATATTTGGTTTCGTAGTTGTTTAACACTATCTAAATGAATCTGGGTTTCTAATTTACTATTCACTGACAGTATTAACAATGTCATGGCTAAATAAGACATTCAGAAATCTGCAGTTCGATGCAGCTTTGTTTGTGCGCAAACTCGGAAATCCTGATGACCTTAGGCTGATGGGTGACGATCATTGCAGTTAACGAAGCAAAACCTGTCGGTAACAAGATAGGCACTAAAAGTGTCTTCATTAGGAACGGTCTGCTATAGCCAATTAATTGTTTTGTTTTAATTATATTCGAAACCTTCAAAATCGTCAGTGTTGTCGTTTGGTATAACCCCAGCTTAGTCATTCAATTGGGCCGCTTATTGCTTGAATAGTTATTTAATAGGATGCAAATTTAGCAGGATTTTTTTTCGGATAAGTTAAAATTCTTAAGCTTAAGCGATCAAAATTTATATTTAATAGTATAATTATTAGTCTTTATGAACCTGTGAGAAGGTCATATTGATAGCATAGTCACTTTTTATCATCTTTCAGAGGACACAGTATGCGCCTGTGGTACGAGAGATTGTACATTGACTTCTACCAAACCACCGATGTTCACTGTGCCAGTTACTTCGTCGGGATGTTTGTCGGCATAATTTATCACAAAGTTCGCCAAAATGAAAAACTCCTCAGCGAGTCGAAGGTATGTATATCAGAATCGAATTCGATCTAGCGTTCACTTATGTACTAAAACATCGTATTTTTCAGCTGTTTAAAACTCTACAGTACCTCACCATCCCACTGTTGGCGATATTTTTCCTGCCTGCTCCCATTTTCCACCAGCTGAGCATACCGAAACCGTCCCTCTGGATGGGAATATTCGCCGGAATGCACCGGTGGGCATTCGCCATCAGTTTAGGAGTGATTTTTCTGGTGTACATGTTCAGTGCTGCCGGGACGCTGTTCGGGTGGCTTCGGGAATCGAAAATTTTACAGAACAGTTTCATCCGGGTGTCCGGTCGGCTGAGCTTCAGCATCTATCTGATCCACATGAGTGTGCTGGAGGCGGTGTTAGCCAATCATCACGAAGCTATGCGGCTTTCGGCTGCCCTAACGGTTTGTTGAATGATATTGATTATTTTAAAAAGGTCTATTTGGTGGTATCCAACGTTGAAAGCAGATCAAAATGGTTAGTTAAACGAAAGCAATTGTGTGAAGAAATCCCCCAGAGGCAGGATTCGAACCTGCAACCCATGGGACTCCGGCACAATGCTCAATGCTATCTTTGGGCTATGATGGCGTCCCGGGGAGAACACATGATTATCGTATTGCCACACACAATACATTTGCTGCCACCCAAAATGTTTGATCCTTCCTCTGTAGAGATTTTTTTCACTTCATTGCTTTCGTTTTACTCACCATTTCAATCTGTTTCCCCATTGAATTCCACCAAAAAGTTTTAAATAAGGTTTTGGCACTTCCATCAAAAAACAAAAAAAAATATTAGCGTAAAAAGGTGCTGCAGAAGTGAGATTTTACAATTGAATTTAGATTTGTTGAAATGAAGAATGTCGGAACAATATTTACATAAACTATAGCGTGCCGAATTGATTTACATCCTAACGATGGTCAATTTTTCTCATGCAGGTTTCGGTATTGTGTTCAGTGACATTACTCACCTATTTCTTGGCATTTCTGGCGTTCGTTTTCATCGAAAAGCCGTTGGACATTATATTCAAGCAGTTACTGATAGGTGGTTCAAGGAAACCAAATGGAACTGGTAAGATTTTTCTTCGCCATTTAAATATTTGGTGAAAGCCCTCAGAAAACTGTTTCTGACCACCCCGCCCCAGATGGATTCAAGGCTTTAATAATCAAGTGTCTTCTCAATATTAACCACTGAAGTGGAAGTCAACTTCGGGATTATGTTTGCGAGTTTCGCGTTTTTCGGGAAAAATTAGATCTCAAGCTTCTGCGATCGAAATCAGGGGTGGATCCAGAAAAAAAATTGCGGGAGGGGTCAGAAATTTCGATTTTAAAATTAACATTGTGCAATTCGTAATACGTAATAATCTTTTTTCATTTTGTTTTGTTGGTCAAATTTGGTTTGGAATGATTTTGAGTTTAAAACTAATATAAAATTGAAACTCATTTAAAATTTCTCGACAAGTATATTGATTTCGGAGGGGGTCCGGACCCCCAGGACCCTTCCCCTGGATCCGCCATTGATCGAAATACGTACAGGGTAATAGTAATAGCATAATTAAAAACATTTTTCTGGTTATATTTGCTTAATTGTTATTAATTTGATTATAATTTTTCCTTATTGTTTACAGGAAATACTCAGAACAACGTAAGCGCAACGAAGCAAAGCTTAACAGTTAGACCAAAAGTGTAATAAAAGCGTCAGTAAGCAAAAATCGTTGGTTGTTTTATCACTTTGCCCAATCTTTATTTCTATGTAACTGTAGAAGTATCCGAAATTAAGCCTATAAAATTTCCTTAATATTTAAAAATGCCAAGAAGCTAAATTTAATTAGGTATAAGCACAGACAAATTTAATACACCTAGCTCTCATACTACTCTAAAAATAATGCTACCTGCTTTGGGGTAAAATTGCTCACTGCCAAGTTTACATGAACAACCCAAAACGGTTACCCAAAATTTGAGTTCGTCGCTGTGAACTTCGTCTTGAATAGTGGCAGTTTCTCGATTTTAAGCTCATTGCTTCGTATTTATTTTCTGCGTAGCCTCAAACAAAACTTTAGGTAACTTTTTGCTAACAGTCGTCATTGGCCTGGTGAACTGCACTTGATTGAAATTGCACGAAGCTTGCTAATTATCAAATTAATTAATATAACTTCAAATGATCTTTCCCATCTTTTATATCAACAGATAACATACATCAAAATGACACATTTCGACAAGTAAAACTAGCGACATAATCTTAAAAACTAGGTACTAGCACTAGACTACAAGATAATCAGCTAAGAAACGATTCTTTTTTTAAATTTTAAATTTTTATTGAATTATTTCAATCCTCAAACACATGAAATGCGGTTGCCATTTCAATATCCATTCGAGTTTGGGAAATATGGTTTTCCATTTCTTATAAAAGAAATGTATAGAATTCGCTCAAACTTTCAACTTTGGTATATAAAACTCGGAGGGCCGAGTCTTATATATCAATCGACTCAACTCGACGATTTGGGACAATGTCTGTGTGTGTATGTAACGGACAAACTCTCATTCGTGTTTCTCAGCAGTGGCTGAACCGATCTTATCCAAACCAATTGCAAATGAAAGGCCTTATAGCCAGACAGAACTTAATTTGTTTTTGATTCTTATGTTTAGTTCCTAAGATATGGGTATTTGAATGTCCAAAAAAGGCACTTTTCGCATTTTTTTTAAATTACTGTCGAAATTGAGAAGTTATTGGATTTAATATGCTCTTTCTTTTGACATTATGTTTTCACTGATTAATCCCTCTATAAGTGAGATATTTTCATTAAGTTTTGTTTTAAGTGATTATATTGAGATGATGTCTTCTGCGAATTGATTGCTCTTTCTTTTGCGAACAACTTTGCTGAAGACATGAAGTGTCTGTCTTGTATACTTTAAAAGTTGTGGCATGTTATTTATCGTTCAATATAGTAATGATCCGATTTAATTTACCAGCCGAATTTTATTTTGATGAAACGGAAAAGGATGATATCAGGATATATTTTGTGCTTCATTTTCTACCTACCACCGCTTGGATTAAGCACCAAAAAATATCAAGTTGTCTAATTGTATCTTGATCACTTATCAATGAGCAATCTTTCATTTGCTAGTACCTACTGACAGCTAATTTTCTAACTTATGACCGTTCGATCGATCTAAAATATATCTCGGAAAACGAGAATCGAAATAAATGATTTCAAGTAAGTGGAAACAAAGTCTTTATAAACTCGTCCACAAGAAACTTCTTCGAATACTGTCTACTTGCGGATTATTTTTAAGGATATCTTTTTTCTATTGCATAGAACTACACCAACTACACCATTTTTGGCAGTTTGTAGAAAGAATAATTTCACGGTTTCTTTCAAAATTTGGCGAGCTTTCTTCCATTCGTTCATTTGTTTGGGTAGTTTATGCTAAAAAAGTGTCCCAAACTAATAAGTACAATGAAGGGGGTGGACTGCTATGGGAGACAAAAAAGAGGCTTGTTTTCGTGATTTTTGAAAGGGAAAGAAACGTCCTAACTTTTTGAAAATTCATGTAAACTGGTACACACATTTGGGAAGTTGAAATAAAAATTTTCCTTGGAAAACTTCACAATATGGCAGAGTAAAGGAATATTTCCTTACCGGAAAAGTGCGGTTGAAATCAATGAAACAACAAAATTTCCAATTTACATAAGTATACCTTCTGTTTGTTTTTCTGTACCCGTTTTTTCCGCGATCTTCTAAAAATAACATTTTTTTTGACATAAATTTTTGATGCTAACGTACCACAGAAACACGTCAAAAAACTGTGTTTTAATCATGTTTAGAAGATTAGCACAGGCAGAAAACTTCATTGCAAAGAACAACATGCAACACGAGGTCGAATTTAATAAAACCGGATTCAAGATTCCCGTGCATATAGAAAACGACATGGTGGACGTGCGTATCCATGATTTGGCACCTCGCACTAGCGAACATTACATCAAGCAAATCATGTCGCAATACGGAGAAGTGGAATCTATTGCGAATGACACTTGGAGAAATTATTTCACCGGCATTCTCAACGGATTTCGTATTGTGAGCATGCGAGTGACTAAACCAATACCTTCTTATATAAATCACGTATGCAAATCAGAGAAGGAAGGCGTGACCTATAAGCAAACAACACTAATCATATATCCCGGGCAGACTCCAACATGCCAATTCTGTAACCATACAGCCCACTACGGGAAAACATGCGCCGAATCAACTAGTCATAACTCATCTACTACAGACAACTCTAACAAGCAGCCACTGACATTCACAGATAAATCAAATACAACGATCCAATTAACCAATAATGCAGGTACAACGACCACGACAACCGCTCCCAAACTAACAATTAGCATCGCCAACAAAGGAGAAAATACCGATGAAGACGGATTTACAACAGCGACCCGTAAGAACAAGAAACAAATAAGTACCTCTGATCGTGAACAGCAAGAAAGCAGAACCGATGATGACATGGACGGGAACAGTAACGCGAGAGAAGGTAGGCTGAATGACCCCCAAGCGGCTTCACCGTCAAGGAAAAGGATCTCAACACGCAGCAGCAAGCTGCGTCAACAGGATCTGTCAGGTGGACATTCTTAGTATTTTTTTATTTTTACTTATTGTAAAAACTTAAAAGATCCACGGCTCAGTTGTGGTATCGCATTGAACCGTGTCAAATGTCAAAATGTTAGAATCGTAAGCAATTTACATATATTGTTGTGATATATTCTTCGTTTTATCTATCGCCATAAGTAAAAAAACTCAATTTTTCGATCTTGTCAAGCAGGTCACCTCGTTAATTTGTATAAGTGGCGGATCGACAAAGATTAGAAAATTGCATTATTTTCTCTAAACAAGATTGAAACTAAAAGTGTCAAGTGTTTTCAACATAAGATTGCGGCTGGACAACATTTTCCACAGGCTAGTTCTTTTGGAAAAGGTCCACTGCCGAAAATCTATGTTCCGTAGTTTTTGGCCTAGAGCCAAAAACAAAAGTTTTTTCGATTCCTTGGAACGATAGAAAGCGACGATATTTTCATTTTTCGCAAAATGGCAACGGTGAACATTTCAAAAAAATCGATACAAAATTGCTTATTTAAAAAAGTGCAATAAAAAATGAAATGTCATTTGTTGGAAGTTGACACGGTCCTCCGAGTACACGGACGAGTAGATAGCGATCGTAAATTCGCTGTGCCGGTGGATGATGAAAAATTATCGCGGGACGTCGTTCGCGCTGGACGATGAAAGTCCGCTCTCGAAGACGCACATTCCAGGAAATGATAGCTACTATTCCAGCAACAAGTCGACTACACCCCCCCGAAGTTAAATATAAGCTTAAGCATATATTTGAAAAAAAAAAAAAGTTATGTTGTATATCGCCATATCGGACAGAGGAATTTCAAAGCCGTTGTTCAATCCGAGTGGTCTGGCCATCAATCAACAAGTGTACTAGGAGGAGTGTCTTGAGAAAATTCTTCTGTTGTTCTTAAAGGAGCATCATGCGAATGGGAAGTACGTCTTCTGGCCGGACAAGGCGTCTTCACATTACGCCAATTACGCCAGTCGCCGCCGACGTTGGCAGTGAATAGAGCTATGGAGAGGCATGTATATAACGAGAGAGATTTAGTCCGATCGATGAGAGGGAGAGGTTACGATCTGCTTATAGGAGACATTGGATGTCAATGGGATGGTCAATTAGGAGGCATTGTAGGCTGCGGCGGTGATCACGATACTGTTGGGATTATATGATGGCATCATCACAGTTCCTCGTTCACGCAGTGGTTAACGCACCTAACTAGAGTCTGGGAGATCGCAGGTTCGATTCCTGCTTGAGGACATATCTTTTCTCAGTGTTTCCAATAAAGGTGAATTTTAACCGTTTCATCATTCTCACAGTTTCGATTTCATTCATTCGTTCATTTATTTAGTTCAACATCAATTTCATGATAACACTCAATCAACAATTTGCCTTCGCAATACTCGATTTGTATCTGCAGCTCTCCAACGTCGGTTACGCCCAACATTCGCCAAATCACGTTCTACCTGGTCCGCCCATCGTGCTCTCTGCGCTCCTCGCCTTTTTGTACCAACCGGATTATTAGCGAACACCATCTTTGCAGGATTGTTGTCTGGCATTCTTGCAACATGCCCTGCCCACCGTATCCTTCCAGCTTTGGCCACCTTTTGGATACTGGGATCGCCATAGATTGCAGCGAGCTCGTGGATGAACCTTAGCCGCCATACACCGTTCTCCTGCACACCGCCGAAGATCGTCCTTAGCACCCGTCGCTCGAAAACTCCTAGCGCTTGCAGGTCCTCCTCGAGCATGGTCCAAGTCTCGTTCCCGTAGAGAGCCACCGGTCTTATAAGCGTTTTGTACATGGTGCATTTGGTGCGGGGGTGAATCTTTCTTGACCGCAGTTTCTTCTGGAGCTCATAGTAGGCCCGACTTCCACTGATGATGCGTCTTCGGATTTCACGGCTCACGTTATTGTCAGCCGTTAATAAGGATCCTAGGTAGACAAAATCCTCCACTACCTTGAAGGTATCCCCGTCGATCGTAACGCTGTTTCCTAGCCGGATCCTTTCGTTTTCGGTTCCGCCTACCAGTATATACTTTGTTTTGGACGCATTTACCACAAGTCCGACCTTCGCTGCTTCGCGTTTCAGGCTGGTGTATTGGTCTGCCACCGTTCCAAATGTTCGGGCGATAATGTCCATGTCGTCCGCGAAGCATACGAATTGGCCGGATTTCGTGAAGATCGTGCCCCGGCTGTTGAGCCCGGCTCGTCGCATCACACCTTCCAGAGCGATGTTGAATAGTAAATACGAGAGTCCATCACCTTGTCTCAGTCCGCGTCGAGATTCGAATGGACTGGAAAGTTCACCCGAAATCCTTACGTTGTTTTGTACACCGTCCATCGTTGCTTTGATCAGTCGAGTCAGCTTCCCGGGAAAGCTGTTTTCGTCCATGATTTTCCATAGTTCTACGCGGTCGATACTGTCGTATGCCGCCTTGAAGTCGATGAACAGGTGATGCGTTGGGATCTGGTATTCACGGCATTTCTGGAGGATTTGTCGTACGGTGAAGATCTGGTCAGTTGTCGACCGGCCATTGATGAAGCCGGCTTGACAACTTCCCACTAATTCATTTACTTTAGGCGATAGACGACGGAAGATGATCTGGGATAGCACTTTGTAGGCGGCATGGTCGCCTTTCTTGTGAATGGGGCAGATCACCCTTTCTTTCCACTCCTCCGGTAGCTGTTCGGTTTCCCAGATCCTGACTACTAACCGGTGCAGACAAGTGGCCAACTTTTCCGGGCCCAACTCGATGAGTTCTGCTGCGATACCATCTTTGCCAGCTGCTTTGTTGTTCTTGAGCTGTTGGATGGCATCCTTAACTTCCCTCATCGTGGGATTTGGTTCATTCCCGTCGTCAACTGCACTGACGTAGTCAAATCCTCCGTTGCCTTGGTCATCTGTACCTACATTCTCCTCGCCGTTCAGGTGCTCGACGAAGTGCTGCTTCCACATTTCGATCACCGCACCGTTGTCCGTCAGTAGGCTCCCGTCCTTATCCCCACATATTTCGGCTTGCGGCATGAAGCCTTTGCGGGATGCTTCTGGTAGAACTTCCGTGTATCTTGAGCACGGCACAGCAGTTCCATTTCCTAGCACTCCGCTTCTTCCAGGCGGCGCTTTTTCTCCCGGAAGAGGCGTGTCTGCTGTCTCCGCTTCTGTTTGTATCGTTCCACATTCTGTCGGGCTCCATGCTGCAGCATGACCGCTCGCGCTGTATTCTTCTGCTCCAAAACCGCTCTGCACTCCTCGTCGAACAAATCGTTTCATCGTCTCCGTTCCTTGTACCCGACAATGTCCTCAGCTACGTTGTTGATGGCTGCTTTTACTGTTCTCCAGCAGTCCTCTAGGGCCCCTAGGGCCACGTCGAGCTCTCCCTCGTCCGGTAACGCTGCCTCCGCGTGGTGTGCGTATGCAGTGGCGACATATGGTTGCTTCAGTCGCTCCAGATCGTACCGATGCGGCCGTTGGTACCGTACATGATTAATGACGGATAGTTGTGGGCGCAATTTAACCATCAACAGGTAGGTGGTCAGAGTCGATGTTAGCGCCGCGATAGATCCTGACGTCGATAATGTCGGGCAAGTGCCGTCCATCGATCAGGACGTGATCGATTTGCGATTCCGTCTGGAGCGGTGATCTCCAGGTGTAACGGTAAGAGAGGCTGTCTTGGAAGAAGGTGTTACGAATGGCCATGTTCTTGGAGGCGGCGAAATCAATGAGTCGAAGGCCGCTCTCATTCGTCAGCTGGTGAGCGGTGAACTTTCCAATCGTCGGTCTGAATTCCTCCTCCTGGCCTACCTGAGCGTTTAAGTCCCCAATTATGATCTTGACGTCGTGGCTTGGGCAGCAGTCGTATTCTCGTTCGAGCTGCGCGTAGAAACCGTCTTTGTCATCATCGGTGCTTCCGGAGTAAGGGATGTGCACGTTTATTATGCTGATGTTGAAGAAACGGCCCTTGATCCTCAACCTGCACATTCTTTCGTCGATCGGCCACCAACCGATCACGTGCCTTTGCATATCGCTCATCACACTAAAAGCTGTCCCTAGCTCATGTGTGTTGCTGCAGCTCTGGTAGATGGTATGATTACTAGACTGGTTAAATTTTTGACTTTTAGCTCCACCAGGCTCTACTGATTCCTTTTATGGCCCTTAGTAATTGGGCAAATTTTGGTACCGATCGGTTGTGTCTACGGATCCTCCAAAAATTTCAAAGTTTATATGGAAATTAGTATGGAAAATCACCATGCCATATTTTTTTTTTTTTGGAAAATCGGTTAAAATTGAAAATAAATTCTTAAAAAATCACCTCATCAATCAATTCATGAGAACACTATATATTTCTAAAGGTATTCTTCTACTGAGCACATTCGTAGAACATTGAAAGTTTGTGAAAATTCGCTGAGAAAAGTTATTAACTAAAGATGTAGTAGCATGACATCAAAATAAGTGGATTTTATTATTAATCATAGCAACCCTGTTTGAATAGCTCCATCGTTTTACAGGTGTAAACTAGACTTGCCACCCACCGCTCGCGTATTTCAATTTGTGGGTACCCGGGTACCCTCGTCGACCAGTTAAAGGTGTTTTTTGTTGGACACATAACGGTTAAAGTTACAATGACTGTTTACACCCAAGTTTGAATGAGTGTAGCACCGACTACTCCGGTGTAGTGCACGTCAAAAAACGAAAACGCCATTAGTTTGCAAACCACTCCATCAATGAAAGATCCAACAAACATCCTCGATGGGCTCATTTGATTTGACGTTTTGTTGGATAAAGATTTAGTTTCTGTCATAACTGAACTAATAAAATACACTCTGAGTATCTTTTTTAATTGGTTAATTTTTCTGAATACATCATAATCGACCCGCCCCTAGATCCTTGCCCAACAGAAACAGCCGCACGAGTTTGCTCCCCTCCACAACTAACACGTTGTGCTCGTTCGGTTTATCTCCCACAACAAGAGTGGCTAGTTTGGGATTCTTTGGGGACAGGAGCGGTTTCAGAAAAAAATATTCGGGATATTCGGGTTCGAAATTTTGATTTTGGATTGAACATTGTATATAGATACGTCAAAGTCTCATTTAATGAAAATCAGTTTTAGTTGCCAAATTTGGTTTGAAATTATTTTGAGTTTGAAACGAATACAAAATTAAAACTAATTAAAAATTTCCACCACTGTTTGGGGTTAGTTGTTCTAGCGCATGCTTCATGTATGTTTCTCGCAGATCAATAAAAATCTCGGGGCCAAAGTGTCTCCAGATGTGGCAATTCTAAGAGAGAGTAAGGTTATGAAGAAGATAGTGTCTGCCACCAATGATCCCATACAAACTGAAAGTCATTAGATCGCATAAAATGGAAAAATAGCTTATTCTCATCACCAGTTACAAAAAAACGGAAAAATCATTTGAAATGTGAATCACCAGGTAACCGATTCCATTGCGTAATTTTCCGCTTTTGCCATAAAATGAGCTGATTTTTTGAACAATAAAAACCAATCGTCTGATCTCACAGTATCGTCCTAGTATAAAAACAATCCGATCCCCTCAGCATCGATCGTTGATGATATTCGAGTGGATCAGTTGAAATATGTCGTCAAATTTGTTTATTTTTTGCTTAGTTGTTGTCAATATTAAGTACCTACGTGCTGCTACACGGGGGAAATTATCCACGGTGGGCGTAGCAAACTTCAAATCACGCCTAATTGGTTCCACCAACGAACAACAGAGATTGGGGTTTCGGCGTCTGCGCTCTACTATGGACCTTTTGAGCGAGTTGAGTAGTTCACAATTTACGTGCCGGCTGAACTTGAACCTAAATGTTACGAAATATGCCTAACACTTTAGGTCTTTGTGCTTGACAAATAAACGCTCGTTTGATGTGAAACATGATGTCCTAAAAGTAGGACAGAACAGAAGATAAGATGGTTTCTCGAAGAAATCTAAACTAAGGAAACCAAACTACTGATCTCTGGTTCGTCAATGTACTGCTCCCATCCCATTCTAAATGCACACATGTAATTACTCTATAATAACCTTCAACTTTGACAAATATGTCGTTACGATTTTTCCAAACGTGCAGAGACCCAAACAAGTGCACAACATAACTCTAACCTATTGCATCGCTTATTCAGGGTCACGATTTAGTGACTTTAACCCACTGATCGCCTGTATGTACGAGAGCGCATTTCTGACAAACAATATTGTGTAAATAACCCATCTTAATTTTCGGCAAACAAAGACCAGCACGGATCCCCACTTTGACGCAAGTTCTTGTGCGTGACGCCGTAGTCCATCGTTCGCCCAGCATCAATTTCAGTCGGTTTGTCGTGGTCAGCGGATCGTTACGAAAAAGTGCCGGCGTGCAATCGATCATGGCGCGCAGTGTTGAAGTGATATTCACCACCTCCGTCGGTGGCGTGAGAACTATATCGGCCATCGTTCTTACTCTGCTGTGTTTTTCCAGCGTCGTCCGTTGCAGTGACAGTGAAAGTGAGTGTTTTTCTAAGTAGTTACAAATTCTACAAATTTTAGCACGGTTTAGATCGGAAAGCCGTTCAATATTCGACGTAAAAAGTTAACCGTCTCGTCTCATCGATTCAGCTACTTGAGAAGCGGTTTGGGCACTTAAGAAAGTGCTCAAAAGCTCAAGCATCGACGAACTTTAATAAACAAGTGACCGCGAAAACGAGCAAAACAATGACGACAAAATTGACACGCGGTGAAGGTCGCTGCGCGTTGTTTCGAAAGAACACTGCTGCTGCTGATGGTGCTATTAGTGGGTCTGTGGTTGGTGCTGGCGAGAGTGGCATTTGGTTTCGCGGCATAATGTTCGTGCATAGCTGGGAGGCTCTGCAGTTTTGCTGCACACGCCGCGGTGACTAACCGTAATACCCCTTGTGATTTAACGTTGCTTCTAGCCTTTGTTTTGACCTTCATAGGCACTTTAACGGATTTGAAGCCTGAAATTACTGATTTTGAAGTTAGGGTTAAGAGGTCGTGTCCTAAAATGTGTTTGTGTTGCTTTCATATATATTCCACGATTCTAATAAGATTGTTGAAAAAATTAAAATATAATCTTTTCTAAACAAATCAACAATAACATATCATGTGAATCATTAGCACTTTGCAGAGTTGGGGCTTATATTGAACGGCCCAACCATGCATATGAATTCTTCAATGATTACAATGAATGTTTAGACATACCAACAGATTTGCCTAAATGAAATGGTGCCTTATGTCATGTTTCTGTTAATTATTTCACCCTTCATAGTGGAGGTTGAGAACAAACATTTTGGAAGCAGTTCGAGAAACAATGTTTCTCATGTATGTTTGGCACATATCTTTTTAAGCTGCTTAACCCGAGTGCCGACACATTTGAATTTTTGAAAGGTTTCCTTGTTGAACCTTATTTGAGAAGTTGTATTTATGAGCGCCTATCTCATTGGATCCTTCAGATTAGAGCTACTAGACGTTTTTGTTGAAAATCTGTATTGATCTGATAAAAAACTATTTATCTGTATTAACTGAAAAGAAGGAATGGTGATATTTGTCATGCGAGTTTGAAGCATCGTTTATTTTAAACAAATAAAATTAACACTAATTTTAAATAACCTTAACAGTTCAATACAACAACTCTATTGCCGTTCGTCCTACAAATGAAAAAAAAAGTATTGTGGCTTGATTAAAAAAAAAATTTCATGAAGAAATGTTAGAGAAACGGCTGACAAGGAGTCAGGTCGAGAACGGTTTTCAATAGATTTTAAACGAAATCTTTATAATTCTTCATCGTGTTTAAAACATCTGTATTCTGTATAACATCTGTACAATGCAGTGGACAGTGGCACAACTTAGAACAAAAGGTGGACTAAAATCAAAACTTTGCCGTATCGGTTCAAATAGGACTGTTTTATGTAATTTTGGTATGCTAAATTTGTTTTTGATATTAAAACATATCAAAAATAAACATTTACTATTCATTAGGGTGTCTCAAAAACACCTATTTCATCAAAATAATTCTTAAATTTTTTGTATATTAATTCTAATGCGCTAAATAGTTTTTGATATTAATACTTGTTACAAAAAACCATCATTATGCATTAGGGTGGCTCAAAAACAATTATTTTGTCATGCAGGTTCAAAAAAAACTTTGAAGAAATTTTTATACGTTGAATTTCTTTTTTGGTTATAAAAATATTAAACATTATCTTTAATACTTGTTAGGGTAGCTCAAAAGCAAGTATTTTTTCAAAAGCAAGTATTTTTTCAATATATGATCATGATAAACTAAATTTATTTTCCATGTTGAAACGAATCGATTTAATGATTATATAGTTTTCAAGGATCAAATAAGATCTGTTCAACTAATCTTGGAACGTTAAATTCATTAGTGGGTTACTTAGTATAAAAACTACATTTTCTTTCAATTTTTAAAACAAAAATTTTGAGCGTTTTAGTGGAATGTGTAATTACATTCACTAGTCAACAGGATGGTTAATGAATTTTTTTCGTAGGTGCATTTTAAGTTACTTAGATTACTTATTTCATATCTTACATAAACTATACCTCAAAAACCATTTTTTCGCGTTCATTTAAAAATGGTTTTATTTTATTTGGGTAATATCGCTTACCCTTAACCTTCCGGACGTCGCGCTAGTGCAGTGAGTACACGCTGCTCTGAAAATCTAGCAAAATCGTCTTAGCGCATCAGCGGCTCCTCGTTCAGTAGGCCATTTGCGCGACTTCCGGAGGGTTAAGACAAATCAGTACTATGCGCATTATGTTCAAAATAGATTTACTAAATGATTAGAACTCCACTGTGTTCACCCAACTTAACTGATACTGCGTAAGTTATCAAGAAATAGTCCCAGAAACATTTAATGGCATATTTAAATTGGTTGAAAATATTAACTGAATTTTAAGCATTCTGAATACTTTCACCATCTAAAAAGCCGTACTTTCCACTCGGATCCTCAATGCTATTTGAGAATTATTCATGTATTCAAGTCATTATTTTAGCTATAAAGTGATTATTCAAATTAAAAATTAGTAATAACTAAACTGACCAACTCTGACGAAAAAATCCGTACACCATACCGCAACGAAGCGAAATCGTTCATCACGCTCAGGCAAACAGTCCGCAAAGTGTACGAATTTTTCATCAGAATTGGTCAGCTTAGTAATAACCATGCGTCTCCATTCACAGTTATTTTTTTTATTTTGACTCCTTATTGAAAGTGTTTGCAAAACTAGCATATACTTATTTTAAAGAGAAAAGCAAAAGCTGTCGGATGAGTATAGTGTCGGATGAGTATAGTGTCCCGGCCATTCACGGGCGTCGTTGTTATTATCGCATTGAAGTTCGAGTTCAATAAAAGTTAGGGTAACCTACCGTCCTTATTTTAAAGGACATGTCCTTAATTATGACAAGTTTGGGAAGCGTCCTTTATTTTACCTCAAATGTCCTTAATTTTAGTCTCAAAACTAGACATTTTAAAAAAAATTCAGATCGATCAAATTCGGAGAGAATGAAATTATCATTTTAATTGGCCATTACCATCCAGCGCTTTCTGTTAATAAAGTTACTTGCATACCCTTCGCGACCTAAAGCAACCAAAATATCTTTTACCATAAAATAACTGCAGTTTGCTTAACTTAAAATTCAGACACATTATTTATTCTGTAGCAGCGTATCTATTAGTCGGATTTGGAATGTTGTGATCTGGAATCTGGAATCTATACGTGATTTAGTGATGAAAGTTTCGCCTCGCTACGCACAGTCTTTAAAAAATTGTGCAAGATGGAAGAAGAGAAAAAAAATATTCCTGCACACTCACTTCGAAAATCTGACACTGGCATGTCAACCTCAGGTGCAACATCGAGCTACTTGTGCAGCGTCCTCAGTGGTCTTTTCAATTTTCTTTAACTCCCACTTGTCTAATACTATTCAATTTGGTGGATTTGCCGGCAGTTGGGTGGATTTATTCTTGTGGACAAAATCCGTTTTATTGTCACGGTACCACTATCCATCGTTTCTTTTGGGGTGAAAAACTTGGTTTTGAGTCAGGAGCTGAAAATTCATTATTAGATTATTTAAAATCACTCCTTCATAAACCAAACAATCAATCAAACAATATTCTAAGTTAATCAGTTTCTTGGCAAATTTAACCCTGAAAACAATTTTGAATTTCCTGGGCACTTTGTACTGAAGCCAGATGAAGCCAGACACAGGTTTTCTACAAGGGTGTGTGCAGGATCAATTTTTGAAGTAGAATACTTCTAACATTTCAACACACTGGCCCCGTTTCAAAATTTAACTAATTCCCTAGAATGAACAATTTGTGCAAATAACGAATATAATGGATTTCGTGAAAGCAGTATTTATCTGCATCATGATTGGTCCGTATTATACGACCAATCGAGCTGGCGTCGTTAGATCTGCCCCTTCGTCGTCAAATGAACTGCGACACACGTATAAGGCACGATCCAGAAGAAAAATACATCAGTTTGCATTTTGATGCCGCAGCAGCTGCAATCTGATTGCAGTTAAACGCAGATCGCTCGTTGAATAGCAAGAGCAATCAATTTGGGGGTGTGGAACCTGAGAGACTCAATTAAATTTCTGAAGTTATAAATAGAAGTACCGCGTGTCCCCTTGTATCATTCGTCACTCGCCTGCCAGACGAGCAACATCATGGATATTGCCTCCAGACGGTACAATAAGCGGTTAAGCACCGTTAACCATGTTCGAATATGCACCCGTTTCTTAGCTGTGTGGAAAGCTTACTACGCGCGAAACAAATGAGTAATGTTATGGTATGGTTCGAGTCGTGTACACTCGATGATTTGCAAAATAAAGTTGGTAGGGTGGGTTTGGATTGAGTTAAGCACTCTGCAGGGTAAACATAATTTATTTTTTGCTTGGCTGTGTGTTGGGCTGGTAATTTTCATGTCAACATGCTTTTGGCTGTTTGTAGGTACCTAGGGTAACGGACCGATACACGATGATATCTAGATGAAACGTTTCCCACTGAAACTCGTATATTTTCCAAGCAAATCGCTTTAGAACTTCCCAAATCTGACCATTAGTATAGACCATTGCTACAAATAAAAAAAAGCGTCCAAATACTAAGTGCTACATGCTTTAACATTTCATTTATTATGTCCTTATTTTACTCTAAGCCAATTTTGTAACCCTAATAAAAGCTCATTTTTCAAATTTTCATCAATTTCTACACTGAAAAAAATCGATTTTGAAAATTTAAAGTCGATTTACGAAAAACCCCATCTTTGATTTAGATGAAATTGTGTTCTAAGATAGATAATTATGTTCTCTACCTACCGAAAAAAATCAAGTTGGAAAAAATAAGCACTGCGAAAGAATTCAAACTAAGGTAATTATTATTTTTCAGATAAAGTACTCAAAAACTCCCATGTTTTCCCCAGGAAATACAAAGAGAGCTTTCCATTGTTCATCAAACGGAGAGCCTCCTGTAACTGTAAAGATGTGGGCTTGGTCGTTGATAGGTAAATATAAAAACATCATTTTTGTGTGGAGATTATTGGTGGCACAGCCTCTTTTATGATTGCACTCACCACTACAGTCACAATAATTAGCATAAACGCGACGCATAGCTGTCATCGTATCACGAACGTTTTGTGTATTCCAATCACAGGATGAATCGAACACACAATGCAGGCCCTAGCCACCAGACGAAACATTGTTTCTCTGATGTTCTGTCCGTTAATCCGTAGACGGACCGGTGCCAATAATCGCGTTTTCAGCTTTCATCAAGTTTTTGATTTGCATTTGTAGCGTCGCGTATATTTTGGAAAAATTCGGGCGATCTGACGTTCAAAAGTCCCTTTCGCGTGTAATTCTAAGCAATCGCTGTCAACTACGAAGTAGGCGACTGTTCACGGTTGTTCGCGTCGGGTATTCATTTCATCGTAATCAGGAGCGGATCCAGAAAAAAAATTCGGAGGGGGTCCAAAATTTCGACTTTGAAATGTTCATTGTACAATACGTAATATGTATTACCCTCATTTAATTAAAATCTTTTTCGGAAATCGAATCTGGTTTGGAATAATTTTGAACTTAAAATGAATTTAAAATAAAATAAATATTTTAAAATTTCTCAAGAAGTTAAAAATTTTCGGGGAGGACCCCCAAGACCCTCCCCCTGGATCCGCCACTGATCGTAATGCAAATGCATTGTGTAAAACCAGGGAGAAAATGTAGGGGTTTTTGATGTCCCATGTGGAAATTCCTGCTAGTTTCTAAGATTACCGAGGCCAGGAAATACTTACTTCGGTTTTATAGCAGCACCCTTCAAGGGACACTCTCAGACCTTTACAAGGAAGGAGAGAAAACTGATTTTCCTCTTTCGGAAATTTATGGGCACATTAGAAAATGTTCCCACAATGGGATGGTCAGACTCTCGCTCTTTAGTGTACAAGGAAACATAGAAAATAGTCGTTGCCGGTGGCGTAGCGCTCTTTTGCATTATCGGAACGTTCCTTAAAAGAATGTTTCAGTTTGTTCCTACATAATTTCTAGGCGGGATATGTCGAGAGATCATGCGGAGTCTCTCCACAGTAGGAAAACTTTTCATGATTCTCTTCTCATTTTCCACAGCGTGCCTTGTTTCTACAATAAATCGTTATATGCCCAATTGTTTGCAACAACGGCAGTTCATACCTCGCGGCACAAAAAGGCGAGCAGCTGGACTAGCCCCGTCCAAAAGATCAAAGTTTGGAAGAGCAGATTCGGCGAAGGTTCGAAATAAGGGCTGATGGAAAATAAGTAGTTTTCAAATACTCCTTGATTTTTCCTGAACGCAATTGCCATACTTCACAATTAGGGCCCCTGTTGGAGACTACACCATCAATCTCTACTTCTCGGGTCGGTGCATAGACTTCTTACACGGCCAAGTGGTATTTAGTTAAATCTCGCATATATCGATAATGTAAAATGGCTTAGCTTTGCCCTCATTCAAGTTTGTTATGAATATATACCAAATTCTTCGTTACTAATACTTTTTGCATGTACCAGGCACCTAGCAGTTGAAAAATTGGATTCTGAGATGATTATGACTTTCATTGATTTAGTTTTGAATAAAAATACACTGAAAAAATAAATTCAGTTTGGACAAGGAAAAAACATTTTCAACTAACTTTAATTCCTTAAAAGTACCCAACTTGAACTTTGCCGCTAGGTTGGGAATATAATTACCTATACTGGAACAAAATTTCATCCAAATCAAAGATGGGTGTTTTTTGTAAAACGACGTTAGGTATAATGGACGATTGGCATAGTTTTTTTATTTTGATTATAGTGGTTTAACCTTAGGGTCATTCACCTATTTTCGGGTTAGAGAAATCTCTTTTTGGAAAAGTCACTAATCCTATGTGCGGGGTGGGGAATCGATCCCTGATGAGCTGCGCACAAGACAATCGATTTACCAACTACGCTATGCCTGTCCCCGATTGGTATAGTGTACGTTAAACATAATGGACGATAAGCATAGTTTTCAAAAAATATAAAAATAATCGCAATGATTTCTTTATTGTACACTAGAGTGCCCAGAAAAATGATGAATTTTTGAAAACTCAATCGGCCCACCCCTGAGTCGATTCCTAGTCCCACCAGGAGTACTTGCTCCAAATTTGAAGCAAATCGGACAAGTCTAGCTACCGGACCAACGAGCCTGAAGTTTGTATGGGATTTTTCGACAATTTACATGAAGAAAACCCACTAACTCGCATTGTCGCCGCTAGGTGGCACCGTATGCATAGTATTGTCGTTATTAGTGAAAATAAGAAAGATCATTTAATTGTGTACCACTTTGTTGAAGACTGCTAGTCAATCCGGCTTTGTTAAAATAAGTTATTAAACTTTTAACGAAGTGATGTCTGAGTCAGTTTTGCATAGGGCCTATCAGTGCATGGTTGTGTATCGGTACTCGATTCCCGCCAACTATACATTTTTGTGAGATAATGGTTAGATTTAGCTGAATAGTATATTCAGAAGAATTGTAGTACATAATACGAGTTATATTTTGGTTAGAAAATTTTAGTTCCACCTGTGACCGCATAGAGGGCGCCAGTACTAACTTTTCATAGAAGTGAGATAGCATATCGAGATGTTCGGAAGAATTATTTAAAAATGCTTGTTCTACAACTTTGTAGAAGACACCTAATCTCTATCTCTTTCCGGCGAAAAGTTAGTGTTGGCGCCCTCTATGCGGTAAAATGTGGAACTAAAATTTTCTAACCAAAGCATGACTCGTATTACTTACAACAAATCTTCTGAACATACTATTGACTTAAACCTAACCATTATCTCACAAAAATGTTTAGTTCGTGTGGATCAAGTACTGATACACAACCATGCACTGCTAGGCCTCATGCAAAACTGACTCAGACATCACTTCGTTAAAAGTTTAATAACTTATTTTAACAAAGCCGGATTCACTAGCAGCCTTAGACAAAGTGGTAGGCAATTGAATGATCTTTCTTATTTTCACTTACAGTGATAATACTATGCATACAGTGCCACCTAGCGGCGAAAGTGCGAGTTAGTGGGTTTTCTCCATGTAAATTGTCGAAAAATCCCATACAAACTTCAGACACGTTGGTCCGGTAGCTAGACTTGTCCGATTTGCTTCAAATTTGGAGCAAGTACTCCTGGTGGGACTAGGAATCGAATCAGGGGTGGGCCGATAGGGGTCATTTTTTTCCTGTCACTCTATTGTACACGCTTATCCTCAGCTACATGATGTCTGATCGTTGTAGGTCATCTCCATCCGACATCGGTACTACATCATTCCGAATAGCTTCACCTACTTTTACTCATTTTTGGCAAGGTACGTTTTTTTTTCACAAATGAGTATATTTGACGCGTTTCTGACAAAAACCGTACCTTGTCAAAAATGAGTAAAAGTAGGTGAGAGTAGTTGGAATGATGTAGTACCGATGTCGGATGGAGATGACCTACTTCGATCTCATTTTGAACTATCAAACAAATTTTACTCATTTTTGAGTAAAACCGTTTTAGTTGCAATGAGTAGCTGAGGATAAGCGTGTAGAGATTTCAACCTTATGCTCGTTTTTTTCGCCTTACAAAAAACTACGCTTTACTGTATACAATTGCATACCTTCGTATAAATATAACGCGAGACTGAAAAATGAAAATAAAACCATTTGAGATAATTATTCCTTATAAGTGTAGATTTTTTTATATTCATTCTATTGATGTGTAGAATGTTTTCTTTATTTAAGTGAACAGTTTTGATTCAAACATGTTTCAAGGCAATTGGTTGTATTAGCAATACACTTGTATCCAAATATTGAAAAATAAAGCAGAATAATCAGCAAACATTCAGTTTTAGAACCTATGGAAACTTGCAGTGTTATGGTCAGAATCAGCATTAGGGTACGGATGTTACGTTTGTGGCGATACCTTTTTAGTTTCGGTAACTCGTAACAGTACACGAAACAAAATTCACTCGTATGAGACAATTCCCGTAATTCTATTTTTAAAGACTTCAAGAATATAATCATTGAACACAATAGTATGGGAGATGATGAATCAAGAAGCAGCAAATGCATCATTCTTTCTGTCATGAGCTGTTCTTCGAGGTAAATATTTTCATCTTGGATAACTGCACTATGTATGTATGTAAGACCTAATCTAAGTTAATGTGCATTATGCACACATTAATACAAATGAAATTGATTTTAAAGTGTTAAGCTATTTTAGTCATGTGCAATGCTATCGGTTGTACGTCGAGAAATTAACGCTACCTGAGTCTCCGCTTGCCAAGTATTCGGTCTGCTTCTTTTATTTGAGCAAGGATTTCTTCAAGTCTATACAGCAGTATCAAATGTTGATCGAGTTTGATTAGCTTCAAAAGCAATTCTGCTACTTCAAAAAAAGAGTTCAAGCATTCACGCCCTTACCACCCAAGGTCATCAGTTCCGTTAAGTGATACCACAGACTAACAGACATGACACTCGAGAACAATGCTTCGCCCTCTTTAACGATCATTTTAAATATGTTTACAGTTGAGACTGTGGCCGCATTTGCAATGATGGGGCCACTGACATATAAACAAGTATGCGAGGGATAGACTACTAGCGAAAAATTGTTCCCACCAGCAAACGTTTTTATCACTAAAGCGTCTGACAACATGCTTCAACTTCAACATGACAGTTACTTCTAAAGCACGGGCGGACTCGAAATAATCTATAGTGATTCTTGGCCAATCCAAAAGCAATGCCATTTGACCAAGAGAATACATTAATTGGTTTTTATCACAGCTTGCATTAGTATTCTATATCTATGGAATTCTTTAGGGTATGTTCAGCAGCGTAATATTTTATATGGGAGTTTCAAAGTTGAATTGGAACGGAAACAATCACATTCCAAGCAGAGCTTTTTGATTTATTATTTCGCGCAGTTTTGTTTCGAACTGTATAACTGGTGTAGGCTACCGCTCTCTTGCTTCATTTAAAATACGTATGGAACTGTTTGGAATATACATTAGAATGGGGTCAACTAGGTCAGCAGTTTCAGTTACGGCGTTGTTTATGTTTTCGTGTTTTTTCCTGCAAAAACGCATTGTCTTTCGTCCTCAGTACAGTATGTACATTTAATCAATGTAAAAAATGTCAAGTGAGTTTTTTCTTACGTAAAAATTATTGCTGAACACAAGTATTGTCTTGGTCTTTCGAAATTTTTGTGTTTTGAAAAAAAATATGGACATCAACATGAATCGTACGCTTGGGGACACGATAGGTCAGCCGTTTAGGATAGTGTCATTACTGATCGTCTCACAGCTAATCAACCACATGAGCCGGAATGATCAACTTCAATTCTACATGCTGACGACGATGAGGACACCGAAGAAGTCATTGGCACGTACACAGCCAGACGCAGCTGCCAAAATAGCGTGTTTTTTCAACATTTCCTTTTGGCGATTTCATGATTTTTCACATCATTTCATTTTCTTACCTGAATGACGTTAGTTTTATTTTTAAATAATCTGCAGTATTATTACTCTTCATATAAAAGTTGAACTGGTGATTTTATAGGCGAGTACATTGTTTAATTTATCGTGATCTATCGTACCCCCAGATTTTAGAAACATCGAAAAAATCGCCTTCTTGGATTTAGCTTCAAAAATATTTAGCCAGGCATAAAACCATTATTGCCAAAACGTTGCCAGATGTATAACCTTTCCAACGAGTGCTTGTTTGTCAAAATCAGTACAAAAATATTATCGCACGAGCCCGCCAAAGAAAACTGACCTACTTGACCCCACTTTACTCTATATATAAAGAATATTCAGCACAGATTGGGGAAAATAATTTCGAATCAAGTAACAATCTAATGTAGTTCTATAATATAAAATTGAAAATTTTAAAACTAAAACTTACTCTCCCAGCAGCAGTTTGAGCGGATGTTCTTTTTATTTAAAATTAATGTTTAAAATTCATACCATGTTCTATGCATTGCTGGACTTAAGGGGGGGGGGGGTTAAGGGCTTCAGCAAGACAAAAATCACTTTTATTACAATTTTTTTAGAATTTTGGATGAAGTGAATTGATCAACACTTTTGTATATTATAATGTATCATTTAAATAACATTCTGTAATTCTCACAGATTAGCACTTTCTGAGTACATTATAATGCAACTTACATTCTAATTTTGGAAAGGCTGACAGGAGCGAAAAAAGTAATGGTTACCTCTGTTCTTCCGACAATGCATAAAATTAACTGTTTTTGTCGTTCGTTTTACGCTGGCTCGAGCAGAAGCAGTAATCACACTGAATATCGTGACCAATGACTTCGGTAAATGGGAATAGACTTATCGGTTGAAGATGTGTTAGAAAAAAAACGATTTTTAGAGGCGGGCGGAGTGTAGTTGGTAAATGGATAGACTTGTACGCAACACACCTTGGTTCGATTCCCACCCCCGCACATATGGTTAAACATTTTTCTAGAAAGGACGATTATATTTTACATGAATTATCGCTTAGTGGTAACGAATCGGAGAAAATTATGACATTGCTGTATCGGATACGGTATCTGTGTTATTATCTTATTCTAAATTGTTATTGGATTGCGCCTAATTGATGCCATTCCCTGACGTGCTCGAGTAAACGTATTGCAGTTACGGTTCCTCATCTATTCACAGTAACAAACATACATCTAACAACAAAAAAGATTTGTTTCTCTATTTTAGAGTCCGGCGACGTTCGCCTACCGCCAATGTATCATTTTGAGAATAAAAATAGGTGCCTTTCCGATGATCCCAGCAACATCTACTGTGTGGCAAGAACCATCGTCAAACCGGACAATTCATCCAATGTGTGGAAAATAATTAAGGTTAGTATCAATTTAATATCATTTGTACATATTTCAAACATTATCTAACAATTTTTTTTTTCATTTATTTTAAAGGAAAACTCCATAGAAGACACCCAATACCGCCATTACCTGTTAGACCGGGGGTTTTGTATTAAGACTTGCACTAAACTCGTAAATGGTTTAACGGAAGATCAGAAACGATTCTTCGACCAGAAAAAATTTTACGTTGAAACACCGGTATGTTTGAGTTTGATCATTGTAACATACATAATTTTATTTTGACAAAATCTTCCCACAGTACATATATGATGCCACATTCATCCCTGGAATGGAAAACTACAAACGAGACTACGGAAGAACCACCAACATCTGCCTCGGTTATCAGCTGCAACGTGACTACAATCTTTCCAGCTATTCCGAAATAGAACACTGTACCACCTCAGACACCTTCAACAAGCCGATCACCGTGTTTCACGTCCTATTCGCCGTTTCGATTGGCGCCATCATTCTCCTAGTGCTTCGTGCCACATTTCGTGACAACAGGGTCGTGCGAAATCTTAACAACAACCATGTCACCGTGGAGGACAGTTCCAGCTCGCCGGAAAATGACATCTGGATGGAGTTCTCGCTAAATCGTAGCTTCCGGCGGCTGTTAGCTGAGCCACGGACCAAACTACAACGGGACTTGGCCTTCATGGAATCGGTGCGCGTTCTGTCGGTGTTTTTCATCAGTACACTGCACACTACTATGGCGTTCGGGGCAAGCCCGATGGCTAATCCGGAACAGTTGGAAGCACTATTCAGTAATGCTGTAGTGAGGACTGCTTCGGCCGTGTTTCCGTTTTTGGTGCACACGTTTTTCACCATCGGTGGGATGTTGCTGGCGGTGCATTTTTTGGATTTCATCGAGACCGGGCCCAAATTTCGTTGGTCGATATTTTTCGGTGGAGTGATGAATCGGTATTTGAGGTTGTTTGATTTGATAGCAATCGTAAGTAGTTGGTTGTGCTTATATGAAAAAAAAAACTTATTCTAGGATGCTTCCGGCGTACTTAATAATGTGGCTGTATCAAGTTTCGTGGCTCGACCGGATTGGAAATGGTCCGACCGCGCATAGGCTGGTGGATGTCGAGATGCACTTTTGCAAGAAGAACGGCTGGACAAATTTTCTGTTCATCAACAACTACTACAAATATAATGAGGCTGTGAGTGCCTTCAAAAAAGTAGAAAAAGTTCACTGATAATATTCTTCTATAAATCCACAGTGTATGCAACAAACCTGGTACATGGCTGCTGACTTCCAATTCTTCTTCATTGGTATGATCATTATGATGCTTCTTTGGAGATTTCCAAAATCATCGAAAGTAGCAATAGCGACGATGATGACTGTCTCAGTAGTCGCTCCTATAATCAACAATTACGTTTTCAACTTCGTGGGAGTTATCTTGCTCAATTTCAAGTAAGTTGAATGTTAACACTGGGAAATTTCTATGATGCAGCACATTTTTTTTTCAGACACCTACGCTTCATGCTCTTCCACTACGAATGGATGCAGCGAGATTACGTTCTGGCACATCCTCACACGTGTAGTTACTTTTCCGGCATAATCGCGGGAATAGCGTACCACCGTGCTCAGAAAGATCCGAAATACCTTGGAAAGCTAACCATTTACAAACATTTGAAGCGGATTGCGCCGTTGATGGTGCTGCTGATGTCTGCTCCGGCAACATTTTTCTACGGTATCCATCCAAGTTCTCCTTCACTGTGGATGGCAATTTACGCGTCCGCACATCGGAACTTTTTCGGAATCATGTGTGGAGTGGGTCTTTTGTACGGTGCCACAGATGGTAGCAGTAAGATACCGTCCATCTTTAGGCACAGGGTTGTATTAGCAATCGGGCGCTTGTCGTTCTGTGTTTATCTGGCACAATTCAATGCGATTAGATTTTACTTTTTGAATGTAAGCGAAAATGGGTTTGTTGTGAATGTGCATAATTTTGTGAGTATCGATCCTAAAAACTCTTATAGTATGAAGCTTATACCGTTCCGAATTACAGATAAACGCCTGCCTGGTAGTCTTTGGTTTATCATACGGAGCGGGACTGCTACTTTGTACAATGGTTGAGCTTCCGGTTGCTGCGGTCATTAAACGGCTTCAAGGTGAGTTTCAATTAATATGCAAGTTGGTATGCGCAAAATCAATATTCGTTTTCCAGGTGCTTCGAAATCTTCTAAGGAATCGATCAAAACGGAAACGGAGATCAATGGAAACGGAAAGATTAAGTATACCTAAAACTACCTCAACGGGAATTGTAATATGTATAGATGTATATGCTTTGAATTTATTGTTAAATAAAGAGTATTTGGACTGATTGACACACACTCAAATAGGAACTGAACCCGAGATCTGTCATTAATCATAACCATCAAATTTCAAATCGTTTTAGTTTACCTAGAACTAAATGTTTCCCTCCCGTCTCTCCGAAATGTGATAACACAAGTCACAACCTTCATTGCACAACCGTACGTCTAACTTAGCTAGAGCTTCCAGCAGGCTACACCCTCTTGTGTTGGTTACTCTACTGTCCCACTCCACAGCCGATGCGAAATCACCACCAATGACTACCCGCTTTCGACCGATTGACTACTCGGTTAACTGTTCCAGCATTAGGCTAAACTGGAGAAGCGTAACAGCTACGCACGAAGACGCCGTTTCCACTTCTTGAATTGGGAATCTGCCCATAACTTGTATCGCAGCCGTTTCCGATCTATCCGCCACCCAATTATCGTTATCAGAGGGGACTTGATACGGCTCTGCAATCAATGCGATAACACACATAGTTTCTGTCGTAGACTGCTACAACAGTTACTACGCGGTGTCACAATCATTCAGATTTATCTGGGTTATCTCCATTACCGTGTAACCCGCCCGGGTAACAATTTAACACTGGGTGGAAATATACCTTTTTTGCGTATACACTCCGTAGAGTGTATTGTTTACGTAAAATTATGCTCACCGCTGTTCGGTACCGTTCACATTTAGTTATAAATTTTTGTTCATTTTCGCGTTTGTGAACGGTTTTGTTCGTACAGATAGGTTAGATAATTTTTGTTTTATGTTTGTGTGTTAGTAACATAGGGCTTAGGTAGGCTACCGCTCTCTGCTTGCGAAAATTCGTGTGCACTGGTTATGCTGCTCTTCGTTGACAGCTGTGCGACAATGCGGTTGGCAGTTTGTTATGGTTGAGTGCGGAAGGCTACCATCGTGAAAAAAGACAGATAGTGACGGACCACGAGCAAGAACAGACATCCAGAGTATTTTGCTTGCGGGACAGTTTTGCGCCACCGTAACTGTGGAGTTTAGTGCGCGCGTGTGACAGTAAAATCCCTGTCAAAAAGTGCCGGTTTGTGGTTCGGGCACTCGTGTGTGGTGTTGGCTCGCCATAGAGGGAAAGCTAACCGCAAAGGAGCGATTTCGCTTCCCCGGCTAAACGTTAAGGAGCGAACACCGACCGTTCTCACTGTGGAGGATCAGTCAAACGAGCCAAGCTCTCCTCCACAGTTAATTGCCAAGGAGAACGAAGCAGGGCGGACAAAGGTTCCCCCTGGGAAGTTTATTGCGGTAACTTCCGGGATCGTTTACGGCGAGTAGACAATCCGGCGATTCGTCGCCAACGTCGCTAGGGAGGTTCCAACAAAGGAGCCAAGCTCACCTCCCTAGCTAAACGCCAAGGACCGCTGCCGGAGCAGCCAACGGAACCCAGACGAGTACGCGGCCGTTGTTGTCCCGGCCTACCGGAAGGAAACCGCCCGCCTTTCCTTCACCAGCAGCATTGGGATCCTGCATCAGCAGCAGTGGAGAGTAGGAGAGAAATAAACACGGTAAATTTAATTGATTTGTTTGTTTACTTTTTTGTTGTTACGAAAATCCGAAATTCGGTAGAGGCACCTAGGCCGCCCTGAAAAGAAGGGTACGCCGGGCAAACAAGAATCCGAGTAGTGGACAAACCCCTACTTACAACCGTGGAGTGTAAAGTAAGCACTTCAGCCTCTGCATACAGTCTCTCGCAAGATGGCCCGTCTCCGCATTTCCAGCACATCCCGGATCTCTCCGGGCCTTTGCAAGCCGCTGCCAAATGAAAACTTGAAGCAAAGCCCAAACACTTGAAGCATTTCTTCGCTTGTTTATTCACTCGTGGGGCAGCTCTCAATGGATATCTCGACCATCCAACCGTAACTTTGCTGAAACCAGCGCCTTATCGGCAGTGGTTTCCGGTAAATCACCGCTGCCTGAGTTCCTCCGTATCCCTTCTTTAACCAGATCTGTGCACCTCGCCCAGGTTACACTGCTGCTTCAGTGCACCTCTGAGTTCGCCTTCCGTCGTGATTTCATAGAATTCCCTGCACACGATCATCATCTCCGGGTTTAGGGCTTTACCTTCTGCCTTTTCATCTATTTGGTAATAGTCTCCTGCAAGGTGGATCCTTCTTCAACACTAAGAGCATCTTACCTTTTAGGGTACGCCTGATTCTTACCAGATTTTCGCCCAGCTCCGGGTCCTCTCTGATCTTTTTGAGCAGCGCTGCATAAATCGCCACGTCACTGGCTTTGACGAGAACGGAGTCAATGAAGCTGGCATGTTCTCCACTCCAATCTGTTTCTTCTTCCCTTGCTTTGGAGGGGCTAAGAAGATAGTAGGCCTAGCCGACGCCAATGCTCCGATCAGCCCTCCGCGCTACCGTGTCATACTTCTTCACGGCAGGCACTAGTGCCTTTCGAATTGTGAGACCCATCGCCTTATTTTCGTTATGGATATTGTTTCTCGCGTCCACAAACTTGTGGAGCTCCTCCACCAAGTACTACGCTGCCACTTGGCTTCTGTGGAGTGTAACTCATCCCGCTCTGCTCTCGCTGCTGGTGTTGCTGCTTCTTCTCCTCTCTGCAGCTGACTTCAGCTGCTGCTGGTGGTGGTGACCTCACCAAACCACCACCTGTGTGTTTTTTTGTTTTGTTGGGTCCCAACTCCGGGCCGCTATCTCCACTCGTAATTTGTCGCCTCTTGTGGCCCATGGTAATCTATGCAAGCACGAAAGTTATGCTAAGGTTGACACTATCCTTCATGGGGAGTAGTGTTCAGAGCCGGATCGGCGTAAAATCGGGAATGCTCCAACCGAGCCTAGTACCACCAACTAAATTATGACGAGTTTTGAACTTACCTGGAGACCTGCCAGGGTTTTGTCTAGACGGAGGTAGCCATGCTGTTGGCCCACTCGCCATTTCGTTGTCGGTGTCATCTTTCCTTATTGAGGGAGTAGATTTGGAAAGGCGTGCTGCCTTTCAGCACAAAGGCACCGTCCAATTCGTGATCCGTGTACTGTCCGCTGATGTTCGCCATGGCCAGTATGCCATAATCAGGATGTTACTGGCGCGAACTTGATGTGCCGATTGGCACTCCGGTTGGGCTAGGATGCTTCTATTGCTAAGATCTTAGATTACTATATTCTTAGACTCGTTTCGTCGAAGTTATGCCTTTTTTGAGGTTAGCAGAGCTAAATCCAAACCCAGCCATAACCTAGAAAAACTCTCCAGTAACTGTCCTTTCTTTCCCTGCTACCACATGTATTCCGGATCCTGGTGGTCAACTGATTCCTATCCTTCGCCCGCCAATTATTTTAGTACACTAGGGCACTCAGAGATCGGCACTGGGACAAGTTGGTCGGGTTCCTTTCTTTCGGCATGTACGGTATCTTTTTCTGCTCAAGATACTCCAGCGTCTTCTTGGCGTAATGGGAAAACGCCTGGTACGGCCAGAAGACGCACTTCCCATCGGCATGATGCTTCTTTAAGAACGGAATTTTCTCAAGACACTACTCCTGGTACACTTGTTGATTGATGGCCAAACCCTCGGTTCGATATTGCGATGTACAGCAGAACTTTTTTTTTTTAAATTTATACTTAAATTTATATTTTACTTCGGGGGATGTAGGCGATTTGTCGCTGGAATAGTAGCTGTCATTTCCTGGAATGTGGGTCTTCGAGAGCGGAAAGTAATTTGCGTCGTCCAGCACAAACGACGTCCCGCGGTAGTTCTTCGTCATTCACCAGAACTGCGATTTCACGATCGCTATCTGCTCGTCCGTGTACTCGGGGAACCGAGTCTTCTTCCGACAAAATATGTCCACCATCTTGAGGGTTCGGTGATATTACGCTCACTTGTAGGTTCCCAGCGATATTACACTCACTTGTAGTTTTCCTTACAGGACATTCCATGTGAAGATTCCATCTCGAGAGGAGTGGTTGTCTGGCTTTATGGAAAGACAACAACAAACGCAAGTGGTTTGTTACACTGACGGTTCTCTGATGGAGGGACGTGCTGGTGCTGGTGTCTACTGTCGTGAAATGAGATTGGAACAATCTCACTCACTAGGTAGATACTGTACTGTATTCCAAGCAGAAATCTTTGCGATTATGTGCGGGGTGCAATCGGCCCTTCAACTGAGTTTGTCCGACAGAGTTATAAACTTCTGCTCCGATAGTCAGGCTGCAATCAAGGCCCTTAGCTCAGACAAATCCCGGTCCAAGCTAGTGATCGCGTGCCGAACCCAAATCGAAGAACTAAGCATTGTCAACACTATCTACCTTGTCTGGGTGCCCGGACATTGCGGTATTACTGGAAATGAATGGGCTGACGAATTGGCCAGGGCAGATTCAGCGATTGACTTCGTTGGTCCTGAGCCCGCGATGCCATATGCAATTTCGACAAGTTGGATAAGGGAAAAAATACGGTCCTGGGCTTCGTCCGAGCACCGCAATTATTGGAGAAATCTACAAACGTGTCACCAAACAAAGGCGTTTCTAGAACAACCATGCCCAGTGGTTTCGAAAAATCTGTTACATTTTTCGAAGCTCCACTGCGGCATGCTGACCAGGGCTTTAACCGGCCACTGCAAACTCAATTATCACATGGCAACTATTCAGCGCGCTGAGTCTTTTTTATGTGATCTTTGTGAATCCGACTACGGAACCTCATATCATCTGATATGCAACTGTCCAGCGGTAGCGCAATTGCGATTTCGAGTCTTCAGCCGTCCTTATATAGACGAAACCATGTTTGGACGACTGAAACTCAGAGACATACTAAAGTTTCTTATCCAATGTGGTAAAGAGCTTTAGGCTTATTCGCAGGCAAGTTGAACTACTTGTGAGTTTAACTTGCCTGTTGTTTATTTTTGTTTTGTGCTGTTATTTTTCCCACTCTTCCAATTCTACTTCCCCACACCTCCTTGTCCTTTCCTTCAGGTCAGGAAATGATGAAAACACACGGCAAGGTACAAATCCCCGACTAAGTACGGGAAACGTGCCATTTGAGCCAATATATTCTGATTCCTGATTCCTGATTGAGGGTTCGGTGAATCAAGGTATGGAAGCAGTGATATTTTCGGCTGGCATTACGCAAACTCCTTCCGTCCTTGTTGTGGAACAGTTTTTTCAACGCTTCCTTCTTCTTCTGCTACGTCATTATCTTCGCCGGACGGCCGCTACCAATAATCCAATAATTTTTCTCTTCTTAACAAGGAAAACCAGTGCTTGAGGAAACAAAAACATTCAATAACTGAAGAATGCAATCATAAGAAGGTACTACTAAATTTTGATTGCCGAGTATCAGCAAAATTTTGCCTTGCTGAAACATCGGCAATACTTCCAGCAAAATATATTTCGCTGAAATTACAGCAATTTAAAACTGTCAAAAAGTGCTGAACTGTCAGTTTGATTTGCTGGAACTCAGCAAAATTGCCATTCTTTCCCTGATTGTTTTAGTAATCAAATTCTATAGAATTGCTGATTTTCGTCGAAATAATGCGCTTTACTTAGCGAAACAAAAATTGCAAAGCTGTACTCTTAGCAAATCCAGTTTAGCTGAAAAGTTTGAGCAAAATATTTTGCTGAAGCAAAATACAAAAAATTGGTCTCTTGCACACCAATTTTTTGTATTTTGTTTCAGCAAAATATTTTGCTGAAACTTTTCAGTAAAACTGGATTTGCTAAGAGTTCAGCTTTGCAATTTTTGTTTCGCTGATTTTCAGTAAAGCCCATTATTTCGACGAAAATCAGCAATTCTATAGAATTTGATTGCTAAAACAATCAGTGAAAGAATGGCAATTTTGCTGAGTTTCAGCAAATCAAACTGACAGTTCAGCGAATTTTGACAGTTTTGAATTGTTGTAATTTCAGCAAAATATATTTTGCTGGACGTATTGCCTATGTTTCAGCAAGGCAAAATTCAGCAAAACTTTGCAGATACTCGGTAATCAAAATTTAGTGTGTGCATTTCCTGCCTTCTGGCGATCGTAAGGGCATGGTCAGGTGTCCAGTGAATTATATTATTGGATAAAAGATTTCACTGTACCAACTTCCCATGAAAAGTGCGTTCGTCCTTGCTGTGCCATGCTAAATCGTAAATAAATTCTACAGCTAAAATAAAGACATGTTCCAGTGCAGCGTTCAATATATTTTTGGTTGAAGCAATGGGTACCTGGTGCAACCAGGAAGAATTAAGTTCCTGGATTCGCTGCCTCAGTTCCCAAATTCTGGTTTCAAACCAGAGCAAAACTCACTGTTTTTTTAATTGTTGAATGCCATCAGGATTGCCACATCTGTATTTTTTCGTGAAAAAATCTGGAAATCTATTTCATAGAAAAAAAGCTTCTAAAAAAATAATATATTGATAACTCAAAATTACTGGCTAGAGCGCCTCATTTGTCCCTTATACAAAAAGGGACACAAACTGGAGTGCGCTAATTATCGAGGAATATCTCTCCTCAATTCGGCGTACAAAAGTATGTCACGTATTCTGTTCAACAGATTGAGGCCGTTGGAGGAGTCTTTCGTCGGCGAATACCAAGGTGGTTTTCGTGAAGGCCGATCAACAACGGATCAAATGTTTACCCTGCGACAAATCCTACATAAATTCCGGGAATACAACTTGCAGACACACCATCTGTTTATTGATTTCAAAGCGGCGTACGATTCAGTGAAAAGAAATGAGTTATGGCAGATAATGGTGGAACATGGTTTTCCGACGAAACTGATTAGACTGATTCGTGCAACGCTGGATGGATCGAAATCAAGTGTTCGGGATGAGATTTCGACGTCCTTCGTAACCTTAGACGGATTGAAGCAGGGTGATGCGCTGTCAAACTTGCTGTTCAACATTGCTCTTGAAGGTGCCACCAGGAGAGCAGGCGTGCAAAGGAACGGTACCATCGTCACTCGGTCGCATATGTTCCTAGGATTTGCGGACGATATTGATATCATTGGAATCGACCGCCGAGCCGTGGAAGAGGCATTCGTGCCTTTAAAAGGGAGACAGCAAGAATTGGTCTCACAATCAATACCAGCAAGACGAAGTACATGATAGCTGGAAGAATACGTGGGTCCAATAACGATGTTGGTGGGGAAGTGGTGTTAAATGGTGATAAATTGGAAGTAGTGGAAGAATATGTGTACCTTGGAACTCTAGTGACGTGCGATAATGATGTTACCCGCGGGGTGAAGAGGCGTCTTGCAGCCGCAAATAGGGCTTTTTACGGACTTCGCAGTCAGCTGAAGTCCCGTAGTTTGCAGACAAAGACAAAATTCGCGTTGTACAAGACATTAATAGTTCCGGTTGCATAGTACGGCCATGAACCGTGAACGTTAAAGGAAGTTGATCGTAGAGCGTTCGGTGTCTTCGAACGTAAGGTGCTGCGAACAATACTCGGCGGTAAAGAAGAAAATGACATCTGACGAAGTCGCAAGAATCACGAGTTATACCATGTATATAAAGGAGTGGGTATTGCCAAGCTAATAAAAAACGGCAGGCTGCGGTGGGCTGGTCATGTGGCACGAATGCCGGAAGAACGACAGGCGAAGATAATATTCAATAGAGAACCGGGAAGAGGCTGACGACTCCGTGGCCGGCCGCGTACACGATGGCTGTTTGCAGTGGAAGAGGATCTAAAAGCACTCCTGGCTGGAAGAGATTGGTCCAGGGCCGGGTCCAGTGGAGGAGAATTCTTCATTCGGCGTAGATTCAACGAAGCGAATTATTGTCCATCGAGTATCAAGTAAGTAATTAAAAATCAACTGAGATCATCGAGCACAAATGAGCGACCGAAAATAAAAGTCGCAAGGACAGAACATGCTTCATAAAACCCGTTTCAAATATATTAGAATATAAAAATCGGATATAATCTTCAAGCATAAAAATCGGACTGGGACATTGCTTTGTAAGAGTCGGATAAAAAACCTGCAGTAAAAAACCCACGAAAGAAATACATCCGATTCTTACAAAGTAGTTTTTGTTTGCCGACTTTTAATCTTGAACATCAAGATATACGGATGCTACTACGAGCGATTTATTTATTTTTAAACGATTTTTATACTGGAGATTCATCCTTGCCGAGTTTTGCGGGTGAGAACTTTTTAAGCGATTCTTATGCTGAAGGATTTCAGTCCGACTTTTATTTTCGGTCGCTCAAATGTAGGGTTGCCACCTCTGGTTAGACGTTCACACGGCGATTTTTACTGAGGGATGGGCTTCACGAGAAACATGAGTACCAGACAGAAATTTAACCAGACAGAAATTTGTATTAAAGCGATTGCTCGATATTTTAGTGTACTTTAATCGGTTCCTATCATCTACAGAATTGAACAAATATAATTTTTATTTCGGCAAAGCATAATACGCTGCACTGTTCTATGCCATTCACATAAAGCGATAAATGTTTGTGAATTGTTTTGTGCTTTTAGAAAGATGTGGATTTAATTTCCCCGGCTAACAGCGAAGAATCCAAGACAACCACTCATTCTCGCTGTGGAGGATAAGCGGAACGAACATTGCCCTCGCCACAGCTAGTAGGAGTGAGAGTGAATCATATGAGAAGCACAATGCGATATCTCCCGAAGTTCTTAGCGTGGCGGCAAAATTCCCATTAAAGGAGGGCCCAATAAAAAAAGCTCTCCTCGCTGATCAACAGTTAAGTACCGTTGCAGAAGAAGCCAGCGTTAACACCGGTAGAGTTCGTTTGAAACAAATGAATGCAGTACTACAGAAGTTCAAATTATCCGTCGTCTCACCAGACCCGGAGAAATTGTTCTAAAACCCGGATGATCGTCCCCGAAAACCGGAGTTTCCGGGTGAAACCCGGAGAGGTGGCAACCCTACTCAAATGTAACAAAGAGATTGCAGCCTTTATCTTGAGAACAAATGATATTTAAATTTGGCATTTTTGTGTCAAGCCTTAGTGGTTGCTGAAGATCTGAACTGCATAGTGTGCTTTCTAAGTGTTATCCAAAATTCTGATAGCTTGGGTACTACAAACCTACACTGAAATCTGTAAAATCTGTGTTTCTGCTAAAAATATGTAATTCGTATGTACAGAAGATTTGTATTTGTGGTAACCCTGGGTGTCATTTAATATTTATTCCGGCTAGTATCCTACAACGTCTAAAAATGTACTAACAAATTAAATGAGTACTGTTTGGCAAGGGCAACTGTAATTGGTTGTAAAAGTGATAATAAATTGTACTTTCAAAGATTAAGGTTTTCGCATGTTTGGAAAACCACGGACAATATATTTGTTTGATTTAGCTCTAAAGTAGTTACAGGCTTTAAAGCCATTGAACAATTTACACTGGAATAAAATGGAAATTCTTTTTAGGCAAAACTAGGAACAAAACGAATTTACTTTAATACATTTATTCCAATATTACTTCGTTTCTAAGCAAACCACTTTCTTTTTCGTACCCTTTGCAGTGCGCTAAACGTAAATCCCATTGCCATCTGCGGAAGGGCAACACTTTTACTGCTTCAACAGCTGATGCCGGAGAACGAAGAAAGGCGCACCCAGACCAGAACCGAAGAATACGATAAACAAAGCGGTAAGCTTGTACCGGTTGTTGAGGCTGAACGGCAGATTCTGAAAGTAATGGTTGGTCAATATTATTATCGGATGTTTCCGCTGTTGTTTTTGAGAATGCAAATAACATTCGTTCGAAAAATAAATTCGCCCTAATGCAGAATAAGAGCGATAAACTAAGCAATTATAATTTATCAATCTGGTGTTAAACATCCACTGGACACTATATCTTTTTCGACTTCTATTATATAATATGGCAGCAAATTTAATATCTTACCTCGCCGGGAATACCACCTTGGGAGTGCGAATGACGGACCATATTAGTCATTCCTGTGCGGGAAATGTTGGCGAGGCGTCCGAACATGTTGAATCTGAAAGGGGAAGCTATCAAAGGTATGTTTACGGTAGAATATTTGCAGTTTGCTTACCAGTGATTTTTTTCCTATCAGATATTTCCGAACAAACTGGATGAACGTGAAAATATCAAATGTGACGGATACTGTCAGATTAGTTGAAGGGTTGCTTGCATATTCACCACAGGTAGGTGCGTTAGCATACGGTTGTTAAAATGATGGGATAAATCGAAACGTTATGGGGCGTTACGAACTCTGGCGTTACCCCGCTCAACGAAATGTTTGCTAGGCGAGTAAAAACTGATGACAGTGAGTGGAAGGATAATGGCATTTTGCGCTAGGCGACTTCCCGTTATTCGATATCAAGTCGCTGTTCTTTGGAAATCATGTCTCGACAAACATATGATTACGGCCTAAAAGCCTACTGTCAAAATCCACTTTGAATGGAAATTCCGGACAAACCGTTACTAGCCGAACAAAGTTCACAACAGTTTATGAAAGAGAAAACTGTTCTCTTTCGGTTACTATAAACATCTGTGATTGGCGCGTAACGGTTTGTCCGGAATTTCCATTCAAAGTGGATTTTGACAGTTGGCTTTTAGGCCGTAATCATATGTTTGTCGAGATGTGAGCTGAAATAAGCACGGATATGAAATATTTTGTAAAATGTATATTTTTTACTTTATTTTAGAGGCTTTTTGCCTTAAACTGCTTCGCCTAATAAAATACTTTTTATGTAAAAGATTAAGCGTTAAACTGAGAAAGTTTTGAAAAGCGGCCTTATTTGAAAACGAAAAAAGCAGTTTTTTCGTTACCCTATACACTTTAAAAGCGAGGGTAAAGAAATCGGCCCTTTTTTAAGTTTCGTCGGTATATCAATCACCAAATTTAATTTGTAAAAATCTGGTTAGAGTTTTAAACTACCAATTAATTGGACGATTTAATTGGTTGAAAAAGACCGATGCTAAATATTCATAAGAATCGGTGAAACAATCGGTTAATTGCGATTGCGTCGATGCAAGCCGATTTAGTTGGTTGAAAATTCGGGAGGGTTTTTATGGGTCGTTCATAAGCAGTTGTTTTATGCGAAACTATTATAAAATATCATCTGATTGCATCGGAGCCATTTCTGCATTTGGATTAAACGCGATTACATTACCCTATTTTCACCCTGTTCCTATTATCACCCTACCTATACGAAGCCGTAGCATGTGTCATCTGTTCATCGCATTTACTCGAATGGGAGGGTGAAAAATGGAGAATGAAGCGAGGACATAGTGTAGATTTTCGAAAAATATTTTCTTGAAAATGGTATATGTAAAAAATAATAAATTCTTCTCATAAACTGGTTAGTTCAACTGGTGTGTCTGTGGGAATACTATCTCTATATGGTCTGCGCGAATTTAAGCGGAAGCGCAACGCTTGGTAACGTAAACACCATCGTTGGCGCAGTTCAGAAACATTCGCAGTTTTAAAAAATCCTGTGAGGAGTATCGTGAATACCGGGTTATACAAATTATACGTCATGTGGGTTTAGACGGATTTTCGCCGGAATCCTAAAGACTTCTGGAATTTTGTCAACTCGAAATGAAAATGTGAACGTGTGTTCCGACGATATTGGATTAACGTCTGCCTTAGATTCGTGTGAGTTGTTTGCAAAGTTTTTCGCTTCACTGCCTCCGCCATTGAAGCTGAAGCTGTGTTCCTGAGAACTCTGTGGACTTGAGTACATTTTTTTTCACTCCCGATATGGTTGTTACATCTGCGTTACCGTACTCAGTGGGACCGGACGGTATTCCAGCTGTCGTTTACAGTCGGTGTATTGCTTCATTAGCCGAACCTTTGTGTAACATTTTTAACAAATCGTTTAAACAAGGCGATTTTCCGGCGATTTAGAAACAGTCGTTCATGTTCCCTGTTAATAAGAGCGGTGATCGTCGAAATGTAAGAAACTACCGGGGCATTAGTAGCCTGTCTGCTGCCTCCAAGATATTTGAAATTGAGGTAAGCACTTTCGTACTATCACGCACGAAAAGTTACATTTCTACCGACCAATATGGGTTTATGCCCGGACGATCCGTAACCACAAATCTTTTAGATTTCACATCAACTTGTATCACGCAACTGGAAGATAAGGCACAAATTGATGCAGTTTACACGGACTTAAAAGCTGCATTCGACCGAATTGACCGCGGAATATTATTAACCAAATTGTCACGGCTGGGCGCATCGCGGAATTTTGTTAAATGGCTGAATTCTTACTTGAGTGACAGAGTTCTACGTGTGCAGCTTGGCTCTTGTGTTTTCTCTCAATTTACGAACAAATCTAGAGTCCCTGAAGGCAGCAATAAGGGACCCCTACTGTTTGTATTATTTTTCAACGATGCTGATTTACTGCTTGGTTTAGGGTGCAAACTGGTTTACGCCGATGGTTTGAAATTGTACCTCGTAGTCCGATCTATCGACGACTGCATCCATTTTCAAGAACTTCTGGCTACATTCGTTAACTGGTTTCGTAGAAACTGGCGAGTTATTAGCATTGCAAAATGCCAAGTCATAACTTTTCACCGCATGTTCAGTCTGATACGTTACGACGGCAAAGACTCACTAGAGTTGATTGCGTCAGCGACCTCGGCGTTTTGTTGGATACGAAGCTAACGTTCAATCACCATCGCTCAGTTTTAATCTCTAAAGCAACGCGACAACTCGACTTCATTTCTAAAATCGGCCGGAATTTCAAGGACCCACATTGTATGAAAACGTTATATTATTCGCTGGTTCGCCCACTTCTTGAAAATGCTTCTTTAATTTGGAGTCCTCATCAGCTTACATGGAACTTACGGATTGGGTGGGTGGGGAAGAGATTTGTCCGACTCGCACTACGAGACCTGTTGTGGCGGAATCCTCTAGACCTTCCATCGTATTCTGCTCGATGTTGCTTGATCGGTCTCGACATACTGGAACAACGCAGAAAGCTTTAGCAGCTGAAAATGACTCCCCAAAGATCCTGTGCCTTCTTGATTTTCGTACCTCGCAAAGTTCTCTAAGCTCATCTGGCTTACTACAACCTAGATTCCACCGTACGACGTTTAGATTCAACGAACCGATAACCGCATGTATTCGAACTTTTTTCACGGTCGAGGATCTGTTCGATTTTGGTGAACCATCGTACAAGTTGGCACAGAAAGTTTCGCGGTCTACAATTTGAATGACCTAACTCCTGCTATTCATTAACACTATTTTTTGTCAGATGAATTATTTTAACAAATAAATAAATAAATAAATAAATCAATAAATAAATAAATAAATAAATAAATAAATAAATAAATAAATAAATAAATAAATAAATAAATAAATAAATAAATAAATAAATAAATAAATCGTGTGTTTTGATAGCTCGCAGTTTTCAGTAGCACTTTGATTACTCAAACTTTCAAAGTGCAGAGTCCAGGTAAGTGGGAAGTACGCAATAAATTGGTGCAAACATTCCTATAACAATATCCCTGAAAATGAACCAGGATTCCAGCTGGTTCTAATTGGTATTTCGGCTCCAGTGACACAACCGATTCTAATTAGAATTGGTTGCCACTGGATCCCGAAAACTAGCAAGTTCCAGCCAGCGTTCTGACTCATTTTCCGGTTGGACTTACTGGGATGCCTTGAATCGCCATCGCATTCAGGTTCGCATATATGAATAACTATTGTACCCAAGATTGCACGAAAGTCCGTTACATCGATTCTTGGTCGATCGTAGTAACGGCTTATCAAGTTGCTACTGCCAATTGCATTTCAAAACCACAGTTGTCCTGGTTAAGGTTCAACTGAAAATGCTTGGAAAAGCGGCCATCTTCGAAAACGAAAAAAGCAGTTTTTTCTCACACCTTTGGAAACATCTTCTTAAAAATGCATCAGTGTATTCGGGGTATTGGTAGAGTACTATTGATTGATTTTCATTAAGATTGAGGTTGAACCTCAATCCAGTGAATTTTCCCTGATTTGAACATGGGAAGCTACGACGAACGGGATCAGATAGAAGTTTCTTTTGCAAATACCAAACTTAATCTGTCATTGGATAAACTTTATTCAATTAAACCGTTCAAACAACGGTTTCCGGTTTCAATGCTTGTCTGTCCGCGATGTGCGTTTTCAGATGTTCCCTGATCCCGTTTTGACACTGAAACGCGTGATAGCAAACGTGACAGATATACGGACGTTGGCCTAGTAGTCAATAAATAAATTTTCATTATACTCGATACACGTGAAATAAAATTATGAAAACCAACCTGTATGAACCCGGACGTGTCGCTGTAGATGGTGAATGTCTACAAAACTTTTTGCACAGTGCTCACATGTGAACGCCTTCTCGTCGGAGTGCAGTCGTTGATGATTTTTCAGATTCGATGTGCTGTTGAAGGCTTTATTGCATTTCATACATTTGTAAGGTTTTTCTCCTGAAAAAACAATGGTTACCAATTATTTCACTGATCACTGTCTTAAATAATTCAACTAACCCGTATGTACACGAATATGTTTTTTTAGATTGCCCTCCTGATTGAAAGTTTTCGGACATTTGTCGCACTGGAACAAACCCTGCGGTCCGTGAACTCTCTGAAATCAATGTTATCATTTTTTTAAATTAAAACATACTTGCAACTCTACCTACCATGTGGGACTTCAAATGCGGTGCGCAGTAAAATGTTTTATCGCATAGATTGCACGAGTACGGTTTCTCACCTAAATGCTTCCGGATGTGATACTTTAGATTGTTTCCTTGAACGAACATTCGATCACAGTACGGGCACTTGTGTTGCTTGTCTATTTTGTGTTGTCGCATGTGTTCTCTCATGTACGTCACAATCCTACCACAGATTTTGCATTCTTCCGGCGTTTTTGACTCCTTACCTTCGGGACGTGGTTTCGGCGGTCGTCCCAGTCGTTTCCCAGATTTGGTAACTTTTGGTTTTTTAGTTTCCTTCTTTCGTTTTTTCAACGGTTTATTATCCTCGGAACTGCTGCTACCATACTTTTCGTCATTGTCATCGTCGAAATCGTCTCCACCCTGCCACTCAAAGTCACTGGATTCCGCATCAGAAGTTGTCTTAGTTTGAATCTTTTCCTTTGCCTTGCGAGTTGAGCGGGTTTTCGGTACATTTTCTTTCTCGTTATCTTTGCTTTCTTCAGGCTTCGAAGCCTCTTTCTGAATTATTTCAGCGGTAGCAACCAAGTCGACCTTTGCGGGAGCAGATTCCTGAACTTTCTTAGCCTTCCGACCGGGTCTGCCTTTCTTTTTCTCTTCTTTAACAATTGGCTCAGCCGGTGATTCATCCAACCTCACTTCCAGCTTAGACGAAAGGTCTTCAAAAATATCGGTCCCATTGTCACCGGATGCCATCGGATCTTGAAAACTGAACGGATCGTATTCCACTGCATTCTGGTCGGCTTCATTCTTGATTACAAACTCGACCACCTTCGGTTTTGCGTGTTCGTCGAACGCATCGATTCGCTGCCGACAGCTGACACAGATGGGGGATATCAGGCCGCATACTGGGGTTACCTGTGGATACAAAATAAGAGTTTGTAGATCATGAAACAAATTATAGTTCAGATGAAGACAACGTGAGTCATGGAGCAACGTATCATGATTCATATATGTTTACTTTGAATTAGAAATTAGATCAAAGCTTTCGCTTTTGTTGGAATACAGGACAGAAATATGCATACATTAAAGGCTCTGGACAGAGAAATACGAACTCGTTTTTGGAGCTAGCGTCAATCAAGCATTGGCTTAGTCATGTCACTTTGTTAGTGTCGGATTCTTCCGAGAGGAACTCGAAAAGCATCTACGTAATTAAGTTGAATTGTTCTTGTAAACGAAAGTACAAATTAAAGCTAATAATTCTAGCATTTCGTTTATGTTGCAATTACTTGTAATCATGATTGCTTACTTATAATAATGAGCTTGAATATTTATACCACGAAAAAACATAACAAGCGTGCTTGGCTACCACATTCCGTTGCAGAGCTTGATCTTTTGTTTCGAAAGACCTCGCAACCGATTCTTAGTGCGCATAAAGTACTTGACAATCTGTAACAGTATTAGTGTGTTCAACGATTTGTTTTCCTCCACCTGTCATAATTTTTGATAGATGGAGGAAAACAAATCGAAAAAAAGCTTTTCGGCCGGATTATTTGCTTGAGGGATCCAACACAACCGGTGTTGTAGTCTCCAGAATAAGTTTCACAGTGACCCAGAGCATTTGAACACCATTATAAATACTTTAGGAAAGCGATTTCAAACGTTTAAATTGACTGACAGTATGACAGTATTACATATGACAGCTAGAGGAAAACAAACCCCCAAGTAGTGTCAGTGAAATCATTTGCATAGATGGACTAGTGTTACGATGCCACTGACCACTATAGAAACTTCCTGGCTGGAGCTCGAACATACGATAAGTGGGTTATGAGGCCAGAGGTGACATTCAGCATCTCGAAGCGAAAGGTTTTTTGTGTACAAACAAGCTTGTATGAAAAAGTCGTTTCGACTTGGTCCCCCAGCTCCTTACCCTTTGAAATGCCGGGCTGGGGCCGCGAATCATTATGCAATAAAAACAACATTCTAGAGCTACAACAGCAACAGTATTGGAGCTGGCGTTAATCCGGCACTAACCAAATGCTGTCACTAAGCTAGTGTCATATTCTGATGAGATGAAGTTGAAACGCACATTCCATAACTAATTTTATGCACATTTTTTTTCTCTGCTGCAGGCCTGATATTAATTTCGCTCTTACGACCTATTGAAAACCCATCCGAAAATTCTACTCCCTCATGGATCCCACCATGCACACAGCCTATCGATCGTGGCGCGTAACATGTAAACAAACCAGCTGTACCTATCCATCTTGCAGGTAGCATTTTCTTACCTCGACCCGGGTACATTTGTAAATCTTATTCAGCATCCGTGTATCGTCTGCATCGCAGAATATTGATTCCATGTCTCCCTCGGAGCTGCCACATATTTTGCATGCCTTTTCCGTCTTCACAAACGGACTAAAATGAAAGAAAGTCGCATGAAGTTCTGTAAAAATCTCACACCATTCGTTTCCCGTAGCACCGAACCGGATCGATTATCCTTCCCGTTTTGGCTATCCGTTCGTATCAGCGGTCGGTGTTTCGTACTGAATTTAACCACCACTTACCTGTCGACGTCTGTTAAACCGGCCATTCTTGCAATTTTTCACTATTATTCACAAGAAAAACACAACTTTTCGTGCAAAATGCTTTGCACTTCCAGTATCGAGCTAAAATCTGTGCGCAGGCATTTGCTTTGACGTTTCCAGCTGAGCGAAAGAAACGTAACGCATGCACGGGCTTCGAAATGGTGTGGTGAGTATGAAATATGAATACAACAGCAATCAGCAATAGGGTTAGTTCACAATATTTTTGCAATAAAAAGTTAGTGGCAATTGGAAAAATCTCGACAACAGGTGTTGTTTACATTCAAAGTTGCATCGGCATTGAAGTCAAATCTACATATCCAACATATGAATAAATGTCTTTTGGAAAATCTCTCAGTCGACCGACGAAATGGGGTGCTTCGAGATTGACGGAATAATTAACCGACTAATTTGGGTTTCGTCAGTGCACAATTTTCGTCAACATATTAATCGCCAGATTCATCTTGTTTTTGTTTGAAGCGAAACTGAGTCAAGTTCTAACGGCGATTGCTGTCGAAATGTACAAATAGACAACACACAGTGGCGTAACTAGACCAAATTTCTGGCCAAAATATTGTGCAATTTTTTAAGCCTTATATGTCAAAGAGTGGTAAAACATGCTCTATTGCTTGGGCAGTATATTAGTAAATAATGATAGTATAAATCTTCCTAGCAGTGTAATACAGCACCGAAATTTAAAAAAAAAATACATTCCACTTTAACTCTGACTCGACCAGGTACTTTTTCACTATCGAATTTTTGAGCACATTGAAAAAATTTGCACTTTTTAAACCAATGTCAGAAAAGAAAAAAACGATCCTTCGTTGTTGGGGCTCGAATCTACGACAAGTAGCTTATAATACTAGTGTCTTAAGGGCGAATGACCCATCGAGTATAAAGCCCCAATAAACAATACAATACAATACTAGCGCCTTATCTTCTGAACAGTTAGACCACCACACGACGACGGATGCTCCATTTCGGCAACTATAGCCGACTTCCAATCAATCTAAAGTGTCACACTTGTCGACTCACTCTTTACATCTGACTAGAACTGAACTTCCAAATTGTGCGTTATGACGGACAAATTGGATTATTTGCCAATTTAAAGTATTTCGATTGACAAGCTCTGTGTTGTTTCTCAAAGAAAATCTTTTAGTCATCAACTAAAACATATATAGGCTTTAGGTTTTAGAGGGTTTAGTATTGATTTCAATGAATTCGAAAATCACTTTTAGTACTATTTATACGAAATTTGAAGGTCATATTGATTGATATCACTTGGAGCAGGCTACGATAATATGTTAACAAATTCCAAAAAATAGTTAATACTTATACACTGTCTTCAGCAATGGGGTGTCCGTTTTATTCGTAATGAACATTTTTGAATGGACTTATGCAAATAGTAGTTGTAAATGTTTCACATTTTTTCAGCCTGGTAGCGAAGTACACCCTAATCATCAAGACGATTCAACGAAATATAGAAATACTCGCCTCTGGAACTGCCGAACCTTATGGGTCACCAAGACGAATAATTTGATCTACGAGCATGTTCATCCACATTTATATTCTTTTTGTAGATATTATTGACAGTTGCATGTATGAGATGAGTATGAGATGTGTGGTTCAGAAGGGTTTGTATAGGGGAGACTGAGGAGACTTGATCCCCGGGGAGACTTGATCCCATCATTGTAACTCAAAGGTGGATCAGAATACATTAATCGAATATACTATAAAGTTGCGTAGTTTTATCTAAACATAAATTTCATTAACACAGAAAAAAGAAATTGGACTTTTGTGTAACCGAATTTTTACCGATTAAAAAAAAGTCTCAGAAGAACTGAAGAAGATTTATTTTTCAAATTTTCAAACTTTTATAAAATTGATAAAATCACCCACTACATACTCTACTTTTGCATACAGAATTACAGGAGAATGTCAATTATATGAATACGTTACGATTGAGCTGATTCTTTTGTTCAACTATATTTTTACTAAAGTTTGCTGAAATAGATGCTATGGGTTCACTTGATCCCTTCAAATTCGTGGAGATTTGATCCCCTTCGCCATACTTTATACACACCACTGAAAATAACCAAATTTATACCAGAACTATTGAAGTCATTGTTGTCATAAAAACGCTTTTAATCCACCTAACAGTGTGATGAGACATTTCTTATAACTCTTATCACTCTCTTCGGATATCATATCGTTTGAGAACATTTAGAACTTGATGCTTCGCGATGTTTTTGATAACACATACTACATGGGATAGTGGCAGGACTCAGTGAATCGTTCAAATCAGCATAGGACAACATCAGTGCTAGAAATCTCAAACCAAATCAATAGGAAAGCGAAAAAATGGCCCATAAAATAGACATACCAACGAATTATTGTTAATGCTCTGTTAATAAAATATCTAAATTGTGGTGGGAAAACTGAATTTTCCTAAAAAGGTTATTTATTAATCATTCGCATGTATGAAAAAAGCCTTATGTTTACATTTGTGAGTATCGCTCTTTTCACAAAAAAGCGTTGAAATGAAATCGCAGCTCCTGATATCACGCTATCTCTGAAGTGCATGCGTGCATAGTTCCAAATTTTACTTCGACATCGACTTTTTCTAAAGGTGACTTCCCAGTAGTATCCTTGATTTGAATTATTATCGCTTATCCTAATGCCAAAGAACAAATAAAAACCTCTCGAAAACGAACCGTTTGGGAAAATCATCATCATTACTGAAATTTTCATTTTCACGAAACTTTTCGATAACCTTCCGTCACTTGCGTTAATGCACTGGGTGCACAGTGCTCCGAAAATCTAGCGAAATCGTCTTAGGGCACCAGCAGGTCTAATTCAGAGCTATCTGCGCGGCGAGTTAAATCTGTAAAGAACACTAAAAATTAATTTCTATTCCATAATTTTCAGTTCAGCAATTCGAGAGATCGTGCTCACCGCAAGCCATGAAAAATAGACTACGTTGTTAAGCGATGGTCACTATTTATTAAAAAATCACGGTTAAATAAAAAATTAAACTATTAAAATATTTCAAATAGTTTATAATTTTCACAAACATATTAGGAAAAATTGTTTAATAAGCTTTCGTAATATTGTGTAGGAAAAAAGCTGAAAACTTCAGTATTTTCTCTATCTGCAACATATAAACCCTTAAGTATACCAATTAATTGGTATACGAATTGGAATAGGTTCGCCAAATTTTGGAAGAAGTCTATAAAATAACCCCTTGACAGCTACCTAAAAATTGTTGTAGTTCGATGCAATAAAAAAATCATATTTGGCGATTCATATTTGGCTGATAAAATTGGGGTGTCAATGTATTATAATAGATATTCAGCATTCGAAGAAGTTTCTTTCGAGTGTAGAACGACTTTGTTTCTACTTACTTGAAGTCAGCGGCGCAGCCAGAAATTCGGTTTGGTGAAAATCGATCTTACTGTCCAAACGGCATAATTCCGAAACCATAAATTTTAAAGTTTTCAAATTATGCAGAATTATTTTCCAGAAAATAGTAACAAGGTTCGTGTCTTTAGCGAATTTGTTGAGACTTTATTGTAGTCATGAATATTAACCTGAGGAAATTCACCATAAATACTTCTTGGACGATATACCGTCAAAATTATTTTATCAAATGATGCGCTGTTTAACGTTTATAAAACTCATTGAAGATACTAAACCTCCGAAATTGGCGGTTTCAAAATGATGCTATCTTGACCTTAAATTACTGTTTTTAAACATTTGACCTATACATATAATTGGTCATACAACAAAAATCAAATGCTCATCAAAATTGATCAGAACCTGCTAGAATCGAATGGAAATCGTCATTTTTCATAAATTTCTCTCTACATTCGGAAAGTGTTATCCTCGTTATTAATCATATTACGTTAAAGTCTCAACTCGAAGCATTCCCAAAATATAAACCTGTTTTAATCCACCTAGTAGTGCAATTGTGCTTTTCTCATTTGTCCAGACTACGATTCCATGGCTGGTTATGTTCAATACAATGGTGGAAATGAATATTACATGTTCAGTACGATTTGCACATACATACAATGGATCGACAGCCACGATCTTGAGATACTATGTGATACTGAAACGTCGCTTGAAACCAGGGGCGGATCATGGAGAAAGGTCCGGGAGCTCCAGATCCTGCCGAAAATTTTCAACTTGTTAAGAAATTTTAAACTAGTTTTAATTTTAAAGTAGCAACCCCTCACTGCATACTCCCTCCGGGCCGGTATGATTGACAATTTTTAGAGTGATTGCATAACCTTTCTATATGAGAAAGGCAAAAATGTACCAAAGTCTAAAAAAGTCAATTTTTGTCAAACATCTCAATGTTTCATGCATGAAATTTTTTCATTTCAGTTTATATGGGAATTTGCTGCGTGATTGCACTCTTCAACTCGTAACCCCGGAACCGGAAGTCCAATCAATAAAAAATTCAATAACAGCCGATGGGAAGGTTGTACCTTTCATTTGAGACTAACTTTGTGCAAATCGGTCCAGCCATCTCTGAGAAACAGAGGTCACATTTTTTTCCACATACACACATACACACACATACAAACACACACAACATTTTCCGATCTCGACGAACTCAGTCGATTGGCATATGACACTCGGCCCTCCAGGTCGGGATTAGATTGACGAATTTTAGAGTGAATGAGAAAGGCAAAAACATTTTTAGCAAATGTTGAAAGTTATGCATTTTTTTTGGTGAGCAGTTCTATGTTTCATTAAATCAATTTTAACTTCGCTTCCTATTAAATAAAGACCCTTATTACAGTACATCTCTACAAAAACGAGCTCAATTTGAAAATAAATCTGAGGATTATGATTGATTACAGAACTCTGGAATTTTCTATTGGAATGTTTTCAGGCAGGAATTTGATATTGATGCAATTGGACAACTGTGAAATCAAAACCAATAGATCAGTTACATATCAGGACCCCATTCCGACAATTTATCAAACGTCCTCATGATGTCTACAACAACAGGTTATCAATCTACGGATCAGATAATTGTTATTGTAATATTGAATTAAATCAGTCAGCATCAATAAATTTTCAACTTCAATCCAATTTTTTTTGTTGGGTGTGGTGGGGGGGGGGGGGGGGGGTGTTGTATGGTGGTAAACCCCAAAACCTTCTCGTGGCTACGCCGTTTCTTGTAGTTATTTATTTCGCTTTTCATTTTCCGATATTTTTCAGATCGATCCGATGGTTATAAGTTAGAAAAATTGCAGTCAGAAGGTTCGTACAAATGAACATTTTTGCACTGATAAGTTATCAAGTTCCTTCCAGACAACTTGGAAGTGTTCGGTGATTATTTCTAGCGGTTGCAGATAGAAAAATGAAATACAAAATTCGTTTTATTGAAATAATGTTTAGCTTATTTCAATGGATTATTACTATATTGAACAATAAATAGGCGACAAAGCGTAATCCACAAACAACAAGCCATAACTTTTAAAGTATTCAAAATAGATATTTGAAGTCTTCAGTAAAGTTATTCGCAAAAGTAAGAGCTACAATTTTGCTGAAGACATCATTTCGATATAATCACTTCCAAGAAAATTTGTGAAAATATCTCACTCATAGGGGGATTAATCAGCAAAAGCACAATACCAAAAGAAAGGGAATATTGCCTTCATTAAATTCTCCGAAGATACTATTGACCTAAAATAAGCCGTTTTGGCGTTAATAATAGATTACATGTTTTTGGTCATATTTCTGGCAATGGGAAATGATAAAAATCTTTCGTCCGCATTTAATGTTAAATATCTCTTTTGATAATAGTCCGATTTCAACAATCTATAGCCTGTTCGAAAGGTATTCGTTAAAGCTGTCTAAAAACATATAAATTGTTAATCTATATTGTCAACTTCGGCAGATAATTCAAAAAAACTGCAAAAAACGCCATTTTTACGCATTCAAACATTCATATCTTGGAAACTAAACATCAGAATCAAAAACAAATTAATAGCGTTCATACTGTTTTTTAGTTCTTTCATTTAAAATTGGTTTGGATAAGATCGGTTCAGCCATTGCTGAGAAACACGAATGAGAATTTGTCCGTTACATACACACACACACACACAGACACACACACACACACACACACACACACACACACACAGACATTGTCCCAAATCGTCGAGCTGAGTCGATTGGTATATAAGATTCGGCCCTCCGGGCCTCGGAAAAAATCTTGAAAGTTTGAGCGAATTCTATACATTTCTTTTATAAGAAATGTAAAAAATGTCAAAAATCATCGTAAAGAAACATAACTGTAATTGTTTACTACAGCATACGTAGCAACCATTCATCCCACATTTGACGTTCCTCAACCATAATAAAGACAGCTTTCAAATAATTGCACGGAGATTTGGGGAATTCGTAAAAAAGTCAGGTGAGAGATGCGTAATATGTAGTAACAAAAATAACAATATCTAATCATAACAATTTAATCAATACTACAATACATTTATAAAATTGAATGGGGTAATGTACCCGTTTTTGCCCTATTAAGAAGGGTACTACGTTATTAGTACAATAATTTTATTATTTCAGCTTCTTTGATTTGTTATGAAGGTCCATTTTTTTATTTCGATTATAGAGGTTTTAACGTTAAGGTCAATCGCCTCTTATTAAGAGCCAATATAATAACAAAATTGTCTTGAGAATGGTGAAAATCTTCTGTTTGAGCGCAGCAAAATCTTTAATCGAGTACCCCCATTATCGCAATACCATTTGAGTCAATGCGTTGAGCAAAGATGACAGACGCTGCTCAAACCAAAGGCTTCAGATGTGTAGGATGATAGTAGAAACAGGGCAAAAATAGGCTTATTACCCTACATGCTCTTTTAAACACGTTTTCATAAAGGAATCAAGTGTCCCCAAATTAGGGATCGCGTCTCCACTAATCTAAGAATTTTCCATTTTTTTGTTGTTTTCCAGAAATGCTCATAGCTCATGTCCAGTATAGTATTTCCATGTAATTTTTTTATGATTATTAGTCATCCCTAGAAACAATATAAAACTACAAAAAAATACATAGTTTTTTATCATTCCACGGAGTCGGACCGAAAAATAAAAAAGGGGATCAAGTCTCCTCAGTCTCCCCTACTGTTAGTAGCTAAACTGTAGTAGGAAAATTGCTGTAAAAACATGTTTTATACAAAAATATTACACATGCATTATTTTATTATTTATCTTCTGCAGATGCCTTACAGATTTTGTCGATGAGTAGGCGACCTTCCGTTACATAAGTATCACTTCAATAATTCCCATCAGTCGGAAATGTCTATTATCGCGTTATTGGTTTATTCAACACAATTAAGAAAACATTTTTAACGCATGCGGCCAAAGTTGAATTAACAACAGGAAAACATGATTACCGTCTGTCTGTCTGCAGTCAACGAACAGCGCCGGCGTGCTCTGAAACGCAACGCACGCGCTAAGCTAGATAAAATGATTAATCATGTTAGCGTGTGGTCACAAGTGTTGAGCTAGTGAGGTCACCTTCATTTGCCGGTAAGCAAATTGCACATTACTTTCTTTGAAGATTGAGTGCAACCACGTAAAGCAGATTATGACGGCAAGGGCATTTAATGTGTACTTTTTTTTCTTCTAAATTGGGTTTATTAACTACTCGCACGTCACAAGTAGAGAAACGGGAAAAAAGCATTATTTTAACGGGAGGGTAAGGTTACTTCGGTGAAAAAGGTCCATTAAAAACAATTGTTATGGCGATACAAAGAGATTCATTCAATTTTCGTATAAAAATGCCACAATTGTACATTTTTTGAAGTTTTCATGACGAAATTTTAAAAATTGAGCGAGTGAGAGTCAATCTCCGGAGTGTTCCCTGTTTCTTTTTCTTTCGTTGCAATTTAATAGTAGACACAACAAGACGTCACCGTATATGCAATGGGTTCGAAATTGTCGATTAAGCATATAGAAATTCCACGGAGATCCGTCCGAAAATCTTTAAAATTGTGACAGACCGTTGATTCGATTCCGATGAAACTATGTATGGGACATTGCAAGGTGACGTCATATGAGTAAAAATGCTCGAAAAAATGACAGTTCAGCTCTCACAGACAGACAGAATCTCTCAATTTCTTTGTGAACTTTTCATGGCAAATCAAGAAGAATGTTTAAAGATGAATGATCGGCGAGATGGGCCTACTTGGCCTGATGCCGTAGAAACACAGCGACAGCAGAAGAAAAACCTGTTTTAATCCACCTAGTGGTGCAATTGTGCCTTTCTCATTTATCCAAACTATGATTCACTCCACAATTCTATTGAACTGGTTATGTTCAATAGAATTGTGGAAATGTCTATTACATTCTTATTTCACTTAGCACGTATCCCACGACTACCACGAAAGTAGACGCAGACTCACTTTAAACACTTTTGTCTGTCTAATAGAAACGAAGACAAAGGGATTCCACCAACTTACCCCAACCACCAACTTGCTCCGGGCTCCCCTAATATTTAATTAACTCAATGAACATGAGTTCAACGTTATCTTCATGTGATTTTATTTTGAAATGTTGGTGGAATGGGTTTGGAAGTGGAGCGGGTGGGGGTTTAGTAGAGTGGGAGTGGAGGATGCGTCAGAAATCCTTTATCTTATTTCGGTATACGGGGTGGATGAAGGATGTGAGGGTGTTCCAAAGTGAGAGGAGCGATGCAGGAGCGTGGTGTTAGGGGAAGGGGAGGGGGGTTTGCTTATTGGCGACACAATACTCAACCGCAAATGTTGCCTTTCATTTGAGACTTGGTTTGAGAAAATCGGTTCAGTCATCACCGAAGAACCGATGTGACTTAAATTGTGGAATATGCCCTGAATCCGGGACTTCCGGAATCGTAGATAGTGGACAATATATCCAAAGAATGTTTGATTGGCAATCAGTGATCTAGACGTGCGAATCGAAGTAATTTGGTGACCATTTCAATAGTTTTTAGCCTCTGCGGTGTTACGATTGTACCGATTTATATGGGAAATTCCAGTGTAAGCTTACTAACCAACCTGTAACTCCGGAACTAAGAGTCAGAACCGAATGAAATTCAACAGCAGTCAGTGGCATTACTGTATCTTTCATTTGAAATCAAGTTTGTACAAATCGGTAGAGAATTCGCTGGGTAATAGGTGTGATATCAGCTTAGGAACTTGGCGAATTCCCCGGAGGCATCATGAACCGTCATAGGTGGCCAATAAGGCCTTTGAGGCTTCTTTGATTTATCATTATTGATCCAGACCTGCAAACTAGAGCAATGTTGAACCCATTTTAATGTTTTGCGTTATTTGGACATCATGGTTTTACCAGTTTATATGGGAATTTGCTGTGTGACCGTACTCTTCAACCCGTGACTCCGGAACCGGAAGTCGGATCAACTAAAAATTCAATAGCAGCTTATGGGAGCGTTATACCTTTCAGATGAAACTAAGTTTGTGAAAATCGGTTCAGCCATCTCTGAGAAAATTGTGTGAGTTTAAATGACACACACACAGACATTTGCCGATCTCGACGAACTGAATCGAATGGTATATGACACTCGGCCCTCCGGGCCTCGGTTGAAAAGTCGATTTTTCAGTGATTGCATAGCCTTTCTTTATATGAGAAAGCCAAAAAGAATCAAGAAATGAATTAAACGATAAAAATTAAAAATTAACTATAGTAAAAAGATATAGAAAACATAAAATAAATAAAATTGTGTAAAATTCATTATTTGGACGAAATGAGTAACTTGTATGACTGAAAAAATTAGCCAGATTATTGAAATGAAAAAAAAAACAGAATAGAATGTATGAAGTGGAAAAAATGAATAAGACGCATAAAATGAAAACAGTGCACAAAATATGTTTAATGAATGATATGAATAAAATGCATTAAGTGAACAAACTGATCAGAATGAATCAAGTGAATAAAATAAACAAAAATAATGCGAAATGAAATAAATCGGGAAAATTCGAACTGAATGAATTTAAAAATGAATTTCAAATGAATAAACTGAAAAAAATAGTTATACAGAATGAATGTTTTAGAAGAATGATTTAAATGAAGTAAATTAATGAAAATAATTGTACAAATTCAACAACCATTGTTGTTTGTTTTCACCTTTCCTTTTTCCTCTTTTCTTGACGGCGTCGTTGAAGATTATCTGCTATTTTTATTGTACAGATGGATCTTAATTAGTTATCAGTAGACTGGAACGTTATTTTTTTTAATTCAATGATATCTTTTTAGTCACAGTTTTATGAAAAAAGACTGTGAGAAAATGCACTACGTGAATCATACAGGTAGGTATTTCAAATTACGCATTTGCATCGAAGGAAGTGTAAATTGTCTCGGCTATGTTGTTGATTATTTTATTGACAAAAAGCACAAAATCCGTGCATTCAGTCGATTACAATGCAGTCTCTTTTCAGTCATCCTTATGGCCTATAAATTGCTTGGTTGGGAATTTTCGTTCCAGAGATATGAATTAATGTGTCTTATACAAACCAATACCACGAAAAAGAAATGGCTCAAATTATCAGAATAAGTATTGAAATTGTTAAAGAAGCAAAAGGCCATTGAAAATGTCCTTGGACATATAATCTGCTTTTGAGACATAAATATTCTTGAACTTGCAAGCCTTTTTTTTACAAATAAATACGTTTAGTCACATTAATCATGTCTACGCAGTAATGGTTATGGCAAAATATAGTTAGATCAACTGTCTCTCCAATGCATGAATTCTGATTGTTTTCCTCGCTAATTTACTCGTTGAATACGGAGCTCTCAATCGACACGTGTACTGAATTATCCAGCGCCTCTCCATTAATTGTGACTGCCATTGAAAGTTCAATTGAACTTTTCTCGGCGTGTGGCAAACATTAACAACTGAAACCTTCGCAATGCGTTAGAAGCAACGAACCACTTGCATCGTCCATCGAGAGTTCAACGTGTTATTGGGGGACTTTTTCCGGATCTAATTTATGGATAATTTTGGACTTTCATCCGTTATTTTTTATAAAATCTCTTAGTTATTCTTAGTTCTTAAATGACATATTTAAACATATGTTTCATTCAAAATTCAATAGAGATATGGAGAGTTTAAAAAACACGTTGAATTTCACTTTTCAAAATTTTCATCTTCAAACATTCATATTACCCAGTTCAGCCGAATATTTTTCTGAGATATCCAACGATTTCCTTAAATATAATGTATATAAACGTTCAGTATAGGATTGCATTTAATTGGAGTTGATGTAGTTTTCGATTTATGGTCACATGCCTCCCCATAGTGTAACGTTTCGAAAAGATACCCCTTCATCTTCAGGGGAAAGCAGGGTTTGCACATAAATTAGTTAGTTTTCTTGTAATACAAATATTTTGCAAATTTTCTCACGACTACAAACATTTTCTTTGCAAATTAGGATACATAGAAGATTTTATAAGACCCCTAGTAACAATTGAGGTTTTATGGCACTCTTGAAGCTCTTCTTAAAACTTAGAATGCTCTTATAGTGTGCAATAAAACTAGAAATGCTACTTGGGACAACTTAGAACTGGGTAAAGTGCAAAATTTATGTGAGTCTTGACAGTTGCCACGACCACGCAGAGTAAAAATTAAAGCGTTGTGTACAGGACACTACCATGGTGACATTGAAAATGCAACTTTTTGAAGAGCGTGCGTGTCGTCAGTAAAAACAGGTTACGGCACATGCTAGCTTACTTCCCGATTCCATATGTTACAATTTGTTATGCACCCTTCTCGTAAACATAATTTATTATTTGCCCTCCGACAATAGCATAATTATAAATTCTAGTACAACACCGTACTCTCTGCTATACTTTTAATTTAATCGATTATTTCAATAAATCAATTAGCTCTTAGCATTAATCGATTTCAATTAGCAACTTTGTGAAATCTGATAGATGCATTCAGCGCTCTACTGATGGTAAGCCCAGGCACTTTAAATTAAATATTTGGTTTTGTAACGAAATATGAAATATTATTTTTCAATTAAATTTTCCATAATTCATTTTTTTGAAGAAATATTTATTTGATACGGCAATTGTAAAAGCTTTTTTACGCCGTTTCTTTTTTGCATTATATGTTACAAAACAATCACAAAATAGAAAAATTCGCTTCCTAATACTAATGTTCTAGTTTTGAAATGTTTGGTTTTATATTATAAAACTGTCACAATTATGAATCTAGAACTGCACCACGGAAGTTCTAAACGTGTTTCAAATGAAGCAACAAAGAAAACGGCAGCGTATACCAGTTTTAATGTTTGAAACTATAAAACAATACGCAAGGTGTTTGTTTCCGTTACAGTTTTGTTTTGAACTTCCTATATAAAATACTATGCTGCTTAATATGCCCTACAGAATTTGAGCAACATAAAATACTAATGCTTGCAAACCTGGAATAAAAACGATGTTTTCTTTTCATCAGATGGCTTTACTTTTAGGTTGACTACTAATGATCGCTTCAGTTTAACATTTTTAAAACAAAAATCAATTCTGAAACTGCTCTAACAAAAACCCTGCTCAAGAGGTGCATCCAACATCTTCAACACACCCTCGCATTTCAGTAGACGCAAACCGAATTCAGGTTGCCCGTACTTTAAACATACAGAAACATGCCAGATGATGCCAGTGCCAAAAACACATCACGTATATCCGAAATATAAAACGTGTGTGCCAATAGGCTCATTATCCTACGTACACACCAACCACCAAAAACATTTGGCTTCTCATTAACTGGACGCGAACAGTCATAACAATAAATTAATTTGTCCCTTTTGTCCCAGTCCCAACGCAAACTCACAAGCGGCATACAAACACGTCGCACCCTGTAGTGTTCAAACCAAAGACCACTCTTCCCAACCACCTTGCAAACCATCGTGACTCGAACTTATCGCACCCGTTTCTTTACTGTGTGCGGTTGTGCAAAGTGTATCGCGTGCTCTTCACCGTACTGTGCGATTTTAAACATTGTCATGCCATTACTTCCATGTCCCACTTATCGCATCGTCCGAACATTATTGTCCATGTCCTGCTAGTGCGAAAATCGAGCAACGACTGACGCAAACGAACACGCGGTACCACTATAAATAGCCTTGCGACCTGATTTAGTTGTTTAGGTGCTCACTATTGACGGCTCTGCCCGGGATAGATTGACTGATGAATGGGAGTTTTCACGTTTTCCAAGATCTATTCATTTTTGTTTGTTAATTTAATCAAATAGAAAATAAAATATAAAAAACACGCTCTATAACAAATGTCTACTTACGTATAAATTGTTAAGGCAATCACTTGAGCCGTTTGGGACTCCATAGATTACATACCGTAAAATGGGAGAACATAGATCACTTTTTCAACCAATTTTTCGAATAACTATACCTTCATTTCAAGATGTAGCTTTTTGTATTTTTAAAATAAGTACTGGTACTCATGGATTGAAAATGTTCAAATAGTTGGGTAATTTATTATGTTTTACTATAAAAATAAAATTACTTTGTTGTAAGTTTTCATTCGTGGCTTTTGGGGTAACTTTGATCAACAAAATATGTCTATCGAAATGAGAGATAACGCTGAAATGTTGTGTATATTGCATATCAGCAGGCAATTTCATGACCCGATATTGTGATGTCTTGAACGAGAACAGAATTGCCTAGAAGGATACATGGCTTTTATCGAACTTTTTCAGAAAAATATTCGAAATGAAATAATTAACAACAAAAATCTCGGATTATTCAAATGAATTATTGGACAAAAACATTTAAGGCATTTTTTGAATAGATTGAAATTATGTATGAGAGTTGTATCATTTTCAATTTGAATTTGTACTCATAAATAGTACCTGAAAGATGAAATAATCGTTACTGATAGATGCTGAACATGTTTAGAATATGCTTTGTTTTTTGTTTCGATGATTTTGTTAGAGGGAACCATCGTATCGTATATTACTGAAAAAAGTCTCATTTGATCAAACTTACCTCGATGATCAAAGATACCCCCGTTTTGCGGTACAAATATTGAACTTAATATTTATAAATTGCTGATTAAGTTTTTCACATATTCTTTGCCCCAGTTTCTAATAAAACAGGTTGCATCCAGTCATATCGTGTGAAAGTGGATGATCACATTATTCCTTTACTTTCAAATTTAAACTTTTCTTTCAAATTATTTATCCCATGATTTCTGTCTCTTCCTTCATATTCTTCAGTTTTCACTTTGCGTCTGGCTTTAGACCCGTGCATAAATAAACTCTCCTGAAATGATGAAAATGATTCTAAAATGGATGTCGAACAGGATTCGTCGTCCAAGTTTCAATTTAAAATCGAACACATTGAACTGGGTTCGATCATATCCGATCCGGTTCGCTAAGTATTCTAATATTCCGCAAAACGCAGAAATATTCAGCCGTGCCAGATATCTCGAAAGTTCGCCTGAATGAGCTCAGAATTGTGATATTTTGTCTATAGCAAGCAAATGACGGTACTTTTATAAAAGAACTAACGGGTTTACATGCCCGCTCACAAAGTTGAGATCGATGGTGTAGTTATCGATTCTAACTTGGCATGCGTGGATCTATTGAATGTCGGGATTAACTGTTTCAAGGATTTCTTGCTCCAGGGAGCGAAGATTTTGAATGACAATCGCGCCGGACGGGTCAAAATGATATGTCCCTTCAAAGTAGTGTCCCCACCTTTGGCGAGACTGCTTTGCGTCTTCTTTGACAAGGATAGTCTGCATGATCGGTTGTTTGTGCCGCGCATCGTACATGAAGTATTGCATTAATTACAAGCAAATGGGTCTTTGTAACAATTAGTTTTTGATCTCTTGAAAGGCCGCCAAACATACTACCAAGTCGAAGCTCCGCCACAAATCCGAAGCAAACAGCACCTGGTCTTAGACAATTGAGTTTCCAATACTTCCAGGAAGCCCAAAAACGTCATGAAACATTTCAACCAGACATTCTGTTAAGTGCAGGATTGGTTGAATCTAGATCGGAAACCGAAAACTTTGTGATATTGCGGAACTTCCGGCATTGAGAAGACTTCAATTTTCATGGTACGGTATGATTGTGAAAGATCAAGCTTACTCTACGATCTTTGCGACAGCTTTAAAAAGGTGGCCTGCTTTATTGCCCATGACCACATTTCCGTTCTCCTTGTTTCCGTGAAACTGAGAAAACTTTCGGATCTCCAAACAGCTGATAAAATCGGGGGTAGACAATATCGAAGGCTGATAAAATCGGGGGCTGATAAAATAGAGTCTTTACTATACTTCTTTTTAAATTTTCTCAGCATTCTGATAATTAGAATGTGTGATACTTTACTTATTCCTCATATATTAAGAACGATTGGCAACTATAGGCTCGATGTTAAGAGCTTCGGATTATACATGTGGAAACTGTTCTATTAAAAATAATCAAGAAATAGGGAATTTAGCGCTTTGTTTACGAAAATCACCTTATGCTCATAACGGAATAAAATTTTCTTCTAGTCAAGACAACGTTCAAATGGTGGATGGTAAACCCCACTTGAGCATTCCTCCTTGGCCGAAGCATTTTTCATTCTCAAACAACGCAATGCAACTATGAATGCCAGATTACAACATGTTAATTCAATCAGGTTAATGCTGCAATGTGAAACTGCTATTGAGAGAACCGCTATGGAAAGTCTTTAATTTATAGTAACCACATATTCTGTTTTCTATTCAATAGCCTTTTTAATATGTCTTGTTTTGAAAATATTCGATTGAAACACGAATCTTTTCTGTGATTTACCGCTTTTATCGTTTTAATCGCTAGTGACCTTAAGTTATCCGGATTTTTGCTTTCTTTTTTGGAAATTTATCGCATGGCAGAGTCTAATGCTGTAAACTGCCACCTGTTGATGAATTCTATAACTATATATTTACTTTATATATTTTGATTGTTTTTCTTAAACAAACTGATTTATGTCATACTCAGTTGCGCTTCGGCTTCGCCTCATCAGAAACCGACACTAATTTATTGTCGGAATAGATTAGCGCCGGCTTGATGCAAATCCCTTAAACTCTGCTCGAACGGGACATCACGTTTGATCAGTCGTTCGATTGAAACACAAAGTGTGTTTTAGTTTTAAGGGATTTGCTTCAAGTCGGCGCTAATCTATTCCGACAATAAGTTAGTGTCGGTTTCTGATGAGGCGAAGCCGAAACGCAACTGAGTATGAAATAAGGATTTGTGCCCTCAAGTGCAAAGACTGGTTTTACCAACCAATTTTCACCCTAGTGAGAAATTTTGTTTTTTCCAAATTTTCCTCCTTAGGGTGAAATATGGCATACTGATTTATGTGTCTACTTGGATGGAATTTGGAAAATTCTACGAGTGGAATGAAGAACAGCTATTTACACCTGTTCAGTGATAGGGGCCTTTCGGTTCAACAGTGCCCAGGAGCTCCGAGTGGTCTTAAGATGGCTCTGTCTGTGGAATTATATGTCGATAATCACTGCGAAAAATTTTGAAATAAAAATGGTCTGATAGATTTTGAATTATGATGTACACAAGTTTTGTGCAAAGCACCTTCGGAGATTCTCTGTCACTCGTCCAATTATTAGTACAGCAGGGTTCCGTTCTTGGCAACAATATTTTTTTCCAGTTGCCAAAACTGGAACCTTCCTTGAAAAGCTGTTAATTTCAATTTGTGACATCATAAATGTTACAAGACCTTTAATTATATTAGAATGTGTGAAATAAAATGAAATGATAGAAAAAATCAACAAATTTAATTTTATTTGCTATACCCGCCCCATAAAATATAGTAAACATGACTCTCATGTTTGGAAGTAAAGTCAAAAGTGATATCAATTGTTGCAACAAAATGTGTATTTTGCATTTTTTTAAAGGTTTATTTTGTACAACAATAATGAGCCAAAAACGGAACTTTTTGTTGCCGAAAATGAAGCATCCCAAAAACGGAACGTGCCAAAAACGAAATCTTACTGTATTTTGTGATGAAAATTTGAGAAAATATTGTTCAGTTGATGAAATTGACAATTGATGAAAATTGATTTGGAGTGTATTTCGTGCATAATCTGTCTATTAGGCTACGAATGGAATGTTTCGTTGTTCGACCATTAACACCAAATATATACCATGATTTCCTGACCGTTTCACGAACAATGTCTTTAATTCCGAAGAAATTTTTCATAATTTGATTACTTTGGTCAAGTAATAACCTCCCCATGAGAAGTCGAAGAATAGTGAACAAAATTGTTAGTGTCTTTGACAGACATAAGTTCTGATTTGCCGTTGAAACATAGCAAAACCGAAACTTGGCTCAGCGTGTGAAATTCATATCGAACGGCTTAAACTTACAATCCTCGATTACTGTGGGCTTAAAATTGTGTCACATTTCCCACCCATCCATATTGCCATTTCCATATTTCTACTGAGCATATCCGACCATAGTTTGCTAGAACTTTTAGATGAGAAAGGTACAATTGCTCCACTAGTTGCATTAAAACGGGTATTTGATGAAAAATACGCTCGCTTTCAGATGACGTTGACTTGATTCATGACGCATGTGTGTATCGAAATTGAGGTGCTACTTCCAGTCACCCCAGCAACTTAATGTAAAATTACCTTTTATGACTGTATCTGACTGGAACTCATTGCGCGCAGCAGCTTCAACTTGACCTAATGTGACTTGAACTTCCCAACCAACGGTGCCGCACACGACCGTATTTTCTTTTGTCAACAGTGATTACAATGTGTTGAAAGCACTTGACATCCGAGAAATACCTCATGTGAACTGATCATTCAGTAACGAAATGCACTTAGTCAAACCAACTAATAAAAGGTACTCGTAAATAGTGCGGTGTGTTCATTTGTCGGATATGAGGACGATCGTTGATCTAGTCTGAACAGAACATGCAACCGAGTGGGAGTAACGCTACGAGGATGACATCTCGTTGGGCACAGTTTCTTCTGTTAGTAGCGAGTGCTAACTGCTCACTTAGTTCCACAATTATTCCTCCACTGTACCGGTATGACGATTACAAGCAATGTCTGCAGAGTAATTCTACGGCAGTTTTCTGCGTTCTAGTGGTCAACCATAAGACGGATACCGTTGACCCACTGGTAAGTTTTTTTGATTCGATTCCACCCGTGCTCAACTAAAATTTATGGTTTGCACATTTCTCCTCGTCGACAGGATTTGATTCGGATTGAGACAGGCTTCCGACGGAATGAGCTGGAATGGGGCGTTTGTGTCGCTGACTGCGTGGAGGAGCTAGCAGGAGTTAGTGAAAGCGAACGTCAACGATTGTACTATCCAAAGTTCACGATTAATCACAGGGTGAGTATTTTAGTATTAAGACATAAGAAATTGTTGTTGAGCGTGTGTATGAATGGAACCCTCGGTAATGTTCATAAAATATGCCTCTGGTTCATCCATATAAAACCTTTATTAAACTCCAAAAGAAGAATATCACTCGATTCATTAAATAATATTCATGGCTGAATGCTGCTTGTAAACCAGTATCTATAATTTTTCGTCACGCTATTGCACTGTACTGAGGTACGCCATAATATAGCGAGTTGTAAAAAAACACAGCTACTTTTCCAAAAGCGCCATTCAGCTAGGTTGATAGTGTTTTTAGCAACAATTTTGCAAAATTTGAATCATAATGGAGTGATTTTCTTTCACAGTTTAATGAATGTTACATACGAATAAACCGTTGAAAATGATCTAATTTTGTTCAACGCATACTACCAAAAGTTCTATTCTAACACATACTTACCCAAAGTTTCTTGAACCTTTTGGTTTATCGACTATATAACTGAGTAGATTATATACAAATGCAATTGGAATCTTCAACACCAGCCTACTATTATTCAATTAAAAGGAGCATACTCTTGTGACAAGCTTTGTGTTAATTGAATAGAACGAAAGGTTACTCACATAACAATTGTGCTACACTGAAGAAAGTATCCCGCTTGACTTAGTGAAAACGAATATTTTTTTCTCATACAGTTTTATGCGTTAAAGTTATGGCAATCACTCATGACCTATCGTCATTTATACATGGTCGGTGTTTAGTCAGAGCGGACTAAGTAGTAAAATCTCAAAAAGAGTCATAATGATAGATAGGGTTCGTCGCGGTGCGGATGTCGGCGGTAAATGGATTGTCTGCACCGCAAAAAATTAATAAAACCGCACTGCTTATAGCAACCGCATTGCGCAGTAATGCGATAAAATTTATGTATTTTTGCTTTTCTCATATAGAAAGGATATGCAATCACTCTAAAAATCGCCATCATAATCCCGGCCCAGAGGACCGAGTGTCAAATGGTCAAGGCTTTTGTTTGTCACGTTACAAGTTTACACATATTTCATAAGATAAGTCTGCAAAAACGATAAAATCAGATTCTATCATAATTGCACATTATTAAGGTTACTAAGCCGCACATTTTTTTCTACAGAAAGTTATTTTCTGTTATGAACAAGTTTCGTTTTAATGTCATTTTGATAAGTCTGTACACAATTCTAGCCAAACATTTCAAATGGTCCTAAATGCAAATGACAGTTTCTCTTTGTTTACTTTCTCTTTCGCTAATAACTCGGTAGTTTATACGTTTGTTACTCAACTATTTATTTATTTATTTATTTATTTATTTATTTATAATTGATATCAACAGACAGTGTGGTCTAATGATAATTTCTTAATCTATTTAAAAAGTCAAATTGTAATCTGCTACGTGGAATGTGAAGATCGAACTCGGATGACACTCTGTTGAAGGTCCGCTGCAAACCAATGATGGTACCGTTTACTCCATAGTTAGTCCGGCGAAGAGGTAATCGGAGGAATAAATTATTGCGAGGGCGAACGTTCATATTTATCGCACTGAGAAGCTCGGAGCAGTCAATTTGATTTTGCAAAATAACCGAAATCGTCATAGCACGGAATAGATCCCGCCGCACTTGCAATGTATCGAGTCCAATAAGCAAACCCCGGCTTTCGTAACTTGGCAGCTGGTGAGGGTTGCTCCAAGGCAATCGACGAAGGGCAAATTGAACAAATCTGCGCTGTACTGTCTCAATTCGATGGACACCGTTAAGATAATGAGGGTTCCACACAACTGAACAATATTCCAGAGTTGATCGAACAAGTAAATATCTGAAAAGTGCGTAGATATTCTCATTATGAACCCCAAACAGCGTGATGCCTTTGCGACAATATAGCTGATATGCTGTTTAAACGTCAGTCGTTCATCAAGAAAAACTCCAAGATCTTTGACACAATTCGCTCTGTCAATCGTGGATTCAGCTAGACAGTAATCGAATCGAATTGGCGTTTTTTTCCTCGAGAACGTAATGACCGTACATTTCTTAGGGTTTAGGGTCATTCGGTTGATCTCGCACCATTCCCCAAAGGTTTCCAGTTGGCGTTGAAGGAAAGCTGCATCATCAGTATTCCGGATTCTATGGTATAACTTGAGGTCGTCGGCGAAAGACAACCGTGGTCCTTCTAAACAAAAGTTGACGTTATTGAAATACAGAAGAAAAATCAATGGACCGAGATGGCTGCCTTGTGGAATACCAGATGAAGCAAAGAACTCTTCGGATACATAATCACCTATCTTGACTGCTAGACGACGATCACTGAGATACGATTGCATCCAACGGAGAATATTAGTACCAAAGCAAAATCTATCCAACATTTGCCACTGCAATAGCGTGATTAATCTTGTCAAAGGCAGCTGAAAGGTCCGTGTAGATAACGTCAGTTTGAAGTCCGTCCGACATGGCATCTGTAACATATGTTGTGAACGACAGAAGATTCGTAAATGTTGAACGTTTCGGCATAAATCCATGCTGAGTCTCGGAGAAATACTGTTTGCAGTGGCTGGAGATGGGTTCCAACACAGCCATTTCAAACAGCTTAGGAACTACGCTTAGCGTTGTAATACCACGGTAGTTGTCAACTACCTTTTTATCACCTTTTTCTGAACTGGAAACATGAAGGAGGATTTCCAGAGTTCGGGAAATACTCCGGTTGTTAGCGACAATTGAAACAGAGGACAAAGAGGTTCAATTAGACCGGCAGAGTATTTTTTTAGAATCATAGTTGGTATACCATCTGGGCCTGCCGAGGTTGAAGCCTTCATTTTGCCAATCGCCAGTTGTACCATTATTTATTATTGTCGATATTGATAGAGGTCAAAGACTGGTCTGATTGAGGTACATTAAGAGCCGCGCTTGAAACATGGGTCGGTGTCAGTTTCTCGTTATCGAGAAAACACTCGCGAACTTTTCAGAGAATAGTTGGCAAATCTCTTGTAAACTAGAGCTCATACATCCTCCATACCTCATCGTTGAAGGCAACCCGGATTCCTTTCTTTGCTCGTTTACATGCTTTCAGGTTTTAGGTTCGGACTTTAACTTACGTTGCACGTTTCGCAAGTAATCGGCATGGCAACGCTTCGATGTCTTTTTGTAGACTTGGTTAACATGAACGTAGTGTTGTCGCAGCACGTAGCCCCCAAACTTGGCATACTTCTTCAGAGCGGCTCTTTTAGTCGCTTTTAACCGTCTCAACTCGGCAGTGTGCCACGCTGGGTGCTTAGATTGAAGGCCACTTTTTTGGATACATAGCGATCGATAGCATAGCTCATAACATTGGAGAAGGTCTGCATTGCAACGTTGACATCATCATTGACTCTTAGCAGAATAAGCTAGTCGATCAGAGTTTTTCGATATATCCTGAAACAATATTGAAAAGTTTTAAGATGATGCCGTAATAATCGAAAGAGAAAGTAAACAAAGAGAGGCTCTCATTTGCACTTAGGACCATTTGACATGTTTGTCGAGAATTGTCGCAGTGAGTTTGAAGGTTGCCCGACTAAATTGAAAAAGTCTGTTCCGTTGGCCCCCAAATTTTCGTGATTGTGTTAAAGCTTGGAAAACAAAGAAAAATTTGAAACATAGTTTTCCTTAAGAAAAACTTGTTTTTCGATTTAATGCTGTATTCGCAATGATCTGTCACGTTACAACCAGGATCTGACATGTTACAGTTCTGTAGTTTTATTGAAGCAAAGATATCCAGGCAGTCATACACAAATCTTCCTTGATCTGGAAACTGAGTATTAGCGGAAAATTTATTGTTTATTTTGAAAAAAAGACATATTCGTTTTGATGAACAAACGTGAATAACTTATGAAAAGGTCGTAATTTCACGAAGTAACGCATTATGGCGAAAGAAAATCCAAAATATCTTAAAAGCATCTGCATTTTGAAGGATCCTTTTCATGAGCATTTTGAATTGGAAAAACTTTTTGAAATACATTCTATAACTAAATTATTTACAGAAAAATATGAAATTAAAAATTTAAAGATTCTTGAAATATGTTTCAAGTTGTTGTTAAAAAATCTTTAATTGTTATTTTCTTCACAATGTAATTATATTTTAAACCTTTTTTTATTTAATTAAATTCCAAGCGTGTTATGATTTTCAACGTTTGGTTTTTGTGAATAACTTATAAAAATGGTGTATTTTCGCTACTAGATATATTCGTTGAAAAAAAAACAATATATTTTCGGAATTTTTTTTATTTTTGAAGCAAATGATATTTAGTATTAATATTGGATAAGAAAAATTCATTTATGACTGGAAAATACTAGAAAATACTAAGAACTAGAAGCATACTAAAAGTCGTTGTGAAAAATGCATTCTTACTAATAACTTCTTATTAATGCAATTACAGTTTTTTTCTATTTTTAGGCTTGCTTTAACAAAAAAAATCATTGCTTTTTGTAATTCTATTTTTCAACTTTTTTTTATTTTTTTGTTTCAATTTCACCGAAAAATATAACCACAGAAGAATTAGTTCCCTAGAACTCGCTATGCACTGTTTAACTATGCAAAATTTTTAGTCTCCCACATAGATGAAACGTAAAAAGTTTCATCAGAATCGAAGATGGTCTCCATTTTTGACGTAATTGAATCAAACTTGATGCAATTGCTTTATAGCAGAAAACATCTGTCACGTTACATAAGATTAGCTGTGTTAGCTCAAAAATGAATAAACCTTTAAGGCATTCACAACACAATTTCAAAAAGTAGATTCAAAGTTGTAAGAAAAAATGTAGGTTAGACATTGTCTGCAAGCTGTTGGTGTGGTCCACAAAACTTTTTCGAATTTTCGATCTGTCACGTTACAAGTTATTTGTTTTTCATGACTTCACAATTAAAAATAAGCATTAATTCATATTCATCTCTAATTTTCAAGCAATATCATTAAATTTAAATTAGACTACTATGGAAAAATATGGTTCCAGGCAAAAAGTTGAAAATATGGATGTTGTTTACCCTTTTATCTCCTTACGGTCTTTTAGTCATTTTCAGATCTTGCAAGAAGCATCAACAAACTTTTAAAAATGTCAGACACGGATTTTTTTTCTGGGCTCACCATTCATTTTGTTTAATATTAGAGGTTATATACACTACCAGTAATAAGTTTAATATACACTTCGTTTCTAAGAAAAGCGACAAAGAATTACGATAGACTTGTTCTTTCGTGGTTTGGAATAGCGGTAGCAAGACTGAGAGCGCAAAAAGCATATCGCGATAACCTCATTCGCTCATTCTACCGTGGATTTATTGCTCTGGAGAAATAATGCCTCGTATTTATCCGGTGAAGTTATGTGAGTGCCAATAACTTTTCGTGTGAAAATGTGAGTTTTTATTGGAGCAGTGCCAAATTATACGGACTCATTTACTGATATGAGCGATAAATGCAATGCCTGGTGTGGACTAATGGGAAGGTAGCTCCGTCGACCAACATTCTTCCAGGCTTTGATGGCAAAAAATCCTTTTCAATGCAAACCATACCCATTTAATACAACCGGCCCCTGGATCATCATCGATATATCGCGTGATTTATCTAAAAAACAGTAGGGCGTGTTCGAAGGAGTATTTTGTCTACGTGCCTACCCAGGAAGTAGAGATTAATGGTGTAGCCTCCGAGAGGAGCTTTAATTACGAAATATGTGGTTGGCTCCTTCCAGTCGCTTTAGTCAGTCAATATGCAAGCAATTGCGTTCAGCCTTCACCAGATCTGTTCTTTTTTTTAACGGAGCTGGTCTACCTGTTCGCCTTTTTGTACCGCAATGGGGCCATAGAGTTACCCATTGTAGAAAAAAGGCACGGTGTGGAAAATGCGGAGAGAATTATGAAAAGTTTTGCTTCTGTTAAGAGACTCCTCATGAACTGTCGACCTTGCCCCACATATAAATTATACGGGGAAAAACTCAAGCACTCGTTTGAGGAACCCTCCGAGAGGAAATTGTAAAAAGGGCTACGTCACCGGCCACGGCAAGATTCTGACAATCCCATTGTGAGATGGATGGATAGTTTTATTTGAGGGGACATTAACTCTGTGGTCATTCGTCCCTGTCCCCATTGTGGGAACATCTTCTAATGTGCCTATAAATATTCAAAAGAGGAGAATCATTTCCTCTCCTAAGCTTCCTCGTAAAGGCTTGAGAATGTCCCTTGATGGGTGCTGTTACAAAACCGACGTAGGCGCGTCAGTCCTATTATTTTCCTAGGTTGTACACAATGCATTTGCATTATGTAAAACCTAGTAAACTTCCGATGTAGATCTTCCACAATTTTAACACAATTCGCCAGTGCCGAGAATACACTATGTAGGAGCGTTCTAGGGATCAAAACGTGCTATAATTTCAATCGGATTAGCCATTGTTTGGTACCAGGCACCAGTTGTCGCTTTTCAAGTCCGAATCAAAGGCAAAAACTTATTGATATTGTTTCCATATACATCGCACCTCAGCTGGTTCAACTCCCACGATATTCTACGTGACCACTATATCCGAAACAATCGAATCAAAACAAGAAATTCCTCCGATTGAACTGTACAACGTTTTGACAGGCTTGATGCTCTACATGCAATTAAAGGTCAGAGGAAACAAGTCTATTCGGCGCGACCAACCGTGGACGGTCTCCTACTCCGTGGTGGGCAGAGACTGCACAGAATTGTAAGCGCAAAAGTCTTGCAGGGACTTTCTGCATTTTGGATAGCCCGAATTTTTACGAATAGACGCTACGTTAGAAACGCAAATGAAAAACTTGATGAAGCTGAAAACGCGGTTATTGGCACCGGCTCGTCGACGGATTAACGAGAAAAACAATATTTCGTCTGGTGGCTAGGCCCTACGTTGTGTACATGATTCGAACTTTGATTGGAATACACGGAACTAAGAATCCTTTTTCGGCGAACTGCATTCCTTGTAGATCCACATCGGTGCAGTTCCAAGGAGACTCTCCGTTTGATGAATCATGGAAAGCACTACTTGTTTTTCCTAGGGAAATGGGGAGTTCCTGAGTGCTTTGTATTAACAATCGTACCAGATTACCTACCAAATACAAATATTAGTTTGAGCTCATTCACTTTGCTCCACTTCGAGTAATGAGAAGGCGGACACTTAGCCATTAGAAGGTAATATTTATGAACGATCGCGTACCTTCAACGAGTTTTTCAGGATTTCTTGTCAGAAGACGCTCGAAACTTGGCAAATGTCGTAAGAAAGTTTAGGAATCCCAAAGGTATTAACAAACCTTGGTTTAAAGGTGATGGATGAAGGTCGTGACTTCCTTCGGGTGATATCTCGAGACATGTCCAATCATTGTACGTTGAATGCGAATCACCGGCGTATTAAATCTCTTCGGCCACGTTCCAGTTAAGTGACTATCCTCGATCCATATCAATATGTCTCTCATTTACATATTTTTAAACGCGTTAGATATCCAAGTTTAGTTATCTCTTCTCTTTTTATTAACATGCTCACAGTTCCCTTGAAATATGATCCCAATTGTTCCTAGTGAATCCAAGGAGGCCAGTCGGTGATCCTGTTCATCATGTCCTGACAGTGATCTTCCGTTTGCCACGAAGCTGCAGGTTTAAATTCTTTTTTCCCTGTCCACCCTTTTTTCACTTTCCCTGATACGGTCTTTGCTGCTGATGTTGGAATTAATCCCTCTTGTATATTTATTTTGTCTTTCTTATAAACAGCCTACTAGTATTTCTCTTTGCTTCAACGTTTAATCAAATAAAAAATTTAAAAATGACAAATTGTACATCTAGTCTTTAAAAATATTTCTTACTACATGCTTTAGTCCGAATAAAATTGCAATAATATATTTTGTATATCGATCTTAACTACTTGTTATAAGATGTAGATGGGCCAAAATGTATTCCCCTTAATATAAATATGAAAAATAAATTTCAAACAAATCCTCATTATTATCCCATATTTTCAAGAAATTTAAATTGTAAATAAAAGAAATTTCTGAATAAAAAAGGTGAAATTGTTTTACATCCAGAATTTCAGACGTATGCATTTTGTATGCGAGACACTTTCATGGTTAATCTCAGGTTTTGGTTTGTTACAAACTTTCGAGTGGGTAATTCCCCCCACCTCGCAAATTTTTGGAGTGGGTTGTACTACCCATACTACCCACGTGTTCCGCCGGCCCTGAATATAACAATACTGTTACTTCCGTATTTTTACAAGAACCCAAGACACTAAGATTGTTCCCTTTAAAAATGTATGCATTGTAATTTTCCAAAGGCCAGTTCAAAAGTTCTAGCATTTAATGTATTTGCCCCTAATATTTGCCCATGGGGCCAATGGCACAAGCTTCAATTGAAGTTGGAGGGTGTCATAAATTGTCCAAGCTATGTGAAATTTGGTATTTGAGCTAACTTTTACACTTGTCACAATATGAAGGAAGGCTTAGAGAATTTCAAAAAAAATCGCTACCGTAAACCGGGGTGACTTTGATCACTCGAAACTTTTTTCGTAGATAGCTTATTAAACCAGAATAGTCTACCGAATCATTTTAATTTGAAATGATTTTTACTTTAAACTTATAAAATACTGATTTGTTATACTTTTTGAGCATATTGTTCGGTTTTGGTTACAAAAACTACAAAAAACCGTAATTTGACTTTACCTGATTTTTACGAAGCTTCGTAAAGTGTCTATTTTTTATAAAACAAATAAATCTCAGATTTGAGCAATAGTAATAAATTACAAGCGAATTTTTATTTTCCTTTAGATTGGGATGTGCCAAATTTAGTTTTAAGAGTGTGTTTATTTTAAATACATTTTTTGGTGAAACAAGTTGACAATTATTTCAAATTATTTAAAGCTGAAATTCGCTACATTTTTTTTATTGTTCAATATTCCAACGTGTTAAAATGGGTGAAACTTTTTGTACATCAAAAAAGCACTGAAATAAGACAATTTTAGCAGTTTTAAAGGTTTTCAGAATTTTTTATTCTAGTTGGACCAAAATTATATGAATTTTGGTTACTCGAATTTTACAGTACATTGAAATGCTTTGTATGATACCAATTAACATCTATTTAACAATGAATATATTTCCAGAATTAGTTTAAACAAACATTTGAATGAAAAACAGTGACATCAATCACTTAAGGTGGGTGAACATGCAGGTTATCAAAGTCACCCCAGAATACAAAACGGACTTCAACTTGAAATCATTTTTGGAAAAATAGTTGTAAGCGGACAATTTTAGGTAAAACCATCCAATCTTGTTCTCCATACATCAGCACATGGTTTAAAAATATTAAACGTGAAAAAAAATGTGTTGCGTCTAAAAATACGGAATGATTACTTCGAAAAGTGATCAATGTCACCCCGGTTTACGGTATATACCGTAGGAGGCGGTGAAATTTTGATTGAAAATACCGAAGCCAGTGGACCCTTCGAGGTTTGATCCGTCAGTATAAAACATCTTAGAGCAGTCGATTTCTCGGAATTTATTATAAAAAGGTTTGGAACCACTTGTGGGCGTATGTAGTCCGGAATTCCACAAATCTCGTCTTTCATGGAAAGAAGTTTGATCGTTTCAATAGATTTTTAACATATGAGGTATTACGATTGTATCGTTTTATGTGAGATATTCCAGTGTGACCGCAATAACCAACCTGCAACCAAATACAAATTAAATACGCCAAGGTCCCATACAAAAGGGTCATCATTTTATGACTCGCAGAAAACTAGATTTAAAGAACCCAATGCTTCATTTCTGCTTGACAAGTTGCAATTATTGAAAAATAATTATCAATGGCAACGCGTTTTGATAGACTCGGTCAAAGCATGCCGTTCTAGACATTAATTTTTGACAATATTTTTGCATCCTTTTTTCAGACAAGTTGTACAAATTAAATTGATACAAATTTTACTAAGTAGTTCTGACTTTACACAGGTAATGTACTTAATTCAATATGTTCATACTTTAACATATTTGTATTTGCTGCAACTCCGGAATCAAAAGTCAGTACTGAACGAAATTCAATAGCAGTCAATGGAAATAATATATCTTTCATTTGAAATCAAGTTCACTGGAAAATAGGTGTGGCATTAATTTAGTAACCGTCATAGGTGGCCAATGTGGTCAAAGCTACATTGGTCATTAGTGATCCAGACCCGCCAATTCAAGTAAGGGATCATCCCTAAATGACGTAGCATTTTTGAGTGATTTTTAACACCCCCCTCCCCGATCGTAGCATTTCGTCACAAACCTCTAAATACCCCCTGGTAATTGCGTAGCTTGACTACCCCCCCCCCTTGTCCACGTAAAAAATAAAAGAAAAGGTTAGTAGATGAAGCGGGTAAGATGGTCGTGGCATCAGGTCAACCCCTGTTCCCCTTTAAAAAAGCTACGGATCATGACATGACCCCCTACACCCCTGTCGCCACACATCATCACAAAAAACAAAACTCTCCCTCCCCCATATAATGCTACGTCATTTATGGATGATCCCTAATGTTGAATATATTCGAATATGACACATTCTTCCGTGACGTTTACAACGATTTGACGAATCTTCATTCGACAAATATGCTATTACTATATCAAATGAACGCCTACATCAAAACTTATTACAGATTCGGAAAGTAGATAAAATTTCACGAAAGATTCATATTTGTAGGATGAAGATTCCTCAAATCGTGGTAACGTCACGAAAGAATTTGTCATATGTATTACAATATTCGGACACCATGTGTTACCAGTTTATAATGGTATTTGCTGTGCGACCGTACTCTTCAACCCTAACTCCAGAACTGAAAATCGGATCAACTAATGGCAGCTCGGATCAATGGCAGCTTATGGGAGCGTCATACAGTTCATTTGATCAAAACTCACATTGATGCATTTTTTCAATTTTTTGATGGTGCCATTATCGATCAAATCTTGCGATTCAGCAATGCGGAAGCTCACGCGGTTGATAATGCAAAATACAAGGAGATTACTCGTTGTGAATTTCTTGTTTTTTCCTCGGGACAGTGGACAATATCGTAGAAGAGAAGTGCCGCGACGAACATACCTGGGACGCTGTCAACAGAGTGGTTACGAGCATACTCTCCGAGCTGCAGAGGAAGTGGCGGGGACCAACAAGAAGCCACAAATCGGGTTCCGAGAGAAATTCCGCCGCCGGGGAACTCTCTGACTGTGTAGACTAGGTCCATCGCCGGGGACCAGTTGAGTAGTACATGATGTAGCACCGAGTTTGGGTCGTCGGGGCACCTGTGAATCGGACGTCAAGCTTCACCGGAATTGCCGAACCGATCTCGACTCCCCACCGGGTTGCTCGTTAGTAGGCTAGATCCACCGCCGGGGATTAGACCGAGCAGACCGCGTCGCACAGCTCGCAGTGGGTCGTTGGGGCGCTGGTGAACTGGAAGTTACGCTCCTCCCGGAATCGCCGGATAGACCTCAGCACCTACTGGATGGCCCGTTGAGTAGGCTAGACCCATCGCTGGGCACTAGATCGAGTAGATCGGGAGGACGCGGAGAGCTAAATGTCACAGAAACGAACATCGGTATCAGGAGAAATCTACCGCTCGGTTTCAGGAGAACAGGCTTGAACCATTGTTGGGGAGTAGACCGAGTAGTTCGCAAACAAGTGAGGGTGGGAGCTGAATCACTCATCGGGAAAGTAGAACGAAATGGAGCGAGAGGGAGCCAAAGGGCTTAAGAAATTGTGGTGCTAAAATCAAAGAAGAATCGGTATCGGGAGAACTTCCTTCGTCGGGGAACTCTTTGTCGGTGTAAGCTAGATTCACCGCCGGGGACTAGACTTAGTAGACCGCGAAGAGACACCACCAGTCGCGGGCCATCGGGGCACCAGCGAACCGGACGCCCTGCTCCACCGGAATCGCCGAACTGACCTCGACACCTGGCTGGTTGGATCGGTTTCGGTAGAACTTCTCTCGTCGGGAAACTCTCCGTCTGAGTAGGCTAAGTCCACCGTCGGGGGCTAGACGGAGTAGTTCGCGAACAAGTCGGGAGCTTAACGAGTAAATGGCGCTGAATGGTGCGATAAGGGAGTTGCGGTACTAACTGGCACAAGGTAGCCGAGCCATGGTGCTGAATGGCACAAAGGAGCCGAAGGGCTCGGTGAATTGGATAATCTGAAATTTGCCGCCCAGATTGTCTTCGTAGGGGAGGAGCACTAGTCTCGACTCACAGCCTGACTGCCATGCAGAAATTGGAGAACTGTAGGTGTGTCGAGGAGTGGTGCTGTAACCCTGCTGAAAGAACTAACTACTAAGGCTGTGAACCATTTGGCGATTTTCTTTAACTTTTAGTTAAAATTTGGCAGTTCGAAAGTTATTTTCTCTTGAATGGAAAAATTTAACCGAGAGAGCGAACCATTTCAAAAGTTGACATATGGATAGTTATTTAGAATTGACAGCTGCGATGACCACAAATTGGTAGAGGTGTGAACATTTGTCGATGTTTTAAAATTAGTTTTTTTCTTATTACATTAAGTATGACAGTCATAGCCACGAAAAGTAATCATCCACATCCTGAAATAACACAAACAAATCTTAACACAACACGTTATCGTTTCCATTTTCATCCCTTAATTTTGTATTGAAAAATATTGACAACCTCAATTAGGTACAGAAAATGTTTCCACCTTTTTATTCTGCATCATGGGAAAAATTTTAACCATCGAGCTGTCAAACTTAACTATCGCTCTGTCAATTTTAACCATGCTCCAGAGTAGGGTTATTTTGCAAATAACTTTCGAAGTGTCAGATTTTAACTAAAAGTTAAAAATTTCACCAAATGGTTCACAGCCTAAGTAGTTGAAATAACTTTCGGTTTGAGAACTTTACACCAGACGCCCCCCTCAGTTGCCAACTCAACTCTCGCCTTTGTCACAATAGAATAAAAGCTCCTTGGGTGTCACCATTGCATTGTGGGGTATCGTTCGTGTTCGTGCTTGTTCTCGTCGTTCTCGTTTTTCAACTTTCGGTAGCGTTCGTCGCGTGCTTAAGAAAGTTGTGTTTCGTTTACACTGAATAAAAACTATTGAATGAATTTCGCTCAGTTCGCCGCGAGAATATATCAGAAAATCACCTAATGATTATTATTGTTATATAAATTTAAACGACATGTAAATCAATACGAATGTAAACATACAACGATTGAATCCAAAATTTGATTAAAAATTACGTTAAAATCAATTTTACACTTTCATTCGTGTAATATTACATGTCATTCATTTTACAGCAGTATTCGAGTAAAAATACATTGAAGTGCATTGATTTTCCGTTTAAAGGAACTGTAATTTTCAATCCACGTGTAAAATTATAGTAAAATTTGTTGAAGGAAGCACGACAAGTCGTGTGTATTTGTGGTGGAACTTAATTTTACATTTATATTCATGATCCAAATATGTGCATGAAAATAAACTTCAAATTACAAAATATTTTTTTCTGTGTAGTTTGGTTTGCATTAGATTTTTTATGTCATATGCCCCACACTGTTATATAGTTTGCTTTGCATTATATTTTTCACGTCATATACACCACAACCATGTTATCTAAATGAAGCATAATTTAATGGAATATATATATCAAATAGGTTGGATTTATAGCATCAGCTCACTGATGCTCAACAAAACTGTCTTTGATCACTTTAGCCATCATCGACGGATCCGGAAGCTTCAGTCAAGTGACTAAGTTCCTGAATTAAATCCGTACCTGTTTGTCAGAAATGAAAGTTAAACTCAAACAAAAGCTACCTGGCATTTCTATTAACTACTATTGAATTTCATGTGGATGGGAGTTCTTGTTCCGGAGCTATGAGTTGAAGGGGTGCGATCACACATCACAAATCCTCGGATTTTTTTACCTTTCGAATATAGAAATGAAACGTAGTTATTCTGAAAATCGATCTGGTCAATTTGTTTTACTAAGATAGGTTTCCTGGAGCTTTTACGAGGGCCAAGCAAGGGGGTTCCCCTTTTGTATCATTTAACCATGTAACCGTATATTGTTGTCCCCATTTCTTCTGCAGTACATGGTTCCTAACAACTACTGGCCGGAAAGGGTGGAACCCTACTATTTGACGTACGGAAACTTGCTGAATGCATGTGTAAACAACCGACTGCAGCGAGACTACAACCACACCCAGTTTGGTCACTCGGAAATTCAATATTGCATCCGTGACGATTCGCCTGAACAACGAAATGCTGGTATAGGTGTGCAACCGCATTCAACAAAGAAATTGAATTGTTTAATTTTGATAGCTTTCCTCTTTCAGATTGGCTGACAGTTTTATTTTTGGCAATTGTTATTATAATCACTATAGCTACGATAGGCGCCAGTGCAATAGATCAATTCGCAGATCGCCATCTTAAAGGTAATTATAAATTAAAATGAATGACATGATCATGCATCGTTCCTATTTCAGAAAATGTGGTCGTGTCTTCCTTTGCCGTGCAACGGAACTGGGTACGACTTTTACAGGAACCTAAGACTGAACTCTACCGAGATTTTGGATATATCGATGGACTACGCGTATTAATCAACATATTCACATTGGCCATTCATTGCTTGTTGGTGAGCGTATTCATACCACAAAATAATCCAGGTTTCATTGAAAGCGTAGGCAATCCACGGGTTCAAGAATTCAATTCAATACACTATCTAAATTTCTACATTTCCAGGTAATCAAACATCCTTTCACGATACTGTTAACCGCTACGACGCCGATAAGCGTGCAAAACTTTTTCGTCATATCCGGTATGCTGTTGACGGTAAACTTCCTGAGGGATATTCAGAAAAATCCCACACTCGACTCAGGATACTTCCGGACCAAAATAATCAACCGATTGATCCGGTTACTACCGGTGTACTATTTTTTTCTGCTGTTAACCCTGGTTGGAGATGGGCTGGTAGATGAACAACTTAGTCCTAACGGACAGAAAGCCATAACTTTGGAGCAACGTATTTGCTGGAGACATGGATGGAAGAATTTCCTGTTTGTGAACAATCTGCCTTCGGATGAGGAGATGTGTTTTCTCCACGGTTGGTATCTGGGTGCAGATCAGCAACTGTTCTTTGGTGTATTGTTTCTACTGGCACTCATTTGGAAGTTCCCGAAGAAAACCAAGGCTTTACTGTGGGTGGTTGTCATAGCTGCGGTAGTCATACCAGCAGGATTGGTTCACTTTTTGAAACTGGATCCGGTACTGCCCACGAGATTGTGGTATGTATTTGTGTGTGTGTGTGTATTTTGTTATTGGAGGTTTGGACACTCTTCGATATAAGTACAAGATTAATGAAAAAGATTTTCAACAAGTATATATTTCCTGATTGTACATCATATTAATATAATTTAATCTGTTCCACAATATTCCGCCACGTCACTCGGTCAGTTGCTGCTTGTCTCCAACCTCTTAGGTGCCCGATACTCGCTAGGTTCCTTAGTCCACTTAGTCTAGCCACCGGAAACGCTGCGCTCCTCTCCGTCTTGTACCTGCCGGGTTGGAGGTGAAACCCAACTTGGTGGGGTTGTTGTCCGGCATCCTCACAACATGCCCCGCCCACCGTACCCTTCCAGCTTGAGCTACTTTCCGGATACTTTGCTCACCATAGAGTCGCGCAAGTTCATAGTTCATCCTTCTCCTCCACACGCCATCCCCCTGCACACAACCGAAGATCGTTCTCAGGACCCTTCTTTCGAAGATTTAGAGTGCTTGCAGATCCTCCTCGAGCAATGTCCACGTTTCGTGCCCGTAGAGAACCACCGGTCTAATCAGTGTGTTTTACATTTCGTGCGGTGGTGAAGCTTCCTGGATCTCAAAGTTTTGTAGAGCCCATAGTAAGCACAACTTCCAAACATAATACGCCTTCTGATCTCCCGGCTGGTGTTATTGTCCGCAGTCACAAATTAGCCTAGATAGATGAACTCGTCAACCACCTCGAACTCATCTCCGTCGATCGTAATACTACTGCCCAAGCGTTCCCTATCACGATCGGTTCCGCCAGCCAGCATGTACTTCGTCTTAGACACATTTATCTTCAGTCCTACTCGTGCTGCTTCGCGCTTCTGTTGGCTATACAGATCTGCTACCGTCTCCTTGTTTCTACCGATTATGTCCACGTCGTCAGCGAAGTACACGAACTGTCCAGACCTCGTGAAAATCGAGCCCCGTATGTTGAACCCCGCTCTTCGCATTACACCACCCAGCGCTATATTGAACAGCAGGCAGGACAACCCATCGCCTTGTCTTAGTCCTCTGCGTGTTTCAAACGGATCCGAGAGGACGCCCGAAATTTTGACACAACACCTTACACCATCCATCGTAGCCTTAATCAGTCTTGTCAGCTTCCCAGGGAAGCCGTTCTCGTCCATCATTTTCCATAGCTCCACACGGTCCACCGTGTCATTTGTCCCTGTGATCGCTCAGTAGTTTTCACAGTCCAATTTGTCGCCTTTCTTGTATATCGGGGTGATGAGCTCTTCCTTCCACTCCTCCGGTAGCTGTTCTCTGTCCCAGATTCTTTCGATTATTCGGTGCATGCTTTCCGTCAGTTTCTCCAGACCCACCTTGAAGAGTTCCGCTTCTAGACCATCCTTACCAGCTGCCTTGTTGTTCTTGAGCTGTTGAATAGCCTCGTTAACCTCATTCATAGTGGGCGCCGGTACATTCCCATCGGCTGCGATACTGACATAATAGTCCTCCTCGAACGCCCGATTGTCCGCTTGCGCACCATTCAGATCTTCATTGTAGTACTGCCTCCACCTTTCGACCACCTCACGTTCGTCCGTCAAGATGCCACCTCCCTTGTCTCTATACATTTCGGGCCGCGGCACAAAACCGTTGCGAGAGTCATTTAGCTTCTTGAAGAGAGCCCGCGTTTCCTGAGAGCGATACAGCAGCTCCATCTCCTCTCTCTCTCAGACTCTTCCAGGCGGCGAGTATGCTGTTTTCGCTTCCGTCGATATGACTCCATGTTCTGACGAGTGGCTTGAAGCAACATCGCTGCGCGTGCTGCATTCTCCTCGTCCAATATCTCTTGACACTCGCCATCGAACCAATCGTTCCGTCGACTCCTCTGTACGTATCCCAGGACGCTCTCCGCAGTGCTGCTTATGGCTGCTTTAGTCCTGGTCCAGAAGTCCTCAAGGGGAGCATCGATGAGTTCCTTCTCCGGTGGCAGCGCTGCTTCAAGAAGCTGCGCGTACGTTGTCGCGACATTGGTTTCCCTCAGTCGGTCCAGGTTACACCGCGGCGAGCGCCGGTATCTTACACTGTTCACTACGGATACGGATAGTTTTAGACGCAGTTTAACCATCACCACATAGTGGTCCAAGTCGATGTTACCGCCCCGAGAGGTCCTTACATCGATAATGTCCGAGAAGTGCCGTCCATCAATCAGAACATGATCAATTTGCGTCTCTGTTTGTTGCGGTGATCTCCAGGTGCATCGGTGCAGGAGGCGGTGTTGGAAGAAGGTGCTCCTTATGGCCATGTTCTTGGAGGTGGCGAAATCGATTAGTCTAAGGCCGTTCTCGTTCGTCTGCTGGTGGGCGCTGAACCTTCCAATTACCGGTCTGTATTCCACCTCCTGGCCAACCTGAGCGACCTTAATGATGACGATCGTGACATCATGTCTTGGGCAGCGATCGTATCCACGCTCCAGCTGCGCGTAGAATTCGTCCTTGTCATCATCGCTACATCCGAGGTGGGGACTATGAACGTTAATTATGCTGATGTTGAAGACTTGCCTTGATCCTCAACCTGCACATTCTGTCGCTGACCGGCCACCATCCGATCACACGCTTTTGCATCTCCTCCACTACCATAAAAGCTGTTCCCAGCTCGTGTGTACTGCCGCAGTTGGTAGATGGTGTGGTTCCTGCGAAAGACCTACACCGTAGACCCCTTCCAACACACCTCCTGCAGCGCAACAATGTCGAACTTGCGATCTTTCACTATATCGGCAAGTATGCGAGTGCTCCCGATAAAGTTAAGCGACCTGCAGTTCCATGTCCCAAGTTTCTAGTCTCTTGTCCGTTTCCGTTGCGTACGTCTGTGCCAAATTTGTCCATCCGAAATTTCTTGTTGAACTTCCTGAGCATGGTATTTTTATGGGCGGCTAGCTAGGCCTGCGCCAACCTTGCAGTAACGCTGAAGGATCACGGGAGGAGAGAGATTTGGGCTAAGCGCTTATTTGAAGGCGGCGCTAGCTCGCCTTGTCAGGGCTGCTTTAGAGCATGTGGTATTTAAGCCTAGAACGTGTAGGGCCCATAACCTCGTCCTACCACACCCGCAGTCAGCTCCCGCTACTGGTTCGGGTCGCGAATCACAACTAGTTGCTATCGCGACTAAGCATTATCCACCACCTATAACCCGCCCGGTTGCTTGCAGCTCAGCTTCCCACATAGCGTTTCTCCACCAATACGGGGCCCGGGAATTTTCAACAAGTATTCCTCAATAATAAGATGGCGTCAATAAATCGGGCTATTTAGAGATCACCTCACAGCGTCTTATCAGCAAACTGAACTGTTTTGCATGCTGGAAACTATCCGTGGTCAGTCGTTTGCTTATGAACACAAGTACACACCTGTTGGAATGAATGTCTACTGGATACTGATGAAACGAAATCGATATCTGTATCCATCAGTTACTAAAATTATATTTGTACCAAAAAGGTCACATGTCTTCCATTCAGTTTCAATTTTATTCAAATTCTTTCGATCATACTATTTTGCTGAACCCAACAAATTTTTCGCAAAATTGCAAAGTTCTTGGAATCGACTACTGATTCACCACCATACGATGTTAAACCTTATTATCTCAGAAATTACTTCGTTAAAATGTTATAGCTTCTCCTAACTAAACTCTATTGAATTGTAGTCTTCCGCAAAGTTGTACACAGTTGAATTATCTTTCTAGTTTTCACTAACTATAAACCAAAAAATGTTTAAAAAACCCATACAAACATCAAGCTTTGTTGGTCCGGTAGCTATACTGGCCCGATTTAGTATAAATTTGGGATAGGTACTTCTGGTGTGACTAGGAATCGACTCTGGAAAGAACCGATTGAGTTTTCAAACATATTTTTAATATGGGCCTTTATATTCTCGGTTGTATACCTAAGCAAAAATATTTTGTAACTCGTAACATGTGTTTCATATTTACTCCTTATTGCAGTGAACTCAAATTGCTTCTATACTACCAACCCTACATGAATCACATCTATCAAACAAGCTATTGTAACATTCATGCCTACATTGCTGGAATAATCGCAGGATTCCTATACCATCAAACGAGAAATGGCAGGCTGAATCTTGACAACTCAAGGGTACGACACTATCACGTCACTATTATAGAATTTCCCCCTAATCAATACACCTACTTCCTCAGCTGTACAATCTAGTGAGAAAAGCATGTCCATTGATGATCATACTCGGACCGATCCCTGCTTTTCTATACTACAAATATGACATTCCTCGCCCATCATGGCCCACTACGCTACACTTTGTGTTGTACCATAACTATGGCATTGTTTTCGGAGCGCTGTGTTTTATTCATTGCTTTCGGAACCCTCCAGGTAAGACATCCCAACTGACTTTAACTTTAAAATTTTCGATAAGTTTATAACCAAAACTTCACTCCTATTTAATTTCAGATCAATTCCGCCGGTTTCTCAGCTCGCGATCGATGACCAGTTTGGGAAAACTTTCGTATAGCGTGTACGTGCTGCATATCCCACTGCTACGATGGATGATCAACTACATCCCGGTGATGGTGCACGTGTCCTTTCCTAAAATGCTGATGCTATTTGCGGCAACAGTTCTCGCATCGTACCTGCTGGGACTCGTAGTTTACCTTATTATTGAGCAACCGATGTGCTTGCTGCTGAGACACCTGTTCTTCGAAACACGCAAAACGTCAAAAGTGAACTGAAAACTGTTTCTATGATAATTATGGCTGCGTGCTGTGTTAATATTCGAATGTGATAATAATAATAAAAATGAGATAATAAGATAATAAGATCGTTGCACTAAGTTTAATCGAAATGTTTAACTGTCAGAACCGGTTACTGCGGCTTTGGACTTGGTAAGGCCATCATGGTCTGCTGGAAGAAAGGTGCCGCTTATACCACGGACAGGAAGGATTCTTAATTTTCATAGGGTCGTAGCATAGTTACTATGACTGCTATGTTCTGCGAAACTTTTCGAAACTAGATTTTTTAAATATAGTAGAAATACCAAATAGAAAATTCAGTTTTCATCCACCTAGTAAGGCATTTGTACCTTTCTTGTTGATGAAAATAAGATGTTCAATATAATTGTGGAATTGTCGATTCAAGGGGGTTTCAAAAAACATTCAAAAGCATTCTGATATTATAAGAAAATATTGAAGAAATTCAGAAAAATTCGTTGAGTGTAATGGAAATTATATTATTAAATTTTTTAAAATGTGGTATTTTAAGAAACCATTTTTGACATTTTTATCTCAAGGATGTTGTTCTTAATTGAGTGTTAGTATCTAGAATGATTTTCACCACTATTAGATCATTACTTAACTGTCATGAAAAATGCATATATTTCAAAAATTGATCAAAAAATTAGAACTAATTTAAAATGATATAATGACTTATTGTTACAGTGCTAAAATCGTTTGATCAATAACTTATTACTGACCGTCGATGAATCGGCGACCTTTCGTTACATAAATACTACTTCAATAATTCCAATCCGATCTGAAGTATCGACTATAATGGTCGTAGTCGGAAATGTCTATTACCGTGTTAATGGTTCATTTAACATGAGTAAGAACACAGTTTTCTCGCAAGCAGTCGGAGTTGTTGCATTACTAACAGGAAAACTTGATTATCATCGGTCTGCTATCTACGAACAGCAGTATGCTTCGAAACGCAACGTCGTAGAGCTAGATTTAATAATTAAATATGTTAGAGTGTGGTCAAAAGTGTTAAGCTGATGAGGTCACCGCCGTTCGCCAGTAAACGATAATGAACAACGTGCATATTGTTTTCTTTAAAGTTTAAGTGCAACCCCATAAAGAAGATTATGACAGCAAGGGCCTTTGATGTGTACTCGATTTTATTCAAATTTAGGATAGACTAAACAAGAATATCACTTATTAATCATATGCGAAAACATATAAATATTTTCCGTTATATTTTTTACATGAATGTCACATGTTTCACACCTAATTTCTTGAAGTTCAGTTACTTTCAATCGGAATGCGACATACTTTCACTTTGAAATCCATACAGTGGCGTAGCCAAGGGAGGGTTTTGGGGGTTAAAACCCCCTGCAAACCAAAATATTTGAATTGAAGAAAAAAAAGTTTGATGCTGACTAGTTTATTAAATATTCAAATAATAATTTTGGAAGTTTATTATCTGTTCATTACATTGAGAACCTAATTTTTAAACGTTTTAGGGACGTTTTTGTAAATTGTGAGAATGGGATCTTGTAACTAATATTTTAGTGAGGATCCTATAGTTGATAAATCATGTAAATATCAAGCAAAATAGCTCAATGAAAACGCCTACATAGAAACTGATGAAAAATGGCGTTTTACGCTTGTCTCTAACAGGTCAGAATCGGTTTTTTTGTGCATTTGATTTTTTTTGGGTTATCACTTATATAAAGTGCCACTAGCTAAGATTGGTAATAAAAAATTGAAAATTTTTCACGTTTTTCGCTATTTATAGTGTACATTTGGGTATCGAATTGAATAACGCCAAGATTCCATAATTTGGAAACCATCAGCTTTTGGAGGTTTAGTATTTAGCAGCATAAGTTTGTTGATTAATTTTTCCAGTTGGATGCATTACTAATTCCAATCAAATTTAGTTCGAGACTTAGTGTCTTCAGCAAAGTTTTCAAGAATGTTATTGCAAATAGCTTGGTTGAAGATATGCAACCAAGCTCAAAGCTTGGTTGAAGATATGCAACAAATATGTATTTGTGCATTAATTGCAGTGCAGCGCTCTAGCCAATTCCTCTACTCTGTGTTTGTGTAGCCCACATGACAGTTGATCATTGCCAGCGGTTCAACCGTCCTATTTTTTCATGAATCATAGGTAGATCCGGAATCTGTCGTCGACTGCGCGCGTCTCCAAGCTGATTCTTACAATTAACAATAAGGTGTACAGACTATCCTGTGCGATAACCGGTTTATACAATGCCCCAGCCTATCAGGATGTTTATGTCACCGATGACGAGCTTAACATTCCGCCATAGCCAGCTATCATAGACATGCTTCAGATGCGCATAAAATGCATCTTTCCCGGCTTCGTGAGGTCAGTGCACATTGATAATGCTCAAGTCGAAGAAATGGCCTTTGATCCACACTACACACATCCTTTTGCAGATCGCCTACCACTTGATCACGCGTTGGCGCATTTTGCCGTCGCTCGATTCCCGCATTTCCACACCTTTTGCCCCGTGTATCAAAGCTCTTCCAAAGCTGCGAGTTTTCAGCTCATCCTTTTTTGTTTGATTGTTAGTAAAGTGGTGTTTTGGGCCACTCGTTGAACTTGACCTAACCTGTCTCATAGTCCGTCACCCAACATAACTGACACCTGCGACAGGTATTTAGTTCTGCCTACGGTAGGGTTATAGCGCCCATGCCCGCTCACACCATCCCATTTCGCTATTACAGCAGAACACGGTAGTACCCAGTCGATCGCGGCCTAGAGATTAATTGTCATCAATAGTCTCGCCAACATTTTTGAAAAATCTAAGATTTTCGTCAAAACCACCTCCCCTCCCTCCCCTCCCCTCGCGTTGCGCGTGTGATGTTGTGCTGTAGGTCTCGTGCTTGTTGGGTCATTCGACAGAGATGTTTTGTGTCGTCTGCGAGTCACATGAAAGCATCGTTGGGGTACGGTAGGCGGAAGAGGGTACTTCTGAGAATGATAAGAAAATAATAGGGGCAGTTAAATCTGAATATTGATGGTTATAGTGGAGGGACATATAGAAGAGATCGCGACTTGCCAGTACATCTCGAACCGATTGAGTGATCTTCCTCGGGCCCGAAGGGAATCCAATAGTTGATGTCTGGCAGAACAGTACTCGGCGCATACCCAGACAATATGTTCAATATCGTGATAACCATTGACACAGGCGCAGATGCCGCTGTTTACAAGCCCAATACGTCAGATATGAGCGTCCAGCGTGTAGTAATTGGACCTTAGGGCATCGAAATTTTTTTTTAATTCTCAAAGCCCCCCCCCCCTCTCATATTGTGACAAATGTCAAAGTAAGCTCAGATGCCAAATTTCACATCATTTGGACAATTCTAGACTCCCGCCCACTTCGCTTGAAATTGGTACTATGGGAAAATATGGAGGAAAAATATATTAAATGCTATAACTTTTGAAGTAGAAATCAGAAAATTACAATTTATACCTCTTTTAAAAGAAATTAACTTTAGTATTTGAATGGAGATATTTCTGTTTCTAGAAAAATAAGGGAAAGTGGCGTACTGGGTGATTTTGGCCCCAAAATCCCCTATTTTGAATAATTTTTCTGCTCCGTGATGTAAATCATACATATTTTGCAATTTTTCTAATGTGAAAAAATCGAATGGAACCTTTTTGACCTTTGTCCGAATACGAAAAATTGGGGTTATAGGGCTTTTTGTCATTCATATTAAATTTTACCATTTTCTCGTGCAAGATGCTTGGGATGTGCTTCGGATGTATGTGATCCGGGATTTCACGAATCTCGTCTTTCATGGATATGTCGAAGTATACAGTTGTATCAGAAGCATAAAGGAGATTGATAGTTATTTAGAGTCGGCGAAAGACCATGCTGGTGCACCTTCTCAGAAAGAATTTTGATAGAAAGCCAAAAGCCCCCTTTATATCTAGAATAACTGAAGTCATCTGCTCTTTGCTAGCATAAGCCATTTGAATTTCTTTTGAGAGCAACGCAAGACAATCGTTTGTCCCTTTTCCTTTACGGTAACCAAATTGTGTATCTGAAAGTACACCATTTGCTTCAACCCAATTGTGGAGGTGAAACAAGATCATTTTCTCGAACAACTTTAGGATACAGGACAGCATTACAATCGGTCGATACAAGTTGTGATCGGAGGCTGGTTTTCCTGTTTTTTGGATGGCGATGACCTTCACTTGCCTCCAGTTATGAGGGACAATATTACACTCAAGAAACTTATTAAATAAATTCAACAAGCGTCCCTTGGCGGAGTCTGGCAGATTCTTTAACCAGTTAAATTAGGTTCTGTTTAGCCTTGGGGCTTTATTATTACCTGATAAGAGAGCAAGTGAGAACTCCACCATCGTAAACGGTGTTTCGTTCGCGTTATCCACGGCGCGGCGCGGTAGACCTTCTACGCCTGGGAGGAATCCGGACAAATCTTCTTGGCCAAATCAAATATCATATGGATTGAAAATTCCACGCTTTGGGTCATGCCCCAAAGAGTGCTCATCGATATTTCTCTCGTTAGCCCGTCAACGAGCCGGCACCAGTAGCTACGTTTTGTGACTTTTATCAAACTCTTCATGCGCGTTTCTGCCATTGCGTAGTGTCGGTAGCAAGCGGATAGCCGCTACCAGACTCGATACCAGAATCGTGGTATCGAGAATCAAGCAAGCCAGGAACCCGTACACTTCCTCAGAAGGAAGCTCTTGTGTGGACGCGTAGCTCTTCTAATCAATATTTCGTTTGAGGCCATACGAAACATTGATTGTATTTGGTAGCCCTGAACCGGTAAGTAATTACGATTGGCAGATGGTCACTGCCGTGGGGATTAGAGACTACCTTCCACATGCAATCTAACCGCAGCGATGTCGAGCAGAAGGACAGGTCTAAGGCGCTCGGACGCGTTGGAGGGGCAGGAATCCGTGTCATTTCACCCGTATTCAAAATGGTCATATTGAAGTTGTCGCCAAGCTCATGGAGTAGGGTAGATCGATTATCGTCATGAAGGCAACCCCATGCCGTGCCGTAGGAGTTGAAGTCACCTAAAACTAGCCTCGGTGCGGGGAGGAGTTTCGCAATATCGCAAAGCCGTCGGTGGCTAACTGAGGCTCTAGGGGGGATGTAGGTGGAAGCAATACAAAGGTCTTTGCCTTTAATTCTGGTTTGACGAGCGACAAATTCAATGCCTGATGTCGAGAGGTGGTCGATTCAATTGAAAGAATAGCACTTCTTGATCCCTTAAAGAACTCCACGGAGGAGTTCTTTCCGTAAGAGTTTTCTCGATTCAATAACATTAAAATCGTGGACGTGTTGGTCTATTTCTGAAGTAATCCATGTCTCGCATAGTACAAATGAATCGCATTTCAAATTATTTAGAAAGATTTTCAAGAAATCGATTTTTCTTCAGAGACGAATGAAGTGAACGACAATAGATTCGTCATAGTTGATCGGTTTGGCATGAATCCATGTTGGTCATCTAAGATATATTGCTTGCAGTGAAAAATCACCGGCTCCATTACAACTAACTTGTTATGTTGTTTAATTGAGTGAAATCATGTAATCCTAACAATCATATATGTCATACTATTGCAATTCTTGATGACACACAGGTATTTTATATTAAGAAGATAGCAACAGGAATTCGCTCTAGATGTACTACACTGTACGTTCATTCTCGTTACATGAGACACACTTCAAGTGGTTTTCAGAAAATATGCTTTATAAAATTATTACTTGAAAAACACGGCTTCATTCTAAGCAATGAATATACACTGTTGTTGGGAACACTGCCGTACCGCTGTAATAAGATGGATACAACTGCGGCGAGATAAATATGCGCCACAAGGGTTGAGTTGACGGAAGGACAGGAAAACGTCAAACGACATAGATGAGTGAGATAGAGAGTGATAGAATAATTTAGTTGTCAGTTCAGGGAAAAGGTAAATAATGAAGTAAAGGAGGTTAGAATAAAGCGAGTGATAGGACAGACTAATTAAAATTAATTGACTGGACGTTGGTTGTTGGCTAACAAGAATTCTATAGGCACCACTCACAGCGAGGATTAGTTCGAAATGAAGAATAAAACAATCTACGGTTAAAACTTGGATAGTACGGTGTAACTCTTCTACTGTGTATCCCGGTAAAGCTCAGTAGCAAGAGCCCCCTCGAACTGGGTCTCAGGGTCGGCTTACTACTGGGTAATCGGAGGGGTTTCGCGGACAACTGTGCAGGGTACTATCACTTAACTAAACTGGGTTGTGAAATAAACAAATTGAAAATGGAATCTAAACTGTTTTATTAATGAAAACTTTAACTTTAAAATATTTACTTTTATTTAACTATTGCTGGTGTGTGAGTGTGTATGTGGGTTGTGGGTTTATACTGGTACGTACCGCTGCTGTTGCCGGAAGTTGCTGGTGGTTCGGGGTTGTCCTGCGAGCGCTCGCGTTGCTGCTGCTGACGACGATGGGGTTCGGGAACTGGTGACAATGGTGGCTGCTGTTCTCGCTGGTGGGTTGGCGGGTTCTTGACGGCGTTGGTGGAGGCTAATGGCGGCTGCTGGCGTCTTCCCTCATTGACTAGTATCGACAGGCCCAGGACGATACCGGAGTGACCGTGCCGAGAGGGGTAAGTCCTCCTTAGCGGTTATGGCCCAAGGCCAGAGGACGATCGCTGGTCTTTGACGGGTTAGACGTAGCAAGCATCTAGGGCTCGCTAGGCCGAATCGTGTGCTGCCGGGTGGTGATGATCGAGTCACCCAAGGCACGGAAAATTGTATAAAAACCAAAAGAAGGTCCTGTGAGGGTGTTCAGGGAGACAATTAGCTCTAGCCTAGTCTTAACTCCAACTTCCCAACCGCAGTATAATTTAATCAAAAGGCTATTACCTGAATAAACGATTCTAATCACACCTCACTGATCGTTTAACTATGTTTAAAGACTCACTTCACTTTTAAGGTGTTAAGCACACAAACGCCAGATTACTTATGACCTTTGGTGGGCTCATCAAGTAGTCCATAAGTCTTGGGTGGCGAAGCATTTTGGCGGTTTTTCGCGGCTTTCTGGGGGCGAACTTTGGGAGTGTCGCGCTACCATTTTTCGCCTGCCGTATAACAGATTTCCTCCCCCTTTCATTATCTGTTATACGGTTTGGTGTTCGTTGGTTTTACCACCCACTTGTACCCACAGTGTTGTACTTAGTGTGTTGACAATTTATGTGTTTATTCTAATCCTACTAATCCTAATTTTATCAAATAACAAATAGCATTTAGTATTTACATTTTATTACTACTAACCCTACTAACAATTAACCCTTTTACATTTAGTGACGTGACAGTACAACTAAACATTTAGGCACGTATTTAAAACAAATAGAGGATTTTGTAACAAACGGTTACACTATCCCCCCACCACGATAAAATAAATGTGCAGCATTTATTTTAATTTACATAAGAACACTACTACATTTTAAAACCTGTAAGACATATCCAATAATAATCATCAACGTTGATTTAATAATCCGCGTAGCAGTTAAAAATTCCTATAAGTTTTAGCGAAATATAACACATTACAAATCGTGCGCAACTAAAAGCTAAATTTGAATTAAAATTTGCCATAATCGGTCACATGTGATTTTCATCCTGTGCTTATACATCACCTTGAACACCAATGGTGAGATTCTACTACTTCGATTTGCTATTTTATCAATTCTCTTATCGGGCACTACTGTCGATGAACAAGAAATCAATTCAGTCTACCTACACTCTTGATCGCGCGTGGTCTGTTATTTTGATAGGGTAAGTGATATTACAATGGTGGATCGCCTCAAAAGCAAATTAAAACTGTCGGATTATACGGAGCGTTTTATACAATGAAAGATAAGTTAATTTGATTCTGTATCGTATTTTGTTAGGCTGATTGAAACCTTTCATTTCAGGATTCGTTCTCCCAGTTGGCCACCTGGGTATTTTCAGGAACAACTCCAGAAACAAGTCGATTTCGGGAGGATATATAAGTGGCTGTTCTGGTCAGGTAAGCCGCGATCAAGATTTACATGTAAGGAAAAGATTCTAATTCGACGACCTATATTCTGTTTCTATCGTTCTCTTTCTTGTGAAACCCTTTTGTTCTTGCAACCAACAAAAGTGATTTTGGTTTTATTTCATTTATGTTTCATCTATGTTTTGTGACGTCACAATATATATTATATTATTTTCAAAATGATTTTTTTCTCCTTGCAGCTAAAACGAAGAACACATAGCTGAATGCAAGGAAGATGTTACTAGGCTGTTCGTCTAATTGATATCGAAATGCACCACTCACGAGGATGAACTCGCACTGAGGGAGACGATGAACAGATGAACGCTCTGCGGTACATATGCCATCTTTATTCAATGATGACCGATGAACCCTATGCTATAGCCCGTTGCACATGGTTAGCAACTTATGGTTCCTGAGAAAATGCTTCATTCAGGAGCTTTGTTATTATTTTCGTTTTTTTTAGGAAGATGTTTTGTTCGGAAGAATCTCGCTACTAGGCCGGATATCATTGGCTGAAAACACTCCAAGATTTTTCCCTTGTTCATCTACCAATTCGTAAGAGCTACTACCCCTTTTGGCAACGATCTTGCATGGAAGGAAAAGCGGGCCATACTTCGCATTATAATGATCAGCTGCAGAGGATGGCCGAAAATTCCGCTTGAAAACTTTCTGTCCAATCTGGTAAGTTGGTGAGAACTTTTTGTGCCTCAGATTGTATACCCTGCGGTGCTTTTCGTTGCTCTTCTCCAAGTTTTTCTTCACCTTATCAAGCATGTTTCCTCCAACTTCTCTTCTATACTGGTCTCTAACTTCAACCGAAAGTTCCCCCTTGTCTCGCTCCAGACGATGCTCCTCCCCCTTAACGACCTTCTCATGCCCATACAGAATTCGGTATGGCGTATACCCTGTTGATGAGTGCATCGATGTGTTGATCAATTCTTCAACTTCGGCGACTCGAGTATCCCAAATCCGTTGATCCGCTTGCATATACGTCCTCAGGCAGGCATTAATCGTTCGGTTTGTCCGCTCAACTGGGTTGGCCTGGCTGTGATGCCTTGCATTTGGCCAGTGCTGAACTCCTCGTTGCTTCAGAAGACCTTGGAACTCCTTACCCAAGAATGTGGTTGCATTATCGCTTATCACCACCTCCGGTGTCCCAAAGCGTCTCATCCACTGATCCTCCACAATTCTGCAGACGGACTTGGCCTCAATCTTCTTCGTCGGAATGAGCATTGTCCATTTGGAAAAGATATCCATTAGAACTAGTAAATGACAATTACCATTCCGACTTCTAGGCAGATTTTGGATGAAGTCCAACGCCAAGATCTGAAACGGACGATCAGTTAACTTCTGCTTCCCCATCGGCGCAGCTAATGGTGCAACCGAAGGTTTACACTGCTTGCACATATCGCAACCCTGAATGTGACGTTTCGTTTCTACCGCCATCTTTGGCCAGTAGTACCGGGTCTTCAGCCGCTGCAGAGTTTTCTCGTAACCCGGGTGCAAACAGTCGTCGTGTTCCTCCTTCAGAATCGACTTTCGTAAGCCCTCCGGTAGGCATAGCTTCCATTCGTATCTGTAGTCTAATACATCAGAAGCTACTGATACGAACTTGTAGAGTTTGTTCTCCTCAATCTTGAAGTCTGCGAAGTTTTCCGGGTTTGCTTCTACCTTCCGGAATAGCTTGGAGTACCAGTCATTCTCTCCTGTAACTTCTAGCACTTCCATAGCTCTGGACAGGGCATCTGCGACAACGTTTTCAGAACCCTTCCGATGTTTGACCTGCATGTCATACTGTTGTAGGAGAATGCTCCATCGACTGAGCTTCGATGAAGGTTTCCATTTTGTATTCATTATGAACGACAGTGCCGACGAGTCCGTTACTAATGTGAACGTCGTGCCCTCGACATACGGACGAAACTTCTCGATGGACTCCAACGCAGCTAATCCTTCCTTTTCTGCGGCCTTCCACGAACGTTGTGGTGTCGTGAGCTTCCTCGAGAAATAAGCTACGACATACTCTTTTCCATCGTCCTCTTGAGTCAAAATCCCGGCGATGGCGATGTCGCTGGCATCCGTTTGGATTTTGAAAGGACGATCGAAATTAGGACTGGCTAGAATCGGTGCAGTGATTAGCTTCTCCTTCAGCGCATTAAACGCACTTTCCGCCCCGTCGCTCCATGATACTACCTTCGGTTTCCCCTTGAGCAGGTCCGTCAATGGAGTGGTCAATTCGCTGAACCCTTCTATGAAGCGACGGTAATAATTGACCATGCCCAAGAAACGCCTCAGTGAACGCACCGATGACGGCCGTTCAAAGTTCACGATGGCCTCGACTTTATCTGGGTTTGGTCGTACTCCTGCCTCAGAGAGAATAAAACCAAGGTACGGAAGTTCTGAAACGCAGAACTTGGACTTCTCGACATTTATTGACAGGTTGGCAGCATTCAAACGCCTTGCCACTTCCTGTAGGCTTCGAATATGGTCCTCAAATGTGTCGCTCGCAATCACGATATCATCGAGATACACGAACACGTTTGGTTCCAGTTCACCGTAACCCAGAACTTGGTCCATCAGCCTCGATAAGGTTGCTGGGCTATTGACCAGACCGAATGGCAAGCGGGTGAACTGGAACAAACCTCGACCGAAAACTCTGAACGCTGTATACTTCCTCGATGCAGGATCCAGTGGTATCTGCCAGAAAGCCTTCGACAGATCAATTGTCGATAGAAACTTAGCCGGTCCCAACCTTCCTAGAATCCTATCTTGGTGGGGTAGTGGGTAGGCATCCTTCCTCGTCCTCTCGTTCAGCTTCCTAGCATCCAGGCACATTCGAACCTTGATGTTTTCTACTCCGTCCTCTCCAGTGGCCTTCTTCATCACTGGTACAATAAGCAATGCCCAATCGCTGTTTGATCGTTCCACAACTCCAGATTCGATCCACTTATCGAGCTCCTCGTTGACGTTTTTCTGTACCTCCGGCGACCAAGGGTATGGATTCAGTCTAACCGGGTCTGCTTGTTTATAGTTTTCCGTGAAATCGATCGTATGCGAGATCAGCGGGGTCGTTTCCAGCTGTCCTCCTTCCACAAATACCTTGAACGTCTTCTTTACCTTCTCTATTTGCTTCCGTTGTTCCGATGTTAGACGATCGCTTCCTTCTTGCTCGGCGATCTTGACCTCCAACGCGTCTACTACTCGTCCTGGCGGTCCTTTAATCGTGGGTTCTATTTGAAATAATCGCCAGAAATTGATCCCCAATATCAATCGACGTTTCATTGATGGTGCAATCAGAGTAGTGAGTATTTTTGTCTGACCGTTGAATGTGATTGGCAGATTTACATATCCTCTCACGTCCAACCTATCTCCTCCAGCAGACGAAAGCTTCATGTCGGTGCTGAACAGTTTCAATTTCAATCGCCTGATTAATTTCTCGCTACCTGCTCCTAAGATAGAAACCTGTGCTCCACTGTCCAACAGCCCTATTATTTCCACTCCCATCACTGCAATTTCAACAAACGGTCTATCATCGCCTTCTAGCTTTAACTTCAATTCGCTAACCTCGGAACAATACGGAACAAAAACAGTTGAAGGCTTTTTAGGCTGTAGTCGACGACCTTCTACGTCGAACTGCGCCCGTTTTTTGCGCAATACGGGCATTTTTCCCTCGTGAAATCGTGGAAACCACATACCGTACAAAATACCTCCTTATCCATTAAACAAGCCTCGTGATGGTGGAACTTCCCTCTACAGTTAAAGCACACTAGTTTGTCCGGAACTCTGTAGTTGGTGATTCGCTTCTCTATATCACCTTGGCTTGTCCCTTGCTGGACATTTTCTTTCCCAGCATACGGCTTTCGCGGGACGAATGGCTTGGAATTTTCTTGCCTAGATTTCCAATCCGACTTTCCCGCAAAACGATTGGTTTTCCACGACTTTCCTCCCGACGTGTCATCTTTCTGGTTGGGCGTACCTTCCACCTCGTGAACCTGGGCTGTCTTTGGGGTGTCTGTATCTTTACTTCGATACATCCACATGTTCGCGGAATCCAACTTTCTCCCCCACCGCTTCAATGCCTTCAGACTGCTAATCCCTTTCACCACAAGGACATTTTTGTAGTCCGAGCGGAGGTTTCTGAAAATAATGTCAAATTTCCTCTGCTCACTCGGTTGGACTGCCATGTAGCGAAAAATCTCCAACACAGCATTGTAGTAGTCCTGAAATTTCTCCGATCTCCTCTGTCTTCGTTGAGCCGCCTGCTGCTCGTGGTGGAAATCCATGTCCGGTGGTTGGAATTCCAGCTTCAGCTCTGTAACCAACTCTCTCCAATTTCGGAAGTCCTGGTTACCCTTCCCTTCCATATACCATGTTCTAGCGTCCCCAACGAAGAGATGGATGGCTTCGTTAAATAACGCCTGCTTACTCATATTCTCAGCTTCCGCCATGAACTCGACTTCCGCTATGAACTTATTCAGTCTTTTACCTTCATCCTTTCCATCGTACTTCATCCTCCAGTCTGCTACTGAGCGTGGTCTCCGTCTTGGAGCATATGGTCTATCGCTATCAATATCCAAGCTACAACTACAACTACTATTCTTGTCGCTTTCTTCCTGTATTTCTTTCTTCCGGGGCTTGTCCTTCTTATCATTTTTCATCTGCCTTCTACCATTCGCATTCCTAATTCTCCGTTTTATTTCTTCCTCGCTCATTTCTTCGGAAGACGAACTCGCTTTATCTGCCTTCCTACTGTCGAGACTGCTTAGCTTCGATTCAATATAGCTATTCACGTGCTCTATCAATTTCTTAAACATTTCCTCACTATCCTTTCCCTTTTCCAATTCTATGACTTTCCTTTTCGGAGTACTCGTCTTTTTACGCTTTTTAACTTTCTTTTTTGCTGCATCAGATTTTAACTGACTTTCCCTACTACTAGAATCTGTCTCCTGCTGCTCTGATTCTTCTGTCATATTCTGTTCTTCCTCACGGATGCTCAAGTTACTTAAATCTTTCCCAATTCGTTCTTCTGTACGTTTTCTGGCATCTGGATCTGTGGACCAGAATGTGAAATGGTCGTACAACAGCTTTAGCGCAATTGCCTCCAACCCATCTGTTGCAAAATTCTTTTTCAAGCGCTCCAATCTGAAACACAAATGTATCAACCTTGTTTTCAGTAAAGGTAGCTCTGATTTTCTTGGCTTACGATTTTCTAACTGATCGCGAATTTTAGCTAGCTTTTCATCCACCTGATTCAGTTCCTCTTCACATTTATCAGGGGACTCCAGGTATACAACCGTGAAAACATTAGTTTCACGTTGCTCCTTAAGCTTATGTCTCAGTTTCCGCTTCTTAGCGTCACCAGATTCACTGCTTTTAAACGCGACCTGCCGGATAACCAGCTCATGCTCAACTTCATCCAATAGCAAATGCTCGACGTTCATCGACCGATATTGCATAAGGAAATCTGAGCTCATTTTTAAAAAAAATTACGATTTTTATTACGTTAATTAGATTTTATATAACACTAATTTATCGACTTAGTAGTAGAGAATTGATTAAAAAAATAGAACTTCACTAGCAAATTAGCATATATAAATTCAACATAATAAATATATAAAATTTTGTTTGTGTTCGTGTCAGAAATTTTTATTCATTCAGGACCTTTTCTGTTTATTTTTGGTGAGTATTCTTCTAAGGCAAATTTTAGAAATTTAGTTTTTAGTTGCAATATCCGAAATAACTACCGTCCAATTTACCTATTGGAAATTTTAACTGCTTTTACGTGCGTTCACTTTTTCTGCACCATAACGGAATTCACTTTAACCAATGTCTACCAGCTTTTTAAGGAAATAGTGTTCAAACTAATAGTGGGTTGATTTGGGGTTCTACGCAATCAGACTAGGCTGATTGTGTACTCACCTACCGCCTGCGAAAAAATCGTCTGATTTTTTTTTAAATTCTACTCGATTCCTCCGACTACCTTTCGTGTGTTGTGGCTGGGTGCCAAGTGTAACTCTTCTACTGTGTATCCCGGTAAAGCTCAGTAGCAAGAGCCCCCTCGAACTGGGTCTCAGGGTCGGCTTACTACTGGGTAATCGGAGGGGTTTCGCGGACAACTGTGCAGGGTACTATCACTTAACTAAACTGGGTTGTGAAATAAACAAATTGAAAATGGAATCTAAACTGTTTTATTAATGAAAACTTTAACTTTAAAATATTTACTTTTATTTAACTATTGCTGGTGTGTGAGTGTGTATGTGGGTTGTGGGTTTATACTGGTACGTACCGCTGCTGTTGCCGGAAGTTGCTGGTGGTTCGGGGTTGTCCTGCGAGCGCTCGCGTTGCTGCTGCTGACGACGATGGGGTTCGGGAACTGGTGACAATGGTGGCTGCTGTTCTCGCTGGTGGGTTGGCGGGTTCTTGACGGCGTTGGTGGAGGCTAATGGCGGCTGCTGGCGTCTTCCCTCATTGACTAGTATCGACAGGCCCAGGACGATACCGGAGTGACCGTGCCGAGAGGGGTAAGTCCTCCTTAGCGGTTATGGCCCAAGGCCAGAGGACGATCGCTGGTCTTTGACGGGTTAGACGTAGCAAGCATCTAGGGCTCGCTAGGCCGAATCGTGTGCTGCCGGGTGGTGATGATCGAGTCACCCAAGGCACGGAAAATTGTATAAAAACCAAAAGAAGGTCCTGTGAGGGTGTTCAGGGAGACAATTAGCTCTAGCCTAGTCTTAACTCCAACTTCCCAACCGCAGTATAATTTAATCAAAAGGCTATTACCTGAATAAACGATTCTAATCACACCTCACTGATCGTTTAACTATGTTTAAAGACTCACTTCACTTTTAAGGTGTTAAGCACACAAACGCCAGATTACTTATGACCTTTGGTGGGCTCATCAAGTAGTCCATAAGTCTTGGGTGGCGAAGCATTTTGGCGGTTTTTCGCGGCTTTCTGGGGGCGAACTTTGGGAGTGTCGCGCTACCATTTTTCGCCTGCCGTATAACAGATTTCCTCCCCCTTTCATTATCTGTTATACGGTTTGGTGTTCGTTGGTTTTACCACCCACTTGTACCCACAGTGTTGTACTTAGTGTGTTGACAATTTATGTGTTTATTCTAATCCTACTAATCCTAATTTTATCAAATAACAAATAGCATTTAGTATTTACATTTTATTACTACTAACCCTACTAACAATTAACCCTTTTACATTTAGTGACGTGACAGTACAACTAAACATTTAGGCACGTATTTAAAACAAATAGAGGATTTTGTAACAAACGGTTACAACGGAGAAGTAGTGAGGAGGAGCAAAGCAGACTAAAGAAATACGAAATGTGAGTAAAACCTTTGATTTAAATTTGCTTATTTCTAAAATTAAACCTAACATTGTTAAAACAAGTAAACTTATTTGCTAAACAGTGAACATTTAAGATACATTTTAGCTTTGATCACTTTATAGTAAACGTCGATTGCCAAAGAGGCGTTATTGTTGATTCGAACAACTGTATTAGCGGCGCTAGATTGCCAATAACGAGAGTGAATGAAACACGCGAGAATCGCTGTCAAACATATCATGTTGCAACACGCACGCAATGTGCCTGTACGAACGCGCTCGTTGGGCGTCAATAAAAGAAACGTTAATAACTTTTGTCCCGTTGGAAGTTTTCATGGTTTTATTTTTCCATATGACTTATTATGGAATATACAAAAATATTAGATCGAAACTAGGGGCAGATCACTTTAGAAATGTATAACAAATTTGCATCAAATTAGAAAAAATGCATTTAATTTCCATTTTTGCATCAACTTTGCACTCCCTCGCAGAAAAGATTGCGTAACAAACGTCCTACGCTGATTCACTTTGTTCGACGTTTTGTTGAATGTAGGGCTAAATTTTTGTAGGGTTTTCACGTCTTACACGCAACGCAAAATACATTGCACGCAACGCAAAATACATAACGAATTTCTATTTTGATGGAAAGAAATGCATTTAATTTAGCTGATGTTTAAAAATGCATCACAAGTGATCTGCCCCTAGGGTCGAAACGACATTTGAAAATTGATTGAGAAGTCAGAAGTATTTAATTTTATTTATAAAAATTGTTAACAACTTTTGCAGTCAACTTTTTCGTTCGCCATGCAAAATTTTAATTGGAAGAATGCTACCAATCGTGAGAAGTTAACTAAATTTCAAACACATGTTGTTTTGAAAAACTGACCAAATTGTATTATTTATTTATCGATGTAAATCCATAAAACTTTTTACAGAAAAAGCTAGACCGACGAAAATCGTTTCCACACTTGGGAAATTTTGACTCTATCTATAGCTCATCAAACAGTTTCTCGGTTTCAATTGAATGTGACATGAGCTTCTCACCATCGCTTCGTTTTGTTTTTCTAAACAATGATTACAATGTGTTCAATGTTCTCGACACCCGAGAGTTACCTCTTGGGAATTGATCATTCCGTAACATAATGCAGTTAGCTAAAAAACAACTAACGTTGCGCCTTGCAGGACAATCGCTCGAAATGCAATTTGTGTGAAAGTTCGGACCAGATTTTCGCTTGATATCCCATAAGAATAAACAATAGCTCTTTTAACGAAAAGTTTACAGCCTCCAGGGAACTAAACAAACTTGAAATAGAAGACCCTCAACGTTAATTTAGAATAGTAACTGCTGATCTTTTCTATAAGTAGTTCGCTTATGTTCAACTGTTTGGCTGTCTAGTGGCTACAGCGATACCGGCTCGCGGAGAAACGGCATCTATATTTAATGTGCGGTTCAGGCGCGCGCAATGAGAGTTTTATTTTCTAAAAGCGCGAAAAGTGGTGGAAAATAGTGCGATACCGGAGCCTGCATCCGAGTGGGAGTAACATCACAAGGATGATATCCCGCTGGGCACAGTTTCTCCTGTTGGTTTCGAGTGCCAGATACTCATTAAGTTCCACAATTGTTCCGCCACTGTACCGGTATGACGATCATGAACAATGTTTGCAGAGTAATTCTAAGGCAGTTTACTGCGTTTTGGTGATAAACCTGAAAACGGATACCGTTGATCCTCTGGTAAGCTTTTCTTTCGTTTGGTTTCCGTGCCTGTTGAAATATATTGTTCGAGTGATGCTTGCTCACCATCGATAGGATTCGATCCGGATTGAGTTGGGCTTCCGACGAAATGAACTGGAATGGGGCGTTTGTGTCGCTGACTGTGAGCAGGAGCTAGCGGGATTCAGTGAAAGCGAACGTCAACGATGGTACTATGCGAAGTTTACGATTAATCACAGGGTAAGTGTTCTAGCTCATTACGGTTTATAGCAGGGTAAATTAGTACAGTTGTACAATAGTGGTAGGTGCTATTTGTTCAAGTTTTAGTAAATCCGATAAATTTCAAGTGCATGTGAAATGTTCGAATTTTATGGCGCCTGTTGAAATTTGAGAAGTTTGGAGATTGGAACGACGGATCCGATAGAACCAAACTATATTGTTCCAACCACCAAAGATAACCCGAATAATGGTCGCAGTGACACAGTTTCTCCTAACAAAAATATACCCAAGGCACCATTTCGAAGCGACTGTAAGACTCTTTGCTGAACAAATGCCCAATAAAAGCAACCGCTGGTGAATAAACAGTATTACTGAGCCATGCTATGAACACAGGTTTTGTCAGTAAATTAAAAAAAAATTTATTCGGAATTATGTAGATTACGACTGGTATATGGTGCTGGAAGAACGAAGTCGGCTGTCTCAGTCTAGATAATCAAAACAAGGGTTTCTTACTACCCGACGTTTCGGCCTTTGGTGGTGGCCTTTTTCAAGGGAAACTACAATTTTATTGGAGAGGAACATTAACATAAATACATAAAAACATGAAGACAACATGAGGACAGATTGGGTTTACATTGTGAACTTACTAAAGTCTATTGTTTATCGTCAAAATGTCGCTGTCCGACAGTACGGTGTCTGGTGAATGTGTCTGGATGCATGAAAAATGTGCTTCTGGATGCGCGAAACTAATGCGAATTTGCATTTAAAATTTTATCGATCTATATTGGGCCACTACTACACTGCTTGACGGTTGTTTGAAAATTGAAAATAGGTTTGACGTGCAAAGCTCACACTCCGCTATCTTGGCCCAAAACATCTACGGATGAAGCTTTTGGCAATATGGTATTAGTATAACTAGAGGCTTTTTTATTATTTGGCTTTTGTCTACTACTACCCTGACTTGTTTTGACAGAGTGTAAGATCCCAGCGTAAGTGGTGTTGAGGCCCTGTACATCGGTGCGATGGTTTACGGTGTTGGCTGTGTTGGTGCCCAGCAAACCAGCAATCGTATATAAAAGTTTACAATAAATTACAAATAATGACAGACTAAATCAAAATTAGAAATAGTGCAAGCAAAAATTATGTTTTGTTGTAAAAAGTTCACATAAAATACAAATCTGTGATCGAAATACAATGTTGACTTGAAGTTATTTATTAGTCCACTACAACTTAAAACAAAATTGTACATGCGGAATAATAAAGACAATTTTGAAACATTGTATAGAAATTAATTTGCAATTAGATTAAACTGCAAAATCGTTCAAAAAATAGTCACCTCCTTATAGCACGTCGCAAATTCTCTGCCAGACTAGTTCAATATTTGAGCAATGAAAAAATGGCTTGAGTACAGAATGTAGGTTGTGATTTGACATGTATAGAAGGTATCATTGGAGTGCCATATTTAGGTTGGATTATGGTATTTTTAGATCGTAATCACAAAGCGATCAAAATGATCAAATATAATCGTTGCTTGATAGTGTATAAATAGATGAGTACATAGCGGCTATGCTGGGAATACGAAGATCTCAGGTTCGAAACTGGAAGGAAATTGTAGTAGGTAATTTTAATAATTGATGTTCCAGTAACTCCAACCTCACCCATGAAAAACATATCTACCAGTGTGGGCGTAACTGTGTCTTATAACAGAATTATGGAAATTTCATCCTGATTTTTTATTTTCATAATATTATTTTTAAACTAATACTTCTTGTTACCACATTGTGGACCTTAAGCTGCATAAACCTTCATGTGTGATTGTAAAGTTGATCATATATAAACTCAAAATGATAAGCTAGATGATTGTATAATGCTTCTGATGAGATCAAAATTCGTCGTAAATCACATAGTTCTACTATACCGATTTGTTGTACGTATATGGCCTCCACTTTTGTTCACATAGAAGAGATCTGTGCATTTTATACAATCAATTGTTATCGTTGAAGAGTACAGTTAATCAAATTGCAACTTATTAAAGTGAATCAAAATGTTGGCTGGGTGATGTGGCACATCTCCAACAGTGGTAATGCTGATGATCGGAAAGCTCTGTCGATGATCTTCGTTTGATGAAGCGCAAAGCTGTGTCCGTGTTTAATCATGTGATGGATGAGTGCTGTTTTCTCCCCCAAGCTGGCGATTTCTTGGTCTGCGTGTTCTGGTGGGTTGTTAGTGAGGCTGGAATATTTGTTAATATTTGACCTATGGCCACTGAGTCTAGTGCGGAGTTGGTTTTTGGTCATACCAATATATGACTTGCTACATCCCTCACAAGGGATACTGTATATGACATTGGATTGTTGTAATGGTTCTACGCTGTCTTTGACCTGTCGTAGTATGCCCCTGGTTGTTTTGATCGGTCTGTGGGCTAATTTTACTGCTGGGTAATCTGCTTGCAGAGTTGCTGTGATGCATTTGCTGAGAAGTGGAATGTATGGTAACGATTTGTATGCAGTTTCTGGTGCTGTTATGTTGGATGTTGGCGGAGGATCGTTGTTATCATTGGAGTCTTCGGTGGCGGCATAGACGACGGATGCACTAGTGTAAATTGAATGAGTTGTTTCCAGTAGTGGGTGGTTTTGCGAGATGTTTTTAGAGTGATCGATGGTCTGATGATGCTGTTGTGTGGACGTTTTTAACTGTTTGGCATGGTGCTTGTTGATTAGTCGGTTGATTAATGCTGAGGGATAATCATTTTGTTTGAGATGTTGGTAAATGATATGTTTTTGCTGGTCAGCCGACTTCTTGGTAGTGAGCTGAACGATCCGTTTAATGAGATTAGTTGCTACGTTTATTTTAATCGATGTGAGATGGAAAGAATGATAATTTATCAAACGGCCTGATGCAATTGGCTTGGAGTACCACTGTGTGCTAATGGTTTGGTCCTTGTTTTGTATAAGTAAGGTGTCAAGGAAGGGAAGTTTACTGTCTGATTCGAGTTCAATTGTGAATTGAATGTTTTCGTTATAGCTGTTAAAGATGTGCAATGTCTGTTGAACTTGGTTCTTTGGCAGTGCCAGCACTAGATCGTCGACATATTTCCGCAGAACTGGTATCTTGAACGGAAGGCTTCTTATAACTGTGCTAATCAGATTTTCCATTACAATGTCAGCTAAAATAGGTGATAGGGGACTGCCCATAGCAGTTCCGAACGTTTGCAGGTAAAATTTATCTCTGAATCGGAAATAGCTATTGTTCAAGCAAAACTCGACGATCTCTATGAACAAATGCAGATTGATGTTGGTAGCTGTTTGGATGTCGGGCCACTGCATGATTATTTGATGAATGACAAGGTCCTTCGGGATGTTTGTGAATAACGAGACAACATCAAAGGACACCAGTATGTAATCCTCCGGTAACGTTACCTTATTGATGTACTCGGCAAATTTGAAACTGTCCGCGATGTTGTACTTGCTGGTGAAGCTGTCTTTCAGCATGTTGGCTATGTTTTGATTATCTAGACTGAGACAGCCGACTTCGTTATTCAGAATCTTATGATGTGCTGATAAATTAGCTGAATACACGTATCCGCGGCTAGTTGAAGCACGACTATTCAAATTGCTTGTGTTGACTGAACAATAGGATGAAGGAATGTGTTTTGGCTGATTCTTAATTTGCTTTAAACACACTGAAAAAACTACAAGGGGCAGCCGTATGGGGTTGCACGAATTGTAGACGTAGGACTATACTACTTAATGTAAAATATTTATTTTCTTAATTCATTTAGAGTAATAATAAATCAAATAGATTTCTCATGTATAGTTTAAGCAAAATCAATCAACAACGAATGTTACATATTGAACCAAACCTTCTTGGTTATCAGGTCATTTCATTCGTAGTAGGTGATCGTATCCGAATAAACTTATTTTCGATGATCTGGAAGAAAGAAGACAGAAAACCGTGACCGAACTAATATCTGGAACTAAATCTTTATAACACAAGATCAGCTTTTAAAATTGTAAAAACTTTTCGATTGTGTGTGGTAAAAAACCCGGACTGGTGAAGAAAAACAAATTTTAGACGATATATTCATATTTCATGTATAGACCAAGCTTTCTAGTTATATTTTGCCATTATTGTAACTTTCCTAAAGTACGCATACAAGTGTAGGGAATGCAGTGGTCTTAATCATATATCGAAACTATAAATATACATGATAAAGATTGCTTGCAATTAAAATAAACTGTAACGAATAACAAGGATTTGAACGCACAAATTTGATGGTACTTTGGTGGCATTATGGCGGCTCAAATTTAAAACGGGCACAATTTTGGCACTGTCTTTGTTCCATCAGACCTAAACCTAGCTTCACTTCCGCCACGTTTCGTTGTTCATGATACTCATATGGTGATGATATAATAGCACCACTATCAAATCAGTGGTACATATATGAAACAAGCACATTCTATCAGATTGTACCTGGGCTGAGCCGTTGTATGATCCGGATTCCTTTATGAAAATACATGAATTTCCCCGAACTTAAGGAATTGATCGCAAAAATCTTGTGTGTTCTGTTGAAGCCATTACCGGACTTTTAAAAGTTTGGAGTCGTTCCGAGAGCTCCATTGGAGATGTCAAAGCACCTCTATTGGCGCACTTACCGTATCATCTGAAGCATAAAATAACTTAGATACCCCATCATAGATTGTCCTAACGCTAATGATGGGACATCTAGAACGCATCAGAGAAGCTTCGATACAAGTTTGACCGTACCAACCATTAACGTGGGTGACGTCATGTAAACTGTCGAATACGAATTGAGTAAAGCCATGTCAAGTGATCCTCGAATTTTTCGCAAAATCACAGATCGTCATGAGGTATAATTTATTGTATAGGGATTATGGTGACTAGCTTTTGGTATAAATATTTCGTTACAATTCCTTTTTTTCTTTAAGATATTAACCCTTAAACTTTATAGCATGATAAAATTGAAAATTTTATATCTCAAAAACTACTGAAGATAATTCAACGAATTTTTGCACACTTATGGAATGATATTTGCACTATCTTATAAAAATATTTTTGCTTAATAATTGTGTAAATAACGGTACTTTGCATCTATTTAAAATTTTCAATTGTATTTTTTCTTGTGTTCTTCACGCTAAAAATTTTCAAAACTTATGTCAAATTATGCAAAAATCTTTCACCTTCAATAATCTGTATTGATAATTTTTCATTTTTGTTCCTATCGAGAGTTATGGAAGATTTTGTAACTATGCGCTGTTTCAACGCACGGCCCACTTTGATGCAACCCGCGAGAACGTACATATTGGCAACTCCGCACGTCGCAACGTCCTAATGCGCATCGCTTTGAAGGAGCGTATCTCATGTTCAAAATTGGCATCTCTGAGATTAAAGCGAAAAGACAAGCTTTTCTTTATGGATAATTGAAAGTGATGTTTTCTGAGTAATTTGCATGCTCTTTAGCGTTATTACATTGTTCAAGAGTTATGACATACTTCACCACGTTTTATTTTCAGTTGGTTCTGTCTAAGAGGTAGCACAATAGATCTAAATACCACAATAGATCTAAATATTGGTCGCAGTGGTCCGTCTCCAACAAAAAAAAGAGGTAGCACGGTATATGGTGAATCTTTTCTTAAATTCACATAGCGACTTTTCAGCCATGCGTCATCGGGTCGTGCGTTAAATTACGCGCTCATTTAATTTGTATCAGTGCGAGTGAGAAAACGTTTTGACGTTTGTTTTTGTTTCGATCGCACTTGGGTGTTTCCCATATAGAGAGAACTCGACGAAATGCTATATTATCTCAAGATATACAATATTTGCTCAAAAACATTCGATTGATTTATGTTATAAATATGGGTCGATCACACGAATGATGTATTCCGTTAAAAAATTCATAAATATGTTCGTCGTATTTTGTTTTTATGGCATCCATGTGGAGTGACAAATTTAAAAATTATATTGGTCCAACACATGTATAGCATATGTCGAAATGGGCGCAAAAATACAACGAAAATAAATATGGACATGAACAAAACACAATTTTCCTTAAATTTTCAATTTTACATCCCGTGTTTATAGTAATGGGTTTCTCTATAACGCGTTTAAAATATAGGAAAATTTACACGTTTAATTTTTCTTCTTATAGTGTTTGCCAAAGTAATGGAACTGGAATATTCGATGACTCAACAGGTACATGCGGAAAACTGTAACGATGATTTTGAAATAAAGATCGTTGATGATTAATTGAAATTCGACAAAAATAAATAATATCTTACCAGAACTTGGAGAAGCACCAATCAACAGAATTAACAGAAGCAATAGTGATAAAAAACCCCATCATCGATGCGATTGAACAACAGATTTTATGTAAACTTTTTTCAAAAGACACATCGTTGTTCACTCGGTGAAAATAAAATCGTGAAATAAAAAGCTTTTGACATAAGATTTTCCACTTTCATATAGTAATGTTGTAGACTAAAAAAGAATTTGGATATATCGTAGATGTATTTTGACTAATAAAAGTGTTTTTAAAGATGTTAATTGTTAGTAGCGTTAAATTATAATAATAAAAAATATATTAAACAACTATAATTTTTGTTGTGCACTTCAGTCAAAAAAATTTAATGCATCTCAAAATATCCGGAAAAAAATCACCTTCGATAATTCGTATTCAAAAGTTTGCCCTTTTGCGCTAATCGAGAGATATGGTTTCTTTTAGTCATGCGATGCGCACTTCCCACACGATGCGCTGTCTGACGTAGTGACGTGCGACGTTGCCAATATGAACGTTCTCGCGGGCTGCATCAAAGTGGGCCGTGCGTTGAAACAGCGCACTGTTACAAAATCTTCCATAACTCTCGATAGGAACAAAAATGAAAAATTATCAATACAGATTATTGAAGGTGAAAGATTGCCGCATAACTTAACATACGTTTTGAAAAATTTTAGCGTGAAGAACACAAGAAAAAATACAATTAAAAATTTTAAATAGATGCAAAGTACCGTTATTCACGCAATTATAAAGTAAAAATATTTTTATAAGATAGTGCAAATATCATACCATAAGTGTGCAAACATTCATTGAATTATCTTCAGTAGTTTTTGAGATATAAAATTTTCAATTTTATCATGCAATAAAGTTTAAGGGTTAATATCTTAAAGAAAAAAAGGAATTTTAACAAAATATATATACCAAAAGCTATTCACCATAATCCCTATACAATAAAATATACCTCATGAAGATCGGTGATTTTGCGAAAAATTCGAGGATCACTTGACATGGCTTTACTCAATTGCCAATTGCCATAGCTAAATTTATTACATGTAATAAATTATACAAAACTGCCTTGCAGGAATGGTTTCTGATAACAAATTAGAAAGTTTGGTTAAGTACGACGGGCAAAGTTGTTTGAAACTGTGACCATTAAGCTTTTTGTTTCCATCTGAGTTGGGCGCCGATTTTATTTAATTTTCGATCGACGAATTATAAGTTTCTCAGAACATTACAAATTCGACGTTCAATAATAGTAAATATAAATGCGGATTCTACTCGCCAGTGATTCGTTTTGCCATAGGCAGACATAACTCAATGCGTAAAGTGCTACTTCAGATTGAAGTGATTCTACTATTTTCAGATGAGCCTAGCGTCCGAGTCGGGTGCCTAGAATTAATTTTTTTCGAGATATCTGATTGATTCTCCGTATTAGCAAGTTGGATTCGGATCGGGTTTCTCAAATTTTAAATTTTCGGGTTCGGGTCGGGTTCGGGTTTTCAAATTTTAAAATTCTCGGGATCGGGTCGGGTTCGGGTTTTATAAAATTTTCATTCTCGGGTACGGGTCGGGTTCGGGTTTTTAAGTTTTAAAATGTTCGGGCTCGGGTCGGGTTCGGGTTTTTCAAATTTTATAATTTCGGGTTCGAGTTTTGCAACTTTCATGCTCTCGCGTTCGGGTCGGGTTCGGGTTCGAAAAAATTGAAACCCGACCATCTCTACTGGAAACGAGCACAACACAAAAGAAAGCATAGTGTTTTAAACGGATAAGCTCAGTCGCGTGTTGGACGGCACTGGGTAGTGTACCTCCACAGCCAGTGTAACAGACTTCTCACTCAGCTACACTGGCAGTGAAAACACCGACACTGTATTTTCAAATTTGGCAAGATATTATTAGAGAGTCGACGCGGAACGACGTACGAGTTACGAAATTTTCAGTCAACTCTCTAATAATCATCGAAGCTACTCTATGTATCTAAAGTTCCTCCAGTACAAGTTTTGACAAGAGAAAACCATAGTTCAAAGGCACTTGGCTCAAAGAAGTTGGGCTATACTTGAACTGGTTGAAGGAAACTATAACCTTAGAAATATATGTTCTAGTTTTGTTGAACATATGACAAACTGCTGAATAAATTTTGTAAACATATACCGACGTTTGACAAAATATGAGGTAATTCAGGGCAAATTGCATACAATGCATTTTCGGCGAAAGATCTACGGTCCGATCGTAAATCGTTTCATTCTCGGAAATGGAATAGTTTATTAATCAATGTGATAATAAATCCCGAAGTTGTTGTAACGGCATTTAATTAGCAAGGGACTGGAAGGTGAAGTATATTTTTCAATATTAAGAGCTATAGTACTCAAGGGAGAGCAAGAAGTTGGAGGAAGAAAGTTTAGAAAAGCGTGGAATAGGGTCATTTGAGCATGCTTAGAATTTCCCGGCGACTTAACCTTTTGCTTGCTACCGCAGGAGTTAGGATCTTTTGGCATTAGAATGCAAATCACCTGAGTCTGGCGAGCGTAAAGTAACTTGTTACTTCATGCTGTCGGAACCGACTTGAAGTTGATTCAATTTGTTCGGTTCACTTGCCATGGAGTCAACCACAAAACAAAGCCAGTCAATATCGCCATATTGTCCGTGCTTTTCCAAAGGAGACACGACGATTATTTTTCGTTGCAGCAAGATTCGTAACGCTATTCGGCACACAATTCGTCGCAATGAACTTCTTATGGGATGACACTTTAATAAAAGGTGGTGCAATTTTGTTTAAAAACCTTATTGTAAACAAAACATACGAAAACCTGAAACTTTAGAAGCACAGTTTTAGTCAGTTTTATTGAGAAATTCAGTTTAGCGCACATTAAACCTGAGTAATCCATATTTTCGACATTTTTAGCATTTATTATCAAATGCGCCAATTCAATTCATCGCCTCAAAATGATTCAATGGCTCGTTTCAAATGAAACGTACGGTACTTTCTACTAAAAACGTTACTATACGATGCTCATTTGAATTCGAAAAACTTCTGCTCGTTTGAATATGTTCTGTCCAGACTTTTACTAGAGGACATTAGTGTTCTTTTACGAAAGACACGTTACGTAATAATGTGTAACTCATTATACAGATGGAGGTACTGTTCCGCGTTTAAATTGTTTGCCAAAAAATTTCACCGAAATTGTTCAGTCGTTGTCATGTCAGTTTGTCGGTGGTGAAAATACACAGCGAAGTGATCTGCTCCGCCTGCCGTTCAACAGGCAACTGAGCTTGTCCGGCCAAATCCGTTCTTTAAATAGTCGATGATGACGTCATTCATAGAAGCGTAGCGCGCTAGATACACAAATCTGTCGTGCCAGGCTTGGGAAGCGCTATTTTCTGTGTAAATGTGCGATATTTTGACTAGGTTGTACATTATTTAAATTTTTACATTATATAAATGCCATTATATCAAAAATCTTTGGGTTTATCTATTGGAATCTTTTCTTAGAAATATTTCAGGGCGATGTGCACAAAAAATTTGAAAATTTATCGTGAGATGGCTCAATTATATGCGTTTAAAATTGGAGCACTTCTCGTTACATACCATTTTTGTAGAATTTGCAAAGTGCACCCCCATATCAAAAACAAAGACGTAGTCCTACGTCAAAAATGTAGCTCCAATTAATAAAAAACAGATTGTTCGGCGTGAATTTTTTTCTGAGCTACACACTGAACTAAGCTGAATTCAGCAGAACTGATTACTTCTGTTTAATTTATTGATACGTGCTGAATGCCTCTCTAAAGAGGAATGAGCATAGCGCAGTTGGTTAATCAGTTGCTTTCTACGCAGCTCACCTGGGCTCAACTCCCAACCCGCACGTAAGCTTAGAGATTTTTATAAAGTAATTTTTCTAACCTGAAAAAAAGCGAACGACCTAAAAGTTAAACCTCTATAAGCGGTGATTCCGTTCGGTATCCTAACTATTACCACTGCAGCACAGAATATTTCCCGGTTCTGCACAAATTCTAGGTACATTGGAAGAGCGATACCATTCATGACCTGAGGTTCACAGGTCAACCTAATAGAATACCGCAGCTCCGGGATGTTAGGGCGCGACATTGGGTCTGTCTCGCGATACTGCACGACCACTTCGTCCATATTGAAGACCAAATCGCGTAGTAGCTCCCTATCAAGTGATGGGTCTTCTGACAATGATTCTCTGTGTTTCCTTTTTTTATTAACGACTAAGAAGACATGTTTTTGTGAGACAGTGAAGGGAGAAAGTTTTGAACAGCGTGGAATAAAGTCATATAAGCAAGTTTAGAGTTTCCTGATGACTTAACCCTTTGTCTTCTATCGTAGGAGTCAGGACCGCTCTTTCTTGGACACAATGGCTCCTAATATTAAAAATACATTGTCTTCCAGTCGCTCGCTAATTGAACTTCGTGGCAACATAAAAAGATTAAATATAAGTTAAATAAAAAAGGTATTCAAATTGAACACAATTATTAAATACATGATTTTTTTCGCGGCCCTGCTTTCGAAACGTAACGGGCCGTATTTTGTCTTCAGAACCTGTTTCCTACCAATTACTGGCCGGAAAAGGTAGAACCATACAATCTGACGTACGGAAAATTACTGAATTCATGTGTGAACAACCGACTGCAGCGAGATTACAACCTCACCCAGCTTGGCTACTCGGAAATCGGGTATTGCATTCATAACGATCCGCCCGAGCGACAAAATACTGGTTTAGGCATGTTTCCGTATTTAAAAAACGAATTGAATTGTTTAATTTTGATAACTTTCCTTTTACAGATTGGCTGACAGTCCTATTCCTGGCGATTGTTATTACACTCACTACATCCACGGTAGGCGCTAGTGCAATAGATCTGTTCGCTGGTCGCCATGTAAAAGGTAATACGACAATAAATGGTAAATAACATTCGCTCCCATTTCAGGTAATGTGGTCGTATCATCCTTTGCCGTGAAACGGAACTGGATGCGACTTTTGCAGGATCCTAAGACTGAATTCTATCGGGATTTTGTATATATCGATGGACTACGTGTATTAATCAATATTTGTACGTTGGCCCTCCATTGTTCAATGTTGGGCGTAAACATGTCACTAGATAATCCAGAATACGTTGAAAAGGCATGCAATCCAGGAGGTAAACAAAGTTCTAGGTAATCTGAATTTCTACATTTTCAGATAAACAAAAATCGGTTGACGTTAGTGATTGCCTCTATGACGCCGATAAGCGTGCAAAACTTTTTCGTCATTTCCGGGATGCTGCTGACGGTTCATTTTCTGAGGGATATTCAAAGGACTTCCACATTCGACCTAGGATATGTTCGAACCAAAATAATCAACCGATTGATTCGTTTAGTGCCGGTGTATTATTTTTTTCTTCTGTTCAGCCTAGTTGGAGATGGGCTGGTGAGTGAACCACTTAGCCCAAACGGACAGAAAAACGTAATCTTGGAGCAGCGTATTTGCTGGAAACATGGATGGAAGAACTTCCTGTTTGTGAATAATCTACCAGCGAACGAGGAGAAGTGTTTTACCCAGGGTTGTTATCTGGCTGCAGATCAGCAATTATTTATTGCTGCCTTGTTTCTACTGGCGCTCATTTGGAAGTTCCCGAGGAAAACCAAGGCTTTACTGTGGATGGTTGTCATAGTTTCGGTAATCATACCGGCAACATTGGTTCACTTACTGAGTCTGGAGTCGGTGCTACCCGTGAGACTGTGGTATGTGTGCGGATCGTTTTTTTGTGCATTAAGATTCGAACATTCATCGTTCTGACAGTACCGAGTGTAACGAGTATTGCAAATGCCGCTATTCAAACGACTAGATTTTATCATTGGAAGGTAATTCTTTTCCCTGTGGAGTGCGCATAAGAACTTCTGCTTATGGATCCAATTCTTTGTGGCCCTTCATACAGTGATAAACTGAAAATCGTTTGCTAGCAACATTGTTCTTCACTAAGGAGAAAATTGGATAAAACCACATATGCGCGTAAAGAGCACAAAACCTACATCGAAATTAGTCCTACCAAAAAGTTAGTGTCGTCTTCTGATGAGACGAAGTCAAATTGCGAATTCTATAACTAATTTAGTTATAGGTTTTGTGCTCTTCACGCGCAAATATGGTTTTAAACAGATTTCAATTTAATGGAGAAAAAGCAGTTTCTTTGCCAAAAATTTTCTCTACGAAGGAGAAATAATGTTTTGCAGAAAAAACACTATAATACGTAAACATATTTCATAAATCTAAAATGTGGCTCATTTTTGTACTTCATTGCAGTGTAACCAAATTTCTTCAATACTACCAACCCTTCATGAGCCACATTTATCAAACAAGCTATTGTAACATTCACGCCTACATTGCTGGAATAATCGTAGGATTCTTGTACCACCAAACGAGATATTGCGGTCTAAATCTCGACGGCTCAAGGGTACGACACTGGCACGTATATAGTATTAAAATTTCACCTAATTAATACACCTACTCTATCAGCTGTACAATTTAGTGAAGAAAGCACCTCCGTTGTTGATCATACTCGGACCGATACCTGCTTTTTTGTACTACGAATACGAAATTCCTCGCCCATCATGGCCGACTACGCTACACTTTGTGTTGTACCATAACTTTGGCGTTGTTTTCGGATCGCTGTGTTTTATACATTGCTTCCGGAATCCTCCAGGTAAGAAGTCCCAAAACATTGACTTTTAAATTTTCAATGAGTTTCAACTAAAACTGGACTATCGAATTTCAGGTCAACTCCGTCAGTTTCTCAGCTCGCGTTCGATGACCAGTTTGGGAAAACTTTCTTATAGCGTGTACGTGCTGCATATGCCACTGCTTCGATGGATGATCAACTACATCCCGGTGATGGTGCAAGTGTCCTTTCCTAAAATACTGATGCTATTTACGGCAACAGTTTTCGCATCGTACCTTCTGGGACTCGCAGTTTACCTTGTTATTGAGCAACCGATGTGCTTACTGCTGAGACACCTGTTCTTCGAAACTCAAGACGTCAAAAGTGAACTGAAAGCTGTTTCTATGATAATTATGGTTGCATGCTGTGTTAATATGTGAATGTGATAATAATAATAAAAATGAGATAATAAGATCGTTGCACTAAATCTAGTCGAAATGTTTAGCTGTCAGAACCGATTACTGCTGCTTTGAACTTGATAAGGTCATCATGGCCTGCTGGACAAAGAAGAAAGGTGCCGCTTGTACCACGTGCAGGAAGGATTGCTTACGTTCTTAGGGTCGTAGCATAGATCCTATGATTGCTATATTCTGCGACATTCTTTTTTTTTTTCAATTCGTTTATTTGATAAGGCAGGTTTGCGTTAGCTTAAAGGTGCCAATTTTGTTTTGTTTTACATTTTAAATTACTTAAAACTAGGGGCTTACATATTGATTTTTGAAATTAAACTAAGGCTAATTTATAGCTATACATATACACAAGGGGGTAGTATAATTTTCGTAAGATTAGAGGGGTCATTTAGTTTTTATGGCAATGTGGTTTGACATTTTTTAGCAATGAGATTATTGGAGCAAATAATGTTTAACTAAGGGGGAAAATTTTTACGACTATCTTAAAAGTAGAAATAATTAGAGGGCGTGATTAAATTTTGTAAAGATTCGGAGACATTAATTAGAGTTATTTTATGTGGTAGTAGAGTTGGGCATTTTCAACGAGATCATATAATATAATAGTTAAAACTAGAAAAGGCAAGAAGAGCTAAATGCTCCATGAAGATATTTGGGGGGGGGGGGGGGGGGGGGGAAGGGGTGTTACTTCTGTGTATAAGAGTCAGGGGAAGTAGGGTGGACAAACATGGCAGGGGGCGAACATTATTTCAGTTTCAGACTTCGGGAGATCAACGGATGGATTACAGAATCAGGGTGGTCTTCATCAGGAAGAATCATGTACTGGGACGCCGGGTGGTCGTTCTCGAGATGGCAGGGGTTTCTCCAGACGATTTCGTAGCGCGGCTCAGATGTTGATCGGCTACATTTCGAGTTGTGCGTGTGATGTTCGTGCTTTAGGTCCCGTGTTTGTTGGCTCATTCGACAGGGATGTTTTGTGTTGCCTTGGAGTCGCATCAAACCATCGTGGGTGTATGGTACAGGTGGAAGAGAGCGCTTCTGAGAATGATAAGGGGCAGTTAAAGTTGGATATTGATGGTTTTTATGAAGGTGTATATAAGGGACATATAGAGGACATCGCGGCTTGCCAACACATCTCGAACCGGGACGTTGGGTGGTCTTCCTCGGGCCCGGAGGGTGTCCATAAGCCGAGACCTGGCGGAACTGTACTCGGTGCACGCCCAGACTATGTGCTCTATATCGGGATAACCGTCGCCACAAGCGCAGATACCACTCTCCACGAGCCCAATACGTCGGAGATGTGCATCCAGCGTGTAATGGTTCGCCATGAGTCGGGACATCACACGAATGAAGTCACGACCCACATCCATCCCCTTGAACCAAGGTTTCGTCGATACCTTAGGGACTATCGAATGTAGCCACCTTCCTAGCTCCCCATTGCTCCACGAGGTTTGCCAACTTTCGAGGGTTCTCTGATGAGTAATACTGAAAAATTCGTGGAAGCAAGACACTAAAATCCAAAAAGTCACACACCTGCGACATTCTTCGACGCTAGGCACTCAATATTTTAGATGTACCTAGTAGAAATACTAATGCGAAAAATCTGTTTTAATCCACCTGATGATATTGTCTTACCTTTCAGGTTAATGTAAAATAAGAACAATAGCACTATTCAAAAGTTGCGTAATCGAACTTCTGATATTTCAAAAAAATCCTTGAAGAAATTCAAAAAAGTTCGTTGAATATAATGAAAACTAAATTAATGAATTTTTAGCAAACTAGTATTTCAACGATTTTTATCTGAAGGATGCTGTTTTTAATTGAGTGTAGGGATCTAGAAAGATTTTCACCAATATTTATTCACTAACTGTTTTTGAATTGATTGAGTTTTATCTTGTTTCGGTGTTGTAATGTCACATATTATAAAAACCTATCAGAAAATTATAATAAATCATAAATTATATAACAACTTATACCAGTTTATTAAATTGTTTCATCACTAACCTATTACTAAGTCGATGAATCGGCGACTTTCCGTTACATTAGTTATTACATAAGAATTATTAAAGTGAAACAATTCCAATCCAATCTGAAGTATCGGTTATAATACTCCTAGTCGGAAATGTCTATTATCGTGTTAATGGTTCATTTAACATAAGTAAGAATACAATTTTCTCACAAGCAATCAGAGTTGTCGGATTACTAACGAGAAAACATGACATGACTACGAACAGCAGTGTGCTTCGAATCACAACGCTATAGAGCAAAATAGAATTGTTAATTGTGTTAGCGTGTGGTCTAAAGTGTTGAGCGGATGAGGTCACCTTCATACGCCGATAAACGAAAATGAACAAATTGCAACCCCATAAAGCAGATTATGACAGCAAGGGCATTTGATGTATATTCGATTTAATTCAAATTTATAGTAATTCACTACTAGAACGTCACAAGTAGACACTCCAAGACAATTAACACATAATTTTTCGTTTATTTGATAAGGCACGTTTCCATTAGCTTAAGGGACCACCCCAATGGAAAAAATGCATATCCACAGAAAATATTCTAGGAACACTGTAGGTTATTTTGATGATTCTGACAAGACATACTAGTCAAAAAGGGCAAGTTGCTGCCTAACGGGGGGCTATTTACAAACTCGGATGCACTAATTGCCCTTCAATTTGCCAGAAAATTGCTGGCCGTTTGGGGGCCATTTCAAATGCAACATTTGGGCGATTTTCCGCTGTCATTTTTTGCCGCCGTCATTTTTTGCCGCCTTACCCACCCTTTAATCGCCCCAAATCGCCCACGGAACGCGCCATTTAATCGCCCTTAATTTCTTAATGTGAAAATTACAAATAATACTTATTTTCGGATTCATTATCTACTCACATAAACTTATCCGCACACTAGGTAATCGCATTTGACCGGGATGCGCCGCAACCCGATCAAAAAAATGCGGACGAACATGGTCAGGCGATTTAAACAGTTTGACATTTGACTCAACTCGCCTGTGCTAATTGCCCCTAGGAACAAATGCAATTTGCGAATGCGATTTAAAGGCAATTTCAACACTTAGACAAATTTTCTGGCGGCTGAAATGGACTTGGTTGTTTTTCTCGTTTTCCATCATGGCGGTTCATGTTTGGCTTAAGCTTAAAATTGCTTTTTTAACAATTGGCATGTTCTCGCTTGAATTTTATTTGTTTCGTGCACTTCACTAAGCCTACGAATGTGGGAAATTGTGGAATCGTGTAAGTATAATAGAACAAGATCTCTGACCTAAAATTTTAATGAACGTCCGATTGTGGTAAGTTTTGGTGTGCAATATCATTTTCACCATTGATTCTTCGTATAGTTTGGTGGTGTTTCTGTGAGTAGATAATGAATCCGAAAATAAGTATTATTTGTAATGTTCATATTAGGCAACAAAGGGCGATAAAATGGCGCGTTCCGTGGGCGATTTAAAGGCGGGTAGGGCGGCAAAAAATGAGGGCGGCAAATCGCCCAAATGTTGCATTTGAAACAGCCCCCCTAATTGCCAGCAATTTGCTGGCAAATTGAAGGGTAATTAGCGCATCCGAGTTGGCAAATAGCCCTCCGTTACTAAGCAACTTGCTCTTTTTGACTGGGAAGGGTTGGGTTGACGGAAGTAAAGGAAGACGTCAACCGACTTTTTTTCATAAAACGTTTATTTGACACGGCATTTGCAAAAGCTTTTTTACGCCGGGGTTTTTCACATAACATGTTACAAAAGTTCTGAAGACTATCACGTTATAATAAAAATTCACTTTCTCATGCCAACACTGAGGATAATCATCATTTTGAATATTTTTATTTATACTCTATTTTCTTCAATTTCATTGTAAACCTATTGATAGTTTTTCTGTAATCTTTGTTTATTTTTTTCCTTTATTTATATCGTTTTATCTAACTTAACTATCTGCGAAGAAATCTAAATTGTTTGTGGGTAGCAAGGAAAAAAAACTAACGTCAACCGACTTAAATGAGAGAGAGAATGATGGAATAATTTAGTTGTCAGTGGACGGAAAAAGTAAATAAAGAAGTAAAGGAGGTTAGACTGAAGCGATGCACCATGAACTGTCTTAGCCGTATGTCAATCCAGACACATCAAACAAAAAAAGTGCCTATCATTCACTTCAGATTAATTAAAATTAATTAACTGGAACGTGGTTGTACTAGTAGAAACCAAAGGCGTTGTTTACCCGGATAGAATTTTACAATAGCATTTACCCTACAAATAATCATAAAACGATAAATATTATAGTCATTACTGTTTCAACATTGTTCGATGCCAAGTTCTCACAGTAGATTTACAATAAAATTTCCTGTAACAATAAATTTCACTGTTCAGCTATACTGCAACTCCACAAGATCCACCTGAAAAAAGAAGACATTTTAGACCCAGACTATATTTGGTATTATCCACCTGGTTTACTTTTTCTTCAATCTGTTCATTATACTCTTTTTGATCTGATTTGATTTGTTTGATTTACGGATGCCTTCGGTTAAGTTCATTAACCATTTTATATCGTCCGACTTATAAGATGATGAAGGAATTTCAGACATGAACTGTGATAAAGTAAGCAACTTCAAGTTATCTTTAAATTGAAGAGCAGTTGGACGTTATTCAAGCAGTGTTCTTGCAATAAATTTACACTAAAATTTCAAGTAACAATTAATTGCAGTTTCCAACAAACAATGATACAGTAAATTAGCATTAAATATTAAATGCGTGGAACAAAATGATTTGTTAAATAACATTAAAATCAAGACATAACTAACCCTAGTTACTGTAAAAGTCTTGTTGTGGTATTATAGTATAACATTGTACTTTACTGCAAATGGTTATGATTGTGCTGTCACAGTGACATGGCTTTGTTACTGTTCTATTCGAGTGCAGCGATGCCACATGTTTTTGTGAAATGTCTGTAGACGAATAATTAAAATGTCTGTAAAAGTCTGTAGAGGGTTGTGTAAATCCTATTTACACTAGGTTATTACTTTAAAAGTGGCTTGGAATTAGTAAACTATTGTGAAGGAATCACTCGTATTCGAATCAAATTATTCTAATATAATTTTGTTAAACACTTACTTTTTTAAAAGTCTGTAGATGTCTGATTACGTCTGTAGGAGACCATCAAAAGTCTGTAAAATACAGATATGTCTGTAAATCTGGCATCCCTGTTCGAGTGTCAAGTTCATTGAGAAATATCCGCTTAAAATAACCTGAGTCCTACGTTGACTCCAATTCTTTGAATACATTTAAACACGTTATTCGTTGATTAAATAGCATTGAATAAATCATATGAAATAATGTTTGAAATGGTTTTCGCTGGGATGCTCCGTTTGTCACGATAAAATTGCTTAATTTTCCATTCAGCATGAATTTATTTTGTAAATTGATCAAAGTCACTCAAAGTTACAGCAAATATTCCGGTTGCCAGAAAAAATAAATAGTCTGTATTCTACACAGTGTTGCGCATTTCTCTGTACGGACCTCTATATTGTATACAGACTCTAGTAGAAACAAAGGCGATTAATTAGTACTTAAGTAAATAAAATGGTAATTTCGGATTAGTATATACACCACTTGCAACGAGGATTTGTTCGGAACCGAGAATATAACTTAATCTACGATTAAAATTTGAATAGTAAGGAGAAGTAGTGAGGAGGTCCAATCAGAATAAAGAAACACTAAATGTGAGTAAAACCATTGATTTAAATTTGCCTATTTCTAAAATTAAACCTAACATTGTTAAAACAAGTAAAACATAAATTAAGTGTTGATTTTTTGTGTTTCGAATTCATCTCGTCAGTAACTAGCACCATCTGGGTGATTAGTTAGACGATGTGTCTAAAATAGTACCTACTTATTTGCTAAACCGTGAACATTTAAAATACATTTTAGCTTTGATCGGTTTATAGTAAACGTCAATTGCCAAAGAGGTGTTATTGTTGATTCGAACAACTGTATTACCTGCGCTAGATCGTCAATAACGAGATAAAATGAAACACGCGAGAATCGCTGTCAACCAAAACATGTTGCAACACGCACGCAAGGTACGTGGCCTGTACGAACGCTGTGAGTCGCGTGCCGCTCGTTGCGCGTCAATAAAAAAACCATAATAACTTTTGCCCTGTAGCAAGTTTTCATGTTATTATTTTTACTTATGATTTGTTATGAAATATACAATATTAGGTGGAAGCAACATTTGTAAACCGATTGGAAGAGAAGTCAGAAATATTTAATTTTATTTATTAAAATTGTTAATAATTTTTGCAGTTAACTTTTTTTTCGTCATGCAATATTTTTATTGGAAGAATGCTATCAATCGTGAGAAATTAAATAAACTCCAACCACATGTTGGAAAAAGTAACACTGAAAATAATTCGAATTTTGAAAAACTGTCCAAATTGTATTTTTTATTTATTTTTGCAGAAAAAGCTCAACCGACGAAAAACGTTTGCACACTTGAGAGATTTTGAATCTATCTATAGTTTCATGAAATAGTTTCTCGGCTTCAACTTGATGTGAATTGAGCTTCTCACCATCGCTTCGTTTTGTTTTTCTAAACAATGATTACAATGCGTTGAATGTTGTCGACACCCGAGAGTTGCCTCTTGGGAATTGATCAATCCGTAACATAATGTACTTAGCTAAAAAACAACTAAGCCTTGCAGGAAAATCGCTCGAAATGTGTGAAAGTTCATACCAGATTACGAATTACAGATTACGAATTACGAATAAACAATAGCTCTTTTAACGAAAAGTTTACAGCCTCCAGGGCAAACTTGAAATAGAAGACCCTCAACGCACATTTAGGATAGAGACTGCTGATTGCTTCTATATGTAGTTCGCTTATGTTCAACTGTTTCGCTGTCTAGTGGCTACAGGGACACCGGCTCGCGGAGCAACGGCATCTATATTTAATGCGCGGTCTAGACGGGCGCAATGAGAGTTTTATTTGCTAAAAGTGCGAAAAGTGGTTGTAAATAGTGCGATACCGGAGCCTGCATCCGAGTGGGAGTAACATCACAAGGATGATATCCCGCTGGGCACAGTTTCTCCTGTTGGTTTCGAGTACCAGATACTCATTAAGTTCCACAATTGTTCCGCCACTGTACCGGTATGACGATCATGAACAATGTTTGCAGAGTAATTCTAAGGCAGTTTACTGCGTTTTGGTGATAAACCTGAAAACGGATACCGTTGATCCTCTGGTAAGCTTTTCTTTCGTTTGGTTTCCGTGCCTGTTGAAATATATTGTTCGAGTGATGCTTGCTCACCATCGTTAGGATTCGATCCGGATTGAGTTGGGCTTCCGACGAAATGAACTGGAATGGGGCGTTTGTGTCGCTGACTGTGAGCAGGAGCTAGCGGGATTCAGTGAAAGCGAACGTCAACGATTGTACTATCCGAAGTTTACGATTAATCACAGAGTAAGTGTTCTAGCTCATTACGGTTTATAGCAGGGTAAATTAATACAGTTTTTTATTCAGTTCGTTTATTTATGGTACAGTTGTACAATAGTGATAGGTGCTAGAGGGGGTATTTGTTCAAGTTTTAGTAAATCCGATAAATTTCAAGTGCGTGCGAAATGTTTGAATTTTATGGCGCCTGTTGAAATTTGAGGGGTTTGGAGATTGGAACGACGGACCCGATGGAACAAAACTATATTGTTTCAGCCACCAAAGATAATCTGAATAGTGGTCGCAGTGGCAAAGTTTCCCCTAAAAAAATATGTACCCAACGCACAATTTCGAAGCGACTGTAAGACTTTGCTGAACAAATGCCTAATAAAAGCAACCGCTGCTGAATAAACAGTATTACTGAACTATGCTATGAACACAGGTTTTGTCAGTAAATTTAAAAAAACTGTTATTCAGAATCATATGATGTGCTGAATAATTAGCTGAATACACGCATCCGTGGCTAGTTGGAGCACGACTATTCAAATTGCATGTGTTGACTGAAGGAGGCTGAAGAAATGTTTTTTGGCTGATTCTTAATTTGATGAAAACATACTGAAAAAATGTAGCTCGAATCAATAAAAAATAGACTGCTCGGTGTGAATTTTTTTTCTGAACTACACATTGAACTAAGCTGAATTCAGCAGAACTGATTGCTTCTGCTTTAATTTATTGATGCGTGCTGAATGCCGAAAGCGTAGTTGGTTAATCAGTTGCCTTATACGCAGCTCACCTGGGTTCAACTCCCAACCCGCTAAGCCTGCGTGATTTTTATAAAGTAATTTTTCTAACCTGAAAAAAAAGCGAATGACCTAAAAGTTAAACCTCTATAAGCGAAAAAAGTGATTATTCGAACGGTATCCTAACTGCAGCACAGAATATTTCCCGGTTCTGCACAAATTCCGGGTACATTGGAAGAACGATACCATTCATGACCTGAGGTTAGCAGGTCAACCTAACAGAATACCGCAGCTTCGAGATCTTGGGGCGCGACATTGGATCTCTCTCGCGATACTGCACGATCGCTTCGTCCATATTGAACACCAAATCGCGTAGTAGCTGCTTATCAAGCAATGGGTCTTCTGACAATGATTCTCTGTGTTTCCTTTTTTTTATTAACGACTAAGAGTGAGACATTTTTTTTGAGACGGTGAGGGCAGAAAGTTTAGAATGGCATGGAATAAAGTCATATGAACAAGCTTAGAGTTTCCCGATGATTTAACCCTTTGCCTTCTGTTGTAGGAGTCAGGACCGCTCTTCCTTGGGTACAATGGCTCTTAATATTAAAAATACTTTGTCTTCCAGTCGCTTGCTAATTGAATGTCGTTGCAACATAAAAAGTTTAAATATACTTTAAATCGAAAAATGGTATGCATATTGAACACAATTATTAAATACATAATTTTTTTCGTGATCCTGCTTTCGAAACGTATCGGGCCGTATTTTGTCTTCAGAACATGTTTCCTACCAATTACTGGCCGGAAAAGGTAGAACCCTACAATCTGACGTACGGAAAATTGCTGAATTCTTGTGTGAACAACCGACTGCAGCGGGATTACAACCTCACCCAGCTTGGCCACTCGAAAATCTGGTATTGCATTCGTATCGATCCGCCCGAGCAACAAAATACTGGTTTAGGCATGCTTCCGTATTTAACACACGAATTGAAGTGTTTAATTTTGATAACTTTCCTTTTACAGATTGGCTAACAGTCCTATTCCTGGCGATTGTTATTACACTCACTATAGCCACGGTAGGCGCTAGTGCAATAGATCTGTTCGATGGTCGCCATGTAAAAGGTAATATGATGATATATGGTAAATAACATGATCGTCCTTCGTTCCCATTTCAGGTAATGTGGTCGTATCATGCTTTGCCGTGAAACGGAACTGGATGCGACTTTTGCAGGATCCTAAGACTGAACTCTACCGGGATTTCGGATATATCGATGGACTACGTGTATTAATCAATATTTTTACGGTGTCCCTCCATTGTACAATGACGAGCGTAATCATGTCACTATATAATCCAGAATACGCTGAAAAGGCATACAATCCAGAAGGTAAGCAAAGTCCTGGGTAATCTGAATTTCCACATTTTCAGATAATGAAAAATCGGTTGATGCTAATGCTTACCTCTACGACACCGATAAGCGTGCAAAACTTTTTCGTCATATCCGGGATGCTGCTGACGGTGCATTTTCTGAGGGATATTCAAAGGAATCCCACATTCGACCTAGGATATTTTCGAACCAAAATAATCAACCGATTGATTCGCTTAGTGCCGGTGTATTATTTTTTTCTGCATTTCAGTCTAGTTGGAGATGGGCTGGTGAGTGAACCACTTAGCCCAAACGGACAGAGATCCGTGACTTTGGAGCAGCGTATTTGCTGGAGACATGGATGGAAGAACTTCCTGTTTGTGAATAATCTACCAGCGGACGAGGAGAAATGTTTTGCCCAGGGTTGATATCTGGGTGCGGATCAACAATTATTCATTGCTGCCTCGTTTCTACTGGCGCTCATTTGGAAGTTTCCGAGGAAAACCAAGACTTTACTGTGGATGGTTGTCATAGTTTCGGTAATCATACCGGCAGCATTGGTTCACTTGTTGAACCTGGAGACGGTGGCACCCGTTGGACTGTGGTATGTGTTTGTACATTAGGATTTGGATACTGAACGGTAGCAGTACGACGGTAACGAATCAGATTTTCAATTCAGGTATTCCTCGATAGTACTGTGGTGTCAGTAATTGGGTTATTTTTGAAATTAATGATCTATCCAGGTAACCAATAAGCATACAAAATGCATTTTAACGGCTACCTGATAGGCATTTAAGTCGTTTTAAATGTCATTTAAAAGTCGCTTTTTGCGAATTTTACGGCTACTCTACTGCTATGCCATGAAAATGCTTTTTTACTGCTGTTGTGCATTCAGAATGCTGATTACTGACAAGATGCTTTTAAACAGTTTTTTGAATGCTGATTAACAACAGATATGAATACAGAATGCAAATATACTGCAAGAAGCATCCGAAATGCAAATTATATGCTATTTTACTGCATACACTAATGCTTGTTGGTTACCTGTGTACACTTCACAGCGTCTTAGCAACAAACCGAAGATTTGGGCATATGGAAAATCGTTGAAATCAAGACACAGTTGTCTCGCTTGTAATGACAAAATAGTTACCTTTGTCAGTTGCGGAGTCGAAACAGACGATCTTTTATATGACACTGGAATTGAATGATCTAATCAGAAGAAAAAAACAGCAACCCAAAGAATATGCTTTATTATCTTAAATAGAACATTTGCATCATGACGCCGTCGATGGACCAAATGATCTTGTTTACAAGTGAAGATGCTGAATCTCTGGTGTAAAGACTCAACATCCCAATTGTTTACCATTTTTATTTGTCGTAATTCCAATCTAACGCAGGAACTGTCAAACGTTTCAATCGTTTCTAATTCCACGAGAACTTGTACGTGGAACAGATCGAGATATCCGGATCATACATCAGGAATTATCCTCAAGATTTTTATCGCCCTTTCTACAGCGGTCGTATTATTACTACAAAGGGTAATGCTGTTTGCAATTAACGCAGTCCCCAATCCTCCGTACATAGGCAGACATGCAGATAAATCTTATGCAAGAGGATGTAGCTCGGTAGGGCGAACCCAGCGAAGGTCGCCCGGAAAGAGTTGTATTACGGGTATGATTAAAATCCATCCCTTGCCGGTTAATACTGAATGCTTGCAATCCAGTATTTTTTTCGCCGTCTGAAATAAGGGGTCCTTAAAACAACCCCGTACTTCAGCAGATCCTCGCCAAACTCTCATCAGTAAACACGCCGTTAATCTCGACTTTCCGAGCGGGGATGAAAACAGAATTGTCGTTTTCAGGCGATTTGCTATTTCGGTCATAGCCTAGTAGCGTTCTGTCAGGTCTTTAGCAATCCTAAATGGATTCATATATTTAAATTTGAGTATGCAAAAGACCACTAATTGACGCATAATTATCAATTAGAATTTTTCCGCGCCATACGTTAAATATTTCAGCAGGATGAAGAAAAACACATCCAGGTAAGCCGAACCGAATGATGTGATTTCACTAGTTCGCATCAGCTTAAAATAAACTCATGAAGGGAATTATGCAAGACTAGAGGTTTACTCAGAAACACAGTGTATCCGTTTTGGGAGCTAGTGTCAATCCGGTCCAGCCACTAAGATAGTGTCGGATTCTGGTGAGAGGAAATCAAAACGAAAATTCCAAAACTAATTCAATTAGGACACCTACTGTTTTCAGCGAAGATTATTGGTATGATAAAGATTATTAGCAAAAAGTATATTCAGGAGTCAAACAACGTTCAAAAACCTTGTCGAAGATGCCACACTGCAAAAATGGTCAGACAATTAATTTTGACCAGATTTTCACTGTTCCGGGCCACTCTGATGCGTATTTACTATCGAGGCATACCTGCGTTAATCAGAATGTATCAATATACTGTTTTACTGCTGTCGGAGAAAACGCCAAAAAAATAAACTAGTGGAATCTCAAAATAACTTGCTTGATTTTTGTTATTTTGGGTAAATTGTTATTGAAATTAAATTTAAAGATGGAGTGATCTTTCTAGAGTGAATTTGTTAGGATTTTCCACACTTTCATTAAGTCATGATTATAAATAGTCTGCTAAGTCTTGCTTTCCGTTACCAGTATACTGGTAATCACTCGAAAATATCAACTCTTCTTTAATTTCAATAGCTTTCGTTTCTGTTGGTTATTAATTTCCCAAGCATTACAAACAGTATCGAAATAATGTTATGCAGAAAAAACACGATAATATGTAAAAGCGTTTTGGAAATCTCAAATCTAACCATATTTATTACTTTTTGTAGTGACTCTAAATTTCTTCTATACTATCAACGCTTCTTCAATCACATCTATCAAACAAGCTATAGTAACATTCACGCCTACATTGCTGGAATAATCGTAGGATTCTTATACCACCAAACGAGAAATGGCCGGTTGAATCTTGAAAGCTCAAGGGTACGACGCTAACAAGTAAATAGTATTAAAATTTCAACTAATTAATAAACCTATTCTATCAGCTGTACAATTTAGTGAAGAAAGCATTTCCGTTGATGATCCTACTTGGACCGATCCCTACTTTTCTATATTACGAATACGAAATTCCTCGCCCATCATGGCCGACTACGCTACACTTTGTGTTGTTCCATAATTATGGCATTATTTTTGGATCGCTGTATACATTGCTTCCGGAATCCTCCAGGTAAGAAATCCCAAAACTTTGACTTTTAAATTTTCGATAAGTTTCTACTGAAACTTCACTTCTTTCGAATTTCAGGTCAATTTCGCCGGTTCCTGAGCTCGCGATCGATGACCACTTTGGGAAAACTTTCTTATAGCGTGTATGTGCTGCATGTTTCTCTGCTACGATGGATGATAAACTACATTCCGATGATGGTGCACGTGTCCATTCCTAACATACTGATGCTATCGGCGGCAACAGTCGTCGCATCGTATCTACTAGGACTCGTAGTGTATCTCGTTATTGAGCAACCGACGAGCTTGCTGCTGAGACATTTGTTCTTCGAAGCTCGCAGGACGTCAAAAGTGGACTGGTAACTGTTTCTATTTTATGATTTCATGGAGTACTGGACAATCTGTAACTGGATTGGTGTGTTCAACGATTTGTTTTTCTCTACTTATCACAACGTTCTGATAGCTGGAAGAAAACAAATAAAATATATACTATAGTAGAGTGGCTCGCGGTTGTATAGGAAAACTTCAAAATGATTTAAACTAGCGGGCACAGCACTTTTTGAGTTCCTTTTGTGGTCCCAAATGCCTGTGCAAAATTTGGTAGCGGTTGGTTGCTTCCCGGGTTTGCGCATTGCGTTCAAAGTTTGCATGGGATTTTGTATGGGGAAATCAATTATTTTGCATTCTAATTAATGAAGATCCCTATTTCACTGATAATGAAAAACCAGCTACATAAAACTATAGTTCAAACCTTGGTTAACAACTTTGCCGAAGACCGTAACTAGCTACGAGTTTTCAAAAAATAGTTATAACGATTTTAAAACTTATGGTAAAATCCAAATGCAGAAATGGATTAGTTTTTCCAACACTGCCGGTGCACCACCTACATCGACATTAAAAACTTAGATAAATGAGAATATATTCATCGCAGAGACTTGGTATCTTTGAATGAAATGTTCAGAATGAATTGCTGAATAAAATAGACGTAGTCAGAAAATGAAAAGAAGCAGGGTAGGGGGGGGAGCTTGTGTACTCCCCAGTCCCTTTTTAGATTGTTTTGTATAAGACAAAGAATCATTACGTCCTTGTAAAAGTCAACGACTGAACTTTCTTAATATTTTTGCTTGATGCAAAAACTAACTCAGGTCTGGAAATCGCGTTGGGTTCTAACCTGAAGTATATTGCTGGTCCACCAAGATCACCTCTGTTTTGCGTGAACCTAACTCAATTTCATCAAAAAACGCTTGTTTGAAGTAACTATCCTGGTTTCGTTCCTAGATTCTCAAACGATAACTTCAATAAAAACAATTCCGAGACTTCAAGGAATCTAAGGATATGCATTTTTTTTTAAATTCTGGCTCTGCACGGCTAAGAAATAGGGTTTTAAAATATGTAAAACTTATAAACCGTTGTATCATTTTAAATGAGATAACAGTAGAGCCCTTAAATAGTAGCACTCAAACATGTAAGATTAATTTTTAATTCGACGGTACAAACCTGCGTTGAAGATGTGCTCCTTATGTTATACTAAACTATCTAAAAAGGTAACTGGGGAGTACACAAGCCACCCCCCTCCCTCTTCTTTTCATTTTCTGACTACGTCTGTGTTATTCAGCAATTCATTCTGAACATTTCATTCAAAGGTACCAAGTCTCTGCGATGAATATATTCTCATTTGTTCAAGTTTAAAGTATCAGTGTCGTGGTGTACTGACAGTGTTGGAAGAAATAATTAATTTCTGCATTTGGATTGAACCATAAGTTTTAAAATCGTTATAACTATTTTTTGAAAACTCGTAGCTAGTTATCAGTTTCGACAAAGTTGTTAACCAAGGTTTGAATTATCGTTTTATAAACCTGGTTTTTCATATTAAGTGAAATAGCGATCTTTATTAACGTAAATGCAAAATAATTGATTTCCCCATATAAAATCCCATACAAACTTTAAACGCAATGCGCAAACCCGGGAAAGAACCGACCGCTCCCAAACTTTTCACAGGCATTTGGGACCACAAAAGGAACTCAAAAAGTGCTCTGCTGAAAAATGTCATTTTCGAGCCACTCTACTGGATAGCTTTTCGGTCGAATAATTTGCCTGATGGATCCCGACCAACCGGTAACGTACGTGTCCGGAATAAGTTTCACAGTGATACATAGCATTTAAATACCATCATAAATACTTTAGGCAAGCTATTTCAAACGTTTAAATTGAGTGAATTTTATCGAAGTGAACAGGGTCTAGTTCCGCTTAGTGTTCGTTCGTTCCGCATAGCGCCTACAGCGCCGCCTGGACCTGAGTAGCTGATGCAACAATTTCACGGATAGAGGAGAATTCTTCATAGAAATCGCATGAATTAATTTATTCAGAGCTGGTGAAATCATTTCACGTCATTTTTCAATGCTTTTTGTAAATACCTGCCGGAATCAAAAGTATTTTTCATTCTGGAAGTGCGAATATATTGCAAATATCCAATTGATACGTGGATGTATTCGTGCGGGGCTTATTGTATATGAAGACGGCCTCAGAATGTACGTGTACGAACTGGAATTCTTGAAATGGGTCGTTGGATGTACAATGAAACTATCGCCTTTCATTTCCAGGGCTAAACATGTGTACATCTATTGATGAAAACAAATATATCATTAGATATATGCAGACAAGTTTTTTCCATAAAAGCACTGCCGGACAGTGGAAAATGGATTATATACACACACACGTTTAGAACTGTGTTTTAAGGGTCAAAGAACTTTCGGTGAGCGTCTAAACGAATTGAACGCTTGATAGTATGCGTTGGAAAAAAAATGCGTTCAACTTTGTCACCGGTTTATCCATATAAAGCATTTAATAAACTCTAAAAGAAGAAAATCAGTCGATTTATTAGATTATCAGGATTCAAATCATGCAAAATAGTTGGTGAAAAAACAATTGACCGGGTGAAATGGTGCTTTTGAAAAAGTAGCGGTGATTTTTCGTCACACCACCACAATACGCAACACAACTGCGTAGTGAAAAAACCACAGCCACTTTTTCAAAAGCACCATCCCGCCCGGTTAATTGTTTTTACACCAACTATTTTGCATGATTTGACTCCTGATTATCTAATAAATCGACTGATTTTCTTCTTTTAGAGTTTAATGAATGCTTTATAGGATAAATCGGCGGCAAAGCTGTACACAATTTTTCCTACGCATACCACCAAGCGCTCAATTCTAACACATGCTCTAAGAAAGTAACTTGAGCCTTAAATACATGGACAGTACTCAGCACAGACTTAGACCCGATAGGCTGGGGAAAAATAAATTTGAATGCAGTAACGCTTAAGGCATAGCGAGACATAAAATTTAAACTGAATAGAACACCCGCGAAAACTATTGCTGGGGACAGCAAGTTCTAGTTTTAAAATAATCTGTTTTATATTATAAAACTTTCAAAATTATGAATCTAGAACTGAAACACTCCTGAACATAACCTTAGGGTATATTCAGGGGCATTTTATTTTATATAGGAGTTTCAAAGTAGAACTGGAACTGAAACATTCACATCCCCAGCAGAGCGTTTTGTTTTATACATTCGAATAGTTTTGTTTTAAAATTTAAAACTGTTATTCGACGCCATTTTATTTGTTGCTAATTTTATAACACGTTTAGAATTGTGTTATAAATACATGCAAAGTTTTCAGCACAGACACTTAGACCCGATTCGCGATCTAACGCTGGATGCTGACCTCCAGACGACACGAGAGTGCTGATGATGTTTTTATTTTCATCTATCAAAACACATTGAAAAGTAAATTTTGAATTTTATAAACACAATAAATATTAAAATTAAATTTCATTTCTTCAAATGAAAAGTAATATTGATGAAGAAAATATGTGTCCTATCTCTGAAAAATAGAAAACATGACACTGGGCGAAAATCACTGGATTGAAGAGTGCAGATGTTGATAGTCGAGGTTATCCATTGATAAATTAAAATTCTAGGTGAGCATTTTCCGTATCAAAAACACCAACCTAAGCTCAACAATATAAAAATAATTCCTGGTCTCGATAACTCGCAATAAAATATCGATTTCTACTGTATGTTTGGCATCAAACGATAAAACGAGTGTTTTATTAGCACTCGTAATTATTTTTTTTGTGAAACTATGTAACAATTAAAATAAAAAAACTATCCTATATCATCAATGCAAGAAAATACTTTTGTCATTATTTGACTAGTACTAATAATTGAATCTAGTTGGCGCGTCGATCAGATAAGTTTCACGTTTGAGAGCCAATAGACTGGGGAAAATAAAGTTGAATGCAGTAACGCTAAAAGCATGGCGAGACAAGAATTTTAAACTGAATAGAACATCCGCTAAAACTGCTGCTGGGAACAGCAAGTGCTAGTTTTAAAATGTCCAGTTTTATATCATAGAACTGTCAATATTATGAATTTAAAACTGAAACACTCCTGAACATGCCCTTAGGCTATAGAGTCGTATGCAAATAATTTCACACACAAACACACACAGATAAACACACACCAATTGGGGGTTTATTTCCTCCAGCTGTCATATAAAAAACTGTCAACCTATTTAAACAATTGCAATTGCTCGCCTAAAGGATTTCTAATGTTATATTTTGCGGACGGCCGGTTTTTCGTGTAATCCCTCAGCAGGAACATTCTGACGTAAAATTGGAACAAAAACGACCCCCCCCTGCTATTGCCATGTCTTGTCTTAGTGGATAGCTAGGACAGGATCCGCCAACGGGCTTCGTTTTTCACCTTATTTCTTATTTCTTGCTAATCCCTGTTGAAAATAACACACCTCCCGACCAATGTTGCCAAAATATTAGTTTGGCTGCGTTTGTGTCCAAAACTTAGTTTGTTAAAATTAAAATATTCTATATGAACCAATTTCACGTTTCTGGAAAAATCAAAGTTGTCTAGTCCTCCCGCTCCTATCTACACCGATTTGATATTATCGAAGCAGTTGAAAACTGGAACATTCCACTGTTTCGATAATACCAAAGGAAGTACAAGAAGCGATTACCGGAAAAACTTTCTCCGGGCTTGCTACAAAGTTCTCCCAATTTACTCGGCACCAAAACAAAGAATATTTTTACATGAAGTTCAAAATATTTTCATATTTACGCAACACAGTCTGTTTCGCACACCGAACCGAATCCACGATAGCCGCGCTACCGGATCTCTCGGGAACCTGTAGAACTTGAGATCCGGATAATATGTTATTTTTCGAACGCAAAATAATGCCTTACACTTTATCATTACAGATGGACGTTATGGAAAGACAGTGAAACCTCGAGAAAACAAAAAAATACGGCATAGTTAACAACCGTTGTTTTAAGTTTTACATCAAATATCTAACAACACTTCCAAGCAGCCCTTTAGTACATTTAGTTTCCAAGCCGAACGTCTGCTGATGTCACTTTCGTCCAATCACGAGCTGGCTCAGGATTGGTTCAAAAATAGGGGGCAGGGTAGGCGGATCCTGTCCTAGGTGGATAGGAAAATAAACACGAAGAAGAAAAAGGTTAATTAACAAAGGTTCGCAGCAGATTTGTGCAGTTTAAGAATAATTTAATTAAACGCTTAAAGTTAAAAAAACGGTGTTGTAAATCATAACAATTAGAAGTACTGTTGCAAAATCGTTAAAGCTAGTAGAATGGCTGAGTGAAATTAAAGCTAAAGGTAAAATGTGCGATAAAATAACAGAAATAAATTTAACCTAGAATTTATCATGTTATCGGTTATCTGGTTTATGTTATCGTAGAAGCGCCGCTAATCGAGTTGATAACGACAAGGTAAAGAAAACAATTATAAAACTCAAACCTAAATAAAAGCTTAACCCTAGAACGTTGCACTTGCGTTTTCCATCCTAGAACGTTGCACTGGGGTACAAATGTACCCCACGCGTTTGATCGCAATTTTCGCAGGTAAAAATGTAAACAAAAGGAATGTATAATATATTATTTTCTTCGTTTTTTAATTGCAAAAACAGCTGTGCAAGTGAAAGTACGGAATTTATTAAATCTATGATGCATAAATTGGTTTACCTAAGCAAAAACGTGAAAAAATCGCAATTTTGACATTTTTAACAAAAATATTATAACGTTGCGAATTTTCAACATATTTGAAAAAAAATTCAAATGATTCTAAAAGGCGAAAGAATGGTCTAGAAACGGCATAAAATGGAATTTCGAAAGTTTCGGAAGTGTTATTATTTGGAAGAGTGATAGTTTAAAAATCGGGTTTTGGAAAATACCACGAAATGGGGTGGAAATTGAAATGAAAAAAATATTTTTGACCAGTACTGCATTGGTAACACGCAACGTTACTGTTACAGCAGTTATACTTGCGAGCCATTGTTTTGAAAAACTATAAAAAATAAACAATAAAAATCAGCAAAAATGAGAACGGTTTTTCTTCTACTTCGAAATTAAATTAAATTAATTGAATGAATGTTTTAAAAGCGATTACTTAATACTATTTGATACTTACGTAGTAAAATAACTACGCTACGTCCACCCCTGGTCTTGTCATGAGTCACATTTTCACTGACATCACGAAACGCTAACGGCAACCGTACACTGGGTACAAATGTACCCCACGCCAACTTTGACACCCGCTTCCACGAAGGCTATAAGCAAAATGACTACAACACCTTTTCCTACTCTTACTAAGAACTCTAAACTGAATCATGGTTAGGGTCACAGGGTCGGAAAATGCCGAAATCTCGTCTTCACACGACTCCAATGAAGGCGCGGGGTACATTTGTACCCCAGTGCAACGTTCTAGGGTTAAAATATGTAGGATTAAAGTACCGTACGAGACCGCTTCCCGGAAGTCACGGAAGTTAGTATCAACACTAAACGTAAGTAAACAAAGTAAAAATCGATTAATTTAGTTTTATCTATTATATATTTGTCTTATCGCAGGGATAATTTAACCGACCTATCATAAACGAATTGAATTAAAGTTTGCGTAAAGTTAGTTCAAGTCTACGGAAATTTATTTAGGTATTGTTGCCGTATCGAGAACATTATCTATCATTACAGTGAAATTGATCTACTTTGCTACAATATCAATCTCTGCTGTTTCTAAGTGTAAATATTTTCGAAAAACTACAAATCGTTGGTTCGGTTTGAACAGTTCTGTGTTTTAACAGGTTTTAACTAAAGAGTCCAGAATAACAAAGAAAAGCCATATTTCTAGACTTCGATTGTTTTAAGCGTTTACAAATGAATTGGAATTGGAATTCTAAATGCATTCTTGGAATTTCCGTCTTTTTGATATTCTGCACGCTACCGTAAAAGTATCGGATATTAAATTCTTTTCACCCTACTGCAGTGCCGGAAGTCAATATTAAGTAAAATAGCATTGGCTATTTTTTGCTTCGTGTGCCTAGGCGTTAGGTACAAATCACTCAACAGCTGAAATGATTTTTTATAGGATTATCAGAGGAAGAAAAGTGTGAATTTTTACTTTTTTCACGTAATGTAGATTCCTGAGATTTCGTCATTTAGAATTTACTTAGTAACAAGAAGTTACGTGAGTTGATTATTGCGTAAAAATAAGGCTTCGTGATTGGATGTTACGTTATATCTAAAATCATTGTTTTACTTAGTACTTTCATCTTTAACGAAAATAATACAGCTAAAAGTTTAACCAAAGGTATAATTGTTGACTACACTGATTATCGACTGATAAATGGCAACAGAGTAGCTGCAATTTACAGTCGGATCTCGTGCAGCACGATCATTTAAGGTACATATGGATGTTTGAGGAAATCTGTATACCTGTAAATAGTATAGGTAATTTTTCACCTATTGCAGTTCATCTCCGCCGATCATGCAGGTCGAACAGTATCTGTGTGTAGTGCCAACTGATGAATCAGCTATTCTACTTAGATATCAGCGATCGAATCGATCGATTCATTCAACCAAAGGTTGCTATAAAAACACATTCAAACCGTAGGTTTTTCTCTCGCAACTGATTCTATCTCTATAGCATAGCCATTCATTTTTCATCTCAATAGAAATGCACATTTCACTAATCCATCGACACATAACCTTTGACGTTTGTTACCTTGCCTTGCAATCAGAGGGAAACATTCAAGCACAACTGCTTAGCTCTACTGTAACAACCGGCAGTCGTCTCTCTTCGATTAAACAGCACGTGCTAGGTGCTGCTCAACACCTAGAATCAGTTGCAAGCATGGCCTGCCGGTTGAAACACTCGTTGCTGCTGCTGCTGTCAGCACTTAACTCGCTACAAGCTTTGCCAAGTGGTGGAAAATCTGAGTACATTCCGCTATTATTCGAATATGACAATTACGAAAAGTGTCGCCAACGATCGCCACCAGGAGTGTATTGTTTCATCAAATCGGTCATCGAACAGGACGTAGATCCGATCGTGAGTCAACCTTTGCTGGGAGGTGTGTTGCGTCTGTGCTAACCGTATGTTGCATCCATAGAACTCAACGCGCATCGTGGTCGGTTATCGGGAAAATGTTCTGGAGCGAGGTGTTTGCATCGTCGAGTGTGAACTGGAACTTGCGAGTCTGAATGGCACGGAACGTCGCCGGTTGTTCTATCCTAAATTTGATATTCCGTACATGGTGAGTGCATTAGTGTGAGATGTGAATGAAATTCTTTGCAGCGCTCCGTGAAAGCACCATATTCTTCGCATCCAAGAAACAATTTCCTTGTATCCTTTCATCTAGAATAGAGAAATTTAAGGTTCAAGTTACCTTTTTTAAGCATGTGTTAGAATTGAACGCTTGGTAGTGTGCGTAGGAAAATTTGTGTTCAGCTTTGCCACCGGATTATCCATTTACACCTTTTTAAAACTCTAAAAGAAGAATATCAGTCGATTTATTAGATCATCACGATTCAATTCATGCAAAATACCTGCTGAAAAAACCATCGGCTTAGCTAAATGGTGCTTTTGAAAAAGTGGCTGTGGTTTTTTCATTGCGCAGTTGTGTTGCGTACCCCAGCTCGGTGTGGTAGTGCGATAAAAAATCACAGCCACTTTTTCAAAAGCACCATCCAGCTATGCCGATGGTTTTTCCAGCAGGTATTTTGCATGAATTGAATCGTGATGATCTAATAAATCGACTGATATTCTTCTTTTAGAGTTTTGAAAAGGTTTAAATGGATAATCTGGTGGCAAAGCTGAACACAATTTTTCTTACGCATACTACCAAGCCTTGAGGTAACTTGAGCCTTAAAGTATAATTTAAGTATACATGGCTTGATTATTTATTCGAAGAGGAAAATAATGAAGTGTAGTTTGATTTTCAGAATGGAAAATGTGCGGAATGTGATGCTGCGTGGCATTATGTGTGGCCATAGTATGAATTTCACAGAGAATTTCTATAAGACATGATCGTTCTTTGTTGAAATGCTCATTTAAATGGATAAATATTGATGCGAATTTAATAAATCTGTACTCAACTACTTACCTTAAACATGCAAAATGGCTATAAAACTTAAACAATGCAATGAAACGTTTCTCATGACCACGCAATCTTAAAAGTAATCTCGATGAATTGAGAAATAGGGTGATGAGCCTATTTTGGCACCATTAGGGAGAGGGTCGCACTATTTTTTGAACAATTTTAAAAGAAGCCATATTATCTATAACCTTTCTCAGCATAAAGTATCAGTGTACTGTTTCTTAAACATCTATATAATGCTTATTTAGCAGAATTGCCTCAATTTTCAGCATAAATGAAAATAAATGTTCCATTCTGTGCATCTATTCCCACCTCAACGATCCAATTATCGCCTCATGGGTGTGCCAGTTTCCACCTCATCGAAAAACAATCTACTTGAAACGCAATGCCTCATATTCCATTTGCGTCGATTCTAACTAGGTATCCAGATCATGGACGCCAACGTGTGATTTGTAAAACGAATCATTCTGCTTTTTTCAGCCGATCAAAACAAACGTAAACATCACGCACATCAATGAAACTCATCAGCTGTTAGTAGAAGAGCGCCCAGAATTGCGCACGCAGAAAAAAACCATTCGAAGGTTAGCAACTGCAATGACAAGTTTCACATCACATTGCTTTCTCCCGATCCGAATTGTATGTGCAGATGAAAATAAAATATCTGCAATCAACAATTAGTTGAATAACTTGAAGTAATTGATTACTTATACCTGAAATTGCATTACATTATATTTACAAGTTCATGTTTTGGTTTGGCCGCACTGGTGATTCTTTTCTGTATGATGGATACAAAAAGTTGGTTTTGATTGTGGTAGTGTATCAGCAAAACATGCCAATAATAGGAACCCCCGTATTTAGTTTTATCCTATTATAACACTAGGCCTATTCTAGTGTTTGACGAGTGATTTTAAAGTGAAATTATCGTAAAAAGCTTCTCCAGCTAAAATAAAGGTATGTATCAGTGCAATGTTTAGTATATTTGTGCTGGAATAACGAGATATGAGGCGGTAAATGCTGGCTCGTAAGTGTTTATTTTGCTAAGCGCCGTTGCATCCAGTTTCGGTCCACTACGTGAGTGAGGCGGAATAGTAGATATTTCAATAAGGTGATTTTGTTTTAATTAAAAGTTGGATTTAGAGGATAGTTCTAAATACATATGTGCACAACAAATAAAGAATATAACTTGAGCTTATTTTTTCTCACCTGCTTTAGCCAAATTGATAGTGTCATTATCTCATATGCTTGGTTCGAAACCAAGGGGTACGAAATAGGGTCACAATAGGCTCTACTGACATAATAGGCACATCACCCTATACGTTTCAATTCGTATCAAATTGAAAAAAAAAATATTTTTCGATTGTCCGATTGATTTTTTTTTTTAATAATGAAGGTGGGACCATGGACCAATTCGGAATACCCGTTTCTTACCGTTTGATTTTATTTACTTAATTTTCAGTTGTGAAATGGAATATTCTCATCGATATGTACCACTTTATTGTAGATAAATTATATAGAGGAGAGCTTCTCCAAACCAACCCTAAACAGTAAGTTATGACCTATAACTGTGAGATGTGCCAGCTGATTTGTAAACATTTCTTTTTCTTGAAACCTTACCGAGCTGCGCCCACGTTTCTATCGGGTGGTTTTTCCTAAGGGGCCATGCATAAATGACGTAGCATTTTGGGGGGTAGGGAGGGTATACCAAATTTGTGACGAAGTGTGACGAGGGTGAGGGTAGGGTCAGAAGTTGTTCGACGTAGCATTAAGTTTAAAACCCATTGTTTAGAGAAAACAATTTAATGATCCTCGATTCCCAAGAGAAATGAATTTAAATTCAAACAAGTTACTTTTGATTTCATGAGGTAAATTTTACGATTCACGGAATTACAAGTTCACAAAAATACGAAAAGATTTTGTATGCGGATTTAACTTGCTACATTAGTTAATGTTGCTAACTAGTAGACTTAGTTTGGAAGCTGTATTAAATTTTCACTTTGGATTCAACCAAACAAAATTTAGTAATATAGATGAACGTATGCTTCTTAGAATCATTGGCAGCTGCAGGATTGTGAACTGAGAGAACTTCTCTTTATGCTCCCCTTGACATATAAAATTCAAAACAAAACTGTCAACACTATATATGTGATGAAATGGGCTTATTTTACACGCAATTTTCTGCTATAATGAAAAAGTTCATAAAAGTCGTCAAACATTTTGAAAGGACATGTATTTAAAATAATTGAAAAATATGTAATTTATTTTTCATCACCCGGGCGCTTTGCATGAGACGAGGGGGAGGGGGTAGGTAAATGCTACGTTATTTACGAGGGGGAGGTTAGAATTTTGTGACCAAATGCTACGAGGGGGAGGGAGGGGTCAAAAATCGCCGAAAAAAAGCTACGTAATTTGTGTACGGCCCCTAATCTCGTATCAGTTTATGTCCACAGCGAAGGGCCTGAATTATACCGATGCATATTTCACAATTCCATATCAACATTTGAATAGGGCTAATAAGATTTGTAAACAAACTTTTGTTTTGCTGATTTCTCCTAATTTGTTATCATTTCAACACAGAAAACATTTGAAAATGATTCTACCAAGGGTAAAGATGTTGATTCATGTGTATTTTTCATGAAATTCAACTCAGTGGCGGAATAATGAGCGAAATATGTATGTTTACAAAAGTCTCATTCGCCCTTTTGAAGAATTACTATTGAATTCATCAATTAGGCGAAAACCGTGAAAGGTCTCACGGTAAATAAGAATATTATCCAAAAGCTTCATAAATTTCGTGATAATGTAAGTGATTGGGGTTTTATACAAAACTGAGAGAGAAACGTCTTTCAAATTTCATTTGAAAAAGCAAGAGACTATTTGTTACTAGTACAATCGAAAAAATAGGCTGTATTACAAAAATATACAGTAATGCACCTTGGTGAATTTTAGACTGATAAAACGGGGATATTGACAAAACCGGGACATATGTTTTTTTTCTTTTTAATAAACCGAAGCTCTTAAATTATTCTTCCTTAGCCTCTATATATATATATATATATATATATATATATATATATATATATATATATATATATATATATATATATATATATATATATATATATATATATATATATATATATATATATATATATATATATATATATATATATATATATATATATATATATATATATATATATATATATATATATATATATATATATATATATATATAGCCTTATAACCCTTTCTGATCATCTAGTTTAATTTTTCCCTTTAAGGGGGTCTGACAGTGCAAAATTTAAAAAAATCTTTCGGATGTCTAATATGCTCCAGAAAGGATTTACACGAATTCAACTTGATTCGTCTGCTAGAGCCCAAATTACAAACTATCAATTTTCTTATGAGGCTGACAAAATCGGGGGCTGATAAAATCGGGTCTTCACTGTATTAAGAATTGTCGGAGATATGACTTCGTCCCCACAACACGTTTTTGCAGAGGCTTGCGGTGAACACTCTCCAAGGCGAACTGCTCAACCGAAATCGAAAAAGTAAAAAAAAAAGTTGAAGAAAACAAGCATTGCGGTGTACTTGAACGGTTCGGTTTCCTAAAAAAATTGTTTTCCGCTAAAAAAAACTATGTTGACAAAAAATCGAATTTTAAAGGTCTTCCAAATTTTAAACAAAATTTTTTTGTGTCAAAAAAATTAGATGAAAAAGCAACCATTCAAGTACACGAGATTTTAAATACAAAACAATTAAAAATAAAATGAAATACGGCTTAAAAGTTTTAGAGATATCACGTTCACTTCAACACACATTAAAATTAGAAATACGTGGAATAAATTAATAACTCGTCCTTTTTATTTCGATTATAGAGGTTTTAACCTTAGGGTCATAAGAATCATCAGAAAAATCTCTTTGGGAATCGAAACCAGGCGAGCTGCGTACAAAGTACCAACTACGCTATACCCGTCCCCAATAACTCGTTCTGATTGCTTATAGAGTTATAACGGTGGGTAGAGAAAGTTGTGAAAATTTAGAGCCATAGTACTCAAGTGAGAGCAAGGATGTGAAGTGAACCCTCCCCCCCAAGAAAACAAAAGTCAAGCCAGTAAGGTATTAAACCTGTTCTAATGACCCTGCCAGTTTTAGTTTTCCGATCTGTATACTTCACATCCTTGCTCTCACTAGAGTACTATCGCTCCACATTTTCATAACTTTCTCTACCCAGTAATCTCTAGCTAACGCAAACACTAAGGACAAAATGCACCAACTCAAATCAAAGAACGTGTGTAATTCACTTAACAATCGTGTATTATTCCCATCTTCACTTTTCCTCTTCTTATCCCTTTCCATTGGGGCAGTAAGAAAATTTTTAGGGAGGGATATGATTTTTTTTGTATATATACAAGATATGTATGAATATGTTTTTAAAGAGCAAAAAAATCCTCAAAACAACCTGAGCGGGAAAAACATGTACAAAAACCAACAACTCAGGGAACGGGTTTCAGTAGTCACCCGACCCGCTAATACAACTTCTCTTGCACGGAACCTGATTCCTCCCCGGCATAACTTCGGAAAGAGGTTTTTTTATGCGCACACACTCCTATCCAACTACTTAGTTGGAGTTCTTTCAGTAGGGTTACAGCACCCATCCTCGACACACTACCCGTTATCTCCCATCCACACAACGTGGCAATTTCTGTATAATATTAGGAAAGCTAGCTGTGGGTCTAGAATTAGTACGCTTCCCCTACGAAGACAATCTGGGCGGCAAACTTCAGACTGTCTAATTTACTGAGCCCTTCGGTTCCCTTGTGCCATTTGGTACCACTTCCTCATTGAGCTTCCGACTTGTTCGCGAACTTCTCGGTCTAGTCCCCGACGATGGATCTGACCTACTCCGACGGAGAGTTCCCCGGCGAGAGAAGTTCGAAAGCGATGTACCGAGGTCAGTTCGGCAATTCCGGTGGAGTAAGACGTCCGGTTTGCTGAAGCCTCGGTGCGACTAGTGGTGTCTCATCGCGGTGTACTCAGTTTAGTTCCCCGCGGTGAATCTGACTGTACGTTGACGGAGAGTTCCCCGGTGAATGAAGTTCTCCCGATACCGATTCATCTTTGGTTTCAGTACCACAACTTCTTGAGCCCTTTCGCTCCGTGTCCAGTGCCACTTAGCACTGCAACTCCTTTAAGACCTTTAGTTCTACTTCCTTGATGAGCCATTCAGCTCCCCGGCTCGTTCGCAAACTACTCGGTCTAGTCCCCGACGATTGACCTGTCCTACTCAGACACAGAGTTCCCTGGCGAGAGAAGTTCTCCCGAAGCCAACCAGCTAGGTGCCGAGGTCCGTTCAATGATTCCGGTGAAGCACGGCGTACGGTTCACTGGTGCCTCAATGACCTGCGACTGGTGGATTTTCGTCGCGGTCTACTCAGTCCAATTCCCAGGGGTGAATCTAGCTTACGCTGACGGAGACTTTCCTGGCGAAAGAAGTTCCCCCAGTACTGATTCTTCTTTGGGTTTCGCTATATTTCTATCGGAAAAACTGGTGAGGTGCCGTGGTCAGTCTGGCGATTATTGATGGAGGGTGGCGTCTAGTTCGCTGGCGTTTCGACGACCTATATTCGGTGATCTGTTGCAATCTACTCGACTAATCCTCGGTGGTGGATGTAGCTTATTCCTATGGAGAGTTCCCTGGCGGTAATTGCTCTCCCGAAACCGGTGCCGCTGTAAGACGGTCATGCTCACCATCATAACTCTGTTGATTGCGTTCCTCGTCTAAACGTCGCTAGTCATTCTGTAGGCTACATTATCCAGGTTGATGTGATTAAGAAGCCCCCTGCACGTCGCTTCAAACCTCGGACATTCGAAGACCACATTCTCCGGTATCTCCTCGACGTTCTCACACTCCAGGCATAATGGTGACGTCGCGTACTTGAAACGATGACGATACTTCCTGAAGCAACCGTGGCCCGACAGGAGCTGTATCAGGTGGAATGTCAGCTCTCCGTGCTTTCTATTGACTCACGTCGACAGGCTTGGGATGAGCCGTTAGGTTCACCTTTCTCCATATTGTCCCATTCCTACTGCCACGTCACCATCGAATCGATTCTCATCATCTTCCTCACGTTTCTGGCGTTTCATTGATTGTAGCACTTGATATCCTCCGCCAGGGTAATGCAGATGGGAATCATCTCGGCGATAACGCAAGATATTATTCTGTACGCAATCGTTCGAGCACCAGCCAGAACGTCCAGCTCAGCTTTCCGCGGTTCCGCTTGGTTTTCAGCGCCGCACCACAGGCAGGAACCCCATATCGCAGTATGGACCACTAGATAACAGATCGACTTTTCGCAGGTGCGGTTGTTAAAGCTCATCCGATCGTCGATCATCACTCCCAATTGCTTAAGTGCACGCTTCAAAGCAATCACGTGTCCTTCGACGGTGATCTGTATCTACTGAACCGCTTTTACAGTTCCTGACCAACGACCAACATCCAGCTCTCGATCGCGTCTATTGTCTCCGTCACCGACACCTCCACATCTCCAAGTGTCACACTCATCACTATTAGTGGCACGTCATCTGCGAAACGCACTATTTTCACTTTCCCGTAGTAGAGTTGGGCCGAGAATGGAGCTCTGAGGAACGCCCGCTACGACTCGCATTGACTTCTGCCCTTCGTTTGTCTCGTACAGCAGTACTCTACTCTGGAAGTAGCTCTTCATGATCAGGCCCAGTCTCCTGTGCAGCGCTTCGGCATTGGACTATTCGAGGCTGGATGGCCCGGCGACTTCCCTGACTTTGGTAGCAACATCAGCTTCTGCACCTTCTACAATTTGGGGAAATTGCCAGACTTCAGCAGTATGTCCGGATATGCCAGGATCGCAGCTTTCAGCGCCACGGTTGGTATTCCATCCGGACCGGGGGTTTCCATTGGTTTTAGTGACAACGACGCTTCTTTGAGCTCGTCGCTTGCCACTCGGCTGTATTAGCTCCTTCTTCTTCGCCGTACGGTTTCGGTGACCAGGTACTTGAATCGTGCTTCGGGAAGAGACCCTCAACGATTATCTTTAGCTTACCCGGGCATATTTCAGCTGGTGTCGACGGGCCCTCATCTTTGCCATGACGACTCAGTACGCGTCCCCCAGGGATTGGCGTCTACTTCTCAGCACAGCTACTTATGACAAACTGGCTTGCTAAGCTTGATCTCTCGTTTTAAAGCGTCCTTACCTTCTCAAAACGTCGCTTGCACTCTTGCTCTCCAAGCCCACCTGCTGGCTCTAAGACAAGCAGCGTGTAGCGTACAGAGCTAATCAATTAACCAGTAAGCTGCGCGTCTGCTGCATGGCTCCAGTTTTCGTGGCATTGTAACGACACAAGCCGTCACAATCCTTCTTGTTAGATCAGCCGCATTAACGTGCTTGATTCCGCTGTTCGCCGAAGTGACTCAACAAAGAGGTTTTTGCTAGAGACTTTCGTCTTCCACTTTAGCTTTCCGGTCGTCCTTCTCCGTTCTGCAGCAGGGTTGCATTTACCGATGCGGCAGCAAATCGCCTGGTGGTCGCTATAGGGATGTTTCACGCACACTCTCCAGTCCATGTTTGCCGTCAGTCAAGGACTACAGAATGTGGCGGAATTTCTCTCGATACCGATGGGACCAATTAGCTCCCAGTTTTGTAGCGATACCTGGAGCCATTAGGCTTCCCGTTTCGCCGCGAACTACTCGTTGTAGTCCTCGGCGGTAGAGCTAGCCTCGCGGTCTGCTGCCAATTTTCACAACAAAGAAATATTCTCACAAGCACAAACTTTTTCAAAAGAAATTTTGAGAATTCCATTTAAAATATTAGGCATATTTTAGTTGAACATATTCATTTTTTTTAATTTCTTAAAAATATTTCGGAGGGGGTCCCGAAACCCCGCCCCCCGCTACCACGCCACTATTTCTTTCTCCCTGGTTCCACCTTTCTACTATGCTTCCACCATAGTTTCTCTCTTCTTACTTCCTCTGCTGTACAGTCGTGATTCGCTGGTTGGACATTTTTTAACTGGACCGCTTTTTAGTTGGACCTCCGCTAGTTGGACCATTATCCAACTAAAAAGCATCTGAATGTCAAAATCTTATGTCAAATTTACTTTGACAATCAATCTGACAATTATTAGAGTTGTGAATAGATGCAATTACACTACTAACGTCTCTTTTGGAGAGTTTTTGACATCTGTCAGTCGGTCCAACTAACAAATCAAATTCATTAGTTGGACAGAGGTGTGGCCCAACCAGCAAATCACGACTGTACTATGCTTGCACCCTAACCTCTTCGGCCCTAGTCTGCGCGGCGTGTGACGTGAGACGACTAATCTCACCTCACTCTACGTGACTTTTCTCACCCAATTCTGAAGAGTCACTTCGGGTGACGTGATACGCCCATTTAACCGCAATGGGGAATCTCACCTCACCCGAGTCGACTCTCAGAATAGGGTGAGAAAAGTCACGTAAAGTGAGGTGAGATTAGTCGTCTCACGTCACACGCCGCGCAGAATAGGGCCGCTTATCATGCCTTTTCTCTTCTTCCTACTGCACTTTCCTCTTGCATTGTACTACTCACTATTCCGTAATTTTTCTCTTGGCCACACCAGTACCGTCTTTACGCATGGGCACACTGGGCCAGGGCCAGGGGCCCCGGACTTTTGGGGGCCCCCAACTTAGGATGAATATAGAATCATAGTTCCAAAAAATAGTAGCACTTAATTGTGTATAACTCTTTAGCTTGCGGGGAAACAATGGATCAGTTGCTCGAATTCACACATTGCACCTTATCCAATGTGATTTTAGAGAGCATCAGACAAACAACCGGAGTGATGGTAGCGATAGGGAACGAGGCACCACATTATCAGGATGGTATTGGACCAATTCAAACGTCAATCCAACATTTTCATTCAAGTTTCAAATCATGTTGAGCAAAAACATTTTTGAATTATCTTCTACAATGCTGGTTTAGTCTATTATGCACATACACAGCCATTACATGTGGGAATCTTGGAAAATTGCAGACTTTCACGTACAATTTTTCTTGTCAGTATTAATGTTTGTGGCACATATGGTTTGTGACACAATCATTAAAACGGCCAGGCCAACTGTGCAGCGTACAGAATGAAGATGATTCAAAATTATACGGCAATCAAATTATTCATTTAATGAAGGATTCAATCAACGAATCATTTTGAACCTTGAATAAGGAAGAAATGTGGACAACCGTACCGATCGTTTCAATTTGATGGGGATTTGGTAAATCGTTGGGAGTGATTTGGCTAAAAAAGGTTAATGTCACTCCTTTGGTTCTAAGCTCCTGGGATAGATTATAGCGCCTTTACTCGCTCCAATGAAATGTTTTCTACAATACGTACCGTAAACCGGGGTCATATTGATCATTTTTCGAAGTGATCATTACATATTTTTTAACACCACACATTTTTTCAAGTTTAACATTTCAAGTTTAACATTTTTAAACCATGTACTGATGTATGGTGAAGAAGATTTGATGGTTTTACCTCAAATTGTTCGCTGATAATTATTTGTCCAAAAATGATTTCAATTTCAAGTCCGCTTTCGTATTCCGGGGTGACTTTGATAACCTTCATGTTCACCCACATTAAATTCTTGATGTCAATATTTCATTCAAATGTTTGTTTAGACTAATTCTGAAAAGATATTCAATTATTAAATATTAAAAATAGATGTTAATTGGCATTGTACAAAGTATTCCACTCTACTGTAAAAATCGAATGACCAAAATTCGCAAAATTTGAGCCCAACTAGAATAAAAGAATCTTGAAACATTTTCAACTCCTCCACTTGTTTTATTTCAGTAGTTTATCAATATACAAAAAGTCCCTTCTATTTTAACGCTATGGAGTATTTAATATACAAAAATATTACGAATTTTAGTTGGAGATAATCTGAAATTATTTCCAATTAGTTTTACAAAAAAATGTTTTCAAAATAATCGAATTATTAGAAATAAATTTGGCGCACCCCACTCTAAAGAAAAATGAAAACTCACCTAGAATTTATTACTCTTGTTAAAATCTAAGCTTTATTTGTTTTATAAAAAATAGACACTATACGAAGCTTCGTAAAATAAGGTAAAGTGAAATTTCGGTTTTTTGTGGTTTTTGTACCCAAAAACCGAACAATATACTCAAAAAATATAATAAATCAGTATTTTATAAGTTTTAGAGCAAAACTCATTTCAAATTTCAAGGATTCGGTATACTATTCTGGCCAAATAAGCAATCTACGAGAAAAGTTTCGAGTGATCAAAGTCACCACGATGATCAAAGTCACCCCGGTTTACGGTATATAAAGTTCGAAAGGCACCAGGAGTGGCAACAAGGTGGCAAAATTTGCACAAGGAAGCCGCACAGAAAGTGGAAGAAGAAGATGTCGAAATTCGTTGCACAGTCCTTGTTTGGCAAGCGATCCGCGCATGTGGAAAATTTTAATTTCTTCATCACAGGGATTGTGAATGGACAAATCTTCATGAGAACTTCTAAAAATGACTCCTGGACTTTTTATTTTTATTCAGTTGGTTTATTTGATAGGCACAAATGCGTTAACTTGGCGGTGCCAAACTCGTTTGTTTTTACATCTTGAATATCTTAAAACTAGGAGGTTACAATGTTGAAATATTTTTTTATAAAAGAGGAAATTTTTTACAGCTATCTTAAAACTAGACATTCAATGCTATATACAACAGTGGGTTACAGTAATCTGTTTAAAATTTTTTTTTGCGACTATCTTAAAACTAGGAATTCAGTTTAATTCTACTCCTGGACTTCTTGAGATTTCACGATACTTTCGCGGCCAGATTAGGCATTTTCCACTATGCTGTCCTAGTCTGGTACAGAATCAATTATGTTATTTTTGTACGACACCCCGCCTTATCAAAAATATTTTAGGTCGTCAGAATCAGGAATCAGTAGTCGAAAATTTGTGCCTCACGGTCACGTGCATTCGTTGTGACCTATTTCGAGTGTTTTACATTACTGGTATTGAAATAAATTTTTTGTAACTTAAATTTTTGTTCAATTATGTTTGGGTTTACATTTTGTATAATTTTGCAGTCAAAGTGATATAGCATTTGCTTTTCGTATTTGATGAGCTTCGTTGGTAGATGGTTGCATTTCTGTTTGTGGGCGATTATTAATGAACTGCTAATAGTTGTGTCAGTGAATTGTTGAAATGAATTGTGTTGTTCATATTCGAGTAATTTCGAAAGTTGAAAAGGCTAATTATTGTTATTTTTTTTCTTTCTGTCTCTTTCTGCAATGAGTGCTTATCACCGACATCAGAGAGGCGACTCTACCATCAAAACCCTAGACTTGCCACTTAACTACCGGCGCCGTGTTTGAGATACTAATTTGTTGAATATGAAAATACGTAGTTGTTTGCTATCTTCGTTTCTCCGAACCGTTCGCTATAAAAGAAAGTACAAAACTTCTGTTAAAATATATAACAAAAATCTACCTCACCGGCAATTTGTGTAGGAAGAGACACTATTTCAAAAAATCCTGAAGCGAAAAATATGAATATCTAAAAAGAATGAACTTCGAATCGCGCGCTTCGACATAATATCGATTGATTTCAATGACTGCAATATTCAATATTATCATCTGTAAATGTAGTTGAATTAAATTTTTTCTCGATATATTTTGATACCTACAGTATTTTTAATACTTTCACATGGTTGAATGATTTGGCTTAAATTTGAAAAATATAAAATACATTTCAAGGTGGCATAGATGGCAGTATATGCCTGTTCAATTATAGGGGCCCCTCAACGCAGTTGTGCCCAGGGGCCCCGAGTGGTCTTAAGACGGCTCTGGGCCACACGCCTGCACATCGTTCGCGTTCCTGCACGACGTTCCCGCCGACTAGCGGCTGTTACTTCCAGTCTGGCGTAGTTCGCGTGCACTTCCTTCCGCTTTGTGCCAATTAAGGAAAGCCAGTTCTGATGGCGTCGCTTAAATGCTGGAAGCTACTGTATACTGCTTTAGATAGGTTTTCATTGCGCCCGTTTTTGTCTTACCCTTTTCTGTGGCCAGGGGGACTAAATCCGGCCTACGTGAAACCAGTCCGTACTAACTCCTCGAACGGCTGCTGCTGGTGCTGAAAAGTAACCTCAAAATTAATTGCCGCGATTCTGCGGATAAGGAAACGACCGGAGTAAAATTTGTGCGTCCTTCTCCAGCGGTGTACGTTTTCGTTTGGCGGTAGTGCACAAATGCCGAGGCAGTTTCTAGCAGACAGTTTCTGGCAAGCGGTTTCTGGCACCATCGTTATACACAGTTGTGCGAGTGAGTTTTGTTCGCACTGTTTCGTGCTATGCTTTTGCTGCGGTGTTTTTGATGGCGCTTTTTGAAAGGCCTTTTGCCTTCGATATAGCATTTTGAATTGACCTGGGTGTTTTGAATGGAAGGTTTTCGGCAAATATAACAGCTGCTGTTTTCGCTTAGGGTGTATATTACTGGCAAATCGTATTTTATCGTCAAATAAATACCTACTCTAACCAATGTCATTTTAAGCTCCTAATGTATCGTTGTATTTTCAGTACACACTGTCAACATTTTGGAAAGATGCCATTCAGCCTTCGATTCGTCGTTACGAACAGCTTACGAACATATGTCTAAACAACAGACTGGAGCAGAAATACGACATGTTGGCCTACTCAGAGATAGAATACTGTACCGATAACGAATTACCGGAGAGTCCCGTTTTGGGTGGCTATTGAAAAATTTGATTCACGATATATACCTATTGTATTTTTATTTCTTTCAGACTGGTGGAAAGCACTGTTCGCCATGTGTTTTCTCTCTTTATTCGGTGCAGTTTTGATCGGAAACGCCATTGATGTCTTCGGGAATGATCGGTTGAAAAGTATTTTGTGTTCTTTACATAATGTTAATACCAACTGTTGATGGACACTAATTTACAGAACATCTCTTCGTATCCTCCTTTTCCATACGACGGAACCTATTACAACTGCTGCAGAATCCGAAAACCGATCTGTCCTGCGATTTTGCGTACATCGAAGGACTGCGTGTTTTAGCCAGTTTCCTGGTTTTGCTTTTGCATTGCATCGTATCATTTGCGATGTCACCGATATCGAATCCGTTTTATTTGGAACGAGTTTTGTTTGGACCGGTTACCCGAACTTTCAAAGCTCCCTTAATACCGATTGTGAGACTTTTTCTCACCGTTTCTGGATTACTGCTGACGGTTCATGTCCTGGAAGATGTTCGTACAAATAGTCCGCAGCTCACCGAAATCAGTTACTTCTGGACTAAACTCATACATCGCATGATCCGGCTACTTCCGACGTATTATTTCTTTTTGCTGTACGCAATGGTGGCTGATTGGATCCCTGGCCGGGATATTGGGATTGTTGGTTTCAGAGCACTAACCTCGGAACGATTGTTGTGCAGAAGGTACGGTTGGTCCAACTGGGTGTTGGTGAACAATCTTCCATTCGTGGATGGCCAATGCATGGGGCATGGGTGGTACGTGGCTACTGATTTACAGCTGTTTATAGGAGGATTGATCACTTTGGTAATTCTCTGGAAATGGCCTCGTGGAACGAAACCTGTTTTGTGGTCGCTGGCAGGTATATCAGCACTCCTCGTTTTCTGTTTAGTGTATGTCGGTGGCGTTGAACCACTACTTGCTGATCGAATCAGGTAAGTTATGTCGTTACAAAGAAACTGCAATTATATTAAGCTAACTAAATACTAAACTAAATTGATACTACAAGAAAACTGAGACTTGCCAACTATATTAAATTCTAGTGACCTCCAGTACCTATTGATATCTCAGCGTTACTTCAGGGAAGTGTATCAACCAAGTTACACAAATATGGGGTGTTTCGTTGCTGGTTTAATCGTAGGTTTTCTGTACCACAACGTCAAACACAATGGATTGAATCTTGAACAATCCAAGGTATAAACATATTTATCGCTATTTATGTATTTATTAAAGTAACCATCGTCATTGTTTTTAGATATACAAAACACTCAGATTAATCAGCCCTCCATTGCTTATAGCAACCCTATCCGGGACGCACATATTCTATTATTACGAAATAAGCCCTCAAACTGTGTGGGCGGCTAATTTCGCCGTAAGCTTTGCATACTGCCCAGTACTCGCTTTCTGTGTTTTTGTTGTTAAAGGATTTCAACGTCCCGCAGGTAGCTACGGTCAATTAGTTTGAACGCACTTCTGAGGTAGTGTGTTATTAAGATAAGCAATTTCATTTCTAGTTCTCAGAGTTCCATGGAAATTCTAGAAAATGCTATTGAAGATACGTTTTTTATCGCTTTTTTAGCCCAACTCAACATAGAATAGACCTATAAATAGTAAAATCTTACAAATCACCTAAATTGAATTTATTTTCCTCTTTTCATCACTACCAGGATATTTCCGACAACTACTCAGCTCCAAACCGATGACCGTACTTGGAAAACTGTCGTACAGTACCTACATGCTACATCCGACGCTACTAAGACTACTGGGCGTCAGTGATTTAGCTTCTCTCGTGCCGATAGAATGGACAGTTGGATTATTTTTCGCAATGTGGATAGCAGTCATTGTTGGGTCGTATCTCTGTGGAGCAGTTGTGTACTTCAGCCTGGAGCAACCGATGACTTTGATGCTGAAAAGCGTGTACGATCGGTGGTGTCAGCGAACAAAACGGAAGTGTAAAGTGTGTTAGTACAGAAATGTACTAACAAAGCTAGGAACGTTTGGAATTAATTTGAAAAATTGCTTGTGTTTTATTTAGATATTTATTTATTAACATTATTATTTATCAAGAAACCACGATGGTTATTCACCTATTTTTGAAAATCATGTACAATTCATGAAAGTTAAAAAAACCGAATATTATTGCTGCCGTCTATTCTAGACGCACTGCTTTCCGCTTCTCGTATTAATTTTCTTTCTTGGTGAAGAGCAATGGTCAGGTTTACCCTCTGTCACTTGCTGATTATCCCGTCTACCTTCTTCCTCGCTCGTGTTTGCGTCCATACCGTCGTCACTGGAGTAGCTTTGATTTTCGTTGTTAGAATATTGGTGCTTTTTGTGTTTTCAAGCGACTTTGGTATAGCCGTCCTCTTTCTTGTCTTGTTTGTGACGACACTTGGATAAACTTTTTTCACTATTGGGCCCTTCTCCAATATTCATTGACGTTTTTTTGAAGAATAAACATTATGTTTTTAATAAAAAATACTGAATACGCTGAATTTTTTTTTATGCTGCATGACTGAAAAAAATTCTCATTTTTTATTGAACACCCGTTATGCATAAAAGATGTGAGCTTTAGCGTTCGTGTCCAGGGGTGCACATCTGTCTAGGTTAGCGTTCACTAATTAAGTAATAGTGTGATTGCGAAGGGCTCGAGCGTTTGTATCTTAACGTGTTTGTCGCTTGCGCAGGCGTGCATAAATTTGATTATATAATTGTGTGCTAGAAGAGTCCGTTTCCCCATATCAATAGAGTTCTCGCTCATGACGCCATGGAACGTGTTGGCTAGTGGACACGATCGTCATTTTTTTTATTGGTCCAACTGAAGGTCTAGGCTGCTATAACCGACGGTAGAGACTTCCGCACGTGACCGATTCATTATCGCGCGAGCGGTAGGTTAATGCTTGAGACCGCGTTTGTAAATTTATAGGTGCTACAACGTTCACTTAATTGCCGGGATGTTTTAATGTTGGCGAGATCGCGGGCGTAAGTATGTGTAGTTGACTGCAATTGCATGTTCGCGTTTGTAACCAAGTTTGTGTTATCGCGAAGACCACGAGCGTTTGTGTGTTTGAAATGGGTTGTGTTAGTATGAATCTAATTTAGGATATAGTAATAAAAGGAATCCTAACATGCTGAAAAAAGAAAAAAAAGATGCAAAAAGATTAATTAGAAGTGCGTAAATTGACTGATATTATCTTTGGAATACATCAGTAGTGGAAATGCAATCTAATAGAAGTTGTAACTCGCAGGGTAACAATTTATCCCTTTTTTGTGTATACACTCCGTTACGTAAACAATACGTAACATAATGCTCACCGCTGTTTTGTACCGTTTACGTTTAATGTGTAAATTTTTGTATAGTTTCGTGTTTATGAACGGTTACTTTTGTGTGCAGATAGGTGTAGTAAATTTTGTTGTATAATTGTAAAAAAGTAGCATAGGGTCTAGGTAGGTCACCGCTCCACAGTGGTCGGAAACGCCAAAAAATTGAACTTAATTCACTAGAGGCCAAACCATCGAATATATTCACAGGGTGTCTTTGGAGGAATTGTTCGTATGAATATTCCCCACAATCTGAAAACAATTGAAATTAGGCATGGCTTACTACTATCGAACTAAAAAAAATAACTTTTTATACTGACGAGATAGAAAGTTGGTGTCTTCGACAAAGTTTTAGAAATGCTCATAGTGAAGAATTTTGTTGAAGAACTTGAGCTTGTAGGAGTAAAGGTTATCGATTTAAAAAGCGTTTTCTATGACAATCACCTTAAATCTAGTTTTTTTAATATAACTTTTTTCATTGTGACTTTTCGTGCAAACTATGTATAACACAAATGTGTAGGTATCAAAACTACATAATATTGTCGAAGACTGTATGTAAAAATACTCATTTGTTTCAAAGTTATTGAAGATTTTTACGTTTTTTCACACCAACTTCAATTACGTATAAGAAAGAAAGGTGCAAACCAAAATTCACGAACAGGCACTTTTTTAACTCTGTAAACTATGCACAATAAAGCTAAGAAGGTTTGGTGCGTGGCACTCTAGAACCCTATGAATAGCGTTATATTACTTTATCATGGTTTTTGACTTTTTCCATACAAAAATCAGCAAAAAATTTTTTTAAGTTTTTTTGCCCCACTTTTTAAAATTCTTGGTTCAATGTTCAATTACAAGTATTATTTTCTCTTATACCTGAATATTTCAGATTTTATAAACGCGGGAGCAAAAATGTAAAGTTTTTAATATCATTGCAGATTCCAAACTAATATATACTCAAATTGACATGTCACAATGAATTTAATTATTACAAAAGAATGTCATACCATTATTTATTAAATTTTACGGAAAAAATCGAATTTTTTTTTGCTGATTTTTGTATGGAAAAAGTCAAAAACATGATAAAGTAAGCTTACCCTATTCATAGGGTTCTAGAGTGCCACGCACCAAACCTTCTTAGCTTTATTGTGCATAGTTTACAGAGTTAAAAAAGTGCCTGTTCGTGCATTTTGGTTTGCACCTTTCATTCTTATACGTAGTTGAAGTTGGTGTAAAAAAATGTAAAAATCTTCAATAACTTTGAAACAAATAAGTATTTTTATATACAGCCTTCGATAAGATTATGTAGTTTTGATACCTACACATTTGTGTTATACATAGTTTGCACGAAAAGTCACAATGAAAAAAGTTATATTAAAAAAACTAGATTTAAAGTGGTTGTCATAGAAAACGCTTTTTAAATCGATAACCTTTACTCCTACAAGCTCAAGTTCTTCAACAAAATTCTTCACTATGAGCATTCCTAAAACTTTGTCGAAGACACCAACTTTCTATCTCGCCAGTATAAAAAGTTATTTTTTTTTAGTTCGATCATAGTAAGCCATGCCTAATTTCAATTGTTATCAGATTGTGGGGAATATTTATACGAACAATTCCTCCAAAGACACCCTGTGAATATATTCGATGGTTTGGCCTCTAGTGAATTAAGTTCACGTTTTTGGCGTTTCCGACCACTGTGCGCTCTCCTCTTGCTAAATTACGTGTGCGCTGGTTATGCTGCTCATACACCGGGCAAAATTTGCATTGAATTTCCATAAAAACGACTTATGACTTTCGGACATAAGGATTTAAAATGGATTTCATAAGTTTGTCTTATAATTTGAAGGGGAAACTTTCCAAATCCATCTCTTACTATTTTCATAAGACAGTCTTAAGAAATTTATGATAATGTCCGAATGAACGCCGTAGGTGCCCATTTATGAAAATTGCTGACATTTATAAGTACAAAACATGGTAGAAAAAGTGATTTTCATAAAACAGTCTTATGAAATTCATCACAATGTTCGAATGAATGCCATAAGTGTTTTATTTATGTCTACTATTGTGCATTTATATAAAAACAATGTTCTAACATGACTGACATTTCTCGAGCATTTTCGATAGAGTGAAAAAATCAACTGTCAAAATAAACCTTGAGAAGAAATTCGGGACAAATGAACCCCCAAGTATAGATCCCATTAGAAGATTGAGGAGAAAACTCTCTTACTAAATATTAAAATTTATACATAATGAGCATCGTTTCATCGCTATTTTCCGGAAAACTGGATTTAGACAATAAGGTTCATAACTGAATGATTATGTTTACTACTTCTAAACTGATTTCGATAATTATACGCGTCGCGATAAATACGCGCCAGGCACTAATTATATGCACAGTTTATTTCAAAGTTCAAATCAATGATAATCGGATTTCTTCAACAAAAGTCATAACTTAAACTGCAAACTGATTTAATCCACTCAGTAATTTATTGAATAAATTGAACAATTATTCGAAATTTTGTTTCAATTTCTGTAAAAACCTCGGTTATTTTGCTACAAAACGGAACTAAAATGCACTGGCCAAAACTATTAGTTCCTGGTTAGACTTCTATGCCACTACTGAATTCATAAGATGCAATTATGAACTTTTCACAAAAGTGACGTTCATGAAAAATTAAATATAATTTTATAGAATCAATAACAGATCTCATACGGGTTTCATAAAAAACGTATGAAATTCTTTAACGCATATATTGGAGCAAAGTGATAAGACTGTGTTATGAAATACATAATTTGAACTTCCATGGAGTGCATGAATAAAGATAAATGTCTTCATAAGCCTGCCAATGACATTCAAAAGCGTTTGATGGCATCGTCAGAAGGCTGGTTCATATGCCGAGACTTATGAAATTCTCAGGTGCTTTTTCCTCGGTGTAGATAACAGCTATGCGACGAGGCGGTTTGTGTTTGTTTTCGGTTGATGTGGAAGGGGGCTGTCGTGAAAAGAATAGAAAGACGTCGCTGTTGTGCTATCTTATGACAAGCGCCATTTAGCACATTTCGAGAAAAATGATTTTTAAAGTGTGTTATTGAATATCTTGAAACTTATAAATCAATATCAATTCTTCAAAAGGGCTAATGAGATTTTTATAAACAAACTTATTTCGCTCATTACTCCGCTGTCGAGTCGAATTTCATGAAAGATACACATGAATCAACATCTTTACCCTTGGTAGAATCAATTTCAAATGTCTTCTGGGTTGAAAATATAACAAATTAAGAGAAATCAGCAAAACAAAAGTTTGTTTACAAATCTTATTGGCCCTATTCTAATGTTGATATGGAAATGATATAAACAATTCAAAGAAGACAATTGATGCTTCCATCTTTTCTGTATTCATTTTTCCATTATTACGAGATCGGTTGACTATATTGCGAGTATATAGTAAAAATATAAACAAAAGTCACACTCACACGTGTCATTTTGTTAACAAAATTTGTTTGGCGTGTCATAATCGTGCATGGAAAATTTTCCATAGAAAAAAGCAACAATTTTTAACTTTTATCTCTGGCCTCAATTGGCCTATAAAGAATCGGTGAGATGCATTTTGAAGGAAATTAGTCAGGGAATCTTGAAAAAATAGTTATTTTTGGTTACAGTGTTGCCAAATATGCTATATTTCCAGTTTTAAACTAAAACTGCATTTTTCTCGCAATTAGTGTATTTTTGTTTGGAAAATTATTATGCCTTGTGTTGTGATAGTTTTACATAAAAAATCATATTATGCCTCACGATAATTTGGGCTAATCTTCAGACACAGTCATTTGAAGCAAAAAATTGAAAATTTCTCAGCATGTTCCTCGCTATATCTCAGTAGCCAAGCAGAATGTCAAAATTATGAAAACGCCACCTTGTAGATATTTTTAGGCAAGTAATGTGGCATATCTAACTCAGTTTACCCTAAAATTGCGTTTGTCATAAGATAGCACAACAGCGACGAAGTGACGAACCACGGTGAATGACAGACGTCCGTAATAAGTTTTTGTGGGACAGATTCCGCCACTAGAGAAAAGTTTCAGTGCACGCGTCCCACTGAGACGTCCAAAAAATTGTTGCAAAATCGTTCAACACGGGTCCAACGAAGGCCTTTCGTTGAACGGTTATTTGGACGTTGTCCAAATTGGTCCAACGAACGTCCTTCATTGGACGATTTTGAAACCAACCGTTCTTAGAGGGATGCGACGACAAGCTACCCAGTAAAGCTCAGCCGGAATTGAACTAGAATTCTGGCTAGTTCCAGTTCGTACACGGGCTCCAGTGACACAACCGATTCTAACTAGGTTGTGTCACTGGAGCCGGAATACGAACTGGAACCAGCTAGAATTCCGGTTCATTTCCGGCTGAGCTTAACTGGGTAAGACCGCCGGAAAGCTCCGGCCTGTGGTTCGGGCACAGTGTATAGTGTGGTGTTGGGTTACCGGAAAAAGAAGCTAAGCGACAAGGAGTCACTCGCTTCCCTGGCTAAGTATAAAGGACCCAGAAGACGCCTTTCCGCGCTCGCTGTGAAGGATCAGCCGAACGAGCCCAGCTCTCCTCCACAGCCAAACGTCAAAGAGACCAAAGCAGGTCGGCCAAAGGTGTCACCTGGGAAGTACACTGCGGTGACTTCTGGGATCTCTCGCGGGGAACGAGTAGATCCGACGATAATTCCCCATCGTCGCTAGGGAGTTTCCAACAAAGGAGCAAAGCTCACCCCCCCCCCCCTAGCTAACAGTCAAGGACGGAGCAGCCAACAAAACCCGAAAGAGAAAGCGGTCATTGCTGTCCCGGCCGGTCGAAAGGAGCCTGCTTTGACGGTATCCAGCGAGCACCAGCAGCTGTTAACAGTAGATAGAGTAGGTGAATAAACGGTAAAAGTAATTTATTTGTATTTATTTATTTGTAGCCCCTCCCGAAACAAAATCCTGGCTACGGGCCTGACACAGACATTGTCCCAAATCGTCGAACTGTGTATAAGACTCTCCGGTTCTCGGAAAATATCTTAAAATTTTGAGCGAATTATATACATTTCTTTAATAAGAAATGTAAAAACCTATTATTCCCGCTCTTGTATATCGTATTGTAATTCTAGTCTTAAGATAGCCGTAAAATTCTACCTCAATAAAAAAAATAACTCAACATTGTATCTTCCTCGTTTTAAATATACGCATCCCAACTGTTCAACGTAGCTGATTCCTGGAAAATACTTTGTTATTTAGAATTTACTTCGTAACAAGAAGTTACGAGAGTTGATTATTACGTAAAATGAAGGCTTCGTGAATGGATGTTACATTGTACCTAAACCATTGTTTTACTTAACACTTTCATCTTTAACGAAAATAATACAGTTTAACCAAAAGTATAATTATTGACCACACTGATTATAATCAGATCTTCGATTAAACAGCACGTGCTAGGTACTGTTCAACATCTAGTATCAGTTGCAAGCATGGCTTGCCGGTTGAAACACTCGTTGCTGCTGCTGTCAGCACTTAGCTCGCTACAAGCTTTGCCAAGTGGTGGAAAATCTGAGTACATTCCGCCATTATTCGAATATGACAATTACGAGCAGTGTCGCCAACGATCGCCGTCAGGAGTGTATTGCTTCATCAAATCGGTCATCGAGCAGGACGTAGATCCGATCGTGAGTCAACCTTTTGCTGGGAGTGTGTTACGTCTGTGCTAACCGTATGTTGCATCCTTAGAACTCAACGCGCATCGTGACCGGTTATCGGGAAAATGTTCTGGAGCGAGGTGTTTGCATCGCCGAGTGTGAACTGGAACTTGCGAGTCTGAATGGCACGGAACGTCGCCGGTTGTTCCATCCTAAATTTGACATTCCCTACATGGTGAGTGCATAAGTGTGAAATGTGAAACAAATGCTTTGCAGCGTACCGTGCACCTTATTCCGCTCACCCAAGAAAAAATTTCTTTGAATCATTTCACATAGAATAGAGAAATTTAAAACATAAATTAATTATATACATGGGTTGATTATTCGAAGAGGGTTTTATATAAATAATGAAGACAAGTTTGATCTTCAGAATAGAATGTTTGAAACTGCGCGGCATTGTGCGTGGTCACAATCTGAATTTCACAGAGAATTTCTATAAAACATGATCGTTTCTTTATTGAAATTGAAAAATAGCGATGCGAAAGTGTTGAACATGTACTCAACTACTTACCGTAAACATGCGAAATGGATACAAAACTAAAACAATGTAATGAAACGTTTCTCACGACCACGCAATCTCAACAGAATCTGAATGCAGAAATATACGTTTCAACTCGTATCAAATTGAAAAACATTATTTTCAATCGAACCATTGATTGGATTTTTTATTAGTGAAGAGTGAACAGGGGCTTGGCTCAATCCGGACCTACTAAAGGTTTATGAGCTTTAGAAATGAACTGTGTCAACCAATTTGCAAGAATTATTTTTTCCTAAAAGTCGCTATCAATTGCGCACATTTTTATTATACTATATGTATTATATATTATATTATATATTATTATTTGATTTTGATCTTTTACTATTTTGTGTTTAAACGTTTCGGCACAAAATACATCTAAAGTCCCAATTACCCCAACCATGGTCCAAATCTGAATACCCATTTCTTATTATTTTATTTTATTTCAATTAATTTTCAGTTGTGAAATGAATGGAAAGTTTGCATCGATATGTAAATGTTTATAGTATTGATTTTTTTTTTACTTTTTTAAAAGTAGGGAAAAGCCCCTTTGAGTGAAACTTTATTTGAATCTCTTCTCAAAAGGACATAGAAAACTTACTTATCTTTTCAAAATTGCATAAATATAATAAATTTTGAATCTATTTTAGCTTACTCGGTTAAAGAAAAACCATAACGAGGCTGTACTTCTTTCCAACTGTCTTGATTGTATAATTTTCATGATAAGTAATTCATCGTCAGTTATCCATTGTGTACCTGTAAAAATATTAGAATATATGGAGTATCAAAGTTTGATATTAGATTTTAAAAGGAAATCAAATATGATTTTGAAGATAACAAAGTCTCTATTATTTAATACATCTCTTACAGAATGAAAAATTTGTCTCCCTGTAGCAGAAAGAGAAGAGAGGAAATGCTGTCTTGTTTCAAAGAATGTTCTCTAATAAAATCCTGGGGCAGGGCATGTGGAAACATGTTTTCTTTTTCCTTTTCATTAGCGTTTCGAGTAAAGCCAAGTAAATTTTCCAATTCGTTGGATATTTCGTGTAAACTTTGACCTTTCGGCAACTATTTCGAGACAGCCTTGAATGGTCTATCTGTCTTGAAATCATATGAACAAAATGTATATAACTTCTCCATGATATACGTTTGTGACTAACTACCCCATCTACTGTAACTCGACATTCTCCTCTTCGACTAATCGGTAGTGGCTTTCACGTCCGGAAGGATCGTCGAAAGACTTTGAAGTCGAAGGTCATCACTGTTATCGGCGGAACTTCACATTCGGATAAAACATCGAATGAGTTGCTACAATCAATCGGATTTTCGGGTGGAGATGGGTAACATTTTCGTTTCTCTCTAATGTTTTGCACACGGCCTTCCTGGAAGTACCCAGTCTGTAACCCGTCAGGGTAACAATTTAGCACTGTGTGGAAATATACCCTTTTTCCTTTCTCATATAGAAAGGTTATGCAATCACTCTAAAAATCGTCAACCTAATCCCGACCCGGAGAACCGAATGTCATATGCCATTCGACTCAGTTCGTTGCGATCGTAAAATGTCTGTGTATTTTTTTTTACAAAGGAGAAGACGTTTACGTCCTAACGCAGTACACGTGCTATTGGTAGCTGTCCAAGCTACCACACGGTGTGTATTGGGGGAGTGTCGGGCTTGAATGGTGATGCTGCCATTAATACCGACTAAACTACCTCTCGGTATTACTTCTGGGGGGATGGCTGTACTTAATGTACTCATTCACTCTCACTCACGCGTTCATACGTCCTGTGTGAGGCTTACTTGGGTGCTCTCTCTATCGCACCTTGATTCACTCTCAAACACTCCCCATGAGGCTGACTTTTGTGCTCACCTTTTTCGTTCCTTGCGAGGCTGACTTGTGTGCTCACCTTACTCATTCCTTGTTAGGCTTACTTTTGTGCTCGCCCCACCCATACCATGTGAGGCTGACTTGGGTGCTCACCCTATCACCTGGTTCACTCTCGATCGTGCCACTCTATTATACCTCTGTCACTCCCCCTGGCATCCCATGTGGAACATTTTTCTTAGGCCCCGCTTCTGTGCTCACCTTTTTCATTCCTTGCTAGGCTTACTTTTGTGCTAGCCTCTGCCATACCATGTGAGGTTGACTTTTGTGCTCACCCTTAACATACCGTGTGAGACTGACTTGGATGCTCACCCTTTCACTCCTCTGCCACGCCACGAGGCATCGATAGCTAAATCCCAACATACTACGCTACGACCCTCCCATCTTGGCATGAGGCAGTCCACTTATATGCCTATACACTCACTCTTCTGTCTTGCTTCGGGGTGGCTGGGTTTACCCCTTATGCGGTTGCCATTCGCTGCGCCAAACCTGCCTCGGCATGAACAGACCATTCACTCCCTTTTTTGCGCTTGGCCTTTTTTTGCTCCAGCTAACCAATCACTAGTTAGCCGTGCCCGTCGTCTGTTGCTCGGTTCGCCAGATTACCTGTAGCCTACTGGCAATCTGGGTGGTAGCAGCCGAGACTGCGTTCCACTTCTCCACCGATTGACACATCCGCTGAATAAGGGTATCAGGGGTTGTGTCCCAATCACAGACGTCAAGCATTGCTCTTCTTTCGACGTCGAACCGAGGACATACGAACAGTATGTGTTCGGCAGTTTCGTCTACACCTGGGCAGTCCGGGCAGGCTGGGACCTCCGCGTGCCCGAACCTGTGGAGGTACTGTCGGAAACAGCCATGGCCTGACAGGAATTGTGTCAGGTGGAAGTGAACTTCCCCATGGGGTCTTCCCACCCAGCTCGATATGCTAGGTATCAACCGGTGGGTCCACCTACCTTTCGAGGAGTTGTCCCACTCACGCTGCCATCTGGCGACCGAGATCACCCTGGTGCGCTCGCGGGCTCCCCTATTTCCACGTAGCTCGAAACACTCCTCATCTTCCCGAATGACCAGCCCGACTGTCATCATGCTCGCTATCACGCAGGATGCATCGTGTGATACCGTGCGGTAGGCAGATATCACTCTGAGGCACATCACGCGGTATGTGCTCACCAGTTTCTTTAGGTAACTGGTTACCCTCAGTGCTTTTGACCATGACGGGCCGCCGTACCTGAGGATAGATACGGCAACGCCTGCCAGTAACCTACGTCTACTGGTGCACACCTTTGAGCTGTTGGACATCATCCTCGATAGAGCCGCAACAGCAGTCGACGCTCGCTTTCATGTATATTCGACGTGGCTGCCGAAGGTCAGCTTGTCGTCTATAATGACTCCGAGAGACTTCAGACTCCGCTGTGAAGTGATCGCGACTTCTCCCACATGGATAACTGCATGTTGTGCCGATTTGCGGTTGTTGACGATAACTACCTCCGTCTTATGATGAGCGAGCTCCAAGCCTCTCGCGCTCATCCATTCCTCCACCGTGTTGATCGCGTGTTCTGCAGTTAGTTCTACTTCAGAGATTGACTCCCCGTAGACCTCCATGGTTACGTCGTCGGCAAAGCCTACGATCTTGATCCCAGGAGGCAACTTCAGTCTCAGAACCCCGTCATAGATGAGGTTCCATAGCACCGGGACTAAGATCGAGCCCTGCAGGACTCCGGCGGTAATCGGAACCCTTTTCTGACCGGCATCGGTCTCGTATAGCAGTACGCGGTTCTGGAAGTAACTTTCCAGGATCCGGTACAGACCCACCGGTAGGCTAAGCCGGTGTAACGAGAGCGCGATGGCATCCCAGCTTGCGCTGTTGAATGCGTTCTTCACGTCAAGTGTCACTAACGCACAGTATCGCGTTGGATCGCTATCTCGGCAGTCTTTATCACTGAGTTGAGAGCGTCCACTGTGGACTTACCCTTCCGAAAGCCAAACTGGTTGCTTGACAGGCCGTCCGTACCTTCTGCGTACGGGGTAAGCCTGTTGAGGATAATCCTCTCAAGCAACTTGCCAGTCGTGTCGATCAGACAGATTGGTCAGTACGCCGATGGGTCGCCTGGCGACTTCCCGGGCTTCGGCAACAGCACCAATTTCTGCCTTTTCCATCTATCGGGGAAACGGCACTCGTCAAGGCATCTCTGCATAGCTAGCCTGAACATGTTCGGGTTCGCTATGATCGCTGACTTGAGAGCGCTGTTTGGAACTCCATCCGGCCCTGGAGCTTTGTTCATTGCTAGGGATTTAGCCACTGCGAGTAGTTCTTCATTCGTCACCGGAGCCACCATTTCGGCCGTGCCCGCACTGTCTCGTAGTGCAGGTGGCCAGGGGCTTGTGGCTCGAGACGGGAAGAGTACTTCGATAATCGTCGCCAACCGGTCCGAAGACCGTTCTGGGGGTGAAGAGCCCCCTTTGGCCATCACGATCCTGTAGGCGTCACCCCACGGATTCGCCTTGTTAAGGGCCAATTTCGCAGCTCGAAATACTTCACGGCGGTTCTCTCTTGCATCCTCGGTGCGGGCTCTTTGCATCCTACGTCTAGCTCTGAGGTAGGCTGATCGTAGAGCTGCAATCTCGGCACTCCACCAGTATACCGGGCATCTGCCGTTTCTTGGCAGGGTATTTCTCGGCATAGTGGCGTCGCACGCGCGTGGTTGATCAGCTACCAGCGCATCCCCGCTTAGACTGTCGGTATTCGCCTCCAGTCCCAGGGCCGCGGTGAAAGCTTCGCTATCGAAGTGACTGTACTTCCACCCGCGTACCTGACAGGGATCTCCCGCCCTCGGATGCTGCATACCATAGTTGATCCTAAAGCGAATTGATAAATGATCGCTATGGGTGTAGCCTTCGTCCACCCTCCATTCCATGCCTGGAACCAGACTCGGGCTGGCAAATTTTACGTCAATCCACGCCTCCACCCCGTTTCTACGGAATGTACTAGCGGAGCCATTATTAGCTAGCACAGTATCGAGTTTCGCAAGCGCCTCCATTAGCGCTTGGCCTCTGCTATTTGTACAGCGGCTGCCGTACTCCACTGCCCAAGCGTTAAAGTCTCCCGCTTGACTACCGGTTTCCGGCCCACTAGGTCTGACGAGAGCCTGTCGATCATCTGGTTGAACTGTTCTATGGGCCACCTTGGTGAAGCGTAGCAGCTGCAATACAACACACCATTGATCTTGGCAATCGCAACACCCTCGGCGGAGGAGTTTATTGCCTCTTGAACCGGGAACCGTCCTGTTGTACAGATTGCCACCATTCCAGACCCGTCCGACACCCAATTGCCGTTGCCGGCAGGGATGTTGCACGGGTCTGATAGGAGGGCGACATCTGTCCTCGACTCCGAGACCGACTGCCAGAGCAGCTGTTGGGCTGCTGCACAATGGTTATGATTTAGCTGTGTAACGTTCACGGCTTCTTCTTATTTGCCACACCGAAGGGACACGAAGGTCCGCCCATAGCATGATTGCGGGCTTGCTTCTTAGCGGTGCAGATAAGGCACTTGTGCGCCTTAGTGCAACCCCGCTCCTTATGCCCCTCCTCGCCGCAGCGACGACATACTTTGCTCCTGTCTATGCCCTTACACTCGTAGGATTTATGGCCGGACCCAAGGCACCGATAGCACCTATCCACTGAAGGCGGCTGGGGTATGCTAATTGGGCATACCGACCAGCAGATCTTCAGATTACCTTTCACGGTAACCTTTTTGGCATCTGCCTTCAGTAGCCTGAGGTAGGCTACTTGGGTGCCGGAGGGTCCCCCTCTAAAACGCACAGAGGCCCGCTCGATTGCTACGTGGCATTGCTCCTTGACGGCTGCGACGACATCGTCTGCAGTCGTGAACTCGTGCAGATGCTTGCACTGGAGAGTCATTTCCGCCCCTAACGACCTGACCTGGGCGCCTACCGGTTGGACCTCTTGGGCCAAGGCCTTATACACCATACTAGATTGTGCGCCTCGCTTCAGCACCAGAAGCATTTCTCCTGTGTTGGTGCGTCTCACGCTGCGCACGTCTTGCCTGAGGGCCGAGAAGCTTTCGGCCGCCCTCATCGGCTTTAGGACGTCGGCGTATTTGTCCTTGTCGGTTTTTAACCACAAGGTCTCGCCTCTGTCCTTGGCCTTCTTCGCGGGCCGCGGTACCTCCGGTGTCGGTGCCGGCTTCTTCTTGGTAACCAGCGTCCAGGGGTTTATCCCCTTTTGCCCCGGTTGCACCGAGTTGCTGGTACCTTCTCTCTGCCCAGCGGAGGCATTCTCGCCCGGTTCACCTCGACCAAACGGCGTTTGGCCGTGACAGTTACACGCCGTGTGGTGTTGGTTTTTTCACCCTCGCCTGGTGACCTCCTAGGGCGCTTAGCGTTCGACTCCGTCTTGAGCTTGCCCTTGCCTTTGCCCTTCGAGGGGAACTCAGCCGCCGCTTCGAGCGACATGGCTGCTCCATAGAAGGGGCAGGGGATCCCTGTCTGAGTACCTATGTCGGCCTTCTCTCTTCCCTCCCTCTTGGAGGCCACATCCTCTGTCGGACTTCTCCCGACATTCCACCCTCTTGGCGTAAGCCTGCTGTTCCTGTCTTGCGACATGAACAGCCTTCCGGAGCATTAGCAGGCTCTGTTTCAGCTCCTTGCTAATATTTTGTTTCGCGCTAGTGAACTCGATTATTGCATCGAGCTGCTCCACCACTTTGCGCATCGCGGATAGTAGCCCGTCCAGCGCGTTGGTAGGGCTATTTTCTACCACTACTGGGGGGTCACTGGTGCTATCGAATGCAGCACTCGTCGCTCCACTACTCTCCCCACGGGGGGAGACCTCGCCAAACCACCTCTAGCAAAGGGGTTCAGCACCTCCGTTTGTTTATTGTTTTTATTTTTATTCACTTCACTCATGTTTATACCCACGAGTTGCGCGAGAAAGAAAGGTCCGTCACGCCAGAGCTCCGCAGTAACGTGGTAAGGGACGCGTACTGTGGGGGTTGCCCAGGTACCCCACAGGCTCCGTTAACGATCGAGCATCTTTTTCACCCCCTCGATCACTCATCCCTCGGCACGGGTCGCTTCACGCCTTGGAATTGGGGTTATGACCTATTTTGCTTTACGTGGTGACCGCGGCCCAGATCATCACAACCATCCTCCTTTACCAGGGCTTTGGACCTGTAGCTCTGGTTCTCAATAGTTCCAGGTATACCCAAAACTCGGCCGTAATACCTTTACGGTAATAAGAAAAAATTGCTCTAATAGCAAGACATTTCATGCTAAAACGGTGCCAACAAAAAATTCCCCAAACAGCCATACCAACACATTCAAATCTTCTCTGCGTCGTACTCATGTTTCATCAATTCTTATTCAATAAATATTAAAGCGTCGGATTGTCTGGAAGTGTGTAGCACTTCGCTTGTCATTGTATTGCGCTTCAAGCGGAGTAAACACAATGGGGATAAAGACGAGGTTTGATTTTTCTACACGACACATTCCGTATTTGAAGATCGGCTCACACTCGGCTAGCTTCAAAGCACAGTAAGAAAAAAACGACTCAGAATAGTGGTGGGGTACTTCGGCCGGTGTTAAATTGAAATTTGTTTTCTATCACGGACGTTAACAGCAAGATGGCAACTGCACAAAACATGAACAGTCCTTCCTGTCATTTACGGGAAGCAAGACCTATGGTTTGGATCCACGTGTCCGAACCGAGGGTCCGGATCCAGACAATTGTCTGGATCTAAGCACCAAGTCTGGGCCTGGTTCAGGTCCGGACTTGGAAAGGGGATGAGTTAGATCCAGGTACTGGTCCGGATCCGGTTACTGGTCCAGATCCGGGAACTGGTCCGGATCTAGGTACTGGTCCGGATCCGGGAGGTTCGGATTTGGAAACTGGTCTGGATCCGAGAACTGGTCCGGATCGGGAACTGTGTCGGATCTGGCAACAAGGCCGGATCCGAAAACTGCCTAACATTTTTTTTTCGCTATCCAACCTACCCAGTAAAAAAATCTGTAATTCGGGCTGGTTTCTGCCAATATTGGGGTAGATTCCAGCCTGAATTTGGTTGGATATCCGCCAGGATTCCGGTTGGTTTGACTTGGTACTAATACTATCTTAGAAATCGACCGAATTATTCTACATGCGAACAGAGCCGAGGTTGACACAAACTGAAAAAGTGTTTGATTGTGTGATGCACATACATGAACAGCAACCGAAATTCTTCATTCCACCGTTTACTACCTTTGCGGGAATATGAGTTTAATACCACAATGCGCAATTGCATGGTCTGTTACCGAAAAGACAATAGAATCTTACCCAAAAGTAATAGAAACATACTCGTCGGATTTTGGGTGTACGTATGTTATTACAGACATGCTACTATTGAGATCCGTCATTCGCTAGCGGAGTTAATGTATGTATGTGTGTGTGCGTATGTGTGTATGTGTGTATGTGGAAAAAATGTCACCTATGTTTCTCAGACATGCCTGAACCGATTTCCACAAACTTAGTCTCAAATGCAAGGTACAACCTTCCCATCGGCTGCTATTGAATTTTTTATTGATTGGACTACCGGTTCCAGAGTTACGAGTTGAAGAGTGCGTCCACACAGCAAATGCCCGTATAAACCAATATGAAAAATTCTCAAAGGGAGGAGTAAGGGAAAATTTCAAAATCGAATTTGTATTTTTGATGCCAAATGACTTTAAAATGCATGGCGTTTGAGTCGTTTTACTTCATTCTTAACAACTTATAATAAATACTCTAATGAATTTCATTTCAACTTCCTAATGTATCATTGTACTTTCAGTACACGCTGTCAACATTATGGAAAGATGCCATTCAGCCTTCGATTCGTCGTTACGAACAGCTTACGAACATATGTCTAAACAACAGACTGGAGCAGAAATACGACATGTTGGCCTACTCAGAGATAGAATACTGTACCGATAACGAATTACCGGAGAGTCCCGTTTTGGGTGGCTATTGAAAAATTTGATTCACGATATATACCTATTGTATTTTTATTTCTTTCAGACTGGTGGAAAGCACTATTCGCCATATGCTTTCTCTCCTTATTCGGTGCAGTTTTGGTCGGAAACGCCATTGACGTCTTCGGGAATGATCGGTTAAGAAGTATTTTGTGTACTTTTCATAATGTTAATAACCAACTGTTGATGGATACTAATTTACAGAACATCTCTTCGTATCCTCTTTTTCCATACAACGGAACCTGTCAAAACTGCTGCAGAATCCGAAAACCAATCTGTCCTGCGATTTTGCGTACATCGAAGGACTGCGTGTATTGGCCAGTTTCCTGGTTTTATTTATGCATTGCATCGTATCATTTGCGATGTTACCGATATCGAATCCGTTTTATTTGGAACGGGTTTTGTTTGGTCCAGTTACACAAACTTTCAAAAGTCCCTTAATACCGATTGTGAGACTTTTTCTGACCGTTTCTGGATTACTGCTAACGGTTCATGTTCTGGAAGATGTCCGTACAAATAGTCCGCAACTCACCGGCATCGGTTACTTCTGGACTAAACTCATACATCGCATGATCCGGTTACTTCCGACGTATTATTTCTTTTTGCTGTACGCAATGGTGGCTGATTGGATCCCTGGCCGGGATATTGGGATTGTTGGTTTCAGAGTACTAACCACGGAACGATTGCTGTGCAGAAGGTACGGTTGGTCCAACTGGCTGTTGGTGAACAATCTTCCATTCGTGCATGGCCAATGCATGGGGCATGGGTGGTACGTGGCTACTGATTTACAGCTGTTTATAGGAGGATTGATCACTTTGGCAATTCTCTGGAAATGGCCTCGTGGAACGAAACCTGTTTTGTGGTCGCTGGCAGGTATATCAGCACTCCTCGTTTTCTGTTTAGTGTATGTCGGTGGCGTTGAACCACTACTTGCTGATCGAATCAGGTAAGTTATGTCGGTACAAAAAACTGCACTAATATTAAACTGTGTGACTACAAGAAAACTGAGACCTGCCAACTATATTAAATTCTAGTGAAATTCAGTACCTATTGATATCTCAGCGTTACTTCAGGGAAGTGTATCAACCAAGTTACACAAATATGGGGTGTTTCGTTGCTGGTTTAATCGTAGGTTTTCTGTACCACAACGTCAAACACAATGGATTGAATCTCGAACAATCCAAGGTAGAAATATATTTAATGCTATTTATGTATTGATTAATGCAACCATCGTCATTGTTTCAGATTTACAAAACACTCAGAGTAATCAGCCCTCCACTGCTTGTAGCAACCCTGTCCGGGACGCTTATATTCTATTATTACGAAATAAGCCCTCGAACTGCGTGGGCGGCTAATTTCGCCGTAAGCTTCGCATACTGTCCAGTACTCGCTTTCTGTGTCTGTGTTGTTAAAGGATTTCATCGGCCCGCAGGTAGCTACGGTCAATTAGTTTGAACGCACTTCTGAGGTAGTGTGTTATTAAGATAAGCAATTTCATTTCAAGTTCTCAGAGTTCCATGAAAATTCTAGAAAATGCTATTGAAGACACGTTTTTTTTCGCTTTTTTGCCCAACTCAACGTAGAATAGAACCACAGACTAACAGACATAACACTCAAAAACAAAGCTTCGCCCGCTTTAACGGTCATTTTAAGTATATTTGTAGTTGGGACTGTGGCCACATTTGAAATTATGGCGCCACTGATATATGAACAAGCATATGGGGGATAGACCACTAGTGAAAAATTGTTCCCAAACCTGAGGGGTAACCCACCAGTAAATAAGTGTTTGGGACTGTGAATAAAAGGTGGAGCTAGTGTTCTGGGAAAATTGTCGGATCGATGTTTTTTAAGGGAATTCCCTCATAGTGTTATGTCTGTTAGTCTGTGATAGAACTATATATAGAAAATTCTCACAGATCATCTAAATTGAATTTCATTTCCTCTTATCATAACTACCAGGATATTTCCGACAACTACTCAGCTCCAAACCAATGACCGTACTTGGAAAACTGTCGTACAGTACCTACATGCTACATCCGACGCTACTAAGAATGTTGGGCATCAGTGATTTTGCGCCACCCTTTCCGATGGAGTGGACAGTAGGATTATTTTTCGCAATGTGGATAGCAGTCATCGTTGGATCGTATCTCTGTGCAGCAGTTGTGTACTTCAGCCTGGAACAACCGATGACTTTGATGCTGAGAAGTGTCTACGATCGATGGAGTGAGCGAACGAAACGGAAGTGTAAAGTGGGTTAGTACATGAATGTACTAACAAAGCTCGGAAAGTTTGAAATTAATTTGAAAAATTGCTTGTGTTTTGTTTAGACGTTTATTTATTAACATTATTATTTATTAAGAAACCAAGATGGTTATTCACCTATTTTTGAAAATAATATACAATTCATGAAAGATAAAAAATTAAAGGGTTCTGTACAGGACACAACCACTGTGACATTGAAAATGCAACTTTTTCAAGAGCGTGCGTGTCTTCAGTAAAAGGTTACGGCACATGCTAGTTTACTCCCCAGTTTCATATGTTAGAATTTGTTATACATCCTTCCCGTAAACATAATTTATTATTTGCCCTCCGACAGTTGTGAAATTATAAATTCTAATACAACACCATGCTCTCTGCTATGCTTTTAATTTAATCGATTATTTCAATTAATCAATTATCTCTTAGCATTAATCGATTTCATTTAGTAACTTTGTGAAATATAATCGATACACTCTAGCGCTCTACTGAAGGTAAGCCCACGCTCTATAAATTGAATAATTGGTTTTGCAACGAAATATGAAGTATTATTTTCCAATTAAACTTTCCATGATTCATTTTTTTTCATTAAACGTTTATTTGACACGGCATTTGCAAAAGCTTTTTTGCGCCGTGGTCTCTTTTTTACATATCTTATGAAACTGTCACCTTATAGTAAAAATTCACTTCCTAATACCAAAGTTCTAGTTTGGAAATTTTCAGTTTTATATCATTCAAACTGTCACAAATGAAATGAAGCAACAAAGAAAATGGCAGCGTGTATCAGTTTTAATGTTTGAAATAATAAAACAAAACGCAAGGTGGTTGTTTCCGTTCCAGTTTTGTTTTGAACCCCATATATAAAATACTACGCTGCTTAATATGCCCTACGGAATTTAAACAACATAAAATACTAGTACTTGCAAATCTTGGAAAAAACTAATCGATGGTTCCTTTGAGTCAGATGGCTTAGTTTCAGGTTGAATACCAAAGATCGCTTTAGTTTAACCTTTTTAAACCAAAAATCAATTCTGAAACTGCTCTAATATAAACCCCACCAACATCTTCAACACACCCCCGCATTTCAGTAGACGCAAACCCAATTAAGTTTGCCGGTGCTTTAAACATACAGCAGCATGCCAGATGCCTTAGTGCCAAAAATGCATCACGTGTGTGTCAATAGGCTCAGTACCCTACATACATACCAACTACCAACAACATTTGGCGTTTCGTTAACCGAACGCGCACACAATCATAAAAATAAACTTATCTGTCCCATTTGTCCCGGTCCCAAAGCAAACACTCAAGCGGCATACTAACGCGTCGCACCCTGCAGTGTTTGGACCAAAGGCCATCCTACCCACCCACTTTGCTAATCATCGTGTATACGCGACTCGAACTTATCGCACCCGTTTCTTTACTGTGTGCAATTGCGCAGTGTATCATGTGCTCTTCATCGTGCTGCGCGAGTTGAAACTTTGCATACACGAATGAGTTCGTCTATGCAAAATTTGCTATGTCCCACTTATCGCATCGTCCGGACATTATTGTCCAGGTCCTGCTCGTGCATAAATCGAGCAAAGACTGATGCAAACGTACACGCGATACCTCTATAAATAGCCTTCCGTATCTGATTGAGTTGCTTAGGCGCTCCCTATTAACGGCTCTGCCCGGGATAGATTGACTGATGTATGGGGGTTTTCGCGTTTTTCGAGATCTATTCATTTTTGCTTGTTTTTCAATAATGTGCTATTTAAATACAAAAACAATATATCAATAAAAAATAATTTCAGTTAATTCTGAATTGTTTGGTAGTAAACAGACGGAAATCTGTTCAAAAATGACAAAGTTATTAGCGTTCAAAGTAGTGACGCTAAAATGTGACATCGTTTGATTTTAGATTTTAGAATGACACCCTGCCCCAGATAGTGCAGTAAGACATTTTCAATGTCAAAACAAAAAAGAAATAACCGAATATTATGACTGCCGTCTATTCTGGGCACACTGCTTTCCACTTATCGAATTAATTTTCTTTCTTGGTGATGAGCAATGGTCAGGTTTACCCTCTGTCGCCTGCTGATTATTCCGTCTGCCTTCTTCCTCGCTCGTGTTTGCGTTCATATCGTCGTCGCTGGAGTAGCTTTGGTTTTCGCTGCTAGAAGCTTGGTGCCTTTTCTGTTTACGAGTGACTTTGTTATAGCCGTCTTCTTTCTGGCTTATTTCTTCCCTAGGTATGTTGACTATTAGCTTGGGGATACCCTGGAATAATGTTTGTTCTGCATTTATTTATTGGCCGGCTGTCTGTATGGTGTATCAGTAGATGTTGAAGGCTGTTTGGTGGTATTGGTTGTTGTAGATGAGTTTTTTAGGTTTCTTTGGCGTATGACTTACCGTAGTGCTGTGTGCCGTCTGGTTACAGAACTAACACGTGGGCACCTGACCAGGGTGTGTGTGTATAGGGTTCTTTGTAGTTTGCACCTTGAGATGATCAGCTCTCGAAAGTTTCGCATTCGCACCCTCCGAACAGCGAACCCGAATGCCAGGGAAAAAGTTTATCAAAGTTTCGTTTGTGACGGTTTCCACTTCTCCAAACTTCGACATAAATCTCTAAATACAATCCGTGCTGGTACGAAGTGCCAAATCATGTAGACGAATTTCCGTCATATCAATATCCGTATACACGAGGATCTTAGTTTTAAAGTTTTCATATTCGACGTCGTGTTGCAAGTTGTTCTTCGTAACGAAGCTTTCTGCCTCGACAAAGGAATTAAACGTTATTAGTACTACTTGTTATGTATGATGTAGCTGTATGTGTGAAACATCCTTAAGAACAAGTTCCATTTTCACTTTGATCAACTGTTTCGCCGAAAACAGTTCACCGTAAGCTGCAAGATGACAATCGTCCGGAAAGAAATGCTAGTAAGATCCCACTATTTCGAAACAGTAACCTTCGAACAAGAAGGCAATTTACTCTGCAACATAGTTGATAGGCCAGTTCGGAAGCAACCAAAAAAGAGTTTTTATTTTTTATGTTTGATTATAGAGGTTTTAACATTAGGGCCATTCGCCTCTTTTCGGGTTAGAGAGAAAAAAAAGAGATGGAAAAATTCCAACCCAATGTGCGTGGTTGACAATCGAACCCAGGTGAGCTGCGTACAAGGCAATCGTTTACCAACTACACTATGCCCGCCTCTCAAGAAAAAAAGAAAATTTATACCCTTTGAAATTACAAATGCTTTCTTCCGATGCTCAATACCGCGTTAGGCGTCCAAAGGGAAAGGAATTTTAAGCCAGTGCGCACGTAAAAAACGGTAAAATACGTAGACGGGAAACGTTATGGTTTAAGGCTGCTTTTCGTGGAATGGCGTAGGTATTTTATGCATATTCACTAAATTTTATTTCGAGCCGTGTGAAAACGAATTCGGCATTTACCGACCTGAGACCCAATTCATAATTAAATTTAGAGTTCATAGTACGAGTAGGAAAAGGTGGTAAAGCCAATTTGCTTTCGGCCTTCGTGGAAGCAGAAGTCAAAGTTGGCGTGGGGTACATTTGCACCCCAGTGTGCGGTTGCCGTTAGTGTTTCGTTCTGTCAGTGGAAATGTGACTTGTGACAATACCAGTTTAAATACTAGTTGTTTTATGACGTAAGTAACTTAAGTTAATTTAATTTTGATATGGAAAAAATGTTCTCATTAACGCTGATTTGTACTTTTTTATTTTTTAGAGTTTCTCAAACTAATGGATTGCACACAGTAAATACTGTAATAGTAACGATGTATTACTGGTCAGAAATACAGTAATGTTTCGATTATATCACGGTCGGTCTGTATTTTAGCGTGATATATTTGAAGCGTGATATATTCAAAACAAAACAAAAAATTACATTCAAGCAATAATCCAAGTAAGCTCAGATGCCAAATTTCACATCATTTGGACAATTTTAGACCCCCGCCCACTTCGCTTGAAATTTTTTGAAATTGGTACTATGGGAAAATATGGAGGAAAAATACATTAAATGCAATAACTTTTGAAGTAGCAATTAGAAAATTAAAATTTATACCTTTTTTGGAAGGAAATAATCTTAGTATTTGAATAAAGATATATTTGTTTCTAGAAAAATACGGGAAAGTGGGGAACTGGGCCATTTTGGCCCCAAAATCCCCTATTTTTAATGATTTTTCTGCTCCGTGATGCAAATCATACATATTTTGTAGTTTTTCTAATGTGAAAAAATCTCAGAAATCGAACGGAACCCTTTTGAATAGTCCGAATACGAATACGAGAAGTTGGGGTTAAATGGCCTTTTGTCATTCATATTAAACTTCATCATTTTATCGTGAATATATCTCTATTATTCTTTATTCAATTTTCATAAACTATACCTTGTTGAACGTGGAAAATCCTTAGGATTATAACAAAAATAGATTCGTTACCGGTAAAATTCAGGAACATCAAATTATCCGACATATAGTGTCGATATCACATTTTTATCATAAAATCGAACATATTAACTCCATTTAACAACAAAATTTTTTATTTAATTTACTACTTTTAGTGTAAAATATGCTTAGGGATCACATGAGAAAAGTTTCATTCCTGGAAAAATAGGGGAAGTTGAGGTATTAGGACAAATAATGAAAAAAAAAGATTTGTAGAGTAAATATCAAAAAGTTTGATGTTTCTGAATTTTACCTTTAACGTTTTTATTTTTGTTTTATTCCTCAGAATTTTACACGTTCAATAAGTTACATTTTATGAAAATTGATTGAAGAATAATAGAGATATATGCATGAGAAAATGATAAAATTTAATATGACTGACAAAAAGCCCTATAACCCCAACTTCTCGTATTCTAACTAAAGTCAAAAGGGTTCCGTTCGATTTCTGAGATTTTTTCACATTAGAAAAACTACAAAATATGTATGATTTGCACCACGGAGCAGAAAAATCATTAAAAATAGGGGATTTTTGGGCCAAAATGACCCAGTACCCCACTTTCCCGTATTTTTCTAGAAACAAATATATCTTTATTCAAATAATAAAATTATTTCCTTTCAAAAGAGGTATAAATTGTAATTTTCTGATTGCTACTTCAAAAGTTATTGCATTTAATGTATTTTTCCTCCATATTTTCCCATAGTACCAATTTCAAAAAATTTCAAGCGAAGTGGGCGGGGGTCTAAAATTGTCCGAATGATGTGAAATTTGGCATCTGAGCTTACTTTGACATTTGTCACAATATGAGAGGGGGGGCCTTTGAGAATTCAAAAAAAAAATTTTTTTGCAATGCCCTACTGCATACCTACCATATCTTGCGTATCTTGTTTTTCTCATTATTTTGTTAGATTTTTCTGCGGATAACTAACAATTGGGCGAATAAAAAAGAAGTCTATTTTTTACCCGCTGCACCAGACGCCCCCTTAAGAACACGGCAAATAAGTTACGAAGAAATTAAAACAAAAATTGGAATCAGCCGAAAGATATTTCGGCAATCCTAGTCATTGCAACAACGTTTTTGGAAAAACAAGACTTTAAGAAGATTAAGAGATTCACGTTTAAAGCTTCGCGCCACGCCCTCCGCCCACAGTGAACAGCGCCATAACTTTGCGTCTACTGCTTAGACCTCTATAAAAATTTCAGATATATTTTTAAGAATCTATACTTCATGATAAAAGAATAAAAAGTTCGACTTTTTGACCGACCTCATCATATATAAACCCTTATCGCAATAGTCCGAAACCCAATAATAGGCTCATTACCCTACATGTAAATAAGCAAATCAATTGTAAAAATATCATAAAAGTGCCAGGACACAACATGTGGCTTAATTGGATCAAAACGTAGTGTGCCTTGTCTGTTTTTCAAAAAGCGTGATATAATCGAGATAAAACCGTGATATAATCGAGGGTGATATAAACGAGTATTGATATAAACGCATAGTGATATAATCGAAACATTACTGTATTTCAAATTTCACCCCATTTCGTGCTATTTTCCAAAACCCGATTTGTCATCTTTCATTCTTCCACATAATTGCACTTTATTAAAATCTAAAAATTTCATTTTATACCGTTGTTGGACCATTCTTTCAGCTTTTAAATTCATTTTTTTTAAATTGGTCGAAAATTTTCAAAGTTATGGTAATTTTTGTGAGAAAAGTCAAAACAACGTTTTTTTTTGTTCATGCCAATTTATGTATCATTGATTCAATAGATTCCGTACTTTCACGTACACAGCTATTTTCGCAATTAAGAAAACGAAGAAATTGATATAGGTATTATACATTTCATTTGTTTGCATTTTTACCTGCGAAAATTGCGATCAAACGCGTGGTGTACGTTCTAAGGTGGAAAAGTAAGTGTAACGTTCCAGGGTTAATATACTTGCAAGCCAAATTCATTGTCCAACGTTCGAATGTGCAAAAGTACCTTAATTAAGAAATAAATACCCTTTAACAGGATGACGATCAGAAACATCTCACTATTACTGCTTTCACCGATTCCTGTTGAAAATTCAAATAATTATTCGACAAAGAATTTTTCGCAATATGCAAACATGTGGTGTCAATTTCGGGGAAATGACGTATTTTTTTAGAAGGTTCGGTAATGTTTTTTTTGCTAAACTATCGATTAGTATTTTACTGGATAATGTTTACGTACCGAAAAAGTGAAAGCGATGATAAGTTCCGTGAAAAATATTGCGGATTTCAACAATTTTATGCGTAAAACTACCGAATTTCGATGAAAAATGAAAACTCTTCCTCGATTTTTTCTTTGTATAATGTTACTGTTCATAGAGAACTAAAGGTATTCTATTAACATCAGTCAGCTTAAGCACAAAAATAACCATTTGAACTTGAGATTTCGCACCCAGTAATGAGTATAAAATTCACATTTTCAGCTCGGTAATTCAGCCTTGCTGCGAAGCTCCTGATAGCTTTTTATCAATTGACAAAAGCACGCATAAACATACCATTAAAACGAGTCCGTGCTGCAAAAGTAAACTACATTAAACTAAAGCACATGAGCCATCGCGTTGAGCGCAGTTAACGTACAGAGATACAGTTTATGGCCTGCTAAGTACTTTGGACGGCAAAAAATCCAACCTTAAGAACAGTTCGCCAAAGTATCCCTCGGCAAAAACAACCACTCCGAGCTAGAACCTACGACTTGATGGAACTCATCGACCGATAGTTCAGTTTGGTAGTTTGTGGTTACAGGATGCTTGTGTAAATGTTGATTAATTCTGATCTATCTTCAATTTAAATTATTTTTCCTAAAACTCAGTTGATATGGTTTCCAAAGTGCTTTATATTTGTTTGATCGGGTTGTCGCTGGTTGTAATCGTGAATGGAGAATACTTCGACTGTAAGCTTTATAGTGCTAATTTATAATATAGGGTAGACGTGCCCTTATTCATCTCATTAGTCACGATGTCACACTATTTCGCTGATAGCTCAGCCCTCACTGGTTGGATTGCTCTTAAATAGGCATCAACATCTTTGCTTCGTTCTTAAGAAGCAGATCAGTAAAAAATCTGGCTTGGAAAATGTAAATTACTCGCGTTAGAGCGAAGCGAAAAGTCGAGTACAACGCACCCTTATTCATCCTATCATTTGAGCTAATGCGTTGAATAGAGATAGCAGACACTGCTCTAACTAATGTGTTCAAATGGGTGGGATGAATAGAGGTGCTAAGATGAATTAGGGCACAGTAACCCTACATAGGATATCGAAGTGTTTATTTTTTACTTAGTTTGCGGTGCCGGTTAGTTATTTTGATAAAGCTCGACGAGGGTGAGAGTGGGACACAGTTTTGTGGGAAATAACATTTTTTTTTTCAATTAAACAAATAAACAACTTTTAAACTACAATATATTATTTAAAGTTAATAATAACTATTATAATAAACGAAACGCATATTATGCAAACAAAGATAGACAAACTATATTTTTTTAAGTTTTCCAATTAATAACAAGAATTGATTAGTTAGCAGAAGTTTCAAATCTGGTACGCGCATTGGGGTGACCCCCGGATCTGGCACGCCATCACGGTGAATCGGTTGATTTATATATCGGTTTGATTTGAATCTTCGGAATACTTCAGTAAGAGAACTACAATTGCGCATTCTTTACTAAAGTGGCTCTGGTACATTACTTATCTTCGCCCATCTAACCGTCTCCGGTATGTCAACATGCTTCGTCATTATCGTAAGAAGAAAAAACTAATCATTGGTGGATCCTTCATTTACTCGTCCCGGCCTCCAGTCCGATCACTCGAAACATTAAAGAGAGAACTGTTCCACCCTCGCAATACGTTTGATCACTCGAGAATTTCCTAATTTGAACCGTCATTCCATTCGAAAGACGCACATTAGTCCTTTTCTAACGATTGAGATCTTGAATATAAACGATGTTTCGTATAAAACTTATATAATTCGGCCGGCCGTTAAAAGATTATCGATTCGGCTAAGATAACATTTTCATTACCGCATTATCTATCGACTCCTACAAGTAATTCAACGGTGAAAACATATTACCCTAACTGGAAAGATTCATAATTTTCCTACGCTACGTCTTTTTCTACCCATCTCCCGTTGAGAGGGTTAATAAACATCAGCTTAGAGAAAATGCCCACCCAGCGTGCAAATCACTCTCCGCTTTACGGAGCGGGAATGGAACTGTGGCGCGAAACGGAAGAAGCGAGCTGGGATTCTCCGAATATTTCAATGAGTTATTGATCGGAGTAAAAGAGAACAGTGCAAAAAGAGTGATGAGTGCCAGCGTAACGATTGTTAGGATATTAGGGTTGCAAATGCTCGGCTGGCCAGATCCCAAGATTTTTCCCATCGGGAGACTCAAGTTCATATGAACTTGATCCGCGTTTTGCGATTACACGACATGGATAGTGCCAGCTTCGCCTTGTAGTAATCTCCTGCATTCGACTTTTGAAGTTACGCCTATATATATGTTGACCCGGCTGGAAGTCCTCAGGGCGTGCACGTTTTCGCAAATTATAGTGTTTGGCGCCAGTTTCGTAGGCTTTCAGCAGGTACTTTTTTACTATATCGTAAATATCTCCGCTTATTTTTTTTTTAAATTTTCAGCCCGATCCTCGGGGAAATATACTCGAAGACTAACTAAACAACTACCTAATAAAATATGCTCTACAGGTCGCATCGCTTGCTTAGAGCGAATCCTAGACCTAGACCTGATACCCTTCCAAACTACTAACTCCGCGACACCTATGCTTCTGATGAATCGTCGTCCTTCCGTTAAGTAGGTGGAGCATCAACACTTCCTGTCTACCTTATCCTTTATCCTTCCCCGTGAACGATGAAGATGGGGGCGGCAGGCAATGATTGCTATCATGCTGTTGAGGTTTTAGGGTCGGATTGGTATGAATTCCTACTTACCACTTCCTAAGCAACTCTTATTAGATAATCAGCAGTCAAACATGATAAAGTCAGTGTGCAATCCGCCAAAATCATCGTCACAACGCAACGCAGCGCAACACAAAGCATAAATTTTTGTTTTGTAGATGAGAACATTTTTAATACAATTTTTATAGCTTAAAACAGCGATTTTTAAGACAATCGTTTCTGAATGCAGGAAAAAATATTATTTTTTCAACTAATCGTTAAGGCTGTGAACCATTTAACGATTTTTTAACCTTTAGTTAAAATTTGACAGTTCGAAAGTTATTTTCTCTTGAATGGAAAAAATTAACCGAGAGAGCGGACCATTTCAAAAGTTGACATATGGATAGTTATTTAGAATTGACAGCTGCGATGACCACAAATTGGTAGAGGTGTAAACATTTGTCGATATTTTAAAAATTATTTTTTTTTCTTATTACATTAAGTATGTCAGTCATAGCCTCGAAAAGTAAACATCCACATCATGAAATAACCCAAACAAATCTTTACACAACACGTTATCGTTTCCATATTTATCCCCTAATTTTGTATTGAAAAATATTGACAACCTCAATTAGGTATAGAAAATGTTTCCACCTTTTTATTCTGCATCATGGGTAAAATTTTAACCATCGAGCTGTCAAATTTAACTATCGCTCTGTCAATTTAAACCATGCTCCAGAGTAGGGTTATTTTGCAAATAACTTTCGAAGTGTCAGATTTTAACCAAAAGTTAAAAATTTCACCAAATGGTTCACAGCCTAAGGTACGAGGAATACTAATGGAATTTTTTGAGTTTTGGGATTTTAAAGGGCGAACACGAAATTATTGCGACACATTCAACAGGGCATAACTTTTCAAAAATTAACCAAATTTTGCACACTTTTTCAATGATGTGTATTGTTTACATGCTGTCAAACTCGAAGTCGTGTTTTTCGATTCAACGAAAATGGAGGTGAACCAACGCGAGTCGAGAGAACAAATTCTTTCCAAACACCTGGAATTTCCTGACCTGTCGCACCGGCAGTTGGGAAAAAAGTTGAACATTCACCATTCAACCGTCTCCAGAGTGTTGAAGCGGTTCCAGGAGCGGTTGACGTTGGACCACGGCAAAGGAGCTGGAAGAAAACCGGGACCGGAGAACAAAAAGACGGAGGGAAAGGTGAAGCGGATGATTAAAGCAAATCCCAACGTCTTAAGCCGTGATTTGGCTAAAAAGATCGGCATGTCGCAGAGCTACGTCCAGAATGCAAAGAAGAGAGCTGGACTACATACATACAAGGTATAGAACATCCCAAACCGCGATGAGCGGCAACAATCGACGACTAAAACTCGGGCACGGAAGCTCTACGAGAAGATGCTGACAAAATATGGCTGCTGTGTGATGGACGACGAAAGTATATAAAAGCCGATTTTAAGCAAATTCCGGGGTTGGAGTTTTTCACCGGCAAGAGCAAGTTCTATATGGACGACAAATTTAAGAAGAAGAAAATGTCGAAGTTCGCCTCCAAATATCTCATTTGGCAGGCCATCTGCTCTTGCGGACTGAGGAGTGAGCCTTTCGTGACAAAGGGCACAGTAAATGGCGAGATCTACAAATCTGAGTGCCTCGAGAAGCGCTTTATGCCGTTCTTGCAGCAGCACGAAGAAGCTCCGCTATTTTGGCCAGATTTGGCATCATGCCACTATTCTAAAAGTGTCCTGTAGTGGTATGAGGCTAATTCTGTCCATTTTGTTCCAAAGGACATGAATCCGCCAAACTGTCCGGAGCTGCGCCCGGTGAAGCAGTACTGGGCAATGATGAAGCAGGAACTTCGGAAGAGCAAGAAGACTTGAAGACGACGAGAAGGACATGTTAAGAAAATGGAAAAAAAAAACTGAGAAACTGGCACCGGATGACACTGTAAAGACTTTGATGGAAAGCATCAAGCGAAAATGCGTTCAATTTTACACTCAAAGCTCCATCGATTAACTTTTCTTTTGATTTTTGAAGTAAATATATGTATAAAACTACCCTAAAATTTTGGTTTGATTTTAAACATTATAAGAAAATTGGCATGACATTTTCGGTGTCACAATAATTTCGTATTCGCCCTTTAGTTGTTCTATTGGTCTTCAATCGTGATCACCGCAAACCTCTTAACTAAAAAATGGTTTCGAGAAAAAAGCCCTCACTCCGCTAATTATCAATATATTTTTATAAACTTATGCTTGTTTATTTCACTGAAAAATGTGCTACCAAAATACTATAAATTAATGTAATGAAATCGTTACTTTGTCTTTACGTAAATTCAAACTTTCTTGACGTTTTTCACACTAAAAAGTATGTAACCCCTCAAATGAGTAGTTTTCACTGTGGAAAATCGGAGCCCATTCACATTTTAAGATAGATCACAAAACAAGAAATTTTTACTATTCGTCATACATCATCGTTTCACAGTTACCCAAATGGTCTATTTATGATAATTATCAAATTAAACAGAACCATGACAAGTTACTAAACAACTTTTTTCACGGCAAATGTTGAGCATAACATTAGCTATAAATAGCAATAGACTGTACATTTATCCGATGAACGGCAACTCATAAAATGGAATAATATTTTTCATTCCAAATTTACTTTGACTGATACAAAACAAACAAATATCCATAAAAATTAATAGAGTTATCAGAAATCTTTCAAAATATAGCAACGCGTGTAAAGAATTGAACATCACGAAATATGAAGGAATGAGAAGATTCTGTTCATGCATTATGATTTTATTACGATTGTTTCGTATATCCTGCAGTTTCACCGTTACCCTCTCTCCCCTACCCACTGCACCCTAGATATTATAAAAGCATATCCACATTTGCGACACGCATAGCTGTATGGAATTCCCCAAACTTTCTGAACCCATTAATGGTTAACGCATAAGAAAATTTTGCAAATGGTATGGACTACTTTGTATCGTATTAACTAGTTTCGGTCTAAAAAATAATGCATTGAATCTGATTTTGAATGTACAACAAGATTTCTAGATTTGCACACGACCTTGAGTGCCAATTCGTATGAACTATGAAACTTTAATGATATACATCTTGCGAGATGTCAAATTTATTTTTTCAACTGCGGTAACAAGATCAATCTCCTTCTCAGTGCAACAGTACCACCGCATGCCCAAGCTGTCCGAGTTCGACGATTACGACCAATGTATGGAAGAGGCACCGGTTGGAACGGTGGCCACTTACTGCATGATCCGGCTGGTCATTGAACCAGACAACAGCTCCGAGTTATGGCATATGATTGAGGTACCCAGTAGAGCTCATACCAAATTTAAATCTTTTGCTTAGGTACCATTTTTCCACTTTTTTATCAGGCCTTTTCAATAGATCGAAGACACTACAATCATCGCCATTTGGTGCGAGGCGTCTGTGTAGAACGATGCAAGCAGTTGGTTTACGGATTGCCCAACACTACCCAACAGATGCTGAAGGTGGATAAGTTTGAAATTGACTATCCGGTAAGTTCCATGTCCTGGAGATATAAATAGCAAAAATTGAATAATTGTTTTTCAGTACATTTTCGATGTATCCGTATTCAAAGATACGTACAAGAACCGCGATCGCTATGGAGAGTTGTTGGAAGTTTGCTTAAACTACAAACTGAATCAGACTTATCAATTGAAGGCTTACACGGAAATTGAAGTCTGCGATAGGAACGATGAAGCCAGTGAGACTGGTATGAGGTTAAATGAAAAATGAATTACAAATGCGTAAAATCGACACCTTGTGATAATTCCAGATTTATTGGACATGCTATTCGTAATAGTATTCGTCGTTGTAATCTCCCTCGTTGTGCTGTCAAGTTGGTATGATAAAAGCATAAACTTCAAACAAGATGTGGTTCACTACAAGATGGATGTCAACAGTAAAAGTTCGTTTTTTGTTTAGCAATACTCTTCAGAATATACTAATTTCTTGCATTTCCAGGAAAAATGGTCTACGTATCATTCTCAATCCTTCGCAACTGGTACCGTTTGACTTCACGCTCGTCGGAGTCCCTTCATAAAGACCTACGATTCCTTCAAGCGATACGATTCTTCACAATGATGTTCGTCATTATGGGGCACGCCGCATTACTAAACTCCATTATCCCCACGCAGAACACATCCCAGTTGGAATTGGTATAATATTTCAGCAATTTAAACTTCAGAAATCATACATATAATTAATGCTGATGGTATTTATTCACACAGATGTACCACCGCATCGGAACGATGATTCTAACGGGTGGGGTTCAAATCACCCAAAGCTTCCTCTCTATAAGCGGTGCCTTGGTGGCAATCCACGTTATGACCTATGCTGAACGAAGCAGTAACAAGATCGGGATCCCTTTCCTGCTGAAAGCCACCATCTATCGCTACATCCGGCTAACTCCGGTGTATGCCTTCATCATTCTGCTGCATGCCACTTGGTTGGTGAAAATGCAAAACGGTCCAATATGGAAGCAAGGTTCGGAAACCGAAAAGGCGTTTTGTCGGAGGAATTGGTGGACCAATTTGCTGTACGTCAACAACTACGTAAATGCGGATCAACCGGTAAAGATCGCCCCTGGAATCTGTCCACTCCGGAATTATTTTTTGATTGATAAATTACAGTGCGTTCAGCAAGGATGGTACCTCGGGTGTGATTATCAACTTTTCATCGCTGGAACATTGCTATTGATCTTGATCAATAGATTCCGCAGATTCCTGATACCGATCGTAACGTTAGCCTCCATTGGATCATACGTGCTTCCTGCGCTGTTCATCTACTATCAGAAACTGGAGGGAGTATTCGTAATAACTCTCGAGTAAGCCTGTGCGAGTATGAATTATTCAGTATAACAGAATACCATCCGTTCTGTAGAGCCCAGCGATTCGTCTTGTGGTTCGACCAATTCTACCTGAAGTCGTACATTCCCTTCCATGTCAACACTGGAAACTTCCTCGGCGGAATGATAACTGGTCTCCTTTATATGCATTTGAAAAAGCGAAATGTTAATCCAGTTCAAAAACTAGTAAGTGCTTGAACCTAATTATCTTACCATGAACATCTTACTATAATCGACAATTGCAGTGGTTCCGTATCCTATGGTATTTGGTTATCCCGTTGTCCCTCGCAAGCATGCTGGTTCATTACATTTTCTACGTGAACGACTTCGAAAAACCTTCCATCTGGATGGCGATCTATTTTCCGGTGATGAAAAACTCCTGGGCATTTTTCAGCTGTATTTTCGTCCTCGGATTCATCAATGGGATAGCCCCGATGTTGCAGCGTATCTTCAACCAGCGAATATTTGAACCCTTGGGACGGTTAACATACTCGGCCTACCTGGCACATGTGTTTGTGATGCGTTTGATTATTTTGAGCATACGATCTCCAGCACACTTCAATTACTTAGCTATGGTAGGTTGTTCACCACAAATTGCTGTCTACATCATCTCGTTTATGTCGGTATTTTCTCACCTACAGATTACCATCACTTTCGCTTCGCTGGTGTTTTCATATCTGATGGCGATGTTTTTGTGTCTGACTCTGGAGCTCCCTGTATCTGCGCTGCAGAAACATATGCTGGGTCCATTAAGAGGTTGGCGATAAACGATTTCATAGTGAGACAATTTTTTATGGAGTTTTTGTTTCAGGTGATGGTGGCAAGCAACTCGATTCGGAGGTCAATATTGCGGTGGTCAAAGAGCAAATACAGAATGGATCACCGAAAACAATAAGTGGTACGAGAGAACATTAGTCTACCAAAATAAAAAATAAAGCACTTGCTTTACAAAAACTGGGAGGTTTCATGTAGTGGGCTTTTCCTTATTTAAGTTGGATCAAACATGTTGAACGATAAGGCGAGAGTGGTGCCAAAGTCGAATTTAGGAAGGCTAAAACGCTTACGCCCAAAAAAGGTCTGTACCGAAAAGAAGTTTTCCAGTATTTTTCCTTTCAAATCGCATTAAAAATTAAGTTTCATTCAAAAAAACTTTTAAAACTTTTTTGTACGAGATTGAACTTAGGACCGAACAATTTTCATCAACTTCCGGGTAAGTGTTTCGTCACCTTTTCGGGCACTTTAGACCAAATTTGAGCTCCTATTCCCATGCTTCTCCTTTTTTACAATCGCCCATTAACGTTTGATGGGCCGAGGCAAAGGGCACAGAGGCAAATCATTTGTGTTGTATTTTTCAAACCCAACAAAATTAAATACATTTATTTCCTTCAAAATAGAAATTCAGTATTTATTATGCGTTGCGTTTAAGACTTCGAAGCCCTGCAGGAAACCAGCTCTACATCCAACAAAACGTCGAACAAAAGCGAATCAGCGTAAGCAATTTGTTGAACAGACTTTTTTACGAAAGAGTGCAAAGTTCGAAACTGTTCGTTAAAGAGTCGTCAGGTTAGGTTTTTTTGTCCTAATGTTGATTTGTACTGTTACGTTTCTAGAATATAAAGGGTTAATTGTTAGTAGGGCCAGTAATAATAAAATGTAAATATTAAATGTTATTTGTTAAATGTTAAAACTAGGATTAGTAGGATTTAAAGGAACAGATAAAAATGTTAACACAATCAAAACAACACAGTGGGTACAAGTGGGTGGTAAAATAAACGAACGCCGAACAGTATGACAGATTACGAAAGAGGCAGAAAATCTAATATACGGCAGAAAAAATGGTAGCGCGTCACACCCAAAGTTCGCGCCCAAAAGACAAAAGAAAACCGCGAAATTGTTACGATAGCTAAGGCTTAAAAAGTTCTTCTGAAACCCCGCCGAAGACCATAAGTAATCTGGCGTTCGTGTGCTTAGCATGTTAAAAGTGAAGAAAGTCTTAAAACACAAACCGGTAAAAGCCCACAAACCACATACACACACAAGCAATAATTTATATAAACAGTGATTTGGAAACAGTAAAATTAATTTAAAATAAAACAAGCTTTCGTGGTTTAGATTTCAATATCAATTAGCTTATTTCACAACCCATTTTAGTAAACCCTGAACGATTGTTCGCGAAGCCCCTCTGATTACCCAGCAGAAAGCCGACCCTGAGAACCAGCTCGAGGAATCTCTTGCTACTGAGCTTTACCGGGACAGACAGTAGAATAGTTGCAAGTTAATGCAAAAATGGAAATAAAATGCGTTTTTTTCAAATTGAATGCAAATTTCTAGAGTGATCTGCAGCAACATTTTCTGCAGGTACTCAGATCGAAGGATTTCGGCTTTTATAGTACAGTAATGTTTCGATTATATCACGGTCGGTCTGTATTTTAGCGTGATATATTTGAAGCGTGATATATTCAAAATAAACCAAAAAATTACATTCAAGCAAATCCATGTATTTCTATAAACAAAAAGTAATGAAAAGGTCAAGTTAGTCAAAAGAATAAATCTTAGTAGGGTTATGGGCCTATTTTTGCCATGCTTCTATAATCACACTACCCATTTGAAGCCGTTGGCAGCGTCTGCCATCTTTGTTCAACGCATTGGGTAAAACGGTATGGCATCAGTGGATAATTTTTCTCCTTACAGCTTCACCTTACGTAGCACATACCGCTTCTTAAAATCGTTGAACCACCCAAAACTAAACTTAAAGGAATCTGCCACATTAAGGTTTTGGACAAATAACTTGACTATTAAAATCAGTGTATTCGAAGAGATTACGATTCAGTTCTCGTTGTTTCAACATCCACAGAAATAGTCCCATCACCAATTGTTGATGTTGTCCTTTCAAAAGAAAAGTATTCACATCGATTCAAGAGAAAAGTCATATCTAGGCATACCTACCATATCTTGCGTAATTTGTTTTTCTCATTATTTTGTTAGATTTACTTGCGGATAACTAACAATTTAAAAAAGAAGTCGATTTGTTTACCTGCTACACCAAAAGGTCCCTCCAGACGATCCCTTAAGGGCACGGCAAATAAGTTACGATGAATTAAAAACTAAAATTGAAATTGGTCGAAGAATATTTCGGCAAACCTAGTCATTGCAACAACGTTTTGGTAAAACATGATTTCGAGATTATTCACGTTTAAAGTTTCGCGCTACGCCCTGTCTTCACTTAAAGGAACAAGATAAACAATATAAAAATTTCAGATACTTTTTATAAGAATCTATACTTTAGGATAAAAGAATAAAAAAGTTCGACTTTTTGACCGACCTCATCATAATATATTATGTAAACCCTTAACGAAATAGTCCGAAACCTAATAATAGGCTCATTACCCTATATGTAAATAAGCAAATCAATTGTAAAAAACCCCTAAAAGTGCCAGGACACAACATGTGGCTTAATTGGATCAAAACGTAGTGTGCCTTATCTGTTTTTCAAAAAGCGTGATATAATCGTGATAAAACCGTGATATATTCGAGGGTGATATAAACGAGTATTAATATAAACGCATAGTGATATAATCGAAACATTACTGTACCGGTAGACATCAAATCGCATTATTTGCCATAGCACCATTAGAACCAAATTTGTCCACTTGAATCGACCTGTCCGCATCGCTTACATCCTCCTCTACCACGACAGTATAATATAGTGAACCTGGAAGGGTTTTTGACTACTCTTTCACTTAGGTCTCGTCGTCCATCAAAATGTATGCATCCTTTTACTGCAAAATTCGCAAATACAATTTGCGGGTCCTTACGCCAGAACTATTCTGAGAGATACCATGAAAAACTAGCCGACCATAAAACATAACCAACGCCAATTCGAACAAAACTATTGTCATGTCATGTCATGTCATGTCATGTCATGTCATGTCATGTCATGTCATGTCATGTCATGTCATGTCATGTCATGTCATGTCATGTCATGTCATGTCATGTCATGTCATGTCATGTCATGTCATGTCATGTCATGTCATGTCATGTCATGTCATGTCATGTCATGTCATGTCATGTCATGTCATGTCATGTCATGTCATGTCATGTCATGTCATGTCATGTCATGTCATGTCATGTCATGTCATGTCATGTCATGTCATGTCATGTCATGTCATGTCATGTCATGTCATGTCATGTCATGTCATGTCATGTCATGTCATGTCATGTCATGTCATGTCATGTCATGTCATGTCATGTCATGTCATGTCATGTCATGTCATGTCATGTCATGTCATGTCATGTCATGTCATGTCATGTCATGTCATGTCATGTCATGTCATGTCATGTCATGTCATGTCATGTCATGTCATGTCATGTCATGTCATGTCATGTCATGTCATGTCATGTCATGTCATGTCATGTCATGTCATGTCATGTCATGTCATGTCATGTCATGTCATGTCATGTCATGTCATGTCATGTCATGTCATGTCATGTCATGTCATGTCATGTCATGTCATGTCATGTCATGTCATGTCATGTCATGTCATGTCATGTCATGTCATGTCATGTCATGTCATGTCATGTCATGTCATGTCATGTCATGTCATGTCATGTCATGTCATGTCATGTCATGTCATGTCATGTCATGTCATGTCATGTCATGTCATGTCATGTCATGTCATGTCATGTCATGTCATGTCATGTCATGTCATGTCATGTCATGTCATGTCATGTCATGTCATGTCATGTCATGTCATGTCATGTCATGTCATGTCATGTCATGTCATGTCATGTCATGTCATGTCATGTCATGTCATGTCATGTCATGTCATGTCATGTCATGTCATGTCATGTCATGTCATGTCATGTCATGTCATGTCATGTCATGTCATGTCATGTCATGTCATGTCATGTCATGTCATGTCATGTCATGTTATGTTATGTTCGGTTTATCCATCCAACAATCAGAACATTTTGACACATGAGCCATCAAATTGTTATAAATAGGATATTAAGTGATGTTCGATCATGAAAATATCACTATTATGTAGTCTAGGAGTTAACATTTATGAATTGTATGCGTTTCTTTCTATCTTTGCGAAGTATAAATTGTAAATTGTGCATCAAGCCTTACTTCTCGACCTAGGAGAGTTGAAACACCTTGTTTCAACTCTCCTCGATGATGAGCTTCTAGTCTTATGGCAATGTTATAATCACATTAACGTTCGTGAACTAATAATAATAATTAAGATTCTTCTTTCCTGAATTGACAACAGTGGTCAACATTCTCAGTTTATTAGTTCGAGGTCATTTATAGCCACAGAATATGCATTTGTTCTAATTGTTTACTTCTGTCAGCTACTGAAGCTTGGAGCGAAGTGACCACAATCCAAAATGAACTAAACATTACCAACATGGATACCAAATTACCTGTTTTCATAAACCCGTATCACATGTGGTCATAAATAGTATGTATCACTGGTCATATCCACTATTTTAATTAACTGTAGAATGTTCTAGGGGAAGTGGTTGGAAAATAATACACAACTTAATAATCGAAAAATGGGTATCAAATAACTTGATTTTAGATTTATAGTCAATGAATGGTTAGGTAAAGTATCTTAATGTTATTACTGTTGGGATAAGTGCAGAAATTCATGCATTTGTAACCAAGATCTAACATTAATTTTCAAAACAAGTATCAGTCTATACATAGATATACACTGTGAAAAATAATGATAAGAATGCATGTCATTTTAAGAAATTATCTTAGTGTGAACGAAAAAACATAAAACACAGTTGTAACATTTGATGCTTTAGAAAACGGTTTGATAATATTCAAAATAATTGGTTACTTGTTTCAACTAACATTCATTGCTGTTTCAACTTACCTCGGTATGAGGAGAGTTGAAATAAAGAGAACACTGTTACAAAAATCAATATATTGATGCTTTGTTACTGATTTATACCAGTTATTCTGATGTAATTTGATAAAGCATAAACAGAAGTAATAAATTTAAAAACAAGCAATCATCGAATGACAGTTTTTGTCGATTTATCTAACAAAAACAAAAAATTGTTTCAACCCTCCTCGGTCTCCCCTACGTTTAATCCTGGCTTACGCGTTAAGCGAGGGTGAAGAAATCGGCCCAAAGGAGATCAAATTCGTGCCAAAGGATCTTAGTCCCCTGAACGCAGCGCAATTGCAGCCAATTGAGAAATACTGGGCCACCATGAAGCGAGTGATACCGGAAGCAGGACTGAGGAAATATAAGATCTCCACAGAAAACAAGTTGGCCCAAACGTTGTACAAGACCTAATGAGCAGTGCTAAGATGACGATATGTGCGTTTAGATATGACTATAACTAAAGTGTAATAAGTGTAATAATATGTTTTATTTTATTCCCTGAACGAAAATTATCGGTTAAATGGGTAAATTTTGAAAAACCTTTTCTTGTTATGCAATTTGATTCCGTACACCCTTTAGCAGAGTTAAGTTCAACGACAATCAGTTTGCTCATCAACGAGTAGACTAGAGCTTCCATTTCCCGACAGTTTTCAGCTTCCCGTGATTAGGGAAATACAGAAAAAATATCCCGGGAAATCCCGGAAATACATAAGAAAAATAAAAAATAAATTGTTCCATGAAAATAAGAGAAAAACATTTAAAAAAATTCGAAAGCTGATGAATTGCATGTATAATCTGACCTGTTGTCAGAAGATGTCGATTTTATGGACTATACGGCATTGAATAATTTGATAACTTGTCACTCAGTTCATTCAACATCAACTTCTTTTGGCTGATTTTTCTTGTATGTAGGGAGTGGGCCAATTCGGACCCCTAGCTGTTTCTCTGCAAGATTTTTGTTGGCAACAACAATTATTTAAATCAAGCGCATTATCGCGATTTTGAATCTGCCGGACAATATCTTTTATTTGATATCTTGTTTTGAGGAAGAGTCACCTGTTTTTGTTTAATTGGTATGTGAATAATGGAAAATCGGTTGGTTCAATTCGGACCTTTTGCCGTATATACGATCTGATAACACTAGTTTACAAATTTTTGGGGTGATTGCATGAAGTTAAGAAAAAAGGTGTTTTCTTAAAGAATTTTGGGTCGCTGAACACGGAAATCACATCCATTTTCTTTGTTAAAGAACCGCTTTTGAGATTTTTTGAAAAACGTGTTTTTGAGCACTTTTTGCAGTTATTTATCAATATCTCAGGAATAAATCTTCCGATTAATACAATCGACTCATCATTCATAAGGAATTGACGTGTCCATTCCAAAAATGTATAACATGGATGGGTTAATATAAACAATTTAGGGTTAAGAGCAACTAAAGTCAAAAAAAGTATTTTTTGGTAAAATTACTCATTTTTAGTTAATTTTTCATAAAAAATGTTTCGGCAAAACAATTCTTTTAAAATCTTATGTGACAGAAAAACTTCTCACGTGAATTTTAAGCATAAGATCACGAAAATCCGATAAAAACTGTTGATGATATTAAGCACCTAGTGAAAATTGTTCTGTTTCTCACATATCTCTTTTGGTCTTAAGTAAGATTACGCTAGTTTACAAGAAAAATGAAGTTTCGAGAAAAAATGTTTTCTAGATTATTTTGGGTCGCTGAACACGAAAATCATACTCAATTTCTCTTTCAAAGGAGTTCGAGTTTTTCTTTTTCTTTTTTTTTTTTCGAAAAACGAAACGTTTTTCTTTTGCTTCCTCTTTTTTGTTTTCGCTCTTTTTTTTAATTACAGAAAAATAAATTTTTCATATTTTCAGAATCTAATGTTACAGATTTTACCAATTACCAAGGTAATCGCGATAAGCTAAGAAAAAAAGTGTTTTCTAATTTCATTTTGAATCGCTGAATACGAAAGCAAAGTCCAATTTTTTTCAAACAAGCAGATGTAGCTGGTATGAAGCACTGAGTGAAAAATGCAACTTTTTATTTTTCGCACAATCATACTTTCGGCTGAAATAATGTTCTACACTTGATGGTTATTGTTTGTGTTGGGTACGGTCTTCTCGAGCTTGCATCCATCCACCCTGCGGCATTTCAATGGTTTTGGATTTTTTCATTGTACAACTTGGTGCGATTGTATACTATTCCCCCGAAAATCATTCCCCAGAAAACCATTCCCCAGAATTCAGCCCCCAGAATACCATCCCCCATAAAATACCATTCCCCAGAAAGTCATTTCCCAGAATGTACCATTCCCCAGAATTCCATCTCCCAGAATTCACCATTTCCCACCGCTGGGCAGCCCGAGAATGCAAGTGGTGTTTCCCCCGGTCAATGCGAGTTGACAGTTGATGCGCAAGTTGTTGATAATTAGATAGGAGCAAGAACCATAATAACAAATGTGCTAGGTGCAGTTTAGCTAGCCAAACGAACATTTGATTATATTTAATGTACTAAACATTCAGTATTTCGGATAAAAGCTTAGGTGGTGGAATATATTGAGGTTACCTGTAAGTAAATAGAAATTAAAATTATATAATGATACTTACCAACTACATTTTGCCAGCATCGAGAACTAACCCTAAATTTCTAGAAGAAAACCTAAATCTAGTATAGAAGTCAGCAAACGGTGTGTACGAGAATTGAGTGAGCTACTTCTTGTAAGTTTATACCGTTGATTAATTATTATGATGTGAACTCTAATTCAAAATAAATTTGCAGTTTGAGCTGCACGACGAGGCTGCTACAAAAATTGAGTTCGATTTCAGTCCGAACAATTTCTCAAAAAGAAGTTAAGGATTTCGGATTGAACCTCATCTACAAAACACGATGGCTGAGCCTATTCTGGATTTTACGCAAACTCCTTGCACAACTTGCGGGCAAATATCTACTGTAAATGAGGAAATGATTGCCTGCGAGACGTGCAACAGTTGGCACCATTTCCGATGCGTCGGAGTAACTGCTGCCATTAGAAAGGAGAGAAAGTGGTTTTGCCTGGAAGCCGCCTGTCAGGAAGCGTCTTATGAATACCAGAAGGCTAAAGAGGGGAAGAAAACGACCCGTGCTAAGAAGAACGCCGAAGAGTCAGACAAAAGCAGTGTCAAATCTGACCGCCAAAACGTCCAGACTCTAGAGCAAAAACTAAAGGCCATGGAAGAGAAGCAGAAGCGGATAGAGCAGGAGCTGGAAACTGAGTGGCGTCTGAAAGAGAAGGAACTTGCCTTCAAGCGGGCAATGGAGCAGAAAAAGATCATGATGGAGAAGAAACTACGCGCTCAAGAGGAAGAAGACCAGAGGTTTTTTCAGGAAACCAGGCTGAAAGAGAAGAAGGAGCATATAGATCGGATGAAAACGATGCAGCAGTCTTACCACGATGCGATGAAAAGTTTAGATGACGAGTTGAATGCACTGAAGGTAACCCGCAATCCAATGGAAGGTGGTTCAGGGTTAAGCGCAACAACGGGCATTGTAAAGCTGAGCGAGAAAAATATATCGAAGCTAAGCAACAAAACCGTCGTGGAAGATGACGAGGACGACAATGAGGACGAGCATTTGCTCGAAGACATAAGTAATTCAGACGGTAGTTCTGAATTTTATGAGACGGTCGGAAATAACAAGGTCAGTACTATCTTCAACAAGTCGGAACAAAGAAAAGGAGGTCCAACAAAAATGCAAATGTCAGCGAGAAACGGGATTACTAAGAAGCTTCCTGTGTTTTCTGGTAAGCCAGAGGAATGGCCGTTATTTTATGGAACATACCAAGCGTCCAACGAAGCATGCGGATATTCGAACATCGAAAATTTAGTGAGACTTCAAGAGAGTCTGAAGGGCCCGGCCCTCGATTTAGTTCGTGGGCAATTGCTTCTTCCTCAATCCGTACCAAAGGTCATAGCAAAGCTTCGACAATTATACGGTCGTCCAGAACAACTTCTTCAAAGCCACTTGGAAAAGGTACGGAAATTAGAACCGCCAAAATCAAACAAACTGGCTAGCTTTATTCCGTTCGGCACTGCTGTTGAACAACTTTGTGAACATTTAGAAGCGGCAGAACTTACGCAACATTTGGTGAACCCGTTGCTAATCCAAGACCTTGTAGATAAACTCCCTGATGGTGACAAGCGCGAATGGGTTCGCTACAAAAGGAACAAAGGTGAAGTTACACTGAGAACCCTAACCGATTTTCTCGCCGAAATCGTAGCGGATGCCTGCGAAGCTAATGTAAATATGGAGTTTTTACTGGGGTCCAAATCGTCAAGTGGCGTTCCGTCTGCGAGAGGATGGTCGAAGGAAAAAGGAGTGCTGTTCAACCACTGCGAAGCAGAAAGCTCGAACGTGAAGGACCGTAAGACACAAAAACCGTGTAAAGCTTGTCAACGAACGGATCACCGTTTGCGTTTTTGTCAAGATTTTAAAACCTTGGAACACGCTGACCGAATGGAGATCGTGAACCGATGGAAGCTGTGTCATGTTTGCCTCAACGAACATGGAGGCACACCGTGTAAATTTAAAATCCGCTGCAACGTTGGTGAATGCACGGGACAACACAATCCGTTATTGCACCCAAATGGAGAGGTCTTTGGAACGAGTGCGCACATAAATACGAACAACCCAGTTTTGTTTAGAATGATCCCGGTAAAATTGCACTACGGTGACCGATCAATAACTCTGCTGGCGTTCTTGGACGAAGGAGCGTCTGTCACTTTGATGGAGAAGCAGTTGGCAGATCGACTGGGAGTCGTCGGAGTTCAAGAGAAACTTACCATAAAGTGGACTGCAGATATTACGAGGGTCGAGAAGGGTTCACGGCGATTGAATGTATGGATCTCTGCTGCAGATTCTGATGAAAAGCTGCTACTGAAAACAGTACGGACAGTGGAGAAACTCATGCTACCGCCACAGTCACTCGATGCACAAAAGTTGTCTAATAGGTACGAACACATGCGTAACCTACCCATTTCCTCTTACGATGGTCGACCAGAAATGCTAATAGGGCTAAACAATATTCATTCGTTTGCCCCTGTAGATGTAAAAGTTGGTACGAATGTAGAACCGATTGCTGTGCAGTGCAAGCTGGGATGGACGGTGTATGGTCCGACAAAGCCAGATGCAAGCTCTTCGGGACATTATCTGGGTTGTCATCAAGAAGTGACCAACGAAGACATACATGAGCTGCTAAAATGCCAATATGCTTTGGAAGAATCGGTAGTAAAGGTGTCGGAAGACTCTGCAGAAGAGAGAAGAGCGCGAGAAATACTCGAACGGTCTACTAAGAGGGTTAATGGGCATTTCGAAACAGGTCTGTTGTGGAAGTCGGATGATCCGCGTTTTCCAGATAGCTTTCCAATGGCCTTTCGAAGACTGAAACAACTGGAGAAACAGTTGGCGAAAAATCCGGAGCTCGATATGAACGTCCGCCAGCAAATTAAGGAGTACCAGCAGAAAGGATATGCGCATCTGGCAACTGCGGATGAAGTTTCCGGTACCGAACCATCAAAAACTTGGTACCTTCCCCTCAACGTCGTTTTAAACCCAAAAAAACCTGGAAAAGTCCGTCTTGTTTGGGATGCAGCTGCGACAGTGCAGGGGGTTTCTCTTAACTCGCAACTTTTAAAGGGACCGGATATGCTCGTTCCATTGGTGACGGTCATCACCGGTTTTCGAGAGCGTAGGATTGCGTTTGGAGGCGACTTACGCGAGATGTACCATCAGCTGAAGATAATAGCCAAAGACAAGCAGGCTCAACGTTTCCTTTTCCGAGAGAATTCTACGGCATCACCGAGCATTTACGTGATGGACGTAGCCACATTTGGGTCGACGAGTTCACCATGTTCCGCGCAATTTGTGAAAAACAAAAATGCTGCTGAATATGCAGCGCAGTTTCCTGAGGCGGCGGAGGCGATCATCCATCGCCATTATGTCGATGATTACTTTGATAGTGTCGACACTGTTGAAGAAGCTATTCATCGAGCGAAAGAAGTGAGTTTTGTTCATTCGAAGGCGGGCTTTGAGATCAGAAATTGGGTATCGAATTCTCCGGAATTTCTCCAAAGTCTCGGAGTACAACGACCAACGCAGGAAGTGCACTTCAACCGGGACAAACAGACCGATAACGAAAGAGTTCTAGGTATCATCTGGGATCCAGAACAAGACGAGTTCTCATTCTCAACTCAACAACGTGAAGAACTCAAGGCATATTTTCAAGGCGACAAGAGGCCAACAAAAAGAATTGTACTGAGCAGCGTGATGGGATTTTTCGACCCGTTGGGGCTGCTATCTCAATTCACCATTCACGGGAAAATTATAATTCAACATTTGTGGCGATCCGGTTGTGATTGGGATGATCAGATTAGCGATGATTGCTGGGGAATGTGGAAGCGTTGGATTGGTCTGCTGCCTAAAGTGGACATGATTCGTATTCCGCGTTGTTATCTCGGTGATGCGATGCTCTCTTCGGTCGACTCGTTGGAGGTTCACATTTTCTCCGATGCTAGTGAACACGCATATGGCTGTGTAGCATACTTGCGGGCCGTCATCAATGGAAAGGTTAGGTGTACACTGGCAATGTCCCGTTCTAAGGTCGCTCCACTAAAACGACAATCAATTCCACGCTTAGAACTAATGGCGGCACTTCTCGCTGCTCGGATGAAACAAACGATTTTAGCTACCCACAGTCTCAAAATCTCTCGTTGCATTCTGTGGACAGATTCTCGAACTGTTTGCAGTTGGATCCGAGCTGATCAACATAAATACAAACAGTTCATCGCCTTTAGAGTAGGAGAGATTCTAGAGTCGACAAAGGTAACCGACTGGCGTTGGATTCCGTCAAAATTAAATTTGGCCGACGTATTAACAAAATGGGGTCTGGGCCCACCACTCGAAAGTGATGGAGAATGGTTCAACGCCCAAGCCTTTTTATATCAGCATGAGGATCAATGGCCATCGCAGGACATGTTCGTTGAAGATACCGACGAAGAAGCAAGAGGTGTCGTTTTATTCCACGGATTGATCGATGCTCAAGCCAGTTCGCGTTGGATGACAATAGTAAGAGTAACCGCGAATGTATTGCGTTTCATAACGAACTGTAAACGTAAGAGAGATGGTCTAGCTATACTAACCTCAAAGGCTACGGAGAACCAGAGACGACTGATCAAGTCCGAGATTCGCACAACACAACGACCATTTCAGAAAGAAGAGTTCATAAAAGCAGAAAATATTCTCTGGAAACAGATACAGTTTGAAAATTATGGCGATGAAATGAGTGCGCTGATGAAAAATATGGAAGCTAAACCAGGGCAGCCGTTAGAGAAGATTAAAAAATCAAGCTGTATCTATAAGCTAACGCCTGTGATAGATGAAGAAGGAGTACTAAGAATGGGCGGAAGAATGGGAAAATCTAAAACGATTCCCTTTGATAAAAAATATCCGTCTCGGAAGCATGAAGTAACGAAGAAGCTGATTCAGTTCTATCACGAGAAATATGGACACGCTAATCGTGAGACTGTTTTCAACGAGTTGAGGCAAAAATTCTGGATTCCTAATCTACGGGCCGCTATTCTACAAGTAATGCACGAGTGCATGTGGTGTAAAGTGAAGCGATGTCGTCCGCATGCGCCAATAATGGCTCCACTTCCGGTACAGAGGAAAACGTCGTGTTTACGCCCGTTTAGCTCCGTAGGAGTAGATTATTTGGGACCTGTTGAGGTGACAATCGGACGAAGGAAAGAGAAACGATGGGTGGCAGTTTTCACTTGTTTAGCTGTAAGAGCGGTTCATTTAGAGGTGATACACAGTCTCACAACGCAGTCTTGTTTGATGGCCATCAGGAGATTTGCTTGTAAACGTGGTATGCCGGACGAGATATTTTCAGACAATGCGACATGTTTCAAGGGAGCTGATAGTGAGATGCAAAGGATAAAGAAACTAATCGGAAGCAGATGTGCAGAAAAAATATCAAGTTCCACGACGACCTGGCACTTCAACTCTCCTGGTGCTCCTCATATGGGTGGAATCTGGGAGAGGATGGTGAGATCGGTCAAGGAGGCAATGACCGGATTGAACTACGGAAGGTCGCTGACGGATGAAATCCTGACGACAGCACTAGCGGAAGCGGAGGATATGATAAATACTCGCCCGCTAACATACGTTCCACAAGAGTCGGCAGAAGCGGAATCACTTACTCCGAATCATTTCCTGCGAGGTTCGGTGACAAGCGCAGACCTGGAAATTGATGACTCGGTGGACTTCGCGGATGCCCTAAGAGACGTTTATAAACGCTCCCAGTACCGTATGTGGGAAAGATGGTACAAAGAATATCTACCGACAATTAATCAACGTTCAAAATGGTTTGAAGAGCAACGGCCGTTGCAAACTGGCGATCTGGTGTTTGTGGTTGATGGAAAGAATCGTAAACAATGGATTAGAGGTATTGTGGAAAACGTATTGAAAGGATCCGATGGGAAGATCAGGCAGGCTATGGTGAGGACCTCGGGTGGAGTCTACAGGCGTGCCGTGGCAAATCTTGCGGTTCTCGAAATTCAAAGTGGTAACTCCGGAAATGCTGAGGACAATACCGGATGTTACGGGCAGGGGTATGTTACCACCGCTGGGCAGCCCGAGAATGCAAGTGGTGTTTCCCCCGGTCAATGCGAGTTGACAGTTGATGCGCAAGTTGTTGATAATTAGATAGGAGCAAGAACCATAATAACAAATGTGCTAGGTGCAGTTTAGCTAGCCAAACGAACATTTGATTATATTTAATGTACTAAACATTCAGTATTTCGGATAAAAGCTTAGGTGGTGGAATATATTGAGGTTACCTGTAAGTAAATAGAAATTAAAATTATATAATGATACTTACCAACTACATTTTGCCAGCATCGAGAACTAACCCTAAATTTCTAGAAGAAAACCTAAATCTAGTATAGAAGTCAGCAAACGGTGTGTACGAGAATTGAGTGAGCTACTTCTTGTAAGTTTATACCGTTGATTAATTATTATGATGTGAACTCTAATTCAAAATAAATTTGCAGTTTGAGCTGCACGACGAGGCTGCTACAAAAATTGAGTTCGATTTCAGTCCGAACAAGCAACTAAAGTCAAAAAAAGTATTTTTTGGTAAAATTACTCATTTTTAGTTAATTTTTCATAAAAAATGTTTCGGCAAAACAATTCTTTTAAAATCTTATGTGACAGAAAAACTTCTCACGTGAATTTTAAGCATAAGATCACGAAAATCCGATAAAAACTGTTGATGATATTAAGCACCTAGTGAAAATTGTTCTGTTTCTCACATATCTCTTTTGGTCTTAAGTAAGATTACGCTAGTTTACAAGAAAAATGAAGTTTCGAGAAAAAATGTTTTCTAGATTATTTTGGGTCGCTGAACACGAAAATCATACTCAATTTCTCTTTCAAAGGAGTTCGAGTTTCTCTTTTTCTTTTTTTTTTTTCGAAAAACGAAACGTTTTTCTTTTGCTTCCTCTTTTTTGTTTTCGCTCTTTTTTTTAATTACAGAAAAATAAATTTTTCATATTTTCAGAATCTAATGTTACAGATTTTACCAATTACCAAGGTAATCGCGATAAGCTAAGAAAAAAAGTGTTTTCTAATTTCATTTTGAATCGCTGAATACGAAAGCAAAGTCCAATTTTTTTCAAACAAGCAGATGTAGCTGGTATGAAGCACTGAGTGAAAAATGCAACTTTTTATTTTTCGCACAATCATACTTTCGGCTGAAATAATGTTCTACACTTGATGGTTATTGTTTGTGTTGGGTACGGTCTTCTCGAGCTTGCATCCATCCACCCTGCGGCATTTCAATGGTTTTGGATTTTTTCATTGTACAACTTGGTGCGATTGTATACTATTCCCCCGAAAATCATTCCCCAGAAAACCATTCCCCAGAATTCAGCCCCCAGAATACCATCCCCCATAAAATACCATTCCCCAGAAAGTCATTTCCCAGAATGTACCATTCCCCAGAATTCCATCTCCCAGAATTCACCATTTCCCAGAAAGGCATTCCCCAGAAAAGCTTTATTTTTTATTCATTTGACCTTTTTATTTAACTTGCTACAGTCGTGATTCGCTGGTTGGTCACTTTTGAACTGGATTGCTTTTTAGTTGGACCTCTGCTAGTTGGACCATTGTCCAACTAAAAAGCATCTTAATGCCAAAATCCTATGTCAAAATCACCTTGACAATCAAACTGAAAATAACCAGAGATGTGAACAGAAGCATTTACACTATTAACGTCTTCTTTGGATAGTTTTGGACGTCTGTCGGTCAAATTCGTTAGTTGGACATAGGTTGTGGCCCAACCAACGAATCACGACTATACTCGTTCCCACTTCCTTCAACCGATATTTTTCGCTTTTGATTCGTGCACATTTCACACAAAATAAAATACTGAAGTATTTTCCCCAGAAAGAACTATTGTCCAGGAAACATGTAGAACAAATTGCAGAATCTAATACAGGTGTGTTTTGAGAGACATTGTGCAACAATCATAAGCAATAGCGCCCCATCGTAGGATTCAAAAGCATGAAACAGTGTTATGTAAGTAAGATTATATGGTGAAACCAAAACTTTGTGCATTTTTTGAAGTAATTGAAGTGATGTGTTGTTAAGTTGCTGAGGATGAGCTGCCGAAAGTGATGGCTCCTCGCAAGTAAGCCAGTTATCCTTTCGCTTACCCGATTTACTCAAACATAGGAATTGATTCCTTCTTTCAAACATGAGCAGTTCATTGAATCTTCATGAAAATGACTCTTTATGCCTGTCCAGTTTACACTTGAAGAATTGTCCCAACTTTTGAGCAAATCTATCCTGTTCGGCTTAAAGTCTTTTTGCACAACATCGTCTGACATGAGACATTATATAGTAGTTGGCCATTTAACCTAACAGTCGTGTAGCATTAGCACAGACAAACAGACATAACACTATGATTAATTCCTTAAAAATAGCGATCCGCCAAACACTATACACGCTTCTAACCACTCATTTACAAATTAGTTAACCCTCTGACCGAGGAACTTTTTTTTACCAACGGTCTATACCGTATACTTGCGCATATATCAGTGGCGCCATATATGGATTATAAACGTAAATACTATCACTGTCCCAACTAAAAATATATCCAAAATGACCGGCGAAATGAAATGGCGAAGAATTGTTGTCGAGTATTATGTCTGTTAGTCTGTGGTATAAGTACCATTTGGCATAAGGTATGAAAATACAATGTATTTCGGGTAGATAGTACGAAACATTTCCAATGCAAAAGAAGATAAATCTCGACAAACATATGATTACGGCGTTAAAGTCAACTGTCAAAATTAACTTTTAGCGGAAATTCTGGACAAACCGTTACTCTCCAACCACAGATGTTGGTAGTAAACAAATGAGAAGTTTTCTTTTTCATTAAATGCTGTGAACTTGCTGTCATATGTTTGTCAAAAAATGCTCTAAAAACACACCAAACCGTTTGTCAAAATGCATTCATTTCGATTTTAATATAGATTCAAGCAAACTTCAAAAGAAGGGATTAACACCTATGTTTGAATAAACCGGTCAGACGAAAATATGACAAATTTGTGTGCAAGTGTTATTTGGCATACAAAATCAAAAAACTGCTCATGATTGAAAGAAGGAACCAATCCCTATGATCGAGTAAACCGGTTATACGAGTGGATAACAGGTTTGTTTGCAGTCACATTCGGCGGCATGATCTCAGCAGCTCCACACAGCATCAGTTCCTTGAATTGGATAATGAGCAAACCTTAGGCTCCACCACAAAAAAAATGATAATAAGCATTAACTTTTCTGGGGAATGGGGCATTCTGGGGTATGATTTTCTGGGCAATGGAGCATTCTGGATACTGGCTTTCTAGGGAATGGTACATTCTGGGCAATGTCTTTCTGGTTAACGGTACATTCGGGGGGATGGAATTCTGGGGATTGGCCTTCTGGGAAATGGCTTTCTGGGGTATACAACCCTTGGTGCTCTTTTTTAAATGTGGAAATATTCATTGGAAAAGCTTTGTTTTGTTCCTGGGTAGTACATATTTAACAAATTAATGGAATTTTCGCCTTCTACTTCAACAGGCGTTGAAGTCGATTATCAGTTCACAGAACATTACGTGGCTAATGCTACGATCCCACTGAGACTCCTTCCCGATAGGGACTCGAATATTTGACGACTGGTTTATGAGACTAGTGTTACACCCTCTGAACCGCCGCATCAGGGTACGATCTACTAAAATCATAAAATTTCAATTCCGCTCAATGTGCCATTATTAGGTTTAAAATTAACGTAAACATATTATCTGTCGTCTTAAATTCTAAAAGATCTGAATTTTTTTTGTGAGTCTTTAAAATGTAAATACAGTGAAAACCCGTTTTTATCAGCCCCTAATTTTACCAGCTTTTCGACCAGCCAGGATTAAGAGGCAAGAGAGGTATACGGAGTAATGTTGAATATTTTAACAGCTACGGTTTATAAAAGAAAATAAATAAATATGATTTCTTATTGTCCCCATTTTGTCAACCAAAGATGAACTTCTAATTCCCATTTTTATGAAACTAACCATTTTTTGAAAGTCCACGTGGACATCGTAGGTAGGGGGTAGGGGCTTAGAAATTGTCCACGCTTATCCACGAAGGAGGAGGAGTGAGTCAGAAACGAAGGTTTTTTTATCCACGTGGTACATGAACGGTCCCTTAGTGTTTTTCATATTCATATCTATACACATTACATATGTGTGCGTTTCTTAGACGTCATATGATTGCGAAGTGCCAGCAACTCAGTGATACCAGATATGAAGCCATGTTTCCATTTTGAAGAAATTTGAAATGTTGTGAAGACTTGGTTTTCAATTTGTAGACAATTTTTTCACAAATCTAACAGGTTTCTGACCTAATCCTAGCTTAAAATCAAAAAACTTATTCTGAGCCCTGGTCCTTGCAGACGCATAAAGACACCTTTTTTATTAAATGTGCAACTACTCTAACGACTACTCGACCGAATCAATACTTTAACCAAGCTTAAAGACCAAGACTGTGAATGCACAATAATAAATCACGAATTAAAGGGCGAACACGAAATTATTGCGACACCGAAAATGTCATGCCAATTTTCTTATAAGGGATCATCCATAAATGACGTAGCATTATATGGGGGAGGGGGAGTTTTGTATTTTGTGATGATGCGTGACGACAGGGGGTAGGGGGTCATGTCATGCTACGTAGCTGTATTAAAGGAGAATAACTAACATCGTTTTTATTTTTTTTATTTTACGGTGACAAGGGGGGGGGGAGAATTACCGTCAAGCTACGTAATTACCAGGGGGTATTTAGAGGTTTGTGACGAAATGCTACGATGGGGGAGGGGGTTGTTAAAAATCATTCAAAAAATGCTACGTCATTTATGGATCGTCCCTAATGTTTAAAATCAAACCAAAATTTTAGGGTAGTTTTATGCATATATTTACTTCAAAAATCAAAAGAAAAGTTAATCGATGGAGCCTTGAGTGTAAAATTGAACGCATTTTCGCTTGATGCCTCCATCAAAGTCTTTACAGTGTCATCCGGTACCAGTTTCTCAGTTTTTTCCATTTTCTTAACATGTCCTTCTCGTCTTTGACTGTCTTCTTGCTCTTCCGAAGTTCCCGCTTCATCATTGCCCAGTACTGCTCCACCGGGCGCAGCTCCGGACAGTTTGGCGGATTCATGTCCTTTGGAACAAAATGGACAGAATTGGCCTCATACCACTCCAGGACACTTTTAGAATAGTGGCATGATGCCAAATCTGGCCAAAATAGCGGAGCTTCGTTGTGCTGCTGCAAGAATGGCAAAAGGCGCTTCTCGAGGCACTCAGATTTGTAGATCTCGCCATTTACTGTGCCCTTTGTCACGAAAGGCTCACTCTTCAGTCCGCAAGAGTAGATGGCCATAACACACACACTCTGCAAGCAATGAACCGAACCCAACCACAAGCTGAGTTTAAGGGCATGGTCGTAAGTGAGAATAACTCATCATCATGTATTTCCACCGACGCGACTTCGGCATACCGATCTTCACAAATTCACGTGATCATTACTCTCCCCCCCTTTCCCCATTCAGTCGCGTGCATATGCATTCATTAACCGTCAAGCTGCTTTATATACAAGCGAGCCTATTTAAAAAAATAAACCCAGTCATACCGTAAACTAGGTGTTAGTCTCATTTGTCACCGGTTGTTTCCGTCTCTCCCAATTAGTTTCGCAAATCATTCCGCATCCAAGCAAGTATTCGATCCTTAACCTTACCCGTTCTAATTGAAGTGAGTAACGCTAACAAAATGCCCTTTTGATATAGCTTTCACTCGAAACGTTGATTCAATTCCTGTTTCAACCAAAGAAATCTAATTACTTACCGGTGAATACCGTGGAGCATCGTAGAACCGTCACTATGTAGCAGTTCTTACTGTTTGATATTAATTACAGCCTTTCGTTACTGTAGCGGGGTCACAGCGCACAGTGGTCGCAAACTCCTAGTGATTACATTATTGAAGTATAGTGCCTTTAGCACATTTGATGCTTAGTATCTAGGCATTCATGTGTGGCAACAATGTAGTTCGGAACTAGGCCGCTAGGGTGGCGCATCGTCTAAGGCATGGTAGAAGAATTGTGCCTTGGTAGGGGCGGGCATAGCGTAGTTGGTTAATCGATTGCCTTGCACGCAGCTCACCTAGGTTCGAGTCCCATCCCCACAAATAGTTACAAATTTTTCCTAAGATATTTCTGTAACCCGAAAAGAGGCGAACGACCATAAGGTTAAAACCTCTATAATCGAAATAAATAAAATGGTGTCTTTGGACAATATTATTCTCAGCGTCTGTTGTGTTGGGTGTAACTTTGTCTGGTATATTTTGAGATCAGGTGCATTTTTTGAGAAATAATTTCAATTGTTGCTCAAATTTCCAATTTTGGACTAACATAAGCCTTGTGCTTTAGTCAAGTGCCATGGTTCTAAGGAGGGAAAATGGGAAATCAAACCCAAATATAGCAATTAATATAGCTAGATAAGTAATAAAATTTTACAAACAGGTTTCATAACCAGACTGATTTATAATGCGACTAACACTAATAGAAAAAAATCTAATACAATAAATAAAATGAATAAAATGAAAATGAATAAAATGAACGCAATAGTAAAATTAATAAATACAACTAAATTGATAAAAATGCAACGATAAATAAAATGAATAAAATGCGATACATAAAAATTGAATTAATAAACTAAAATTGATCAAATGAACAAATATAATGAAATAAGCAAAAAATGGAAGAATGATTGAAATGACTGAAATTCCTGAAATTATAAAATTACAAAATTCATAGGGCACAAGTACAACAGCGAAATTAACTAATTTGATAAAATAATGAATCGAAAAGTTTTAAAAAATTTCTGCACTAAAATTAATACTGTGGTAAAAATTATAGAAAAAAAATTATATTAATAAAATAATAAAGCCGGATTTCATGATATATCAGTAGGTCATAAAATTCTATCATTCCAAGTATTTCTTTTACGCTTAGCACGGTAAAATGTCTGACACGGAATAGCACACAGCTTCCTTTAGCAACTATAGGCTGCGACTGATTCTTGATTGGAGGAAGTAATTGCTGAATACGTTGGGTTACATTTCTGCGCCCTAAAATCGGAACATAGGAGCATCTTCTCTTCTGTGCCACAATGCCACGGAAGGTCCATCCCCGAGAAATTGTGCGCTTGTGAGCGTGCTAAATGCGTTATGTACAATACCTAGTCCAGGAAAAAGACCCCACTGGCCGTGACAACAGTGGCACTATCTAACGGCAGCGGGGTGGCGAAGTTCAGTGTAATCGCGATCGGATACAATGCGCAATAGGTATGTACATCAGTTAATTCAATCTAAGGACCTACCGGGACAGATAAATTACTTCTTGCGACAGTTACTAGCGGGATCTCGAAGCGAACGGAATACATACTACAATAGTTGGGAAAGCAGCCATCGGGATCACCCAGAATCGCTAACGGAACCGATTGGATTTTTAACCAAAGTTTAGTGTGTAAATAGTGAATGTGGTGAAACATAATGCTGCGAATGTTTTCGAATTTCATAGTGTCGACAGCGGGAGCCCTTTTGCTAGCAAGCTGTACGGTGAGCGGCGATTCGTTTGTTGAATGTGAGTTGATTGCAATTGTATCGATAACACTGCAAAACAAATTTACAAAAAATATTGCGCCTGAACACAAAAATCAAAAAAAATACAAAAAATTGAGTGTCCACAACAAACCGCGGTGAATTTTTTTTTAAACAAATTGGAACGTAGCTTCACAGTTTGAAACTACGGTTTGTATGAAAATTGTGCTCTTAATTTTTTCGCATAAAATAATATACCTACAAAATGTTTACGAAAAAGGAACCTAAGCAATTTTTTGGCTCGATCGGATCATTAATGGCTTTTTCGATTTTGACAGTGCCCTACGCAGGTGTAGTCGGTGCTACACACTATTAGAAAAAATGAAAATTACGTATGACGTAAACAACGTAGCAAGGTATTTTCTCTGTCTGATAATAGGATTTTACATGTTATGATATGTAAAATTAACTAATGGGACACTTTTGATGTAAAACTCAGACTGAATGACCTAGGAAAAGCCGAGCACCTCACATTTTTAAATGTAATTAAATTACATTTATGTGAATTGGGACGCTCCTTTTATGTGCATCTGGCAAGACGTAAAGTTACAAGAATTTTTTTTTGCTGTGCACTCATTCAAACTTGGATGTAATCAGTCTACCTTTTTTTACACTACACCGGTGTGTCGCCAGGTAAAAACGAAAATTTCAGTACCCACACATTTAACTTCTGAAAATATACAAAAGGAGTATTGGAGGTGTGTAACACGAAATATTGGAAATCGAAAACTTCGTTTCGATGAAAAATAACTTTAAATAGCATCAAACGTCCACATCTAGTATTAAAATGAACCAAAACCGTTCCAAAAAACTGTTTTAATCCACCTATTGGTGCAATTGTGCCTTTCTCATTTCTCCAAACTATGATTCCATAGCTGGTTATATTTGTTTCAATTGTGGAAATATCTTGTACATTCTTAGTAGAGTAGAGTGGGGTAAAGTAGGTCAGCTTTGTTTAGCGAGCTCGTGCGATGGTATTTTTGCACTGATTTTGACTAACAAGCACTCTTTGGAAAGATTACACACCTGGCAACGCTTTGGTAATAATGATTTTATGCCTGGTTTAATATTTTTCAAGCTAAATCAAATAAGGCGAAGGTACTTTTTTCGATGCTTTCAAAATCTGGGGGCACGATAGGTCACTGTATTCGAGGTTAAATTAAACAATGTACACGACTAGAAAATCACCGGTTTAACTTTTATTTGAAGAGTATTAATACTGCAGATTATTCAAAACTAAATTGACGTCATTCAGGTCATAAAATGAGAAGTGGCAAATGATGTGAAAAATCATGGAAAGGCGAAAAGAAATGTTGCGAGAACATGTTGCTTTGGCTGCTGCGTCTGGCTTTGCATTTGCGAATGACTTCTTCGGTATCCTCGTCGTCACCAGAGTGTGGAATGGAAGTTGCTCATTCCGGCTCATGTGGTTGCTTAGCCGTGATCCATAGTGGCCCCAAACGGCTGACCTATCGCTCAAAAACAAAAAAAAACTAACAAAAAACTCGTGTATAGCATTAATTTTAACGTTAGAAAAAACTCACTTGCCTTTTTTACATTGATTAAATGTACTGTACTGAGGACGAAAGACAATGCGTTTTCGCAGAACAACACGCGAAAACAAACGACGCCGTAGCTAATACAGCTGATCCAAAAAAAAAATTAAAAAAAAATAGAACGAATAAAAAAATAAGACGACAAAATAAACAAATAAAGAAAAAAACTCATTTTAAAATGAATGAAATGACAAACTGAATAAAATGAATAGAGCGAATAAATCAATAAAATCAAAAAATTGGATAAAATGGATGGAATAAACAAATAAAGAATAATGAACAAAATTAATAAATAAATAAAATAAAAAAGAATACAATGAATAAAGTGCATAAAATTAAATTAACAAAATGAATATAAAGAATAGAGAGAATACAATGATAATGAAAAAGTGGGTAAAATAATGAAATAAATAAATAATGAATAATGTAAACAAAATGAATGAAATGATAAAGTAATAAAATAATAAAACGAGTAAAATGAATAAGATGAAAAAATGAAACAATTTAACAACTTAAATTCACGAATAAAAGAATAAAATGTTTTCAATGGATGAAATGAATAAAATTAAGCAATAAAATAAATAAAATGAAAACAAAGAATAAGATGACCAAAACAAATAAAATGAACCAAAATGAATTTATGAATCAAATAAATAAAATGAATATAATGGAAAACATAAATAATATTTATAAAATGTCCAAAACGAATTAAATTAATAAAATGAAGCAAATGTAATTAATGAAAGTATCAAGAAAATGGATATAGGAATAAAATAAAATATACGAATAAAATAAATAAAAAGTGCCAAAGGAATCAAATGAATTAAACGAATAAAATGAGTAAAATAAAAATATGTATAAATAACTAGACAAACATGTCGAATGATCCAAAGGGCACATATGAGCATTTCTTTGTTTACTATCAATTTCGATTATTCCGGCATCATCATAAAACTATTTAACATTGTTACAGCGTAGAGATGTGATTAATTGGTTGGACACGTTTTTTATCTGAACCGCTTTTTAGTAGGACCTCTGCTAGTTGGATCATTGTCCAACTGAAAATATAATGTCAAATTTACTTTGACAATCAATCTGACAACAGTTAGAGATGTTACCGGATGCATTTACACCACTAATGTCTTCTTTGGAGAGTATTTGGCACTTGTCAGTCGTCCCAACTAGCGAACCAAATTCGTTAGCTGGACAGAGTTGGTCGCCCAAATAGCGAATCACGAACTTTGATTTCGACTAGCAAAGTATGCAAATAGTTACGTAGCAAACGAAAAAGCGGGCGAGTTGATGACGGAAGAGAAAGTACACAAACAGAGGCTCTCATTTGCAGTAAGGTCCTCTTGGCATGTTTATCTAGAATTAAACGAATGAAATGCATGAAATGAGTAATATTACTAAAATAAGCTAAATGAATTATATCAAAAAAATGAATATAATTATCAAAATACACGATGCGAATAAAATGAACTTTGAACGAAATGAATAAAATAATAATATTAGCCAAATAATTAATTTGAATTGACGAAAAATGTTAGAATAACTAAAATATATAGAATTACTTTATTCAATCAAATAAATAAAATAAATAAAATGGGAATGCAAATAATAAAATGAGCAAGAAAATAAATGAAATAACGAAATAAATTAAATAAATATAAGGAATAAAATAAAAGGAATAAATGAACATAATTAAAACAAATAAGAGACGTAAAATAAATGTAATACATTTAAAATATAACAATATAATAAACTAATTTAAAGAAATAATATAAATAAAACGAACGAGATGCATTTGATTGTCATCGTTTCAAAAATCTCTAAATGTGATTAATAAAGCGATTTTTTAAAAGTTGCTTTACAAGCATCTGAAAAGTGACTACATAAAGTACCGTAAACCGGGGTGACATTGATCACTTTTCGGAGTAATCATTACGTATTTTTAGACACAACACATTTTTTTCAAGTTTAATATTTTTAAACCATGTACTGATGTATGGAGAACAAGATTGGATGGTTTTATCTAAAATTGTCCTCTTACAGCTATTTTTCCAAAAATGATTTGAAGTTGAAGTCCGTTTTCGTATTCCGGGGTGACTTTGATAACCTGCATGTTCACCCACATTAAGTTATTGATGTCAATGTTTTTCATTCAAATGCTTGTTTAAACTAATTCTGGAAAGATACTCATTATTAAATAGATGTTAATGTATTATACAAAGTATTTCAATGTACTGTAAAATTCGAGTAACCAAAATTCGTATAATTTGTGCCTAACTAGAATAAAAGATTCTGGAAACTTTTAAAACTGCTAAAATTGCTTTATTTCAGTGCTTTATCCATGTACAAAAAGTTTCATTCATTTTAACACGTTGGAATATTGAACAATAAAAAAATGTTGCGAGTTTTAGCTTAAATAATTTGAAATAATTGCCAACTAGCTTCACAAAAACATGTATTTAAAATAAATAAACTCTTAAAACTAAATTTGGCACATCCCAATCTACAGGAAAATAAAAAACTCGTTTGTAATTTATTACTCGCGCTCAAATCTGAGATTTATTTGTTTTATACAAAATAGACAATTTACGAAGCTTCGTAAAAATAAGGTAAAGTCAAATTTCGGTTTTTCGTAGTTTTTGTACCCAAAATTCGAACAATACACTCAAAAAGTATAACAAATCAGTATTTTATAAGTTTAGAGTAAAAATCATTTCAAATTAAGATGATTTGGTAGACTATTCTGGTTTAATAAGCGATCTACGAAATTTTTTTCGAGTGATCAAAGTCACCCCCATGATCAAAGTCACCCCGGTTTACGGTACCAACAAGACTGCCAGCTTCCATTCCGTTTTCATTTAACTTTCTTCGGCGTCGGTAAAGTTCGCTTGATTTTCGACTTAATTTTTAAACCATATTACTAATTATTACTGAATCCAGAAAACTGTAGTAAACACATTTGTTTTCAAATTCATCAATTGCATTTTGAATATGGATTTCTGGCAAAATATTTAAATTGTGTCAAAATAGTTAGCAGAAACATCGTCAGGGTATACAGTAAATTAAATTATTCACATAATACAAACAAGACTCTAATTTCAATTACGTTGAATATGTCTCTATGAATGGCAACAGCATGCGGCAACATACACATGCCATTGAATTCAAAATATTGTAAAAAATTTGTATCGACTATTTTTACCATTTTTTTGTTAACGACCTATTGAGTCAATTTGTCAACTGTTGTTACGGCATTTAATTAGCAAGGGACTGGATGGTGAAGCATAGTTTTCAATATTAAGAGCCATAGTACTCAAGGGAGGGCAAGGCGTTGAAGAGAGAAAGTTTAGAAAAGCGTGGAAAGGGTCATATGAGCAAGCTTAGAGTTCACCGGCAACTTAACCCTTTGTCTGCTGCCGCAGGAGTCAGGATCTTTTGGCATTAGAAATGCGAATCACCTGAGTCTACGGCATGTCCGGACAAGCGTAAAGTAACTTGTTACTTCATGCTGTCGGAACCGGAACCTTGCTAATTAAATGTCGTAACAACAGTTTTGTATCGGCTATTTTCGGCAAATTTAAGACTAAGATAAACTAAAGTAACTAAATAGAAAGACGGATAGGTATTCTACAGTGAATCAGTTATGAACATAGCACGGAAAACTAGGACTAGGCTGGCTCATATGGACATCGAAAGGAAATGTAAAGAATCTTTTGTCTTCTACTGGTAGGAGTTGGGCGTTCCACCCAAGTCTACTGCATTGTCCTTGGTAGAACATAACTCATCATCATGTTTTACCGCCGACGCCGGTGGTATAAATGTGCGTATTTAAATCGTGAGATATCTCCATTAGAGTGTATATGGTGCAAAATTTACCCATGAAGTGAAGAGCGGAAGATTCAGTTAGTCGACCGTGAGCACCAACGATATTCCATAACTTCCTATGTGTTTTACGATCAAAGCGTTTGTTTGTCAAAGAAAATTTTTACATTTTGATAACGTTGATCGTTCCTATCTATGATAAGCATTGTGAACAAAATTGTCGAAGTGACTTTAATAGTTCGATGGCCGGGGGACCTAAAAGTTTTTTGTTCTGTGTGGCAATAAGATGAGCTTCCTTTTCAGTGTCGCAGTACCACCGCATGCCCAAGCTGTCCGAGTTCGACGATTACGATCAATGTATGGAAGGGGGACCGGTTGGAACGGTGGCCACATACTGTGTGATACGACTGGCCATTGAACCTGACAACAGTTCCGAGTTATGGCATACGATTGAGGTACCCAGTATAGCTCATACCAAATTTAAATCTTGTACTTAGGTACCCATTTTCCGCTTTTTATCAGGCCTTTTCACGAGATCGAAGACATTACAATCATCGCCATCTGGAGCGTGGAGTCTGCGTAGAACAATGCAAGCAGTTAGTTCAAGGACTGTCCAACACAACCCGACAGATGCTGAAAGCCAACAAGTTCGAAATTGACTATCCGGTAAGATCCGCGTCTGGAGGATATGAATTAATACTAAAAAGAATTGGATATTTGATTTTTCAGTACATTTTCGATGTGTCCGTATTCAAAGATACGTACAAGAACCGCGATCGCTACGGAGAGTTGCTGGAAGTTTGCTTAAACTACAAACTGAATCAGACTTATCAATTGAAGGCATACACAGAAATTGAGGTCTGCGATAGGAACGATGAGTCTAGTGACACTGGTATGAGGTTAAATGAAATATGAATTACAAATGCGAAAAATCGATTTCATGTAAAAATTCCAGATTTGTTGGACATGCTATTCATAGCAGTTTTCATCACTATAATCACTATTGTTGTGATGTCAAGTTGGTACGATAAAAGGATCAACTACAAACAAGATGTGCTACATTACAAGACCGATATCATCAGCAAAAGTTCGTTGTTCAGCATTACTTTGAAGATAAGAACATACTAGCCACTTTCCTAAATTTTTAGAAAATAAGATTTACGTGTCGTTCTCAATTGTTCGTAACTGGTACCGTTTAACGTCACGTTCGTCAGACTCTCTGCATAAAGACCTCCGATTCTTTCAAGCAATAAGGTTCTTCACAATGATATTCGTCATTTTTGGACACGCCATGTTCATGTACGCTATAATTCCCATTCAGAATACATCCGAGATGGAATTGGTATAATATTTCAGAATTTTGAACCATAAAAATCAAAACTATAATTAATGCGATGATATTTTTTCACACAGATGTACCACCGCATCGGAACGATGATCCTAACGGGTGGGGTTCAAATTACCCAAATCTTCTTCTCCATAAGCGGTGTCTTGATGACACTCCATGTTATGACCTATGCCGAGCAAAGCAGCAACAAGATCGGGATCCTTTTCCTGCTGAAAGCTATCATAAATCGCTACGTCCGACTAACTCCGGTGTATGCCTTCATCATTCTGCTGCATGCCACTTGGTTGGTGAAAATGCAGGATGGTCCATTGTGGAAACATTATACGGAAACCGAAAAGGTCTACTGTCGGAGGAATTGGTGGACCAATTTGCTGTACGTCAACAACTACGTAAAGGCGGATCAACCGGTAACGATCAACTCTAGAATTTTGTCCACTGCAGACTAATTCTTTTGATTTATAAACTACAGTGCGTTCAGCAAGGATGGTACCTAGGGTGTGATTATCAGCTTTTCATCGCTGGAACATTGCTATTGATCTTGATCAATAGATTCCGCAGATTCCTGATACCGATCGTAACGTTAGCCTCCATTGGATCATACGTGCTTCCTGCGCTGTTCATCTACTATCAGAAACTGGAGGGAGTTTTTGTAATAACACTCGAGTAAGCCTCTGCGAGTTTTAATTATTCAGCATAATAAAATACCTTACCTTCTATAGAGCCCAGCGATTCATCTTGTGGCAAGATCAACACTACCTGAAGTCATACGTTCCCCTCCATGTCAACACAGGAAACTTCCTCGGCGGAATGATAACTGGTCTCATCTATATGAATTTCAAAAAGCGAAATTTTAATCCGGTTCGGAAAGCGGTAAGTGTTTGTGCTTAGTTATCATACAATAAACCTAAGATGATCTATGATTGCAGTGGTTCCGCATCCTTTGGTATTCGATTATCCCGACAGCTCTCGCAAGCCTGCTGATTCAGTACATTTTCTACGTGAACGACTTCAAAAAACCTTCCATCTGGATGGCAATCTACTTCCCGGTGACGAAGAACTCCTGGGCATTTTTCGGCTGTATTTTCATCCTAGGATTCATAAATGGGATCGCCCCGATATTGCAGCGGATCTTCAACCAGCGAATATTTGAGCCCTTGGGACGCCTAACATACGCTGCTTTTCTGTCCCACGCGTTTGTGATGCGCTTGATTGTTTTAAGCGTACGAACTCCAACTCACATCAATCTAAGTGTTTGGGTAGGTTGAATATCATAATTATTAGCTATCTACACCATTACATTAATGTCGGTTTTTTCCTGCCTACAGCTTACCATTACTTTCGCTACGCTTGTGTTTTCATATCTGATGGCGTTGTTTCTGTGTCTGGCTTTGGAGCTCCCTGTATCTGCATTGCAGAAACACATGCTCTGTTCATGGAGAGGTTGGTAATAAACGCTTCAAAATGTGGCATGTTTTATGAGGTTTTTTTGTTTCAGTTGATGCTGGCAAGCAACTCGATTCAGAAGTCACTATTGCAGTGAAAAAAGAACAAATACAGAACAGTTTACCGTAGACATTTGAAGGCACAACGAAAAACTAGTTTATCGAAATGAAAATAAAGTAAAATAATTTAAATAATAAAATGAATGATGATTCATTAGGGGTGAGTTTTTCGTTATTTTATGTGAGATGGAATATTATTATTATTATTCTGATTTTACAACCCTTAGAATTTGATCTGTTAATGAATAATTCTCCATGTAAAGTCCTATTTGAGCTCCCCGTGAAAGTGAACATAAGCTTGTGTTAATATTATTTCTATGCTCAAGACGATGCTGTGAAAAGTTGTAGCGACGAATTCCACGTTCATCTTACAGTTAGCAGTTTGTCAGAATGCAATCTGGTATTCGGAAGCGAACGTTCGCCTTGAACAGCGATGACATTTGTATTCATCACTCTGCATCGATTTCGTTCATCGTTGCGTTTAATGTTACTATACACCTCGAAAATCTGATCGCGGTATTTTGTCCCGCACATACTTCGCATAGGAGATGGATTTTCAATTTCCGTGACGGAAAAAAGTCTGTACAAAAAAAAACAAGATTCTCGAAGTATAAACTCAATCGCGGAAACGGATTTTTTAAATTATCTGCACACAAAATTCGGCCGGAATCAATTCAACATGAATTATTTCCTATGGGAAAAGTAATGTTTTCATTAGGGTTAAAACATGGTGTTACACTCAGGTGTTTTTAACGCGGTTTTTTGCGCGTTTTTACGAGTTTTTTTACGCGTTTTTTACGCGGATTTTCCAATTAACGCGGTTTTTGGAAAAATATTCTAAATCCTTTTGAATGCAAATTTCAGAAAGATGCAGATTTCTTTCTGAAAAAAAATTCTAAGTCCAAGTTCAAGTAACTTTTTTGGACCATGTGTAAGACTTGAACGCTTGGTAGTATGCGTAGGAAAAATTATATTCGGCTTTGCCACCATTTTATTCATATAAAACCTTTTCAAAACTCTAAAAGAAGAACATCAGTCGATTTATTAGATTATCACGATTCAAATGCAAAATAATTGGTGAAAAAAAAACAATTAACCAAGCGGAATGGTGCTTTGGATTTTGATTTTCATCTTTTGCTGAGGCACTCCACACAACTGCGTAATGAAAAAAAACCAGCCACTTTTTCAAAAGCACCATTCCGCTTGGTTAATATTTTTTCCACTAACTATCTTGCATAATTTGAATAGTGATAATTTAATAAATCGACTGATGTTCTTCTTTTAGAGTTTTGAAAAGGCTTTAATTAAATTATTTGGTGGCAAAATTGAACATAATTATTCCTACACATACTCCCAAGCGTCCGATTCTTATACAGGTTTCTTCAGCCTTAAAGAACTTAAGAATTTTGGCAACGAACTTAGAAGAATTTTGACAGCTTTTTTTTGCGCGGGTCTGGAAGACTCCTTATGGTCCGCACCTAAAAAATATTGACTTGACGAGTAGGTGCCAGAAATTGATCTTTGACGCCATTTTAAAATCCAAGATGGCGACCTCCAGTTTAGAGAACTTCGCTATAAGGGACCATCCTTAAATGACGTAGCATTATATTGGGGAGTGGAGTTGTGTATTTTGTGATGATGTGTGACGACAGGGGGGAGGGGGTCATGTCATGCTACGTAGTTTTTTTAAAGGGGAATAGGGGTTGACCTGATGTCACGGCAATCTTACCCGTTTCATCTAACATCGTTTTTTTTTTTTTGCGGGGACAAGGGGGGAGAGTTACCGTCAAGCTACGTAATTATCAGGGGGGGGGGGGGTATTTAGAGGTTTGGGACGAAATGCTACGATGGGGGAGGGAGGTGTTTAAAATCACTCAAAAAATGCTACGTCATTTATAGATGGTCCCTAACCCAATTAATATTGGTATTTTCGGATGATCTTGACGAGTAGGTGCTTAAAAACCATGTTTTGAAATCCAAGATGGCGACTGCCGGTTTAGCGGAAATTCTCTATAACCCATGCAATATGGGTATTGTCGGAATGGTCTTGACGAGTAGGTGCCAGAAATGTATGCTTGACGCAATTTTGAGTTCCAAGATAACGACATCCGGGTTAGCTACATCCGCTATAACCCAGTCAATATGAGTATTTTCGGCATGATCTTAACGAGTAGGTTCCAAAAATTGATTTTTGACGTCATTTTGAAATCCAAGATGGCGATTTACGGTTTAGCGAAATTCGCTATAACCCAATCAATATGGGTATTTTTGGAAGTTGAAGTTGTAGTACAAATAGTTTTAATTAAACAGTAGAATTTACTTGAGGCTTAGCAATGTGTTTAATATGAATCAATTCAAATCCCCAACTCACACCACATACGCCTCTTTCTTCTCTCCAGAGTCGGAAAATGTTTTTTTCATTTGCCAAAATCAGGCGAAACTGACGAAAGAACGAAGCTTCTTTCCATACCACTAGCACTTTGCGAAATCGAAAATGAGACAACGGGCTAGGACAAAGCAAGCATGTAGCAGAGCGTTTTCATTATTCTCTCCGCACGCTCGTTTTCGCTTTGAGATTCACAATGATATTGATACCCTCGAAATTGAACTTACTGCTGGGGAAACGAAAATACATTGGCAATGATATTTTTTGTCGATGCTCGATTCTGTAGATTTGCGAGCTAATGATGGTATTGTAAGACGGAAGCCTGATCGGTGTGCATATTTCTTATTCTAATTATGTTCTAGTTGCATTATTAGATGCACATTGCATTAATTTCATTTAATGAATGAGAATCGCAAATTACTGAGCATGCATCAAAACGAAATTGTAACTTCGGATTGTCATCGAAAAACGAAAGTCGCTGCTGCTGCTACTCGTTTTCGTAGAATCGAGAGAGGAGGGGACATCGCCTTTATTTTTTTATTTTTTCATGCATTTAGTGACGAAAGAGGCAGGGAAAGGACGAAGATAAATTCTCTGAATTTCGTCGTTCATTGAATAGGTATGAGAATTTTAGGCTCTGCTTCTCTCACTTCCATTCTCACTGCACTCTTCTGGATGAACACATAAAAATGTTTTGCATTTCGTAGGCTTATGATCAGATCTTATATTTGAGAATGTTTTGGATGATCGCCCAAATTTTTCATTCGGGAATTTTCGTGAACCGGAAGTCGCCAAACATCGAAATTTGTCTCCTACTCGTCCATTCCGAAAATACTCACATTGATTGAGTTGTAGAGAATCTCGCTAAACCGGAAGTCAAAAATCAATTTTCCATGGACAACCTTACGCGTAAGATGCAGATTTATTCATTAATTTATTTATTTCTGGCACCTACTCGTTAAGACCATTCCTACAATACCCATATTGATTGGGTTACAGCGAATTTCTGTTGGTTTGGTTTCTATTTATTAGTGGCTATGCGAAAGTACCTTGATTACAAAGTATGTCCGTTGTGCTGGTATAATACGGAGCTGATGCATCCTAAATATGTAGTTAATATTATCATTATAAATATTATAAATAATTGCACAACAACCGGCATACTTTAAAATTCTACACCAGATCCAATGACCGAGGAATTTGCACCCATGGAATACATCAGAACAGATTTGACATATTTAATTTAGTTACACACACTAATGTGCAAAAAACTATGAAACAATTTTGAACAATTCCAGTCTTGAGAACTTCCATAAGAGTACATTCCTCTTTTCGGCCCATTTTGTTTACGTGCGGTATCATTTTGGTGTGTGTGTGTGTGTGTGTGTGTGTGTGTGTTTTAGAGAGCATTGAAAAACTTTCAAGAAAACCCTCAGACGGGAAAAAATGCACAAAAACCCAAATGTCTCAAAGAATGTGTTTGCTTCCTCTCGCTCCATTTCGCTCTACTTCCCCGATGAGTCATTTAGCTCCCGCCCTTACTTGTTCACTAACGACTCGGTCTAGTCCCCGACAATGGATCTAGCCTACTCCGACGAAGAGTTCTCCAGCGAGGGAGGTTTCCCCGAAACCGCGCGGTAGATTTCACCTGATACCGATGATCGTTTCCGTGAGTCATTTAGCTCTCCGCGTCGTCCCAATCTAGTCTATCTAGTCCCCGGCGGTGGATCTAGCCTACTCAACGGGCCAGTCAGTAGGTGCTGAGGTCAATACGGCGGTTCCGTGTGGAGTGTAGCTTCCGGTTCACTAGCGCCCCAACGACCCACTGCTAGCTGTGCGAGGCGGTCTAATCCGCGGTGGTGGATCTAGCCTACTCACGACTAGGGTTCGCAGTACCGACCCTTTTTGGCGAGAACCGGTACTACGGTACGGAGGCCCTCAGTACCGGTAGTACCGGTAAAGTACCGGTACTCGAATATTTTTTTTTTAATTCGAAAAAAGCCTCAAACTGAAATTGAATGCTCAAACTGATGATCTTATTCTCAGATGATTGATTTGTGCTGATCAAAAAACATGTTTATTGTTTTTAATTGCTTCGGAATGGCAAGACTTATTTCACAGAAGATATTTTTCATATAGGGCAACTTCTTTTATTTCGAAATCTAGGCCACTTTGAAATCAATAACTGCTAAGTTGTGCGACTTTCGTCGATTTGAACAGATGGTAAATGTATGAAACCCTATATACAAAAGTAAATCAAAGCGAGAATGGCAGTAAATCCGAGCAGGTTAATCGCATTTCCTCTCTTGCTTTTCTGAAAATTGGTTCCGACCTTTATGTCGTTTGCCTACTATTCTCTAATGCACATCAAGGCTCCTTGCTTTCTTGTAAACTATGGAGTTTTGCTGAATTTTCCGATCACCAATAATTACCAATCGCCCCATTTGAAGCAGTTCACCAAGTCTAAAACTGTTAGCTACTAAATCGCTGTTCGTTCTTTTATAGATAAAGGTTTAAGAGCAAACTAAATACAGACATGACTTAGACCATAGCCTTATTACGCGCCACCCAGTGAGTAATGGAAACCAATCTGAATGTCGTTAATAAAACTTTAACTTCTAGAATTATTATGATGATGACCCCACCTCATTTCCACACAAAGGTGTTATCTCAACGATTTATTTAGAAGGCAAATTAATATAATTAAACGCTATCTTGCAGACCGATATTTTGAAGCAGATCCCCCTGCAGAGTTAACATATTTGTCATAAAAAATTGTATAGTACCGAAAATACCGGTACTGGCCTTTGGTCAGTACCGGTATTACGGTACCAAAAATGGGTCGGTATTCCCGGGATTTTCGGTACCGGTATTACCGGTACCAAAACTCTACTCACGACCTACCCGGTAGTGTGTCGAGGTCGGTCCGGCGACTCCGGTGAAACTTGACGTCCGGTTCACTGTTGCTCCGACGACCCAAACTTGGTGCTACGTCGCGTACTACTCAACTGGTCCCCGGCGGTGGACTGTGTAGACTACACAGTCGGAAAGTTCACCAGCGGCGGAATTTCTCGCGAAACCCGACTTGTGGCTTCTTGTTGGTCCCTTCGCTACTTCCCCTGAACCTTGGAGAGTATGCTCGTAACCAATCTGTTGAAAGCGTCCCAGGTATGCTCGTCGTGGCACATCTCTTCGACGATATTGTCAACTGTCACACCAGGTATACGCCTACGAAATTCTTCCAACCTAGGCCATTCGAAGACCACGTGTTCCGGTGTCTCTTGCACGTTCACACACTCCACGCAAAGGGGTGATGAAGCATGTCCAAATCGATGCAAGTACTTCCGGAAGCATCTGTGCCCGGACAAAAACTGCGTCAAATGGAAGTTCACCTCTCCATGCTTTCTACGCACCCAAGCCGACACATTTGGAATGAGTCGGTGGGTCCACCTTCCTTTCTCAGAGTTGTCCCACTCTTGCTACCACTTAGCCAACGAATCCCTCTCCTTGTGTTACGTGCATTTCTCCGCTGGTAGCATTCCACGTCCTCAGCCAGGGTCATGCAGATGGGGATCATCCCGGCGATAACGCATACTGCCTTCGGCGATATTGTTCTGTAAGCACTCGCGACTCGTACGACCATCAGCCGGAATGTCCTGTTCAGCTTTTCGCGGTTCCGCTTGGTTTTCAGCGCAACACCCCAGGCAGGTACCCCATGTCGGAGTATCGATGACGTTCGTTGCCTTCGCCGACTTTTCGCAGGCGTAATCGACGTAGTTGTTGAAGCTCAACCGGTCGTCAACTATTACTCCCAATTGTTTCAGCGCACGCTTCGATGCAATCACTTGCCCTCCGCTGTCGATCTGCAACCGCCGCGCAGTTGCTGACTAACAACACCTCCGTCTCGTGGTAAGCTTTTTGCAACTTTACCCCGTTCATCCATCTCTCAATCGCATCTATTGTCTCCGTCACCGACACCTGCACTTCTTCAAAAGTCTCATCCATCACCGTTAGTGATACGTCATCCGCGAAACCCACGATCCTGGGCAGCCGCAGTGCTAAGACCCCATCGTACAGCCCGTTCCAAAGAATTGAACCGAGAACACCCGCTGTGACTCACATTGACTTCTGCCCTTCGCTCGTGTTGTACAGCAGCACGATGCTCCGGAAGTTGCTTTTCAGGATCTGGCACAGATAGACGGGAACCCAAATTTCGCCCAGCGCTGCAGCGATGGTTTCCCAGCTGACGCAGCCACCGTCGATGCTATTGCGTGGTTCTAGTTTTCGTGGCATTGTGGCGTAACAAACTGCCACAATTCTTCTTGTTAGGTCAGCCGCATCCACGTTCTCAGTCTCGCCGTTCGGATGAAGTGCCTCAACGAAGAGGTCTTTGTTGAAGGCTTTCGTCATCCACTTTCGTTCACCGGACTTCCTTCTCCATACTGCAGCACGGTTCCGTTGACCGATACGGTAGCTAATCAGCTGGTGGTAGCTATGCGTATACGTTTCGCATACTCTCCAACCAAGTTCGCCGCCAATGAAGGACTACAGAATGTGACGTTGATGATAGACTCCCTCCCGCCTCTCCGAAATGTGCTAACTAAACCTTCATTGCATAATTTTACGTCTAATTTCGCTAGAGCTTCCGACAGGATACACCCGCTTGTGTTAGTTACCAATGACTCTCGGTTTCCGACCGATCAACTACTAGATTAACTGCTCCAGCATTAGGCTGAACTGCTCCACCTTGGATGATCGTAACAGCTGCACACGAAGACGCCGTTGATTTTGGCGATCACGAAGCCCTCGTTCTACCACTTCTTGAATGGGGAATCGCCCATAACTTGTATATCAGCCGTTCTCGATCTATCCGCCACCCAGTTACCGTTATCAAGGGGGACCTGATATGACTCTGCGATCAAAGCGACATCGCACATTGTTTCTGTCGTAGACTGCTGCAACAGTTGCTGTGCGGTGTCACAGTGATTCAGATTTATCTGGGTTATCTCCAATACCGTCCAATACAGTCGCCTTCTTGTAGGCAGGGCCTTTTAAGGCCACCCATCTGATGGGCATTTCCGTCCGCTGGAGTTCAAAGCAAGCACTTCGGTTTCTGCGTGCAGTCTCTCGCAATATGGCCCCTCTCCCCGCATTCCCAGTAGGGGAACATGGGAAGACTTGACCAGGTTTTCAGTTAAAACTGCATAAATCTCTAAAAAAGCCTTCAATCCCCCAAAAATCATTCAGATATAATGCGCAAAGTTATTGCGCGTCTTCATGATTTTTAGCAGAATTTTTAATTTAATTTTTGAAAAGTTACAAAAGTTTTTCTGTGATCGTTTTTTCTGGTCAAGTCTCCCCATTGCGGGGAGACTTGACCAAGGCGTGGGGAGACTTGACCAAGAGAATTTTGAAAAATCATAACAAAAAATAATGACATAAGACATACTGTAATTATTTTCTTTCCGTATTGTCGAGATCCTTAGGTAGCAGTAAAAAATATAAAAGGGTTGCATTTGATAAATTTCTATTTTTTTAATGAATTTCTTTTTAAGGATTAACTGCACTGCTTGCATTGCGTGTTCACACGTCACAAAATCCGTCCTACTATTGCTAACTTTGTATACTAATACTAAAATATCAAGACTTTTGTTTGAGGTGGGATTTTTTTATGGCGTGATTAACATTAACAGTAGATACCAAAGCATAATAAATATCAGGAATTTTGTATCTTTCTTCAGCTAATTGCCACTTGGTCAAGTCTCCCCATAAAATCTTGGTCAAGTCTCCCCAACATTAGTTATTGCGTTTAATGTCATGCAAATTCTAGTAATAACTATTCCAATGTTCCAGTTTATGTAAAATCATTTCACTGCTTCACAAGGATTAAGATGGTATATTAGTCCTTTAATAGTAATTAGTAGTTGAGTAGATATGTCCATACAAAGTTTGATAAAAAATTACATCATTTAATGCAAATTTATTAATCACGTAATATTTTCTGCAAGGAAAGGATTTTTTACTCCAAACTTTCAAAATTACCTTAAGGGATCGAAACAAGTATAAAAATATTTTTGAAAAAAAATTAAGAATCGAATAGAAGACGCAATAGCCGAAAATAAAATTTTGCGCTTGGTCAAGTCTCCCCATGTTCCCCTACATCACGAATTTATCCGTACCTTTGCAAGCCCTGATCATATGTCCAAAGCCCAAATACTCGACCATCCAACCGTAACTTTGCCAAACTTCAGCGCCTTATCGGTAGCGGTTACCGGTAAACGAATCATCGCTGTGTGGTCCCTCCGTATCCCATGTTCAGCCGGATCGTCATGTGCAGGTTATACTGCTGCTTCAGTATCTCCGGGTTTATGGCCTTAACTTCTGCCTTTTCACCCATTGATTTGGTAATAGCCTCCTGCAAAGTCGAGCTACTAGTCGTGGGATCCTTCTTCAACTCGTAGGGCATCTCGCCTTCTTGGGTACGCCTGATTCTTACCACGTTTTCCCCCAAATCCTTCAGCTCCGGATCCTCATTGTGCGTTTTAGTGTGTATGTGCCACTGCCAAATTTAAACCAAAAGTTAAAAATTTCACCTAATGTTTCACAACATAAAGCCCCCTTCCGGAGAATTGGTTCAGCATACAGAAGCAGATCCAGAAAAAAAAATCTCCGGGCTCTGAATTTTGGGTTTTGAAATCAACAATTGTACATTACGTCATATGTAATACCCTCATTTAATGAAAATCAGTGAAAAAATTGGTTTGCAATAATCTTGAGTTTGAAAATAAATTCAAATTTCTCATCAAGATGGGAATTTTGGAAGGAGCGGGGGTTCCGCTCCAACAGGACTCTCCCCTGGATCCGCCACTGACATAAAAGTTTCCTTTACAAAAAACATGGTTCCTGAACCAAAGCCATGGAAGAATATAGAAGGCGATATGAAGTTATGTTCTATACATGTTCTATGTATTAAGGTTTCTAAATCATATTATGAATCAAATTCTAGCTGTTATTGCAGTTAGATATTTCCCAGCCAGTTGGCTAAGTTTTAACAAATATATCCTAAATCTACAACTTAGGCTTTTTAAATTCCTATTTTTAGTGTTACGAGTTTCTATAAAGGGCGAACACGAAATTATTGCGACACATTCAACAGGGCATGAGGTAAAAATCAACCAAATTTTGCACACTTTGTCATTGATGTGTATTGTTTACATGCTGTCAAACTCGAAGTCGTGTTTTTCGATTCAACGAAAATGGACGTGAACCAACGCGAGTCGAGAGAACAAATTCTTTCCAAACACTTGGAATTTCCTGACCTGTCGCACCAGCAGTTGGGAAAAATGTTGAACATTCACAATTCAACCGTCTCCAGAGTGTTGAAGCGGTTCCAGCAGCGGTTGACGTTGGACCACGGCAAAGGAGCTGGAAGAAAACCTGGACCGGAGAACAAAAAGACGGAGGGAAAGGTGAAGCGGATGATTAAAGCAAATCCCAACGTCTCAAGCCGTGATTTGGCTAAAAAGATCGACACGTCGCAGAGCTACGTCCCGAATGCAAAGAAGAGAGCTGGACTACATACATACAAGGTACAGAACTTCCCAAACCGCGATGAGCGGCAACAATCGACGGCTAAAACTCGGGCACGGAAGCTATACGAGAAGATGCTGACAAAATAAGGCTGCTGTGTGATGGACGACCTCCAAATATCTCATTTGGCAGGCCATCTGCTCTTGCGGACTGAGGAGTGAGCCTTTCGTGACAAAGGGCACAGTAAATGGCGAGATCTACAAATCTGAGTACCTCGAGAAGCGCCTTTTGCCGTCTTGCACGACGAAGCTCCGCTATTTTGGCCAGATTTGGCGTCATGCCACTATTCTAAAAGTGTCCTGGAGTGGTATGAGGTCAATTTTGTCCATTTTGTTCCAAAGGACAAGAATCCGCCAAACTGTCCGGAGCTGCGCCCGGTGGAGCAATACTGGGAAATGATGAAGCGGGAACATCGGAAGAGCAAGAAGACAGTCAAAGATGAGAAGGACATGTTAAGAAAATGGAAAAAAAACTGAGAAACTGGTACCGGATGACACTGTAAAGACTTTGATGGAGGGCATCAAGCGAAAATGCGTTCAATTTTACACTCAAGGCTCCATCGATTAACTTTTCTTTTGATTTTTGAAGTAAATATATGTATAAAACTACCCTAAAATTTTGGTTTGATTTTAAACATAAGAAAATTGGCATGACATTTTCGGTGTCGCAATAATTTCGTGTTCGCCCTTTAGTATTCAAGATGCTCGTGTACATAAATTATAAAATTATTCAACAAAAGCATTTTTCAACGAATGCAACGCCTAATACCCACATGAATACATTTAAATTGACAGTGCATGATTTAACTCCTAAACGTTGATTATCGGAGTAACACTATGGGTAAGCGAAGTAACGGATGTACATCTAGGCGATACTTTGTTTATTAGTCATTCCAAGAGACGCGTCGTTTTGATTCGATGCTACCCCTGCGTAGTGTAAAAGAAAATTGCATTTCCGTTTTTAGCAGTGCACTACACCGCAGTGCACCGGTGTACTCGGTCCTTTACTCATTCAAACTTGGGTGTAATCAATCTATCTCTTTTTTTACTTTACGGAAATACTGACAAACTGATTTCACCCAAAGTTTACATGAATGTAGCGCCGGTGTAGTGGAATATCAAAAACGAAAATAACATCGTTTTTTTACATTTCACCCACTCCCACGAATTTTAGAACAAACACAATAACAGGATTTGAATAACGGTCCAAAAACAAACGAACAAATTCTACTCTCGCGCAGAATACCGTACACGTTTGTTCTCCGATTCGCTAACTTAATTAACACGAATCAACGGAACTCTTTCATCTCCAAGCGTGCACATCCGAAAAAAATGCTAGGTCATGCTGCGAACTAGGTGACAGTTTCATTTGTCACCTTTTGCTTTCGTCTTTCCCAATTGGTTTCGCAAATTATTCCTGCATCCAGGCAAGTATTTGATCCTTAACCTTACCCGTTCTAATTGAATTCACAGATCGGTGATAACGAACTGGGTGGGTGGAAAATCGCGTAACGATACCTACTAAGACCGCTCGGATGTTTACAACTACCATACTCCATCAACACGTACCGAGCCCGGCAGATAATATCGTTGAGTAAAGAGTAACAAAATACCCTTTTGACACGGCTTTCAATCGAACCGCTGCTGCCTGCTGGCTGATTCAATTCCCATTCCGACCGAAGGAATCTAATTATTCAGCGAGCGGTAATTATCTTGGCGCGCCGTAGAATAGTCACTATATAGCAGCTCATACTGTTTGGATACTAATTACCTGGCCTGATCGTTACTGTATAGCGAATCCGATGAGAGGGGGCACGACGCACGGCCAAAGGTTAACGAATCTATTATAGCGAAATGATGACGGCAACCCTAACGAGCGGGAAACTTACTCAATGACGTCCCGTTGGGGACTTTCGCTAGAATCCAGATTTCCAAATTGCTTTGGTTTTAACCAAACTAAAAATAGTGCTTAGCTGAACCTTGAAGAGCGATGTAATTAAATTATATACTACTAATAATGGTGTGTTTTCTGTGCAATCATGCATGAGTTGTTCTGTGTGATAGCGGTAAAAATAGACACACTTGCTGGGAATTCATTTCTCATTCGGCAAATAAGCTATCTTCTGCCACGAATTAGATTACTTTGTAGTGTGCACATATAGTATAAGTCCTAAAGATATACAGAAATTTTGCTGTTATCCTACAGGACCGAATCGTGTCAGAACTGTATGAATTGTGTTTGACCAACTATAGTCAGATGTGTCTCAAACTGTTTTGTACCAGGTCGGTCATTAGGCGTGTCATGCACATCCAATGATTCATACTACCACGTGAATGACGACAAAACAAGACATCAACCAGAACGGCCAGACAGATAAGTTTGGTAACACGTAGAATATTTCGATTTTTTCGATAAACTTATTTTTAGTTATTTCCAAGTTCTCCATAAGAAAGAATGAGAACTCGAAACATAGTACATTACATGAAGTCATTTGAGCACCGACAGTATGTATGTAACTATAAATGTGACGGGGTTCGTCGCTTAACGCAACTTAGAGGTCTCCTAGCACTGAGTTGAATAAGTAGCAATATTAATTCATGAAAATTTATTAAGCCGTTCTCTTGCAATCCGGGAGCCCATTAACATGAATTTTTTTGTTTGAACCACGCAACCCTTGAGCCCCGCCGATGACAGGAGACGGTATTTTTCCTCCCTCTCTGCGACCGCTTCACTGCCACCCGAGTTCCAGGCCAGAAAAAGCCTACTCGAAGCTCCCCGATTAATCATCCGAGTGGAGCCAGCCGTTCTCCGGATAGGAACTGACAAACGCGCTAAGCCAGGGGCGAGGATAGGCCACCAGAACTGACAGCGTCAGATACCCATTTCTAAGGAACCTTCCACCGGCAAATAAAAGAGGCCTCCTCCAATGCTACAACCAGATCTGGGAGGGCGAAGTCCCTCGTCGTTCCGATCCCCAAAAGAGTTCAAGGCATCCGGACGAGCATAGACTATCGACCCATTAGCTTACTCTTCTGCACCGGAAAGACCCTCGAACGGATGGTCAACAGAAGGCTAATCACATCCCTTCAACAACGCCAGCTACTGGACAACAGGCAACACGCCTTCTGGAAAGGCAAGGGAACAGAGTCCTACCTAGCATCTATGATGAAAGCGGGACACACCTACATTGCCGCACTAGACATTAACAAGACATACAACACAATATGGCGGGAGCATTTGTTTCGGCAGCCCCACCGCTCCGGCAGCTCCGTGGAAAGCTCGGTCATTGCATCCTGGGAAAGCGCCAACTTCGGGTTGGAGTCGGCGGCAGCGAATCCGGAATATTCTCAGAGGAAAATGGAGTACCCCAGGGATCTGTCCTGGCAGTCACCTTATTCCTCATTAGCATGGAGACGATATACGCTACCCTCCCCAAGGGGATCCTCATATTCATTTACGCGGATGACAACGGCCGTACCCGAATAAAGTGGCAAACTACAGTTAAAGCCGTATGCAGGTGGGACCACATATGCCCAACCCACCCTCGAGCCACCGAACGGCCAATCCGGATAGCGGACACTCCAATCTCCTACAAAAAGGAGCCAAAGATTTTCGAGGTCACAGTGCACAGGAAAGCCTCCTTCGCCCCCCCCCCCCCACCTGAAACTGAAGGCGGACTGCGCCAACCGAAAAAGACAGGTGCAGATGATATGAGCCCGGCACTCGCGGCCAATTCATAGCCGGATTTATTACGGCATCGAGATTACCGGATGAAACCTCGCAGGAATGAACAGCGTATTGGCACCTCTCTATCACGGGTCCATCCGGACTGCATCGAAATTACTACCCAACTGCACCTGGTATGAGCTCGGCCATGGAACGTCAGATCCCCCAGACCGACACAAGCGTATCCCTGACTATCCAGGCAAGAGGAGTCCTTGAAGTCACTCGTTCAGTCTACAATCTACTAGTGGAGCGGCGATTCTCGAATCACACTTGGATCTACACCGACGGAACCAGGCAGGATCCCACGTATCAATTATAGTACCATAAAACCATAATTGTAACTAGGGATGGAGAGGTCAGATTCAGAGTCCGCTGCGGCGGGACAGGCTCATCCCACCGCCTCCTGTTCAGAGTGCTTTTCCGCCGAAGTCACAGCTATCGCCCTGTCTTGAAAGCCAGAAGACACAACTATCACAATATTCACAGACTTCCTCTCGGTACTCCGCACGATTGAGAGTGGACAGTTCAGACACTCCTTTTTCCAGTCCATCAATATGACGCCGGAGAGCCAGGAGGACCCTAACCAAGGAAGCGTCAGACGTGGACATCATTCGGCTGAAGTCCTTAACACAAACTTCATCGGCCACTGACATGCGTCCCAGCGACATGCGCGATTTATCGACATCACGAATTAGCTACATGGGTCTTCCCCAGGGCTCATGTCTAAGCCCCCTTCTCTATAACTTTTACGTGAATGACATTGACGAATGTCTTGTCAATTCCTGCACGCTAAGGCAGCTTGCAGATGACGGTGTGGTCTCTATTACAGGTCCCAAAGCCGTCGATCTGCAGAGACCATTGCAAGATACCTTAAACAATTTGTCTGCTTGGGCCCTCCTGCTAGGTATCGAGTTCTCCGCGGAGAAAACTGAGCTAGTCGTATTTTAAAGAAAGCGTGAGCGCAACTACAGCTTCAATTAATGGGTCAAACTATTGCTCAGGTTTCAACTTTCAAATATCTTGGTGTCTGGTTCGACGCTAAAGGAACCTGGGGATGTCACATTAGGTATCTGAAACAGAAGTGCCAACAAAGGATCAACTTTCTCCGTACAATAAGCGGGACATGATGGGGTGCCCACCCAGGAGACCTGATCAGGCTGTACCAAACAACGATATTGTCCGTGATGGAGTACGAGAGTTTCTGTTTCCACTCCGCTGCGAACATACATTTCATCAAACAAGAGCGAATCCAATATTGTTGTTTGCGTATTGCTTTGGGTTGTATGCACTCGACACATACGATGAGTTTAGAAGTGCTGGCGGGCGTTCTTCCACTGAAAAATCGGTTTTGGGACCTCTCATATCGATTACTCATCCGATGCGATATCTTGAACCCGTTAGTAATTGCAAATTTAGAAAGGCTTGTCGAGCTCAGGTCTCAAACCCGATTTATGTCCTTGTACTTCGATTACATGGCACAAAATATCAATCCTTCTTCATACTATCTCAACCGGGTCAATCTCCTTCATGCTTCTGATTTAACTGTATTCTTCGACACATCCATGAAAGACAAGATTCGTGGAATCCCGGATCACATACGTCCGCAAGTGATCCCAAGCATCTTTCATAGTAAATATCGAGAAGTCGACTGCAACAAGATGTTTTACACCGAATGGTCAAACCTCGACGGCTCCACTGGCTTCGGTATATTCAATCAAAACCTCACCGCCTCATTCAAACTCAATGATCCTGCTTCAGTTTACGTCGCAGAACTTGCTGCTATTCAGTATACCCTTGGGATCATTGATACTTTGCCCACCGATCATTACTTTATTGTCTCGGATAGCCTCAGCTCAATCGAGGCTCTCCGTTCAATGAAACCTAGAAAGCACATTCCATATTTTCTGGGGAAAATCTGGGAGCGCCTGCGTGCTTTGTCTGTAAGATCGTACAAGATTACCTTAGTTTGGGTTCCCTCGCATTGCTCCATTCCAGGTAATGAAGAAGCGGACTCTTTAGCTAAGGCGGGCGCTTTACAAGGTGACATATATGAAAGACCAATTAGCTTCAGCGAATTTTTCAGTATCACTCATCAGAGAACCCTCGAAAGTTGGCAAACTTCATGGAGCAATGGTGAACTGGGAAGGTGGCTACATTCGATAATCCCTAAGGTATCGACGAAACCTTGGTTCAGAGGGATGGATGTGGGTCGGGATTTCATTCGCGTGATGTCTCGGCTCATGTCCAATCACTACACGCTGGACGCACATCTCCGGCGTATTGGGCTCGTGGATAGCGGTATCTGCGCTTGTGGCAACGGTTATCACGAAATCGAACATGTTGTCTGGGCATGCGCCGAGTACTGTTCTGCCAGATCTCAACTATTCGATTCTCCTCGGGCCCGAGGAAGATCACCCAATGTCCCGGTTCGAGATGTACTAGCAAGCCGCGATATTCTCTACATGTCCCTTATATACACATTCCTCAAAACCATCAATATCCAAATTTAAATGCCCCTATCTTTTCTCGTATCATTCCCAGAAGTGCCCTCTTCCGCCTACCGTACCCCAACGATGGTTTGATACGACTCCAAGACGAGACAAAACATCTGTCGAATGAACCAACAACACGAGATCTACAGTACAACATCACACACGCAGCGCGGTGTGTTCCCGATCCGTATCTGAGCCGTACTACGAAATCGTCTGGAGGAACCCCTGCCGGCTCGAGGAAAACCGCCCGGCGTCCCAATACTTGATACATCCGTTCGAATCTGTAATCCTGGTCGTTGATTCCTGATGCCGGAAACTGAAAGTTTATATACCCCCCCCCCCCCTTCAGCCTTGTCCACCCTCCCTCTCATGTCTCTGATACACAGATGTATGACTTCACCCCCTTCTCCCCTTGAATATATTCCCAAAACTTATGTGCTCCCCTATCCTCTAGTTTTAGTTGATTAATATTTAATCTCGTTAAGAAATGCCAAACAGTACCAGTACTTTAAAATAGCCCTAATTAATTCCCCTTAATCTTGAATCACTCTTTCTAGTTATTTCTAGTTAATAAGCTTGTAAAATGTTCCGCTTAGTTAATAATTAATTTCTCCTACAATCTCCCTTCTAAAAATCATAAAGTGAATTACTATACAAAGAACACACAAAATGACCCGTCCCCCAAATCTTACGAATATTATATTATACCCTCTTTTATATGTATAAGTTAGCTGTAAAGTTTTTTTTTTAGTTTCATTATATAAAACAAAATAATATTGAAATGTGTAACCCCCTAGTTTTAAGAAATTCAAAATGTAAAACAATGAAAAAATGGCACCTTTAAGCTAACGCATACGTTAAGGCACAAACAAAAACAAATTGAAACAAATTGAAAAAAAATAGAACGTATCCCGTAGGAAGTCGAGTATTTGTACTTCACGGCAGCGTGCATTTGATGTGTTTCTTAGTTCGACTGTTTTATATGACTGGTATTGAAATAATTTCTTTTAACTTAAATTGTTATTCATTTATTTACATTTTGTACAATATAGCAGTCTAAGTGATATAGCATTTGCTTTTCGTCTTTGACGAGCTTCGTTGGTAAATTGTTGCATTTCTGTTTGTGGCTGATTATGAATGAACTCCTAAAAACTGTGTTAGTGAAATGAATTGTGTTGCTCATATTAATAGGTTTGAGTAATTTCGATGTTTCGCTATGTTCATTTGTTTGCGTAACAATGCATGTTTGAACATTTGTACATTCGAATGGTGAAAAGGCTATTTATTGCTATTATTAATTTTTTTCTTCGGTCTCCTTCTGCATTGAATGCCTATCACCGACACCAGAGTGGCGACTCTACCATCAAAACACTAGACTTGCCATTTAACTACCGGTGCTGTCTTTGAGATACTCATTCGTTGAATATGAATATATTGATATTACTTATAATGTACTTGTTTGCTATCGTCGCCTCTCAGAACCGTTCGCTATAAAAGAAAACACAAAACTTGTCAGAATCTATAACAAAGATTTACATCACCAACAATTTGGGCATGAAGAGACATTATTTCACTATTTCGTTCTATTCCTACAGCGAAAAATGCGAATATCTAAAACCTCGAATCGGCACTTAGAATCGACATAATATCAATTGATTTCAATGGATGCAAAATTCAATATTTCCAACTGTAAATATAGTTGAATAATGATTGAAAGTTTTTTTCGAGCGTTGTCCAACTGGAGCTCGAAAGGGCTCCCCGTCAGAAACACACACTACAATTACAGACGAGATAGGCAATGGCGCCCACTAAAACACTGCTTTAGGCCAATTGTAGCGGACCGTGATTCTGAATGTGATATTTATTGTACGATTCAGGTATGTGCGGGCGTAGGGACTCCGTGATCGCGTGTATCATCGCGAAGCACTCGAGTATTTATACGTCAATGTGTTCCATCGCGTGTTCGTTTGCATGTAGCGTGTGTTAACTTCGCGTGTATAAATTCTATATTAAAACCGTTTGCATTCGCATTCTAGAATGATCGCGCGCGGACTCTAATACTTAATTTGTCGTGTACAGTTCAGATTCTAGAACAAAGTGGGTTCTTCCATATCACTAGAGTTCCCAGTTATGTCGCCATGGAACGTCTGGTCTAGTGGATATGAGCTGTATTTTTTTATGGCTATAACTGAATGTATGGACCTAAGTTGCTAGAATGGAGAGTAAAGGTTGCCGGACGTGACAGATTCATGATCGCGCACGTTTGCGGGTTCGCGTTTGACTGTAAGTACTAAAACGTTCACATTGTTACCGTAGTGTTATAAAGTTTGCGCGATTGCGAACGTAGGTGTGCAACGTGGACCGTCATTCTGATATTTAGTTTTCGGTGTACGGATCACATTCTGACAGGGAGTGAGTTACTCCATAACATTAGAGTTCCCGGTCATGTCGCCACGCTTGAGATCGCGTTTGAATGTTTATAAGTGCTGAGACGTTCATATGATCACCGGGATGTTATCATGTCTGCGAGAGCTTTTGGAGGTTCACTCTTGAGACCGCGTTTGTGAATTTATAAATGCGAGATCGTGCGTGCTGTTGTGTGTGGATGATCGCGAAGAACTTGAACGACTGTATATTGACGTTTTTGTCGCGTGTGCTAGTGTGTATGTAATTTCGCGTGGACACATTATTTTTTATAAGCATGTGACCATACGCATGTTCGCGTATCCTTAAATGATTGCGCGTGGATGTCTTGTCTAGTTTTTATTTCTATTGGTCCCACTGAAAGCATGACTTTGGGCTGCTAGGATCAAGGGCAGAGACTTCCGGACGTGACCAATTCATGATTGCGCGAGCGGTGGGTTGATGCTTGAGACCGCGTTAGTAAAGTTTTAGGTTCAAACGTTCACCTTATTACCGGAAGGTTTGAATGTTGGCAAGATCGCGGGCGTTCGCATTTGTGACCAGGTTTGTGTAATCGCGAAAGTCACGTTTGTACGTTTGGAATGAGAGATTTTGAGTGTATATAAGACAATAAGCAATTTGTGTCAGTGTTAGTGTTAATTTAATATATAGCAACAAAAGAAGGGATCCTCCAGCATTGGGGGGCCCTAAACTCACATTGTATATTATTTGACCATGGCAGTGGATAATAAAGGTCGCCAACTTAAGTACTAAAATTGATCACAACAATGTAGCTTAACTAAAAAGAAAATAATCGTATCCCAAGTTTCTGTGATATAATCACTGTAATACTGCTTTGGTGGAAAAGCCCCCGAACAACATCAAAGTACAGTATCAAGCCGAGGGCGGAAAAGAAGGAAATTGAGAACAATATTGTACGAATCAATATAACTTTTGAAAATCACGTACTCGTAATTTACTAATAGGTTGAATTTTATTGTCATATTGCTAAACATTTTTCGTATATTGTCATAGTGTAGGAACTATTATTGAATAAAACATCGACACCGTCTTACTCCATCATTCCTCATTATTGACGGAGGCACTCTTCAGCCTCTAACAACGTCTTACAACTATGAAGGTCAGATTATATCATATGGAGGGGGAATAGCGCAGCTGGTAAGTCCATTACACTGTACGCAGCTCACGTAAGTTCGAACTCCCACAACCGCATATAGTGTGTGAGGCCCATTGTCACTTTCGGTCAGATTGGTCAGAAATGATATCTTTTTAAGATCTATCAAAATCATCTTCCGTTTTACGACGGTACCTGGACATTTACAATACCGCCTATAGTGATGGAAATCTAAAAATTTTTCTCTATATATTTCAATTCCTACAGTATTTTTAATATTTCACATGATTTGGCTTAAATTTGAAAAATAAAACTCAAGGTGGCATAGATGAGTCCCTGATGCTCGGGATCATTTTTAGATCATCCTACCCTACAGCAGTTTATATGTATCTGTTCAATTATAGGGGCCCCTTAGCTCAGTTGTGCCCAGGGGCCCCGAGTGGTCTTAAGACGGCTCTGACCATAACATATTAGAAAGCTTGCATGTTCAGTAAACTTGCTCGCAGTAGAATTTTCTAAAACTTTGTCATTGGCATCATGACTCTATCTCGAAAGATTGGTTAAACATATTTTCTATCTCACTTTTATGTGGATTAACCACAATTCAGTATACATCAAAAAAAGAGCGAAAGTGTTCTTAATACACCATAGAGCACCATGAATTAAGCGCACGTTTTGGTACCACTGCGACCACTGTGCCATGCACAATCCAAGTAACTAATAAGCATTATAACGTGGTCTAATATCTGCTTTCGATCCACATATAAAGCTGTCTTAAAGAGCCGTGAAGCCCTAAATACTTATATAATGCTGGTATTATACCAGAAAAGGCGAAACATAGTCCTATTACTGTGCAGAGATTGACAGCTCGTTTCTGCAGTACTAATGCTATTATATAGCACCAGAGTACAAATGTCAAATTTGAAAGCCTTATTGGCACTACTAATGCTATTAAAAAGCTTCAGTTAGCTGTCATTGTCCGCCATGGTTGTAAAACCATTTCTCATGTTTCCTTTCGGTATGATTAGCAAAAAGGAAATTTTTTTAAATAAAATGTTCTGTTTAAAACCGTAATTGACTCTCTTCTAATGCATTGTAATGAATATTCTTAATGGGTTTTCGTTCTCACATGATATGAATGTTTTACGACCATTACCTTTAGTAAATCTCGAACTGAGGTACCTTACCTCGTCCTTCACGGTAAATGCGCTGCGTTTTCTCCCTGGACTATATTGCATATGTTCGTTTGAAATGAAATATGCCGATTGTAATCTTCCAGAAGAGTTGCATAACAAATAAACCCAGAGCATTACAATAGCATTATATCGGCTTTTAATTTGCTTTATAATGGCACTAAATGCACTTGTAAAGCTTACATGCTTTAAAGATCCTTGAAGCATGTACGCGTTATATCAGCTTTATATACGCATTTAGAGCAAGCGATAATGCTACATGTCAGCTGTGCAGTTATGCATTATTGATGCTAATATTGAGCTTTATTGCATTGTTAATGCTGTAATGGAATTTCAATGCAACATCAGTGCAAATATATAGCCAATATAGTGCAATGGCTTAATGCTTATGGTTACTTGGGAGGTACTAGAAGATACTAAACAATCGCCTTTGATCGTCTTGTTGTGGTATTCCCTGCTGAGGGTAAAGCAGAACTACCAGAAGTGAATCTGAACGCAAACACCAAGTATTAAGCGCAGATTGTGTCCAGTTTAGAAAATGATATTTTGAGAACACTTTTGATTAATTATTCGTGGCAGAATGTCAATATGTTTCAATACATTTTATTAGCTATTTTCGGCAAATTTAAGACTAAGAAAAACGAAAGCAATGAAATTGAAAGACGGATAGGTTATCTAGAGCGAATCAGTTATAAACTTAGAATGGAAAACTAGTACTAGGCAGGCTCATATGGACACGATCGAAAGGAAATATGAAGAGTCTTTTGCCTTCTGCTAAGTAGGAGTTGGGCGTTGCACCCAAGTCTACCGCATGGTCTTTAGTAGAACACAAATCATCATCATGTTTTACAGCCGGCGCCGGCGTTTCTCCCCTAGTATTTCAGCCCGCGATCCTCAAAAACTGAATTAGAATGCATTTGAAATAATACCTCTTCATCATCCCAACACCCACATTTCCGCTAGAAGCTCAATAGACAAAAACGTACCATGAAAATAAAAACCATTCCCAGTTATCAAACTGGATATTTAATACCACTGTATTATTAGCAAAGTGTATCGCATCGAGTTCAAACTACCGCGCAGTATTTATAGCATGTCACACGCTCTGACAGATCGAGCAGTGCGCGTCTTTCGAAATTGATCTTCTAAGCCGCAATGCAAAGGAAGATCCATGCACGAGAAATTGCGCGCTTGTGAGCGCATACTCACGCGAAACACTCGCCGCAACATGTGTTGTGTTGCTGTAGTAGGTACCCAATCCAGGAAAATGACTCCACAGACCACGCCAGTGGTAGTGGCACTAACTGGTGGTAGCAGCGCGGGGTGACGAAGCTCGGTGTAATCGCGATCGGATGCAATGCGCGATATATCAGTTAGTTCAGTCTAGGGACCTGCCGGGATAGAAGAATCACTTGATGCGACAGTTACTTGCGGGATTTCGACGCGAGAGGAATACATACTCTAATAGTTGGGAAAGCAGCAATCGGGATCACTCGGAAGCGCCAACGGAACCGATTGGGTTTTTAACCAAATTTTAGTGTGTTAAATGTGATGGTAAATAGTGACCGCGGTGGTAAATAATGCAGCGAATATTCCCAAAATTCTTGATGTCGGCAGCGGTAGCCGTTTGCCTGGCGAGCTGTTCGGTGAGCGGCGATTCTTTTGTTGAACGTGAGTGGATTGTAATTGTTTTGATAATTGTGATATTATCGCAATCGCAAGCATGCCCGGAAAAGGGCAGTTGTAAAGATTTGCATTATTACATATTCTAACTAGTAGTGTCATGTGCTGCTGTGTGATTCCGTTGCATTTTTACGATTTGTCTGAGAATTGAATATTAATTCATGCATTAACATCTAAGTTTGATATAATTCGGTACTGTGAGAATTTTACAATTATGAACACAAAATATAATTTAAAGGCACGATTTTGGAAGTAATTAGCAGTAATCAGAAACTGATCACAATAGATATAATCATATTCAATTTGCCACCCAGTAGTCTACCTTGCACCCGGGAATGTTCAACTACCTTTTAAGAATGCAAAGATACAATTAAAAATTCACACCGCACATCTACACAACACGATACACTGTAACAGATCGAATTAATAAATGAGCGATTCGTGACTAAAATTTAAAAAATGAAGATATGCAACTGAGAGACGGACACAGTGTTGCGCTCCACTTAGTGATTCCGTTCAATGTTGATTAGTATTCTAGACAATTTGATCAGTTAAATTTACATAGAAAACTTTGCAAATATTCTGGTGGAATCAAGTGATGTGGAACAATGTCAATGCCTAATATTTAAACTGTCTGATCATAACGTACGATGCGCAGATCGAATTATGCGTGACTATAAACAACCATTTTGGTTTTTTAAAAATTCTAAAATCTCGACTAACATGTGAAATCAGAGCTGTGAGATGCTACCTAATAGTGTAATTGTATATTCATCATTTCTTTTTTTGGTTTTCTCATGATACATTGGAGTTCGTAGCAAGGAGGTAGTTTTTATTCTCAGGTGATCCGAAAATGCTAAAATGCTGATCGGCCATGCTGGTTTTAGGAACGACAGCTAATAACATTGTTTACTTGTTATTATAACATAAAAAGTACATCGCAAATTACACGGTGCTATACTGGCCATGACTGCATATTTGTCCTATTTTCTATAAGATTTCCTATCTTTATTGGTTTGATTTGCAATCATAGGCAGTATAGCAATTTTAAACTTTTCAAGAGACCTCACGGTGTGTTTGGTAGAACAATGTTATTCGAAAAAAAAATCGACATCGCTAAAACTACAGCATAAGATAGAATCGGCTTTTCTCTTTTATTTGAAAGTAAAATTAAAATATTATGTGGGGGGCTCCAGAACAACTTTTTATATAAAAGTTTTTTTTGTTTGGAAACTTAGGTTTCTCAATGAAACTGGTTCACATTTTCGCCCATAGGTAGTACTTTAGACATTCAAATATTACGAAAAGTGAAATTCTGATGGACAATTTCATTGTGTACAACTTTGTAGAAAACTACATCGCGATCTAAAATCGCCAGAGAAAGCTATTAATGTTTTATCAAAGTTTATAGATTCGCACGGGACCTATTGGTTAAGAAGCTTTATTCCAAAAACATTTACATTTGTAAAAAATTGGTTTACCTTATTTTAACAGTGTGATCAGAAGAACATGAATGCTAGCAAAGTCCCACCTTTAAGCGGAAAAAACTTGATTCCAGATTCCACCGTTTTATGCACGCCAATGATATTTTAGGAGCAAGGAGATATAGAGAAGAGTAGATAAAATCTTAACGAAATTAGTACTCTTTTGAAAGATGCTGGGTAATACAATAAAATGAAACAGTTTTGCCTTTCTCATATAGAAAGGTTATGCAATCACTCTGAAAAACGTCAACCTAATCCCGGCCCGGAGGGCCGAGTGTCATATCCTATTCGACTCAGTTCGTCGAGATCGGAAAAAGTCTGTATGTGTGTGTGTATGTGTCCGTGTATGTGTGTATGTGTGTGTGTATGTATGTGCGTATGTGTCAAATAATGTCACTCATTTTTCTCAGAGATGGCTGGACCGATTTGCCCAAACTTAGTCTCAAATGAAAGGTGCAACCTTCTTATCGGCTGCTATTGAATTTTGGATCGATCGGAATTCTGGTTCCGGAATTACGGGTTTCAGAGTGTGGCCACACAGAAATTTCTCATATAAACTATAGGAAAAATTAAAAATAGAATTTTTATTTTTGATGCTAAATGTGTTCAAGGTGCATGAAACGTCGAGATTTCATGCAAACTCGAAAAAAAATTTGACGACGATTCACTTTTTTGGATTTTGGCACATTTTTGCCTTTCTCATATAGAAAGGTTATGCAATCACTCTGAAAAACGTCAACCTAATCCCGGCCAAATTTTTTTTTCGACTCGCATAAGGTTTCTGGATTTTAACAGGGGCGTAGTTGATGGTTTACGGAGAGGGGTTACACCCCCCCCCCCCTCTACTGTTCACTCCTTTAAAAATCTCTTTAAATCACCCCTCAGACCACCACCCCATCCAGCCCTCATACCCCTCCCTTTCAACCCCATCATCTTTAAACCACCACTATATCACAAAGCATACCAATTTAAGCTGGGGAGTCGTTCGTTCATGGGACTTTCGTCCTCCTCACATACCCACCCCCGCATGACAAAATGAGTTAGCAAGCAGATAACATTGATCTAATGCTGATTAGGCTAATGGAGTATGATATTTTTTTGTTTCAAGTGTTTCACCGTCGACACGTAGCTCATCAAGTTCGTGGATAGCATGCCATTGTGTATAAGTGCAAAGTGTACTAAGAATGTAATGGACATTTCCACAAGTATGTTGAACATAAAAAGCCTCCGTGCCATAGTTTAGAGAAATGAGAAAGGCACAATTGCACCGCTAGGTGGATTAAAACGGGTTTTTTTGTCTGTCACAGATACATTTGTTTCTTCTTTTTTATTTCTTCACTCATTCTGGAGTATGCTTGATGTAATCTTGAATCAACCTTTTTGCTCGTTAGCATCTTGTGGGATATATTTGGCATAAATTTTAACTTTATATTTGATTAAACTCGATTAGATATTCAGTCATTTGATTTGATTTCGATTGAGAATCCTGATTGACAGTTTCATGAAGGATAGAAAAATAATTCAATGAGATTTATGTTCAAGTTTGTTAACTTTTGGGAATCGCTGTACATTGAACAGAAATCGCATCAGTAAATGAGAAATAAAGGTTTTGTCTATTGTACGAAGACAGCGATCTCAATATAAAAGTAGATATAGAAAGTATCACCTTTACCCGAAAGACGTGTTACTGTTAATGTCTCCAGATTCTGAACTGAACTGGCAACTCTGTCTTCTTGATATGTTGTCTTTGCTCTTATCCCATATTATGAGGGAAATCTTCAACAAACAGGCTTGTATTACTTTGAGAATTTACTGAATGTATGGTCCAGCCTGATATTTTCTTCTTCGTTTTCTTTTGTGATCCGTGTTAAAAGAGTAACGACTCCGGAATTTCTTCTTAAAGGAAATGATGAAAATTTGTTTCGTTCTTTTTTCCAAGATTATGTGAAGTGTGTTCGATTTGGAAATAAAATTTGAGGACAAGCAAAACTCTGCATCTATAAATTCTGATGAAATGAATCTACCCCAAAAGATGACAAACATGGATCCAAAACTCAAAGAGATTTTTCCTCTTTCAATCATCTTTCTTTTAATGTTGATAAGGACAAACAGGATTCTCAACCCACAGCTGCAATAAAATCCGTTGTTTATTACAATGACTCGACTGTCTACTTTAGTTCATCAAATATAATGCTTTGAATTTAAGCCAATTGTATTTTACCAGGCAGGATAGGATCAGGAAGAAGGGTCATTCTAGTTTACATTAGCTATCTTCTAAAGCGAGAAAAGAAATGAAAAAGGCATGATAAAATTCGTTACTACGATAATCACCATCTTGAAAAGGTATAATAATATCGAATAAATTTGGTAAACACCTTGCTACACCTTTTTTATAAGCGTCAATGTCGCCCAAGGACCGGCATCTGAAAATATATTTTTCTGCTGAGAATGGGACTTTGTAAACATTGAAATTTAACTGAATTTACTGTTCATTTAAACCCAACATTTTTTTGTAAATCCTTGTTAATCGATTTCTTAATCCATAAAAAAAAAAAAAAAATTTGATATCTTTTTCGGGTGATTTTACATCGATTTATAACTTTCTACGAAGTTGTAGTCAATGAGATTGTTCATCAGGTTCTCATTTTTAGTATTTTTTGAATGTCTATAGTACCAATTAGTAGCAAAAATGCAAATTAATTTCATTAAACAACTTAAGTTTTCAATCAAAAAACTTTAAAATAAAAAGTTGTTCTAGACCCCCCGACAGAATATTTTAATTTTACTTTCAAATGAAAGGGAAAAATCCATTCTTTCATATCCCCAAGTTTTACAGATGCCGATTTTTTTTTGAATAAAGTTGTTCGACAAAGACACCGTGACTTAGTATAGGTTGCAGGTTTCATCAAATGAAATACAAAAATTTGTTTAAAAAATGTTATAAACCTCCAAAATCTTGATTTTCAGGAAAAAAAAAACCTGTTTTAACCCACCTAGCGGTGCAATTGTACCCTTCTCAATCATGAACACTAGGATTGCATGGTTGATGATGGTAATATACATACTGACGTATCTCTTACAATATCATTGCAAAGCCATGGTACGAGGGAGATATCGTAGCAATTACTGGCGCAAGACGCGACAACTTTATCTCCCGTTAATTTTTTTTCGGTGCTGTTTGTTTTCTACCATCATTCTTCAGATTTCCAAGTATTGTATGAGTTATTGGGGCTTTAACCTAACAGATCATTCGCCCTGGATTTCCACGTTTTGCTCATTGATATAATGTCTTGAGTGATACTACCCAAGTAGCACGCTTTGTTACTGTATAGTATTTGTAACTCTCTTGGCAACAACTATGTTATGGAAAAAGCGCACTTTGTTTGTATGTTGTGCAACATGTTCCTAATTGCAGCAAAATAATGTAAACAATAGCTGTGCCATTTGTCGAGCACTCGGTAGTTGAACAGTTCTGTTTTAGGGTGAAATGGCAAACAAAGAGGCATTTGCAACTTGTTAGACTGTTTGTGCAAGTTAGCAAAGTTTCTGATTAGTTTCACAACTGTTATTGATGTTTGCATACTTAACACTATTGGCCAGCTCTATAGTTACATAGTTGCACAATCAGTTTAAAAACCCGTGGAAATTATTTTCAAATATATCCAACAATAAAAAATGTTGTGTAGCAGTTGTGCAACATTTAAAACTTTCAACAAGTTGGAATTACTACTTGGGTAACCATCGAACTGGTATCCTTTCTGCCAGTCCATTCAAGTGTATTTTCTGTTGAAATTTCGGGTGAAACTAGTTCAATGTCGAACTTTGAATGCATTGTATCGTTCACTGCTGCGTCCTTAGTCGTTATCGGAGAAGATTCCTCCATCAAAAAAGTACTGTCTTTACTGCGCTAGAGCCAGATACCTCGGGATCTATCGTGCACCGCGCTCAGAATTAGAGAAATTCCACGTAGATCCGTCCGAAAATATTGAAAATCGTAATCGGCCATCTCAGATTCCTATGAAACTTTACACGTTTCACCGGCATGGAAGACTAAACATTTTTCACAATCAGTAACATTATTTTGACTCAGGAGTAATTTTTAAAACGGTGTGAACATTACGTGCATTAATTTCATTTATGTACGAAAAAATATAAACTGAAAAAAACGTTGTGTCATTTTTTACAAAAACAAAAATTTGTATTTCTAACAATAACTTTATACATGTTTTTAAATTCCATGCTAATTGACATACAAAACTGTAATTTTATTACAGAATATAATTCTAATTAACTTTTTAAATCAAAATGCATTTAACAAAAATCTTCTAAAATACGATAGTTTTTGAGATATTTGGAATTTTGTTCCAACAAAAACTAATTGTTTCGTGTGATTATGCCCTTTTTAAAAGTTATTCGCGCTGCCCCATCATAAAATCGTATGTTTATCGTTTTAAAGACGTAAAAGTAACATTTTCAGTGTATTTGGATCATGAAGAAGCTTTCAGTTCAATAATCAACAACTTTTGCCATATTTTTATAATTCATACTATTCGCAGTCAAAAATACATTTTTTTGAATATGATCTTAAACGCCATTTAAAATCAAAATGCTAATAACAAAAATTTTCTGAAATGTAGTTCTCGAGATATTTTAAATTTTGTTTTTAACAACACAATTCTTTTCTTTTATTACGACCTTTTCAGAAGTTATTCGGGTTCATCCATCAACAACAATAAGTGTTTCAAAAGGCCCATAACATTTCCGGTCTAAGAATCTATATGCTTCGCAGTATTCAAGCGTTCTCTGATCAATCAAATCATTTGTTTACAACCCCTTAAAAAGGCAAGGGGTCTCAGAGGGCCGCTGGATTGGCAATTCTCATGCTTTTTCAAGCTGAACTTGTAAATAGCAATAGAAATAATCGAGCGTATTTGGGTTCTCACTGATGAAACGACAAAAAAGAGGCTTCTAATTTTTCTGGGTCTTAGGAGCGATATTTCTTGAAGTCACGATTTTAGCTTGCCTTTTTGAGGATCAATTAATTTAGTTTTTTTTTGGATTTTGAAGAAAGTGCCAGTAAATTATTTAAAGTTGTTGGTAGTATCCAATGGAAAACAGATAGAAATATTGAGTTAAACAGAAGAAAAGACTGGAAGACCGCAGTTCAGTTGTTTATCACAAAAATGAAAAAAAAAATGAAACAATTGACAAACTTTTCTAAAATTTATTTTATGTCTGATGGAGCAGCAGCACAATACAAAAATAAGAAAAACTTCGCAAGCTTGTGTAGATTCCAGTCAAAATATGAAGTAAGCGCAGAATGGCATTTTTTTTTTTGAAATTCCCATGGAAAAGAACCCTGTGATGCTATTGGTGGTACTCTCAAGTGAATGGCAAAAAAGAGCCAGTCTTGCTCGCGACTATGGAAATACCATAACAACACCCCGAGAGTTATATAACTGGGCAGTTGAACAAACTCATAAAAATATCACAAAATTAAATTTCTGCTACACATCCACTGAACAGTACAACAAAATGTCAGAAGAACTCGAAGAACTGTATAATAACGCCAAAACAATATCTGGCCCTCAGAAATTCCACAGTTTTGTGCCTATTCCTGGTGGCAAAGTAGAGGCGAAAAGGTATTCTGATTCAGAAGACGAACCAAAACTATTTTCCTTGTACAGAAATAATTCAAACTAGCATGCATGAAGATAGTTTCAAGACAAATGTTATAAATAAAAATAAACAAATAAAATTCAATACATAATGTTGTAGTGGTTATTACTTTCCATGATCCTTCCTCAGAAGTAAACAAGAAAATAAAGAAGTAATAACGGAATATTTGTTTAATAACTTAAACTGTTTTCAATGGTATTCTCGATTAATAAAAATATACTTAGTTGCTAAATTAGACAATATTTTCTCACAAACTGAGTTTTATTGGATTCTGAGATGATTACGACTTTCATTTGGTTAGTTTTTGATAAAATACACTGAAGAAAAGTTTAGATAAAGAAAAGTTTTTTTCAAAGATAATTTTGTTTCCTTGTAAGCGCCCAACTTGAATTTTTGACGGTATGTAGGGAACATAATCGCCTTTCTTGGAAGAAAATTTCATTCAAATCAAAGATGGGGTTTTTTTGTAAATCGAATTTAAATTTTTAAAATCATTTTTTTTATGTATATGAAGAATTTTTTCAATTTGTTTATTCAAAAAATTGACTAATTTTGTGAAAATCACTTCTACAACATTTTTTGTAGGATATGTCATTTTTAGACAATATATAGCCATTTGAAAAAATGGTAAAAAGTTTGACCCTTTTCAAAAGACAGTCTAGATCATTTTTGGAAAAACAAAGTACGCAAAGTGGCTTTTTGTGACAAAACTTTCATGTACAGAAAGTTTCATTAAAATCTGAGAGGGTCCTGCCAACTCTGAATACGATCTAGCACGAAAGTCGTCATAATGTGAATAGATCAAATGTGTTTCAAATGGAGGGGGCGGTTGTGTAGGATCTCGTTTTAGAGGTCGCCAATGCGATAATCTTGTGTTCTTCCTGGGACGCCTCAGCCCGTGTATAGCAAAAGGATTGGAAAATTAAATTGGATCGGCGACCAAAACGTTGCGGGTACGAATTTTGCATCTGGGGCGATAGTGTCGCATAATTTCTTTTGCTTAACTCAATATTTCAACCTGTTTTCCGTTGGATACTACCGAAAATATCAATTTAAAAAAAAATCAACGCACTTGATAGTAGAGCGTGTGGTGTTATCGAGTCCCGTACAGAGAAATGCCCAACACTGCCTAAAATGATGCCCTCTTCTTTGTTCCTGGCACCCACCGTTTTTGCTGTAACTTTGAGTGACTTCAACCGAGTTACACAATAAATTAATATTTATTTGTATGAATAATAATACTTTTCTTTCACGTTCTCCGAAAGAAGAATGTTCGTTTACTTTGCACGATTGGTAGCCATCTGACTGTTCGATAGCTAGATTTGGCTTCACCCTGTGCGAGCGTTTAATATAATCAACGCCTTTGCTGGTGAGGAATTTGAACAACCTCCACCAATCCATTATCTTCCAAAACCGGGAAAACCAGCCTCCGATCATAACTCGTATCGACCGATTGCAATGCTATCCTGCATCAGCAAATTGTTGAAAAAAATTATCCTACGACGTCTCGACAATTGGGTTGAGGCGAACGGCTTGCTCTCAGATACCCAGTTTGGTTTTCGGAGAGGTCTTTCACCGATATTAAATAATCATTTATACAATTTATTGTCAGAAAAGCACATGCATTTTTCATATGGCGATTTGGCGACACTCAGAATAAGTTACATGGGCCTCCCACAAGGCTCTTGTCTAAGCCCCCTTCTCTATAATTTTTACGTGAATGACATTGATAATTGTATTGTCAGCCCATGCACTCTAAGACAACTTGCAGATGATGGCGTGGTTTCTGCCACAGGACCAAAAGCTATAAATTTACAACAACCATTGCAAGATAGCTTGAATAATTTAACAATTTGGGCTTTAAAGCTGGGCATCGATTGCTCTACGGAGAAAACAGAGTTGGTCGTTTTCTCAAGGAAGCGTGATCCAGCTCAGCTTCAGCTTCAGTTGGTTGGTAGAACGATAGCCCAAGTCCTGACTTTTAAATACCTTGGAATTTGGTTCGATTCTAAAGGCACATGGGGAGGCCACATTAGGTATCTAATAACGAAATGCCAACAAAGGATAAAATTTCTGCGAACAATAACTGGATCATGGTGGGGTTCTCATCCAAGTGACATGATAAGATTGTATCAAACAACAATACTTTCAGTAATGCAATATGGGTGCATCTGTTTCCGTTCAGCTGCGAACACTCACATTATTAAACTGGAACGGATACAGTATCGTTGTTTAAGAATCGCCTTAGGTTGCATGCAGTCGACCCATACGATGAGTCTTGAAGTACTAGCGGGAGTTCTTCTTTAAAAGACCGCTTCTGGGATCTCTCCTCTCGTTTACTTATTCGATGTGAGGTTATGAACCAACTGGTAATTGAAAATTTTGAAAGACTTGTCGAGTTTCAACCCCAAACCAGATTCATGACAGTGTACTTCAATCACATGTCACAAGAAATAACGCCTGCTAGGTCTGTTCCCACATATGTCAATATACTAGATACTCCTGAATCCACTTTATTCTTCGACACGTCCATGCAAGCAGAGATTCGTGGAATTCCGGATCATCTACGCTCGCGGGAGATCCCTAAAATATTCACAAGTAAATATCAACATATAGACTGCCTTAAATTGTTTTACACTGATGGGTCACAAATCAGTGAGGCCACTGGTTTCGGTATTTTCAACAATAATTTTTCAATTTCTCTCAAACTTGCAGAACCCGCTTCTGTTTATATAGCGGAACTAGCAGCAGTTCACTATAGTTTGCCAACAATTAATACTTTACCCCCGAACCATTACTTTATCCTCACTGATAGTCTGAGCACAATTGCAGCTCTACGCTCAAAGAGGATTGATAATCACGATCCATTCTTTTTGGGGTAGATACGAGAATCTCTGAGTAACCTAACAAGAAAATGTTATAAATTTACCCTAGTGTGGCTCCCCGCCCATTGCTCTATTGCGGGAAATGAGAAAGCTGATAATTTAGCCAAGATTGGTGCACTGTCCAATCATTATACTTTAGATGCGCATCTCCGTCGTATTGGGCTCGCTGAGGGTAATCATTGTGCTTGTGGAGAAGGTTACCATGACATTGAGCATGTTGTTTGGTCCTGCACTGAATATCGTGAAGCCAGATCACAATTAGTAGATTCTTTACAAGTCCGAGGAAGACCAATCCATGTTCCTGTTAGAGACATCCTGGCGTATCGCGATCCTCTATACATGGAACTTATCTATCATTTTCTAAAAACAGCGTCTGTCAAAATTTAATTAAATTCATCTTCTCATACTCTCATCCAAGGCTAATCATTCACCAATTAAAGTGTCCTAGAATATTCAGTTTTTAAATTTAGACAATAACAGCAAAAAGTAAATAAATACACCCGAAAATACTAGATCATTATGAAATACAACAATGTAAGGAAAAAGCAAACAATAAAGTGATTTTAGTGTTAGTTTTAGACAAATTACTTGTATATTTAAAATTAGTCTTAAGGATTTCTGTAACGTGCTATGTAAAAAAAGAAACTGGCGTAAAAAGCTTTTGCAAATGCCGTGTCAAATAAACGTATGGAAAAAAACCAATCCATTATCGCTTGGGAACAGGCCTCTGTTTCCTAATCCCTATGCAAAATAGAGCTGAGACTGTACGGAAATTTAAAATCTATACAGATGATAATCAGAATTAGATATAACCGTACAATAATTTTTTCTCATTAATCATCATATGCGAATCGATTGCTTTATTTCTAGTCAGTCAAGTTCAATTCCCTCAGGAGAGAGAGGTTTGTTATCGATTGATAATCAAAGATATAAAAAGGGTGTTTTATTTCATTCATAATATCCATTAAAAACTGATTGCAATCATAGCTCTAGGCTTCGATGCTCGATAATTGTAGTTCAAATTCACTTATAATTATTGAACGGCCTGAGACATTTCAAGCGTTGCTCCAAGTCAATCAAAGACTTCTCGTCTATTGATACAGGTTTTCAGTAAGTGGAGGAATTCAACAGGAATATTTAGATTGTGCCTTCTTGCTCTTGGTTGCATTTGTAGGTTTGTTGTTGAAAACAAATCTAAAGTATTTTAATAAATTTTGTTCGGAGAAACGAATCACCCTAAGGTTATAATCGGAACAATGGTAATCTTCATAGTAATTTCACTCTCTATTTCTTCAGAAGTATTTCACCACATCCCTAAGTTCCCTGTCGAATCAATTTCTGGGCAAAATTCTAGACGTATTACTACGTATTTTTGAGAGGGAGAGCAATTCACAACTCAACAAAAATGATATCTAGTGCAAATTGGTTGGATAAATTTTGCAAACAGTTGACGATAAATCAGAAATATTTCTAACGAATCTTAGTATGTTAAACTATACATTTATTATATATTATGGTATTGAAAATTTGAATGAAGTGAAGCATACTTAAAATAATACATTCTTTAACAGAAAGTTGGGCATTTCAAGCGACGACAGATTTACGCCTCTGGCGTGCCGTAAATCTGGAGAAAATTTAGAATAGGACAGTAACATTGAGAGACTCTCTTTGTTTATTTTCTCTGTAGATTATTACGACGCCACTATAACACTTTGGACTATTTTTCCAGCACATATCGAAAGCCGAATGTTTTTACTAGAATATTATGCAAAAAGTGGAATACTAAATGTCGAAAAGACCGAGTAATGATCAGAGGTGAAAGACCCAAAAGAGAATATATCATTGTTACTTACGTCCTGTTCTAAATTTTCTACAGAAATACTCGTGAGGTTTCCCTTCAATGATCTACTCATTTGAAATGCTTCTACGGATGAAATCTTCCTCGGTATTGCTGTTATAACATAACATATACAGATGACCGAGTATCGGGTTAGTAACTATTGGATTCTGCTAGCGAGTGGAACGGTACATGATAGAGCCGGCAGCGAGAATGGGACCGGAATCGCAGAGGAGACGGCCGGAATATTGCCTCTAAGGGGTGTTTTTATCATGAAGCAAAAAACCGTTGCCAACCATTGTTGTTCGTTTATTTTGGAAGTATATGGTCTACAATTGAAAGTTTTGACGTGGGAATTACGTCTTCCTTTACTATATTGGGTGTCATTTCAATATTTTCAAAACGGAGCATTACGTACAAATAGAACCTTAATAATGTTTTTCCTACTAAACGAATTACTAATCTTGTTTCACAAATCCAATGAAAAATGCTTGCTACCGATACCTTGTGTACTTTGTAAAAGTTATTAAAATATTACCGAGGTGTTGACGTAGGACAGATATTTTGTGCGCAAGTTTTCTGCATAACGTAAAAAATCCAGACTAAAACATGCTGCTTTTACTGGCCAAATTTAATTTTAAAATTACTGAACTAGTCAGCACTCTTTAACATTTATAGGCAGAAAATTACCTAACTATAAATACTCTGGAACGGATAATTAATAAAATCCCCCGGAAAATTTCACTGAACCACGCCAACGCCAACGCATCCTACGCCAACGAATAATCCTACGTAAACACCGCGGACATTACCCACCGCTAGTTTTTTTGTGGCACCATGTTATTATTTTTAGGCGTTCATATTATTTGTGCCATTAGCATTTTTTGCTTTATTTCTTTATGTTGAAAAATGCTTCAAACCTAATGCAATGAACATGTAAAAACAGCAGTTTTTTACTTAACCTGACTACTTGAAGTTGTGCTTAATAAATGAATTCATTTTCATCTTTCAAACTACAAATAATCACATGATTTTAAAATACTTTTATTTTGTATGAAAATAGTCCTGTGATAATTAAAACAGTACCACAACAGCTCCCAAAATCGCACTACTGTGTTATCTTACCATAGCTTTTAAAATTGAATTTTGTATACATTAAATTGAGGTATACTTGTACACCGCACAGATAAATTTACCGATAAATCTTCGGCAAAGTTACCCTCATTAACTGTTATACAAGAATGCAGATGAAAAAACATTTTGAATAGAAAACTTATAAATAGTGGATTCGAAATCGAAACCGATAAAATTAGAACTCTACCGTTAACCCCACAATATGCAAATGCCAATTCATATTACGCCTCTCAGCGATTTAAAACATGTTTTATCTGCAACAAATAAACAAATATTTCGATGCGTAAACAAGAAAAAAAATATGTATCGTTTTGGGAAAACCTGCCTCTCCACCAACAGGTAAAACCACCGCACAAATGAAGATGACGCATACAGTACACCTAACGGGTGTTACAAAAGTTTCGCGACATATCCAAATTGGGCACCAAACATTCTTGGAAGTTAATGGCACTGCAAGGAAATGTCATAATAAATACAACACTTTACTATCGATACCAATTTGGTATAATATTTGATTTGAAAATGCCGTACAAAAAAGAGTTGCGTAAGGACCTATGGTAAAAAGACAACATTGAAAATACGCCGGGTGAAGTCAGATATATGCAGGTAGTGTGAATACAAATAAAGAGTACCCGTTTTGTGTTGGCATTATATCAAAAGGTGAATTAATGCCATCATTCAGTCGATTTACTATGATGGGATTGATTCCGGTGTACAATATATAGATAACAATATATTTTAGCTGAGTTTGAAAAAATATCGGCTGTCAATCAAAGAAACGAAATAAATTAATGAACACAATTCTTTTATTCAATAAGATACCTGTTCCTGAACATTCTCAGCCAACTTTTTAATTCTTGACACGCTAATATACAGAGACAAAAAATCGACGAGAATGATGGAATAACAAGTTAAAATCTACCCCGCATGATTCACCACCTACAATAATCTAATTCACCCCAGGTTGAAAATCTCTGGCATACGACTATGAAGCAAAAACCGAGTAGCAATTAGAGAATACAATTCCTTAAATCAAAAGACTGCTCGGAAAAACCAAAAATAATGACCAGTTGAAGCCTGAGTGCATGTTCATCGAAAAATAATTAAATGAACTAAAAATTTTGTCCAACAATATAAGGGAAAAAATGTCTCAGTTTTTCATATACATCGATAGGAGATGTCCTCACGAGCACACTCGTATTGTTTTTATACCTCAACCATTTTTTTTATTTTTAAAGAAAAAAAAACAACATTAAATTCGTCAGCTTGTTAACTGATTTTAATGTCTACTAAATTACGTATCTACTAATATGTTTGTTCGCCTTGTAGTTGTTCAGGTGGTATGATATCATATTCCAACACAACATGATCTGACTTTTTTCCATCCATAGCTGTTTGCATTTCCAAGTGTCATTTAAAAAATATTGTAAATCTCATGAGGCAATTTATAGAGTCATTGTAGCCTCATGGATTCGGATATCTAATTGTCGTATAATAATAGAAACTTAACAACTGGTTTTTCAAAAGTTTGTCTCCTGAACATACAAAGCTGCTATAACTAATAGTAATAATCTGCACCAGAAAATTCAATAATTTTAACACCTCTAAAGATCCCTATTCGTCTCAACACTTTTGTGACACCCGTTAGTATAAAATCATTCTACACAGAATGAATAAACCGCGAATCAGAGTGTGCCATGTGACCCAATAAGCGTGCTTTCTTCCCGGGCATTGAAACTGAATCCTTTGAACGGCAATCGACTAGTAAACAGGTTTGCACGCATGCCTATTTTCGCCTGGTTGCCCACGAGATACGGTTTCGGATGGGGTTCAAAAACCGCAGAAACTGAATGATGAGACTCATCTTTCTAAAAAAAACAGGGCGACAATTTTTTGCTAACGTCATGCCGCTTCCATGACTGGCTACGATACCAATCCTGTCCTATAAATATACTGTATAATTGATCAATAAATTATGACCCACACGTGGTTAGATATTATTGGATTGTTGTTCGTTTCACTATGTGATGCGTTAGAATCGAACACCGATAATAGTGGGTGGTGCTGGATTGACTAACTAGATGAGAATGATAATCATTCTTGATTCTCAACTAAAGTTGTTTTTATTTAATGTAATAAAATGTATCACCGACTTACTTACTACATACTAGCTTCAGCGTCTATACCGATTGAACTCAAATAATCCGGTTCACAACGTTTTTGAGCACTGACCAATTTCGATGGATTGATTTGAAATAAATTGCTAAAGGTTAGAATGAAAGTATCTCCAAAAATTTGGGAGAAACCCAATTTTTCCCCACTAAATAGAACATTGGATAAAACCATTTTTATGCTCCTGAAAGGCCCAAACCTACAACTAAATTGGTTTTGAATTTTTCGTTTCGACTTCGTCTCATCAGAATACGAAATTACCTTAGAGGCAAGACTTAGCTAGCGCTAGATTGACGATAGCATAAAAACAATATGTGATCCTGAGCAAACCCCTTCTTGGGAAGAAATATAGGTATGTATTGGATTGGTTTGCTAAGCCGAACCAAGTTTCGATTTCATCAGTTCTCACCGGTTTAATTAGAACACCATTTCTTGCGGGACCTCAAGCTTGACAACGGGGTTTGCTCAGAAACCCACATTGTATCTTAGTTTTTTTTAAGCAAAAATAAAATTTACAACAAAATAATTCGGAGTTTACAAATGTTGGTCAAAATACTGAGTATTGAATTATAAAAGCTCTTCCGCCACTTTTAAACCATTTATAAACCAAAAGTACAATTTTACTGCAAAAACAATAAAAAATCGAATTGTCTAACCTTCTTTAGGTGTTAACTTTTTGTAACAAATAAGGTGTTAGCGGGTCATATTGACCCCGATTTCGAACTCAGTTTTAAGACACATTTTCCACCAAATCTATATGAACTGGTACTTGAATTATTTGTTAGAGTTTAAATTTTCAGTTTCTAGTAAATACTACTATTTTTGACCTGGTTGGTCAGTGGGAATCGGTGCCGAATGAGGTCATGTTTGGCATCCATAGATGTATGCAGAACCGTCATAAATCACAGGTTTATTGACAGAATACTAATTATGAACAAAAGCAAAACAAAAATGAGAATGTATATATTAAATTTGGTCATGATACGACCGATCTTAGATGTCCAGGATTACGATTCCGATGCCGATGCAGGCGGTGCAATACTATTTCTCATAATATTGATCAAGCGACAATGTGGCCAATCAATGAAACTGATCCTAAGAATTTGTAATATGCTTGAAGCTTTATATAAAATCTCATCTAAACTGTTAGTGATACTCAGATTCAAATACTAACTCTGGATTTTACTTGAAAATCTTCCGGAAGATCCGGAACATCCGAATAACTGGTCAATTCATGAATCGAAAAAACTTCAGAATTCTAGATCTAGATTCATGAAATAGATTTGAAATTGAACTTTTCAACGGTTCGAGATAGAGCTGGACTGTCTTCGATAAAGTTGTAGAACACATTTTAGAACAAATTGCTGAAGGTACGCAAGCTCTATTTTTATACTTTCAAATACACGGCAAATCCAAATGTAAACTTTAGGGTGTTCCTTAAAAAGGGTTTTATTTATACAACTTTTGCAGTTTTTAATTAACACTAAAGTTTCTATTGACAAATTGAAGATTATTTTAGGCCGTATAATTTGTTTTTATACACCAACTACTAAGCTTTTTTTCGTTTCAAACTTTTGCATAAAAAATATAACTTCGATAAGGGGACTTAACAGTATAGATCACCAAAAATGCCAAATGCGATAGTTTTGTATATATTGCAATATTTACTCAAAACATAACCCGCATAAATAAAAACTTTATCCGGAATCCTCCATATTATACAAAAATCATAAGTTGCTATGGTAACCACATACATTAAGGTCTATTTATGATATTACGATAAATGCATTTTCCTGTAAGATTATATTAAATTATAGAATTAAGATACGAGTTATTGTTACAATATAGGGAATGGTTATAATATAATATTGTATGTTAGTAAAAATTGAGGTGCTTCCGCAGGATTATTAAAAAAATATATCGAAACGATTTGAATAGAGGGCACGATGATGGTAGTCGTTTTCATATGGTTCTGTAAGGTTTGCTTTAAAGAAAAACGTGTATCGTTACAATTTCCTTACAAGATTACCATAATGTTCACCTCAAGTCGAATCGTTTGGTTACAGTTTTCAGTAATCCTTTATATTGAATTGAATGTGTTGTTAAAATAAAATAACGAATCTTTGTTTATTGCATATATTTATTGGGGAAAAAATAATAATCTATCCACGCATAAGGTGCTTTAATACTTTATTACTATTTCTTACCAAGTGGAAATCAGATTATTTAGGTTGGATAAAAGAAACTTTTGGCGTACAGGTTTCGTTTTTGAACAAAATCTACAGCTTCATATTTTTCTGTAAAAGGTGAAATAAATCCACAAGGCTGTCAATAATGTTTTACTCAGCGAATGTCGAATAGATTAATTCACATTTCATCTATAGCAACAATTTGTTTATAAGCACATTCAGAAAAATGGTAAAACTAATCATAATCAAATTTCGTATATGGCAAAATACATCACATCGTAACACTGCCATTTAAGAAGTTCTGTTAGTAGGAAGGAGCTTCACGAATTTAGGATGGACTTCTAAAGAAGGGCTAACAACATGTATTGCAGTCCTAGCAACTCAAGCATTTCAAATCCTCCTCTAATACCCGAGCTTATATCTTTTTCTTAAGTGGATCAATGTAAATGTATTACATTTTTCGTATACATCACGAGTCTTTTTAACAACGTAAGTACACAGCTGCCGGAAGTTGCTACACCTGTCAAGACGAGGAGAGATGGTCAATTCTAATAACGTATGCATCATCCAGATTCTCGATTTGCCTAACCAACCAGATTCAACGGTTTATATATTATATATGAATGCATTGTATTAAACACACGGCTCACCATCACCAAAAGGCTCGCAAACTCTATTTTAAACCAATTCAAGGAAAATCAAGGGAAAATTTGAATTGAAGTTCCAACCATATACGGTATGCTCCGAAATTATTCAGCTCTTACAATCATGGTCATTCGTAATCATCAACAGTTTATTAGTATATGACATGTCGATTTACCCTCTTCCTAAAGTCGATTGTGGCTAGATTATTATGAAGAACAAAATACGTTCCACAAGATTACAGAAATAGCTCAATTGGTAAAAGCGGCAGTACCACCATCATAAGATGCCAACAACCGAACATGGAGGAGGACGGCATGCAATCAAATCCAGATTACCATAAATCGATAGAATAAAAAACGTTATTCTAACTGATGAGGGATAAGGGAGAAGAGGCTCTTGGGTGAATCAGAAAAAAACATTTATAAAGTTCTTTTTACATCTGCTGCAGTGTCGATAAAGTAGTTTATTATACACACTCATCATATTTTGCCCATGGCATAGTGTCACTCGAAAACTATAACTGTACTATTCGAGAAATGGTTACCTGTGGTCACAATACACCAAATAATCGAAACGATTTGTGGTGTGGTATCATGTTTGTTTTGCGTCAAGATTTGCCATATTGTAAAAAAAAAACATTAAATGAATTGTGTATAGTGCAAGATTATACTAATCGCACAGCATGGTGAAGAAATGTTTATGGTAGAATGTTTAATGTACCTTGTTATATCCAACAACAATTTAGTACCGCAAAAATGGATTATAAGATCACCATTCCCCTTATAATATGCCCTAAAATTTGTTCGAGGAAATCGGCATTTTTGAATGGTAACGTTACTTAACGACCTATTCGGCAAATGGTACAAGTGGCGCTGACCATAAGTGGAATAGTCAATATGATTGCCGGTAGCGTTGATTTATCGTTTCGTTAATGATAAAAGGAAATTTCAGAGAATGGTTTTTAAGGTCCAAATACCATTGCGGTTATCTTACAGGAATGGTTACCAAATATGCGGGAGTTCATTATAGTAAAAAGTATATATATATATATATATATATATATATATATATATATATATATATATATATATATATATATATATATATATATATATATATATATATATATATATATATATATATATATATATATATATATATATATATATATATATATATATATATATATATATATATATATATATATATATATATATATATATATATATATATATATATATATATATATATATATATATATATATTTCTAACGAATGAAGCTACAGGTTCAGTATATTGAGACAAACTGTTCTCCTTGAAAATATCTGAAAGTATTTCTAAAGTCATATTAATGAAAAATTAAAACTCCAAAAGTTATATGAATAAAACTATTTTTAAGAAGCACCCTAATTTTTTCGGCAAATTTCTTGAAAAATGGAAAGCATTAGACCTAGAGTTCCAGTGTCTTCGACAAAGTCTTTTAAAAGTTGATTTTCTTCAATTATCTGGAACACTGCGAAATTCTATCTCAAACTACTAAAAATAAAATTTCTGATTTTCATAAATTTAATAAATAATAGAAGTCTTGTACAATGAAAAAATTTATCATGAAGCTCTATATCTTTCATATTGTCCAACATGTAAGTAATTTGAACATGCTACCAAGGGTCAATTAATTAAAAACCAAATTGCAGTTTTGATTTTTTACTAAAATATCCTTTAGATGTTTTTTTAGAGAAATTAGGTTCTTTTTTGAAGACGAACATTTTCTTCTAATACATCAAAGCTCTAGCTTCTATTATTCGAAAGATATAAGTTCTTATAATATCAAAAATTGATTTTTTGTAATCAATTTCAAGAAATTTTAAAAAAATATCGTGCTCGCCACTTTTTGCTCAATTATACCTCGAATCATGATCTTATATGTAGTTGAAACGGAATTCTAGAAAAAAAATTTCAATAGGACGTGAGTAACATTGAGAGCCTCTCTTTGTTTACTTTCTCTTTCGTTTATTACGACGTCATTACAACACTTTGCACTAATTTTCCAGTACATATCGAAAGCCGACGGTTTTTACTAGAAATGGTCGAGTAATAAACAGAAGAGAAAGACCCCAAAGAGAATCTCTCATTGTTACTTACGTCCTATTCTAAATTTTCTCTAGAATTATCCTTTGTTTGCCCCAAAGAGTGATATTGGTATTTCAAAGAACCCCATTTTTGGAGAAAAAGTGTTATAAATTTTCAACGACGATAGTTAGATATATGGTACCATGAAACAAATTATTCACCTTAAAATAATCTTCAAGTTGTCTGAAGACTAATTCAGTTTTAAGGGGGCTTAGCGGCTTAACGAAAATGTGTTTATTGATTACTGGTATTACATAGAACATGTGTACAGCAAAGAACCAATCACTCCATTCTTTTCAATTTAGTTGGATTCCCTGCAGTAAAACCTTCTTTGGTGGATAATGCCGATAAGTCTCCTTTTCAATACAAATCATATCCATCTAATACAACCGGCCCGTGGACGGTCTACTTCCGGATCGTAAACAATACTCGGGTGTGTACGAATAAGTATTTGTATACGTACCCGCCAAGGAAGTAGAGATTGATGGTGTAGTCTCCATGAGAGGCCTTAATTACGAAATATGAGATTGGTTCCTTCCAGAACCCTTCACTTAAGTCAGTGAAATTTCTGATATGCAATCAATTGCGTTAAGCAACAATCGAGGAGTATAAGAAAACAACTTATTCTCCATTGGCCTTTCGCCGGATCTGTTCTTTCAAACTTTGTTCTTCTGAACGGGGCTCATCTGTTCGCCTTTTTGTGCACGAACTGATGGGTGCTGTTACAAAACCGAAGTAAGTGCATCCTCTCCTATAATTTTCCTAGGTAAGGCTTTCAGTGCTAAAAAACATTTTTTTGCGATTTTCTTAGAACTTTGCGTAAAGCCAATTGATCTAAACTTTTGTACATTAGAGTGTATCATTTTAATTATATTCTGTAATTTTTCTATGGAAATTTATCGACAAACGACTCGGGGACGAACCTTTTTCTAGAACGTCTCTGGGAAATACATGATTTGCGGTGTTACCTACCATTCTAAAACTGCTTAACCGATTTTTTTCAAACTTTGCATGCACATTCTATGTAAAAAATACCTAACCCCTACGTTAAGTTTTTGAGATAATTTTTCAATTAAAGGTTTTTTACCTATAAAAAGGCGAAATTTTTTGTGAAAAATAGTAATTTTTATTTAAAATGAGTAAAAAACCCTTACCAGATTTTTTGTGAAAACTCGACGTAACAAGGTTAGGTGTGTTTACATATAATGTGTTTGAAAAGTTTGAAAGAAATTGGTTAAGTAGTTTTTGAATGGCAGGTAACACTGCAAATCATGTTTTTTTCCAGAGACGTTTACAAAAAGATTCGTTTGTCGATATTTTCCATAGAAAAATTACAGAATGTTATTGAAATGATACACTATAATGTACAAAAGTTTTGATCAATTCGCTTTACGCAAAGTTCTAAAAAAATCACAAGAAGGTGTTTCACGCAGTAACCCTTACCTCTCCGCCCTCTTAAATCAATACCACACAATTTATTTCAATGAAACAGTTTTTCTAAGAAGCACCCTAACCTTTCATTTTAAATTTGTTGCTAAGTATGACAGATATAACTTACATGCCTTCAGTAAACTTTTCCAATATTTGTCGTTCTACAGCATCGCTGAATGTCGTTTGGCTTTAGCTGGAGTGATTAAAAAGTTAATTTTCTAATCTTGGTCAGAATAGAACCACCCTAACTGTTGTTTTAACTAAAAGAAAACTAAAAGAAGTTCGTGAGACCCAACTACGAAAACTTCTCCAAAGACGTTATAAGACCAAGTTGTATAGTTTGAGTAAAATCTTACAATTTCTACTTAATTTGCATTCTGGACAACTGTGCACTGCCACCATTGCGATAATCATGTGTTTTCCTGGGACGTAATCATTTCCCTGGGGATTTGCGCATTGAGCCGGAGTCCCAAGGGTTGCAGGTTCGAATCCTACCTCTGCACAGTGGCACCTGTTCATACAAAGTTGTGACAAAATTATAAAAATTGGTCTATGTGGCCAAAACTTAGGGTTTTAACTAATTTTTGGTCGCTGAATCCATTTCTGCTATCAGTTTTGATATTCCATATTTCATTTTTTCGACTACTTTTATATAAACCCATTTGAATGCGTTGGTCGTTAAAGGGTTAATATAAACATTAATCATAGTAGCCAATCTCATCGGATAACAGAAATGGTTGACAAAACTAGTAAAAATCACTAAATTTTCATTAATATGATGTTGTTTAGGCAATTAATTTGTAAGGAGATTTATGAGCTACAGGGCGCCTCCATATGGATATTTTCAAAAACATAAATATACCAACTTCGGCGCAAAAATGCGCAAGATGAGCCCTATACATCTTGAAACTACACTAAATTTTGAGTCAGATTCATGATAAGTGACCCATGGGAAACTATCTCAAAAATTGGAAGACGTATAAAGATAAATTAGTGATATGATATGAAACTTTTTAATTGGATTTTTTTGATGCAGAACAAACGTAAATCAGTTTTGCACAAAAATCTCCCATATATAGTTTAGCATATTGATTTTTCTTTTCCATGAACTTAAAATTGCTCCAATCGGCTGTGTAGTTCTTGAGATATCGCCATTTGAATCTCTAAGGTACTAAAAATTCTAATGAATTGAATTGAACAGAAATCCTTGACATCACTTGCTTCAACGACATGTTAAAAATTCACTTTTCATCCAATTATAGTAAAATTTTCAAACTGATAGAAAAATAAAATAAATATTTACAAAAGAATTACAAGACATTGATTTTTAGGGTTTTGTCACTCGTCGTGTCACTGTGCTCTGGGTGATTTTTTCACATATTTATTTTTAAATTTAACTCACAATTTCGAACTGTTTTTCCCATTGGATACTATCAAAAAATACAACAGATCGCCATTTGTAACCTGGAATAAGCAGGTTATAACAAACTCGAAATTCTGATTTTTTGGGCTTGAATGAGATCTTGATTTATAGAGGTGTAAAGAAGCTATTGTTCGCGAAAGAAAAAACAGAGCTTTTTTTGGAAATTAGGTATATTAGAGCGACCGAAAATGAAAATGAAATGCCAGAACAAAAAATGCTTCGTAAGATTCGCTTTAAATATATTAGAAAGTAAAATTCTTACATAAGCTTCAAGTGTAAAAACTGGCCTAGGACCTTCGATGTTAGAATCGTTTGCCTGTAAAAGCCATCAGTATAAAATCAGAAAAAGATATCCTGTACCTACAAATCAGTTTTCTTTAAAGACCTTTATCCTTAAAAGTAACAAAATACAGATTTTTCAGTAAACAAATTATTAAATTTTAACTGTTTAAAATTTTGAGTTGTAAATTTGTATAAAAAATAAAAGCGTTTTTAGGTTAATGTAAACAAAACAATTCAATTCTGAAGAGGACAAACCTTGATTTATTACAATTGGTAAATAACTTTGATATATTTCCAGTCAAATCGAAAGATATTTGAAAGTGAAATTTGGAAAAAATCGCAAGAAAATCAAGTTGATGGATGAGTGACATTCCCCACGAACACGTTCGCCCGAGCGCTTTTTGAGGATCCTACATGCATTCCTCTCTATATCTTCGAAAACGCTTCGAATTGGGTTCTGGAATTGTAATGATATACCTATTCTTAGTTAGTTTATCGATAGAACATTGAGTGATGACGCCATCAAAGAAAAAATGACAGTTTAGCTTTTTACAAGCTGTTACAAACGGTTCTAGCCCGGTTTTGTCGTACTGTTGTGATATTAGAAACATTTAAAGTTCCTGTAAACTCATTCCCCGTACTGTCAAAAAGTGAAGTTAAACAGTTTCATACAATGCCCAACAATAAACAGGATTGTTTCAACCCAGCAGGGCAGACCATCCGCTTAATATGCTTGAGTGCTAAACGAGTTCTGGAGTAGACCTAGCGCACGTGCACACCAAAGAAAAGTGCAATCGACCTGTCAGATTAAAAAATAACAAATTCCTAGCTGGAAGAGTGAATACAGAAACCCTTGCAGTTCGATATTGATATGGACAAAAGGAATGCGACAGGTTCCCAATCGAGTCTTTACTTGGTGCATCTACCTGTAGCAGCTATTCAATAAAATTAACCAACTGGAAGTTGAAATGAATTTCTACGGATAAGGTTTGCTCGGTAATATTCGATCTCCGTCATATTTAAATTAGGACTCTCAAAACGGAAATAACACGCGACACTTGCTAGCACAATTATTGGATTGTTATATTTGGAATTTGAACTTAAGGCAAAAATGTGTACACATACCCTACAAACCGTAACGGGAAGCCCATGACTGTCCCTACAACAATTCAAGGGGCAAAATACTCATCGCAATCAGCAGATGATTTGCAATTTGAAGTGACGCGTCAACCGTTTTCCGACTGCCTATGCTAGACATGTGTTTCAACATTTATTGATGTAGCTATGGAATAGATTAGCCTGCAAATGGATAAGCAACTGTTATTGTTTTCGGTTTTGAATAAATAACTAATTTTTTATGGCTCAGCTATGAATGCTCTGTTAGTTGTAGTTAGTTGTAAACACATGGAAATATCTTGTTTTTGTGAGAGTGATGAGTAAGAGGTTAAAACTTGACTCTCAAAAAACCTATGACGTCGCCAGAACAGAGCAGAACATGCTTCGCAAAACCCATTTGAAATAAAGGGTAACTATGCCCTAATTCATCTTAGCTCCTGTATTCATCCAACCCATTTCGATACATTATTTAGACCAGTGTCTGCTATCTCTCTTCAACGCATTAAGTCAAATGGTAGGATGAATGAGGATGCGTTTTCCTTGACTTTTTTTCGCTCAAACGCGAATGTTGTACATTTTCCAAGCCAGATTTCTTGTTACTGCTACTTAGGAACGAAGCAAGGATGCTGACACCTATTTAACCCTTCATGCCCAACTTTTTTCTAGTGCATGTAGGGTTTCAAAACAATTTTTCCTTGAAAGCGGTGGGGTCAAGAAACACGAAAAGCCTATTTTCATAAAGATAGGTGCTTGCTTGGCAGTGCTAGAAGCTAGTCAATTTTTTCCTTCTAATGATCAATACAATTCTCCTAGAATAATTACAATAGTCCAATTACGTGGAAAACGTAGCCAACTACAGTCTAAATTGCTAAGTTTTATCAGTTTTCAATAATATTGCACCATAACGAAGATATATGAAAAAATCATTTTCCGTCGTCAACGCAAACTGTCTCTGGCAGCACTGCTCCATCGGAATCCAATCAGACTAATTGAAATAACTTCAGTTCTAGAGCTGATCCTTGTAACTCTTAATACTCAAATTAAAGGCAATAATCACATTAATGAGCCTTACTTGTTTTTGTGAGCAAATCTCGCCTCAACCAAAAGTTATAGCTGTTTAAAAACGTTGTTGTCCACAAACAACATGGGCATGAATGGGTTAAGCGCAATCCAATCACTGTTAGCCTAGTGATAACCCAAACACCTAGTGTGATATCCTGAATAATGAGATGAATTCCATCCACCCTATTAGAATGTAAAAATGCGATATAAACTTTAAATGTAACAATCGAACTAATGCTCTTCGATGTAGGAATCGTTTTCAAAAAACTTTCAAAATAAAAACCTAAAAAAAATTATCCGGAGCTTATAAAGTAGTTTTCTTTAGCCGAATTTTAATCTTGCAGGCGAACTGAATATACGAGTTTGCCTACGAACGAATTATTTATGTTCACCAATTTTTACACCAAAGGTTCATTCTAACCGACTTTTTCAAGTGAGAACTTTTTAGGCGATTCATATGCTGAAGAATTTCAATCCGGCTTTTACACTTGCAGTTTATATCGGTATTTTACATTCTAATATATTTAATGTGGAATAAATATGTACCGAAAAGTAAATATACATCGGCGCGATAATGAAAATAGAGCCTACACAGGCGATGATATTCACCATATAAAATACTCAACAGTCAACATGCACATTAAAATATCATAACCAAGTATGACGTGTATTACTGTAACACAATCAGACGTCAAACATATTTTGGATCATTTAGTTTAGGTTATGATTCAACTACTTCTGACTACTTTGCTTACAGACAATATATCAGAACACAATTTCAAAATGGCATTGACCTTGAAATAGCAACAGTAAAGCGTGTGTGCGGAGAAGAAAGGACATACACCTTTCTCATAACCACCGAAGGAAGATAAACCGAGCAATAAAATGAACCAAACGTCAAGCGTCAATAACTTAGACAACTTTACAGCAGATGCAATCTTGGACCGGATTGCAGCGTCTCGTGCAGATTGAGCGAATAATGAGGCCTAGTAACGGTCCATAAGGAAACGAGTTCCGATGCTGGCAGGGATGATGGCTTAATGGCTCCTCGGCACTCATCTCTCTTTGTAGCGTAGAAAATACACACAGAACATTGCAGTAGGGGAAAAGATTACTGTTTAATACAATACTAAATCCTCAAGAAAACTTTTATAGCCTTTCTGGAATTTTTTAATCTTTGGTAAATGATTGCCTCGCCGTTGGAAAGTTATCACACTGCAACCACAAAGGGACGGAATCAAAAAAGAGCGGGCATTTTATTTAGCGTACCAATGTTCAAGAGAGTTATGGATGCATCAATAAATCTTAGAGTTTTGCATTTTATTCCCCAAAAACAGATAAATTTTTGACTTCACGTAAAGGGTTTTTCGCTAATAGCCTAACATTACTCGATGGATTCGCTGACGGATTGTAAACCGATGCTATTTACATGGATTTATCTGCGGCCTTCGACAAAATCAATCATGATATCGCAATAGCAAAACTGAACAAACTAGGTATTCATGGACAACTCCTGCGCCGGTTTTGTTCCTACCTCGATGGAAGGCATCTCCAAATCAGTATTGAGGACTGTCTATCTGCACCATTCTTCGCTACATCCGGCATCTCACAAGGAAGCCATCTCGGTCCAGTGATATTCCTCCTCTACTTTAATGACGTCAATATCAAGGACCCCGCCTTTCTGTCATCGACGACATGAATTTTTTTCGACAAATACGGGATATAACCGATGCCAAGTTTCTTCAGAGTGAACTGAAAAGCTTTAGTACGTGGTGTGATCTAAACAGAATGGAGTTAAACCCAAGTAAATGCTCAATTGTTTACTTTCATGTGGAAACGCCATCCGATTCAGTTTAACTACCGTTTCTTCGACTCGAGCATTCCAAGCCATTCTCACGTCAAGGATCTCGGAGTCATCATATATTCGGCACTGACGAACCACATACATCATCCATTGTGGATAAGGCATCAAGACAGTTTGGGTTCATCTTCCGAATAGCGAAAAGCTTCAGGGACGTATATTATTTAAAATCACTCTATTGCGTGCTGATTCGCTCAACACTAGAATATTGTTCTGCTGTTTGGAATCCGTACTACCAGAGCGGCGTTGACAGAATCGAGGCCATCCAACGCCGGTTCATACGCTTCGCACTCCGACATCTTCCTTGGCAAAACAGATTTCAGCCGCCGAGCTACGAAAACCGTTATCAGTTAATGCAGCTCGACACTCTAAGCATCTGGAGTGACATGCTCTCAAACCCTGTTCGTCATGAACATACTGTTTTCTGGGGTACAATCCTACAATCCTCCGACGCCTTGATCTTCAAACTCGTGTTCGAGCTCTACGCAATAACTCTATTCTGCGAATTCCATTCAGGAGAACCAACTATGGGTGCCAGAGCGCTGTTACCGGACATGTGTTTAACAGTGTGGCGACGGTTTTTGACTTCAACCTGTCGAGGAATTCCATTAAAGCTAAAATAATGTCAATTATGAAATGTTATTCGTTTAAGCAATCACCATTCCCAACAATCAATTTAGCTGGATAATGGCTTATACAGTTCTTGTTTAGTCTATTCTCTCGGAGCAAATGCTTATTCAGCTTTCGTTCTTTGTTGCTTTGGGGCCAAGTGGTCTGTTGATGAAGGTAAACAAATAAACAAATACCCTGAATACTTTAAGGTCTTCAGCAAAGTTGCTTTAAATATCATATGTTCAACAACTTTACTGAAGAAACAAACACATAACTATTTTTTTTCAAATAATGTGCCATATTATGTTATAAAGTTACTTCAAGGACCTAAAGCTAAACCTTCAAAGATAACGGTTTCAAAATAAAGTGAATTTGACCGTAAAAAACTATTTTTGAACATTCATTTTTATATTTCAAATATGCATAGCTTGAGATCGACACCTTGTACAAAAATCTAATTACGCCATTCAATTCGGCACTGAAATGTGCACCATAGATAATCACTTACTTTAGTTTTTATTTTTCTTAATCCTTTCTTGACCAACTGTTTTCTACGCATATAGGATTTTAAAACTAAAATCCCTGAGAACTGTTGGGGTTATGAAACACGAAATATTTGTTTTGATCAAGATATGTGCTACAAACTTCTTAATTGTAACATTCCAATGTTCAATACAATTCTCCAAGAATATTAACAATACTCCAATCGCATGGAAAAGATACTTGAACACAGTCTAAATTGATAGGCTTCATCAGTTTTCAATAATACTGCTAGACAAAGAAGTTATATCAAAACTTCATTTTTCATCTTTAACACTAACTGGCCTTGACAACACTGCTTCAACGGAATCCAATCAATTCAATTGCAATAACTTTAGTTACTTTAATACCAACAATTGTTAAATTTGAATTAATTTCGTCAGTAACTAGCACCAACTGGTAGTCTAGTTAGACGATTAATCTAAATTAGCACTAGTTAGACACAAAAAACAAACGGTTCGCATGAACAAGTGAACGCCTAAAGCAACCAGCTTATCCCGGGTGATATCCCGGGAAGCAAAGTCAGAAGTTATGGTTTGCTGACGAGAAAGCGAAAACGAGCGCTTGTTTTTTGGCTAGGGAACCAATCGCCTGGCATTATGCAATATTCATTCCCAAAAAGGAAAATTGGATTAAATTGGATTGAAGTTGCGTTTTCGTTTTCTCCTCAGAAAACCAGAGTTTCTATAATTCCTTCCCGGGATATCACTTGGGACAAGCCGGTTGTTTCAGGCCTTCACATGTGTCGTGTGAACTGTTTAGGGTTTTTGTGTCAAATTACCCAAGCAACCAAAAGTTCGTATAAGGGAGTTGCATGAGCTTCTTGTTTTAAGTAATTTTCCGATACGTTTCTTGTTCTAATAGCGGCTTAAGCAGCTTTCAAGTGCCAGTAAAGCTTAAGCAGCTTAAAGGTTCTCTGAGAACTTTATATGAACTTTAAAGTGTCCTTTTTATGTCTTATCCGAACTTTTGCGCAAATGAAAGGTTATAGCCCCAGTTATCAAGCTTACTTGTTTTTGTAAACAAATACTGTGGAAACCAAAAGTTATAGCTGTTTAAAGTTATGATGCTCTACATACACCATAAGCGGGAAAGGGTTAATTTGCAACCCCAGCTTCTAATGCTCATAAAAACCAATGCTTTCGTACTAGAGACAAAAGAAAAACGAAATGTTTCATCTTTTTTCGTCTATTGAGCTTGAGTTTGTGCGACCACCCCTGGCTGCTTCTCCCTTTTCAATCTAGACTAGCTGAAATTGCACAGAGAATCAGTAGATAATTATGCTTGGGAGTAGCGAAATATCTTTCAATGTGCAACTCTTGGTAATCCTAAAAAGTGTATTGATCAATACCGGCGCCGGCCAGACCTTAACGTAGATTGCGGAAAGAAAGGGAAGGAATGTTAGTCCGACACTTGCTTTTGCTAAAGGCCGTATACACTACTGCGCTTGCATAGAGGTGCGATTCATTTTCATGCTCTAGTTATTTTCCATCACCCTATTTCCGCTAAGAAGCCAAAGACCGACACCATTATCTGGACTAGTTACCGACCCATCAACTCATTGACCGGGGACCAACGGCTTTACTTCCCTTCCGAAAGAAATCGTGACCAAAGATTTTTTTACCCTTGAAAAATGTCAACGATCTCGGCTGGGATTGAACCCAGACCAACTGGGATGGGTGGCGTTTACGCTTACTACTCAACCACTGGCACCGTCGAAATTTTTCATCTTTTTCCTTCTATTTCCAAAAAAACAATATGTGGTCTCAGCACACTCAAGCTATTTCTTTTTTTGGCGAGCAGTTAAATGGCTAGTGTGCTCGTCATTACCTTACATAGTAAGTTTTTCGGCACAGTTAATGCTTATTTTAGGCAATATTTTAGACCTATGTACTACTAGTCTATCTCCTGTAAAAATCGTTTGAATTAAGCTTGATCCTAGCTCTTGTCTCACTTTTTGCAGTTATTATATTATTTTACGGTGTTTTTGGCATTTTATGAGTCTCGGAGTGGCAATACGCCCACAGGCTCCTAAACTAATCAAAATTTGATGGGTTTAAACTTATGCATTTCATTTAATTATGCATGCAGGCCTTCTCATTTTGTAAGTGTGTGTGCGAGCAGAATGATTTTGAATTTGACATGTGCCTTCCACTTATCAAAATTACGCCCAAGCAGAAGGATTTCTCCTTCTTTTGTTCACTCATCGCGAAAATCGGAACTACTCGCTCGCCGAGTTTGCAAAACCGTTATAGAACTTAAAGTTTTTGCCATTACCTAAAAAGCAAAAGGAAAAGAATTTTCAAACATATAAAAGAATCAACGTTCGCTAAGAAATATCTGGTTTGGCAGGCTACCTGTACCTGTGGCTTGAAAATCTACATTGTCATTGCAACCAAGACCATCAACCAAGAAGTTTACATAAATCTGTTGCCTGTTCTGAATTCATCTCGATTAATGCAAAAAGCAAAAGCTTTCATAGCATAGGTTCAAAATCCGTACATCCGCAAAAAAAAACATCTACATTGAAGACTTTATTATCATCGACTTCGTTGCTTATGACAAGGTAGACCTGACAAGTAATCGTGAAATACCTCATGCATGCATTCTTGGAACTAGTGCTTCAGATACATAGGCATATCGTATCTCGCCACTCGCGATGCAGTTTTTCTGACTGTTGGTAACATAGTTTGGAATTATATCTACACCAGCACTGGATAACTCATACTGTCAGGTGTCACATCCAGGGGCGGATCCAGAAAAAAATTCGGGAGGGGTCTGAAATTTCGGTTTTATAATAAACATTGTACATTTCGTTATACGTAATAAGCTTATTTAATGAATATCAGGTTCGTTGGCAAATTTGGTTTCAAATTTGGGTTTGAAACCAATATAAAATTGAAATTAATTCAAAATTTATCAACCTAAAAAAAATTCCCGCGCCCACGGACCTCCCCATGGATCCGCAACTGGTCATATCTAAACAGTGTAGTGTAAACACATGAGAGCAGTCGGTTGGCCATCGTCATTTTATTGCGCGCCGGAGGAAGCGATAAGGCGATAGTTCACTCGGTAAATATGTCAAAAACAACAGCGTTGGGATAGTGATAAACTGTCGTACACACTCATCAGGAAGAAATACAAGTGCCGCTCCAATACGGATGAACGGAATGGGGTCAACAAATTATTAAAAATAATGCAGCACGGTCAATAACACGGGTCCTGGGACTTTTCAATCCGAAGAGTAATGGTCAAAAATTTTGGTCGCATGCGCTACGCAGAGGCCAATTCATAAATGCTAAGACCAAATCACGTCGATTGCAGAAAGCTTTAGAACTTCAGAGCCGGTTGCAGCTTCAACTTCTTAAGTATCCTTTAATATTATTCTCTGATAAAAAAAAACTTTAGACTATGTCTAAAGCGAAGGTATAACCCGCCAACAATACTCCTAGCTACGCCCCTCATATAATTCTAGAAATCCTTTCTTAGTCAAACAAAATTTGGGGATCTGGTTGTCGATATATGGAATACTTACACAATCTTTCCACATGACAAAAACAAAAAGGGTCCAATTCAGCTAAGTCCCACAATGGCAAAAAAAAATGATATTGCATCAAATTTCGACGTTTTATGCATTTTTAAGACATTTGGTATAAAAAATACAAATTTGAACTGTGTAATTTCTTTTACTCCCTCTTTTACTTTAGTAAGTCATTAATGATCTAGAAATTCAAATCCAGCACCCATTTTAATACGTTTAACATAATTTTGTTATCATGGTGGTACCAGTTTACATGGGAATTTACTGTGTGACCACTAGAGTGGCTCACGGTTGTATGGGAAAACTTCAAAATGATTTAAACTAGCGGGCACAGCACTTTTTAAGTTCCTTTTGTGGTCCCAAATGCCTATGCAAAAATTTGTAGTGGTTGGTTGCTTCCCGGGTTTGCGCATTGCGTTCAAAGTTTGTATGGGATTTTATATGGGGAAATCAATTATTTTGCATTTATGTCAATAATAATCGCCATTTCACTCAATATAAAAAACCACCTTTATAAAACTATATTTCAAACCTTGGTTAACAACTTTGTCGAAGACGGTAACTAGCTACGAGTTTTCAAAAAATAATTACAATGATTTTAAAACTTATGGCTCAATCCAAATGCAGAAATTTATTACTTTTTCCAACACTGCCAGTGCTTTACCAACATCGACATTAAAAACTTAAATAAATGAGAATATATTCATCGCAGAGATTTCGTACCTTTCAATGAAATGATCAGAATGAATTGGTGAATAACATAGACGTAGTCAGACAATGAAAAGAAGGGGGGTGGCTTGTGTACTGCCCAGTCCCTTTTTAGATTGTTTTGTATAAGACTTGGGTTCTAACCTGAAGTATATTTCTGGTTCGCTAACATCACTACTGTTTTGCGTGAAACTAACTCAATTTCATCAAAAAACGTTTGTTTGAAGTAACTATCCTGGTTTCGTTCCTAGATTCTCAAACGAAAACAGTAATAGAAACAATTCCGAGACTTACAGGAATCTAAAGATATGCATTTTTTTAGATTCTGACTCTGATCGGCTAAGAAATAGGGTTTTAAAATATGTAAAACTTATAAACCGTTGTACCATTTTAAATGAGATAACAGTAGAGCCCTTAACCCCTTCAAGCCCAACTTTTTTCTAGTGCGTGTAGTGTTTCAAAACTATTTTTTCTGGAAAACGATGGTATCAAGAAACTCGAAAACCCTTTTTTCATAAAGGTAGGTGCTTCCCTTGCAGTGCTGGAAGCTGCTCAATTTTTACCTTCCAATGCTAAATATAATTCTCCTAGAATATTTACAATAGTCCAACTCCGTGGAAAACGTAGCCGAAAATAATCTAAATTGATAAGTTTTATCAGTTTTCACTAATATTGCAACATAACGACGTTATATGAAAAATTCATTTTCCGTCGTCAACGTAAACTGTCCTTGGCAGCACTGCTCCATCGGAGTTCAATCAGACTAATTGCAATAACTTCAGCTCTAGAGCTGTCACATTTATTAGCCTTACTTGTTTTTGTGAGCAAATTTTGCCTCAATCAAAAGTTGTAGCTGTTTAAAAACGTTGTTGTCCACAAACAACATGGGCATGAATGGGTTAAATAGCATCACTCAAACACGTAAGATTGATTTTTAATTAAGCAATTAAGTATAAACCTACGTTGAAGATGTGTTCCTTATGTTATATCTAAAAAGGAAACTGGGGAGTACACAAGCCACACCACTTCTTCTTTTCATTTTCTGACTACGTCTGTGTTATTCAGCAATTCATTCTGAACATTTCATTCAAAGGTATCAAGTCTCTGTGATGACAATATTCTCATTTATTTTAGTTTAAAGTATCGGTGTCGGTGGTGTACTGTCAGTGTTGGAAGAAATAATAAATTTCTACATTTGGATTGAACCATAAGTTTTAAAATCGTTATAACTATTTTTTGAAAACTCGTAGCTAATTACCGTCTTTCGACAATGTTGTTAACCAAGGTTTGAACTAAAGTTTTATAAAGCTGGTTTTTCATATTGAATGAAATAGCGATCTTTATCAACGTAAATGCAAAATAATTGATTTCCCCATATAAAATCTCATACAAACTTTGAACGCAATGTGCAAACCAGGGAAGCAACCAACCGCTCCCAAACTGTGCACAGGCATTAGGGACCACAAAAGGAACTCAAAAAGTGCTTTGCTGAAAAATGTCATATTCGAGCCACTCTAGTGACCACACTCTACAATCCTTATCTTCGGAACTGGAACTCCAATCGACAAAAATCAATGGCAGCCTATGGAACCGTTATACCGTTCGTTTGAACTTAAATTTGTACAAATCGGGTCAGCAATTTCTGAGAAAATTGTGCCGATCGCGTTTTGTTGTAATTTTAGCTTTTTATAATTTTATCCCACTCTGCCGAAATTGTGCCATTTAATTTGAAAATGCACGTACCTTCAATCCTGAGTGCATGGAAGATTCAGGTCTTTAACGCAAGCATCACCTCTAACTGCACAACCGGTTCCAAGGAACGTCCAACCCAACACGCCGATGAGAACCTCGAAGATCTATGCATGCAGGTATTGTGCTTTTCAGCGAAGATTAGCACGCGATGCAATTATGCTAGAAGCAAATGAGTGAAAAGAAATTGATAGCTTGGCCGTAACAGTACGTGTCTCTTCTATCTATACAATTTATTAATTGATTTATAAATAGATTTCGGTTTCGAATGTTTTTCATTATTCTGCTTTGTCGTCAAAAGATTTACCCTGAAAAAGACTATCAAGACCAGACTACATTTCGCTATGTTGTCGCTATCCTGTCTCTCTACTACTCTGTCTACTCATTTCCAGTGATAACCACAATACTATTGGCCATAATGGCAAAACCATATCAAAATCAATTTATCATCCTCTTCTCATTTAGTTATGGCCTCTCAAGTTCGCACTCTCTTCTTCTGAATCTGAACGCATTAAAATGCATACATCTGTTCGTTGCTCCTAACCTATGGCAATGTGTTGAGTCACCGCCCGTGAAAATGGTGTTGTGGTAGGTCAAGCCTACTGTCCTATCCACCGTTTGCTGTAGATACCTGTTGTCTATAATTTTCGAACTTCTAGCGATGTAACCGGAGTGCCTCAGGGTTGATTGATGTGTGAAACGTTCTATAGCTCTCGTAAAGTTTTACTGATATCGATTTTAATTGCATCTTTATTCTGCATACGCGTCAATATAAATTTATATTTTAACTTCATTCTATTTCAGTGGAGCAGTACCACCGAATGCCAAAGCTGTACATGTACGATGATTATGACGAGTGCTTCGATGCGTATGATACGCCGGATCCGGTGTACTGCGTGGCCCGGTCCGTCATCAAACCGGACAATCAGTCCGAGCTTTGGAGATTCATACAGGTATGTAGATGTTTTCGCCGGCAATCGGGAACAAGTGCTTTAAAATCAACTAACTATCTATTACGATGAATATTGGCAATTAGATCAGTGTTCCATTAAACACATTCCATAAATTTGCTTCAATATAAAGGAGCATTAGATGCGAATGCAATGACCTAATTGTGACATAATAGATTGACTTAATATACGAAAAGAATGTTTCCCTGTAAATAAGAAATACAAGTACTAACTCGATGGAACCCCTACGCCATCTATTCAAGAAAGGCTGTCGGGCCGTGTACATCATCACCAAGCAGCGTTCTGATGACCTACCTTTGAAACAATCGAACATTTTGATATTATTCGTAATGTTTCTTTTCATGCAGACATAAATAAAATTGAAAGAGATTTGTATGGAATGACTTTATTTTGTTAATTACTAAAAACGACTTGAGAAAATAGTAAAGAAACCTACACATTCACTGCCATGTTCTTCGATGTGCTAAAACATTGATTAAATCTATTTATACGATACCATCACATGTTAAGTAATTTTAATTGTGTAAACTTAAAGCATTGTTCTGTTTCATAACATCAAACAGCTGTAACGTGCCCCACCGTTTTCGCACTCATCGATTCCAGATATACAAGGTACAGCGGGGTAGGTTGAAATGCCGGGAGTTAATATGAAACAAAAGCCTCAGGAAGGAGATTGTTAGTATGGACACGATTTAAAATTGTGCTGGAGCTCTCGAGCAAATTAAGATTTTATGAGTGTCTCGATGCCCGGACGCCAGGAGACTCATTAGTTGCCTAAACTACTTTTTGGGAATATCGCAACGGAAAATAGCGAGAAAATTTCTAGAAACAAGCTTTACTCCAATAGTATTTTTACGAAAGACAAAATAATTTTACACGCGCGTGCTGTATTATCATTCTACTACTAGAAAGAGAAGTAAGCAGGTTTATCAATAGATAAAAAGAACGATATAAATTTACAAATTTAGTACATAGAAAATGCAGAAAATGAAGAACAAAGTTCTGTTTTGTCGCTTCGGATTACAAGCGTGTAGAACTATAGAAGCACGGTGGATCATTTCTTGGCTCCACTACAGGATGCCGCATGGCCTTTAGACTGGGTTTGTCCAGAGATAATTGTGACCTTCTAATAACCCCTAATGCAATAAGAAAATTACCCTAAAGGAATAAACATATTATTATTTATTATTTCATATTATTCTTAAACATATTATTATTTATTATTTCAAATTTCTTAAAGCCGATTTCTTCATCCACGCTTAGCGCTTAAGCCAGGTTTAAACGTACTGGTGAACCTGATTTAAAAGTTAAAGGGGCGTCTGGTGTAAAGTGATCAAGGCGAAAGCTATTTTGAATTACGGTTTTGACGGCTAGGCAATAAGGGATCTTTTATGCAATTTTAAGATCTATTTATACATTAATTGTGTACGAAAAAATATTTTCAGTTACGCAGAGCATCACATACAAGCGTTCCAAGAGTAGACGTCCATAAAATTGTCTGACACAGGAAATTCAATAAGATTTGTAAAGCTTAGACTTGTAGTTACTCGATGAACCAAAAAAAATAGAAAAAAGTTCGAGTTGCGGAAAATGACTTCATGAAAACCGAAAAAACTCATCTTTTAATGTAAAATAGTGAGCGAACTTCTTCAAAATAACAGGAAGGATTTTTTTTATTCAGTTTTCTATGGTTCATCGACAGGCTACACATAATTGTGCATTCTCATAAAAAAATCAAGTCAGTTCGTTGATTAGTTTATGAGTTATCGTGATCACCAATTTGAAAAAGCGGTTTCGAGAAAAACGCTATTAAAGGGAATCCCACATCAAATTGCATCACGGAAAAAACGCTGTAGAAACTGACTCATTTGGTATTTTCTTTTGAAAATTTGGGTTAGAAGTAGTTTAGAGTGTATTGTTTACACTGTATTTTACCGCTGTCAGTTTTTCGAAAATTATTGTTGATAGATTGAAATCTCTGCGTGTTATAGCAAATTCACGCAAGGAATGCATGGCTGTTTAAAACAAAAGAAGTTCAGCGTGGCCACCAAGATGTCGGGAGACTATTCTAGAGGTTCAATACTAACAATTAAGCGGATAAAAAAGAAATCGATTTTTTTGCCTACTACACCAGATGCCCCCTTAAGCGAGGGTGAAAAAATCGGCCCGTACTCATTCTCGGTGTTTCTCGCGATAAAATCTGTTTCACTTATTTCAAATATCTGTGATGTGATGTGATGTAGTGAACCCACTTTCAGTGCAAGGGCTACGCCAATATGGCTGCAATTCCTGTTAACAGAAAAGCCAAATGTTGCTAGTACATCAGTGAGCAGCTTGATTGATTTGGCAACTTCAAACCATTCATCCGTGAACATAGCAAGCGCGTCTGGCAATGAAACAATACACCCGTTTACATCGACGCGATTGAGTCCACTTGCCCACGTTTCGGAACCTAGAAAAAGCTTCGAACTATTCCTTTCAAACATCGATAACGACGTTAGTGAGGAACAAGTATCTGATCTTGTAATGACATGCCTGGATGATCAAACGCCTATATGCGTTAAGAAGCTCGTTCCTGTTTGGCAAGACGCAAGAACTCTGGATTTTGTATCATTCAAAGTTCAACTGGATGCATCGATGAAGGAAAAAGCTCTCTCTCCAGGAACTTGGCCTCGCGGTATACGGTACCGGGAATTCCGTAGAAATAACTCTGGAGCTCCCTGAAATCCTCGATAGTAATGAGAATATAGCGTTTGTGATAATGAATCCTTTTTTATATTGTAACGACATATAATTAGCAAGGGACTGGAAGGTGGAGTATTTTTCAAATATTAAGAGCCATAGTACTCAAGGGAGAGCAAGGATTTGAAGTAAGAAAGTTTAGAAAAGCGTGGAGTAGGGTCAAAGAACAAGCTTAGAGTTTCCCGGTTACTTAGCTTTTTGTCTTCTGCAGCGCAGGAGTCAGGATCTTTTGGCATTAAATGCAAATCACCTGAGTCTGCGGCATGTCCGGCCAAGCGTAAAGTCAATTTAATGACTTAAGCTGTCGGAGCCGACAAAAAGTTAAGTCACGGAAAACTTCCACCCTAAGCATTGTGCGACGATGAAACTCATTGAATGAGTTGCTAAGCTTGTTCATTGACCCTACTCCACGCTTTTCTAAACTTTCTTACTTCAAATCCTTGCTCTCCCTTGAGTACTATGGCTCTTAATATTTGAAAAATACTTCACCTTCCAGTCCCTTGCTAATTATATGTCGTTACAATATAAAAAAAGGAAAAAAGATTGACTCATAAGTCGTTAATAAAAAAAAGGAGATAATGAATCCGTAATCGTATTTTCCTGTTACTTTTGTTTGTTTATTTGTATAAGTTTTGATTGTTCAAATTTGTTGAAAATGATTATTGTGCTGTGTTTGTTATGTAGTTGGTAGAATTGTGTAAAATAGTTTAATTACTTCAATAAGATCCTAGGTCCGTTGGAAGAAAATATAATAAATAAATAAATAAAGTATATGACTTCCAATCTATAGTTATATGAAGGGCCAAAAAGGATTGGATCCATAAGCAGAAGTTCTTATGCGCAATCCACAGGGACAAAGAATCACATTCGAACAATAAAATCCAGGCGTTTGAATAGCGGCATTTGCAATAATCGTTAAGGCACTGCCTGATGGTTTGTGTGAGAATAGCGCGTCAAACTTACTGTGCCATGACAGATAGGAATATTTATAATAACTACATAACTTCGAAGAATTGGGAAGTCAGTGCATGTTTCACTTATTTTAAACGTCTATAGAAAAAAGCCGTTAATTGCCCTTTTCCTCTTCGCGATTGAAATGTCTATAACGTTGACTAGTTACAAGCACAAATTTCAGCAGCTGCCGTCTGTCGCTTCACAAGTTATTCACGTTTTTATTGAATATATCTTTTTCGATACCTTTTTCGATGATATATACCCTTAGATGGCCTACTAATCAGTGTAACTCCATGCGATTGGTTTTTCGATTCATTATGTATGATGATTTGGCGATAAAATGCGGTTGTGTGTGATCTCTGTGCATTGGGCCGAAGTCTCAAAGGTTGCGGGTTCGAATCTCGCATCTCAGGGATTTTTTTTCACATAAATGCTTTCGCTTCACTCACCATTTCGAACAATTTTCCCAGTTGGGATACTATCAAAAATGTCTTAAGATTAAATGTTATTTCTCAAAAATGTGTACACGAAAATATTGACAAAATACATTTACACAGACTTTTTTCCCGAAATCGTAAATTAAGTGCCAAGAATTTTGGCACAATCAAATTTTTACATCACGAAAACAGGAAAATGAACTAAAATCATGTATTGTACAATTATGTTGAATTTCCCTTCGATAACGCTCGCATAAAGCTTTTATTGTGGAGATATTTGTTTCTGTTTGGTGAACTTCAGTCATGGCTTCCGCCATGCCATTGCCAAATCGATTTTCTGTACGTGAACTAGTTCACAACTTTATGAACATTATTCATAGATCAAGGGATGGCTCGTGATTTTATTCACAGATTTAGGAACATTATGCAGAGTCCGGCTATACCACCGTTATACGCATAATGGTCCCATGTAAATATGGAATCCCATAGAACATGGGACAAATATGCGTATAATGGCATCTGTGTATAACGGCATGATCTGAACTGATTTATGATTTATTACTTCTTGATCATGATCCGGTTTATGTGTTTGAGAATTAGTTCACAAAATCAAACCAGCGTGGATATTTTTTCTTGAAATATTTCACGAAATACAACATATTGTTCATGAATCCTTACAATTCTCGTGAACTAATGTAAGCTTTGGAACATATTAGTCACGATTCAATATTCATGTTCGTGCCTAATCTTTGCAGTTGTGTTCGGTTTATGAATCTCCATATTTTCCTCGGACAATTAGAAAATTTTGACAGAAGATCAATTTCTCAAAATGGCGTAGGGGCTTCCCAAGTAACAATTGAGGTTTTATGGTAGTTTTATAGCCACCGATAAAACATAAATTGCACTTGTAGCGTGCTATAAAATCTCAATTGTTACATGGGTTTTGCATGCATTAAATTCAAAAAAATGTTCGATTACTGTATTTTGTACAGCAAAACTATCCAAGAATGAGTTAAAAAGAATTAATAGTGCTGCATGAAAATTTTTACACTGAAAAAAAGTTGTATAATTTCTTACAAAACCAAAATTTATATTAAAAATTTTAATTATAAAGAAACCCATTTTGGTTAAATTTTTTTCTCTTACATAGTTCAAATTTAGTTTCAAGAAAAAACAATTATTTTGTTGTATTACAACCTTTTCGTAAGTTTATCAACAAAAATAGGTTTTTAAAAAAGCACATACAATTTTCTGTAAACAATAAAAAATATGATTCAATCATGGTTTAATTACACTAGTTTACAAATTTTGGGTTAATTGCATGAAGTTAAGCAAAAAGGTGTTTTCTAAATCAATTTTGGGTCGCTGAGCACGAAAATCATATCCATTTTCTTTTTCAAAGAACCGTTCTTGTGATTTTTTGAAAAAGGTGTTTTTGAGCACTTTTTGCAGTTTTTGGTCAATATCTTAGGAACAAATCTTCCGATTAACACACGACTCACCATTCGAAAGGTATTGATGTGACCATTCCAAAAATGTATAACACGTTGGGATAAAATATCAACAATTTAGGGTTAAGAGCAACCAAAGTCAAAAAAAGTGGTGTTTGGTAAAATTACTGATTTTTAATTGATTTTTCATAAAAAAATATATCGGCAAAAAAAATTTTAAAATCTTATGTGACACACTAACTTCTTACGTGTATTTTAAGCCTAAGATCACGAAAATCCGACAAAAACTGGTGATGTTATTAAGCGCCGAGTGAAAATTGCTCTGTTATTCACATATCTCTTTTGGTCTTAAATAAGATTACACTAGTTTACAAGAAAAATGTAGTTACGAGAAAAAGTGTTTTCTAGATTAATTTTGGGTCGCTGAATGCGAAAATAATACTCTATTTCCCTTTTAAAGAAGTTCTTTCTTTTGCTTCCGCTTTTTTTTTTCTTTTGCTTCCGCTTTTTTGTTTTTGCTCTATTTTTTATTACAGAAAAATAATTTTACATATTTTCAGAATCTAATGTGACAGATTTTAACAATTTTAAGGTAATCGCGATAAGCTAAGAAGAAAGGTGTTTCCTCAGTTAATTTTGGATCGCTGAATACGAAAACCAAGTTCATTTTTTTCAAAGAAGCATTTTAAAGATTTCTTTGAAAAAGGTGTTTTTGGGCACTATTTTAGTTATTTGTCAATTATCTTGTTCAAATAGGATCCGATCGAAACAGTTCCAAAACGTATTGATATGCCCTTTCTCCGAAAATGTATAATATGCGTAGATCAAATCTCGACAAACATATGATTACGGCATAAAAGCCAACTGTCAAAATTCTCTTTGAAAGGAAATTTCAGACAAACTGTTACCCGCTAATCACAGATGTTTATAGTCAACAAAAGAAAAATGTTTTCTCTTGCATTAACTGCTATGAACTGCGTTTAGCCAGTAACGGTTTGTCCGGAATTTCCTTTCAAAGTGAGTTCGCTTTTAAGCCGTAATCGTATGTTTGTCGATAAATGTACATTTATTATGATTACAATCGACCAAAGTAAAAAAAAAAAGTCTAATGTTCGACCTTTTTTTAAAAAAATGCATATTTTTATTGAATTTTTTTGTAATAAATGAAGGACAGAAGAAAATTCTTTTAGAATCTAATGGAATAAATATTCTTTTAGCATAAATTTTAAGCCAATGGTCACAAAAATCGGATGAAAATGTAGATGGTATGAAGCACTGAGTGAAAATTTTAGCTTTTTATTTTTCGCATAATCATACTTTCGGCTGGAATAATCTTCTATAGTAGATAGTTATTGTTTGTGTTGGGTACTGTCTTCTCGAGCTTGCATTTATCCATCCTGCGGCATTTGAATGGTTTTGGCTTTTTCATTGTACAACTAAGTGCCCTTTTTAAAATGTGAAAATATCGTTGGAAAAATTTTGTTTTGTCTGTGGCGAGTACATATTTTACGAATTAAAGGAATTTTCGCCTTCTGCTTCAACAGGCTTCACAGCAGATTCTCAGTTCACAGAATATTACGTGGCTAGTGCTACGGTCCCACTGAGACTCCTTTCCGATAGGGACTCGAATATTTGACGACTGGCTTATGAGACCAGTGCTACACCCTCTAAACCGCCGCACCAGGGCAGCGTTCGCTAAAATCATAAAATTTCAATTTCGCTCAATGTGCCATAGCATCAACATTTTCCATCCGATGTTAGTGATATTAGGCTTAAAATTAACGTAAACATATTATCTATCATCTTAGATTCTAAAAGGTCCGCAAAAAAAATTATTTTTCGGTAAAAAAATCATTTAAAAGTGAGTAACTTTTAAAAATGGTCAAAAATGCACTTTTTTTAAACTTTGGTCGCTTGCAGCACTAAAAATTTTACATATGATCGACACATATTATATGTTTTTGGAAAGGGCATCTCGGCACCTTTCAACCTACATATTAACAAAATTAATTCAATGATTTTGACACGAAATATTGACTAAAAACTACAAAAAGTGCTCAAAAACGAGTTTTTTGAGAAAATCACAAAATCGCTTCTTTGAACAAAAAAATGAATATTGTTTTCGTGTTCAGCGACCCAAAATTAGTCTAAAAAATACTTTTTCTTGAAGCTTCATTTTTCTTGTAAACTAGTGTTATCAGACACTATAGTCGAATCATATATTCATTGTTTTCGTGTACCTTTCAAATTGTTGCCAATAACGCCGTGTCCAAAAGAAAAGTTACAAGGAATTTCATGTGCATTTTTAAAATCTTGTTATTTTTGATGGAAAAACTCGAATAACTTTTGAAAAGGTCGCAATGACAAATGTTTTTATTAAAGCAAATTTAAAAATATCCCGAAAACTACTAAATTATCGAATTTTTTTGGTCATTTTGGTTTGAAATGATATTTAGAATCATATTCAATAAGAAATAAGTTTGATACTTTAAATAATAAAAAAAGTTGTATGTTAAAAAAACTTTCTTAGATAGCGGGTGCATGCTCCAAATAAATTTAAAAGAAATCTTGTTCATGTTTAGAACGTCAAACATTTCATTGTTGATAGTTTATGATGAGTTTTTTGTTATTGAACTTTTTAACATAAATAATCTTTTTTGTGAAAAATGTCACAACTTTTTTCAGCGCATATTTTTTTGCAGAAGTATTTATTCCCTGTAACTCTTTCTCGGATAGTTTTTCTGACTAACATCGAGTAATCAAACTTTTTGAAAAATGCTATATGCAAAAGCTTCTACGCCCTTTCGAAAAATTGCTCTTGGGTTAAAATTATCTTATTGAATTTTCAAAGCATTTATTATTCAATGCCGGTGAATTGTGTAAAGTTTCATCGGAATTTAAGATAGGCGGTCACGAATTGAAAAAATATTGGACAGATCTCTGTGAAATTTCTTAACTGGTTCATGATCCCTTTATATAATAGCCGTGACTGATCATTCGTGGTCATAAAATAGTTCACCAAATCATAAACTATTATTTATGTATTCGTGAACTGCTTCTTGGTTCTTAGTACATGATTCTCGATCTAACTTGCGTTCCTAGATAAGCATTTTCAATCTCATGCAACTTTGCACATGGTCATAAAATTTTCACGTGAACTATTTCATAAAACTTTAAATATTATTCATGGAGTCATTTTTGTTCCATGAACTTTTTCAAGAAATGTAACATACAATATTGATTCCTATAAGGGAAAATTGGATTAAACCACTTTGCGCGTGAAGGGCATAAAACCTAATTCATCTCGTCAGTAACTAGCACCAACTGGGTGTCTAGTTAGACAATGTACATAAACTAGTACCCAAATTAGCACTAGTTAGACACAAAAAATCCAAACAGTTCACACGACACATGTGATCGTTCAAAGCAACTTACTCGTCCCGAGTGATGTCCCGGGAAGCAAGTACTGAGGCTCATAAGACATCATACAGTGCCATCTGCAACGCATATGTACACCTTCGAATTTCATTTCAAAAATTCCAAGACAAGCAAGTTTGCAGAAGAAATTATCCCTTTATCAAAAGTAAGATCTTGATCAGTTTTTACTAATCAAGATCAAATGTAATGTAGTCAAAATAATACTCACTTCTACCCAAGGTACTTTGCCAAAGATACACAAAACTTAGATAAATGGATTTTATCTTCTGTCGCTCTGATATTATTTCACAACCCAAGAAAACAATACTATACTGTTTGTGCAGTGGATAAACAACAAAGCGGTAGAAAGAATAGATTTCTTGCTTTATCTATAGGTATAGCCGCTCATATTTTAGACTCTGCTCTGGGCGAGATGAAAAGATTGACTGTCGAGCCTGCTGTGAAAAAACCTGCTTTTTGTTTAACGCACAGCTGTAAACGTACGTTACTACATTTTGCAATCCCTATGTTCTCGATGCAATAGTAGATTTTTAACTGGATTCAATCGCTTTATCCGGTGCGAATAGTCAAAGACTGATCTTTTCGTTTGTTGTGAGAGCTGTTATGACGTTTTGCATTGATTGTCGTGACGTTAGGCTGACAACCAAACGTTCCAGTTAAAAAAAATATAAATTTCATGAATTCTTTATTGCAGGATTTTTCCAGTGACACCTACCGACACTTCCGGCACAATCATTTGGATCGTGGGTTGTGTGTAGAGCGCTGTCGGCGACTGGTTGCCACATTAGACAACGTTACGCTCCACCAGCTGTACGTTGAAAAATTCAACATTGATTTTCCGGTAAGTACTATTAGTCCTAAAACAAAGATTCAACTTCAGGATAATTTGATCGGAAATAATCAAAAATAAATAATAAATAGTAAATAATAAATAATAAATAATAAATAATAAATAATAAATAATAAATAATAAATAATAAATAATAAATAATAAATAATAAATAATAAATAATAAATAATAAATAATAAATAATAAATAATAAATAATAAATAATAAATAATAAATAATAAATAATAAATAATAAATAATAAATAATAAATAATAAATAATAAATAATAAATAATAAATAATAAATAATAAATAATAAATAATAAATAATAAATAATAAATAATAAATAATAAATAATAAATAGTAAATAAATAATCTGCGTTTTAATGAATCCAACACGCTTGTTTTTTCAAGAACTGTCAGTGATCTGCTCTTAGTTAACATGTAATAGCCCAACGTCATAAATCATCAAGTTTATTTCGCACTCGGAAATCCAGACTTGCTAGTTAAATTCTAATTATTGACATTTACCTATTCCAGTACATCATCAGCGCCAACACGTTCGAGAATGTGATTCACGATCAATCCAACTACGGTCGGCTCATCAACATTTGTGAGAACTTCATCCTGAAAAAGGTTTACAATTTAACGGCTTACACCGAGATCGAGTATTGCACCCGCCCAGAGAGGCAAATTCAAATTGATCTGCTGGACATGAGCTTTATTGCCGTCTCGATACTGCTGATATTCCTCGTCTGTGCGTCCAGTTGGTTCGACTATCGGATGAACAAACGTTTGAAGAATGAACACTACAAGCTGGAAATTCCCTGTCAAAGTAAATCCCCTCGCACGTCATGATTAATGATGATAATTACCGCGCCAATTGATTGCGTTCCAAATTGTTTTCATTGCAGAAACAATGCTTTTCACATCGTTTTCGGTGAAAAGAAACTGGTACCGGTTGACCAGCCGATCCAAAGACCAGCTGAACGAGGATTTGCGCTTCTTTCAAACGTTTCGGTTTTTCACTTTCTTCCTGGTGGCGGTCGGTCACTGTGCAGACATGTTCGCCGTGACGCCTATCAGCAATCCGTTCGATCGAGAGCGGGAATATTACAATCCAGTATCGATGGGGATCATCAACGGGGCACAGATCGTGCAGACCTTCTTCGAAATGAGTGGTTTCCTATTGAGTATTCACTTTTTCACCAGTTGTGCCCACCTTAAAAAAGTACCGTGGACGGTGGTTGTGGGTGTGATATTTTACCGCTTCGTGAGGTAAGCGTCTGGGGTTTCCAAGGGTAATAGGATGTGGGGTGATTGGTAATGATAAACTATTTTTTCAAATTCCTCACGTACAGACTGACTCCGGCGTACGCCTATGTGCTGCTGCTTCACTCCACGTGGTTACCCAAGCTGCAAGATGGGCCGCTGTGGAAACGTGGAACACAAACGGAGAAGTACTTTTGCCGGAAGAATTGGTGGACTAACTTGTTGTACGTCAACAACTACGTGAATGCTGATGAACCGGTAGGCTCGGTTTCAAGTTTGATGTTTGGCCTAACTATAGTATTTTGTTTGAATTTAGTGCTTACAACAATCGTGGTATCTTGCCTGTGATTACCAACTGTTTGCGTTGGGGATGATTCTAGTCGTTGCAGTCACGAAGTAAGTACTTTTTTAATAGTTAAAATACCGAAAAAATGATACCCAACTACATAATGTGTATAGATGAGAGATATATGGATATATGGTGGTGGAAAGTAAACCAACCATTTGTTGCTTTTTGTTTATTACAACGTTCGATCAGATAAAATGCAGAACCATTTTTTACCACAACAACTTCGCTCGAAGGATCGAAAAGATTTTCTGCCAATCAACTTGGATATTTTGACCCATTTCTGTTTCTTCGATTTCAATCTCTTCTGCATATTGTTTCTTTTTAGTCTAGTTTAGTCTAGCGAGATTCACATTCCATCAAGAAGTTCCTCTAGAAGCATGCACAACTCGAATCGGCCAAGCCTTTCGTATGCTGCTACCACGATATCAGTTTGCCAATCATATGTAATACTGTCGGTACAAAAAGATACGTCTAACACATTTCTTCTTCCAGATCTTGTCGATATTGGACGATTTTCCGAATTGCATACTTAGGTATTCCATCAATTCAGAATCTTTAGAATTGATACCTGCATTTCCCTCAATGATGTGATGGGTATTTACATCTATTTATGTATAAGTGGAAACCAACCAAGTATTAATGGTTGTGATGGCCCACTACGAACGAGCTGGCAGCTCAAGTTAAAGTGCAAAGAGCACGAATCATTTAGTTTTAGGTTTGTCAAACCATTTCAATTTTGAAAGGCACAAAGACAGAGTTAAGTTGTTTTCAAACCAACAACTTTTCTTTTTGGACATATGGTTATTTACTATAAGCTATGGAGTCTTCCTCTTCCTATAAGAGATGGCTTCGATTTGGCATAACTATACTATTAAACGTCCGATAGTCACGTTAATGTTTCACTAAATTAGAAGGCTGATACTTAATGAAGACTTCACTAGATTTTCTAAAAGTTTTGAATTCGGAACAACGGTGCGCTTTAGCCTACCTACGGTGTGATACGTGAAAATAGTTGGTAAGCCAAAGCTTTATTCCCCGGTTGCGGAAAACTGGGTTGCTGTTGACTTTTTGCAATGTCACATAATACCATCTATTCGTGAAGAGGAGCAGTTGTTAAAGATCAATAAGCTTAATAGGCTCAACATAGCAGAAGTTACAGTAATGCAATTTCATCATCTACGTCATTCGGTATTGATTAAATCTGTGCGAAACCATTATCCAAGGAGAATCATTTGCTTCACAGAACAACTTGAAATACATTGTCGATGCAATGAATAAATTGCTGATAGCCACGAAACAGTATGTTTTCATAATTAAACACTTTTACCGTTGTCTTCCGTTTTAATTCCACTATGATGAACAAAATGCAAAATTGCACTTTTCTGTAACAGATACGTATTTCAGCTACGACTTGCAGCCTGCAAGTCGGCTTGAAGGCTGCAAATCGTAGCCGAAATACGTATCTGTAACAGAAAAGTGCAATTTTGCATTTTGTTCATCATAGTGAAATTAAAATGAAAGACAACGGTAAAAGTGTTTAATATAACATTCCACTAAGTCGCTCAAAACAGTGCTTTTGTTAAAGAGTATGTTTTCAATTCACTTCATATGAATTTATTGTGTAATTCGGTTGAAGTCACTCAAAGTTGTAGTAAAAACTGTGGATGCCACAAACAAAAAGTAGGCATCATTTTATGCAGTGACATCCATTTTTATTACCTTGTATTTTTACTCATTGTAAAAACAAGAAAGATCCGTGGCTCACTTATGATAACGCGCAAAGCCGTTACAAGAAAAATAAATTAAAAAAATAGTGTTTGACACATTTCGACACGGAAGGCTGCCTGATGCACAAAATAGTAAAAAAATATTTTTCAACTAGTTCGTTTCAACTTAAAAATCGTAAAAACTTTCAAACTTTCATGCGATTTGCTTTTAGGAAACAAGAATCAGAATAAATTGGCTCAAATGGCACGTTTCCCGTATGTAACGGAAGATTTCTGCCTTGCCGTGCCTTCTCATATTTTCTCTAATCGGAAGAAAAGAACGGAAGGAATTAGAATTGGAACAAAAATAAAGGGCGAACACGAAATTATTGCGACACATTCAACAGGGCATAACTTTTTTACCATTGGGTAAAAATCAACCAAATTTTGCACACTTTCTCATTGATGTGTATTGTTTACATGCTGTCAAACTCGAAGTCGTGTTTTTCGATTCAACGAAAATGGAGGTGAACCAACGCGAGTCGAGAGAACAAATTCTTTCCAAACACCTGGAATTTCCTGACCTGTCGCACCGGCAGTTGGGAAAAATGTTGAACATTCACCATTCAACCGTCTCCAGAGTGTTGAAGCGGTTCCAGGAGCGGTTGACGTTGGACCATGGCAAAGGAGCTGGAAGAAAACCGGGACCGGAGAACAAAAAGACGGAGGGAAAGGTGAAGCGAATGATTAAAGCAAATCCCAACGTCTCAAGCCGTGATTTGGCTAAAAAGATCGGCATGTCGCAGAGCTACGTCCAGAATGAAAAGAAGAGAGCTGGACTACATACATACAAGGTACAGAACTTCCCAAACCGCGATGAGCGGCAACAATCGACGGCTAAAACTCGGGCACGGAAGCTCTACGAGAAGATGCTGACAAAATATGGCGTCTGTGTGATGGAAAACGAAACGTATATAAAAGCCGATTTTAATTAAATTCCGGGGTTGGAGTTTTTCACCGGCAAGAGCAAGTTTTATGTGGACGACAAAATTAAGAAGAAAATGTCGAAGTTCGCCTCCAAATATCTCATTTGGCAAGCCATCTGCTCTTGCGGACTGAGGAGTGAGCCTTTCGTGACAAAGAGCACAGTAAATGGCGAGATCTACAAATCTGAGTGCCTCGAGAAGCGCCTTTTGCCGTTATTGCAGCAGCACGACGAAGCTCCGCTATTTTGGCCCGATTTGGCATCATGCCACTATTCTATAAGTGTCCTGGAGTGGTATGAGGCCAATTCTGTCCATTTTGTTCCAAAGGACATGAATCCGCCAAACTGTCCGAAGCTGCGCCCGGTGGAGCAGTACTGGGCAATGATGAAGTGGGAACTTCGGAAGAGCAAGCAGACAGTCAAAGACGAGAAGGACATGTTAAGAAAATGGCAAAAACTGAGAAACTGGTACCGGATGACACTGTAAAGACTTTGATGGAGGGCATCAAGCGAAAATGCGTTCAATTTTACACTCAAGGCTCCATCGATTAATTTTTCTTTTGATTTTTGAAGTAAATATATGTATAAAACTACCCTAAAATCTTGGTTTGATTTTAAACATTATAAGAAAATTGGCATGACATTTTCGGTGTCGCAATAATTTCGTATTCGCCCTTTAAATAGCAGATGTTAAAAAATATTACACAGGTCTACAAATACGGAAGTCATATCAGTTGTTCGAAAGCTAAGATTCATTTCCGAAGTAATTTGCAGCGTAGTATCTAAATACGGGCCATCCCGTCAGAATTTTGAGATATACCGAAAAACGGCACATTTTCTTACTTTTAAGGCAAAAAGTGTTCTGGTCTGTCTCTGCAATTTTATAATTTGTTAACACTCTTACCTTTAAATTAAGGGTTGGAAATATCAATTACGATTTTTTTTTTTTTCGAAACGTCATGCCTATTCGAAGTTATGAAATTTATCCCTTCGACGTCAGTAGCATTTAGCCTTTGAGACAATAACTGAACAACTCAGACCGAAAAGTTGGATTTGAATGTTTCGTGTTCCATTCGTCAGTAACTGACACCAAATTGCTTGATTTGATAATATATCCAAACTAAATCCAAATTGGCGCCAGTTATTTGGTGTGGGTTTGGATATATCGTCTAACTAGGAGCAAGTTGGTGTCAGTTACTGATGAGTGGATCACGATGCATTTTAATCTAGCTTTTCTAAGTTAGGCATTGTGCTCTGATTATTTATTCCTATGTATTGGTACATACATAGGAATTAAGGTTGCATACCTCAGATCAAATCGGGGGAGGCCAGTGCACTGACGTTAATCAAGCACCCCAAATCATGAAAGCCGAGGTGACTTACGATAATCAAGCACCTCAGAGGGACATAATCCTATTACGTCTCTGGTTAAAACTAAAAGTTGGATAGTTGTTCAATCGCCGATTACCAATTGTATATAATTCTAACAGTTTCTGACATTTTTTTACTAGTTTTGGACAACCTTCCTCAAACTTCCATCTTGAATGTAGAAATGTTATTGGCAGATTTGCACCTTTAACAATTCCATATAAACATTATTAGGAAAGCCGAGTTAGAAGTATTTTTGTGCGTAAAATTAGAAAAAATAGCATATTTTATTTGATTTCATCAGTCATATAGGCCATATTGGACTTTATTGCTTATAGAGGTTTTAACCTGATATATGAGTGTTATGGAGATGCCCTTAAATTGTTAGCCAATCTAATATCAACAAACTACCTTGCGACAACCGTGATGATTCCCGCACTATCGATGAGTGGAGAAATAAAATAATAATCCGAGAGCAAACACGCGTTTTCTTACAAGTCGCTTTGCTGCTGCGTTCCTCCTCCTAGTGTACAGTTACAACAGTTTAATTGGCGACGAGTGGTTTAGAACATTTAAAGTGATGGCTGAAGTAAACCCACCAGCGGATGTTCCGGCTGCAATTGTTCCAGCTGCCGTGCCAACTTCATTTACAATCGATCCATTCGACCGACACAAAATGAAGTGGTCGAGATGGGTAGAGCGGCTGGAAGGTGCATTTGTTTTGTTTGGTGTACAGAATGAGGTTAGGTTATACATGTTGCTTCACTACATGGGAGGAGAAACATACGATATTATTAGCGACAAACTTGCACCGGAGAGACCTCAACAACAGACGTATGACGCAATTGTGCGTTTGCTGGAAGCTCATTTCAACCCAGAGCCATTGGAAATTTTATAGAATTTCCGCTTCAAATGCCGCAAGAAAGCAGATGATCGTCCGGAGGAAACGATTGACGAGTATTTGATAGCATTGCGGAAACTCGCTATCACCTGTAATTTTGGAGATTATCTCAGAACAGCTCTGCGGAATCAATTCGTGTTTGGGTTGAAGGACCGCGCAATACAATCCCGGTTGTTGGAGGAACGGAACCTGACGCTGCAGCGGGCTCGAGAGATTGCAGTTTCGATGGAGCTCTCGAACAAAGGTGGAAGAGAAATCCAGTCCAAACAAGGAAGATCGGAAGTGAATCTAGTTCACCACTCTCGATTGAATAACGCGAATTGAAATCCTGGTTGCTTGTGGACAAAATAAGTTAGTAAACATTGCAGCCACATTCTATCCGCGTGGCTTTATATTTAACATTAATTATTCGTGTTTGGGACGGAACCTGCGGATAAATGTTTACTTTTTATTTTGACAAAAATGTCTTACTACACTATCTGGGATTTGGTGTCATTCTAAAACCTGAAATATCCCCTATGTACCGAAACTACATAAGGTTTCCACGCTTATAACTATGCTACTACTAGAGGGATTTTCATCATTTGTACACTAGCCGATTCAGAAACGCCTAACTTAGATATTGGTAATAATTTAATATCTGCATTAAAAGTAGATTTTTGAAAGTCGGTAAAATTTAAAATTTCACAAAAAATGGAAAATTACCATTCATGAAGCATCTTGTGGAGGCAGAGCCGTCAATACAAAGCATCGAAGCGGTTATAAATAGAGGTTCCACGTGTCTGAATCATTTGTTGCTCGAATGCCAAACGAGCAACACCATGACTATAACGCCCGGACGATACAACAAGCAGTAAACGCTTTGGACCTTCGGCAGTGATGGTATTAACCCGTACACAGCCAAACCGTGTACGAACCTGTCAGGTGCCAATCCACTTGCACCGACTGTAAACTTGTAAGGTTACTACATTAAAAGGTCTACATTTATTTTCGTGCGAGGGACCCTGCACCCACCTCCCCGCTGGGTACTAGTGAGCCTACGTCGGGTTATTTTAATGCTTGTGTGTGCGTTGAGTTTGAATTCGCATGCCAAAAGGTTTTCAGCGATATCTAGGTAAGTAGGGTAATGAGCCTATTGGCGTACATGTTTTATATTTCGGATATACGTGATGCGTGTTGAAGTAGAATACTTCCAATGTTTCAATGTAAGGGGCTCCGGATAATTTTCAGCCGAAATTTTAGCCGATTTTTTAATGTTAATGTCTACCGTTGTACTGAAAATAAACAAATAGATTTTTTGCACTATCTGACTGGAAATATATACAATAATTTTGTAACTAATACCATAAAATGTACAATTACTAAAAATAACGGAAAAAGCGTATTTGGTGAAAGCACTTATTATCCGGGCCATGATTGTTCCGTACAATTGCACCACAAGCGAGCCAAACTAGTTTTCGTTCGAAGCTCCACCTCTTTGTCGATGGAAATAAACTGGTTTCGTTCGATGATCGGCCCTTTTTGCGCAACGTAAACTGAACCGAGCACAGCACAAACTGTGGGCAAGAGGTAGTGCACGTGGGACACGAGCGTTGATTTTGTTTCCATTGGCTTCGAACGTAAACAGAAACGAGTACGAAACCCCTTCAAAAGACCATGAATAAGTCCCGTTACAAATGTTACAACCATCAAAACACCACAATATGGTCTCCATAACCCATAAATACCCCAAAATATGGATTTAACATGGAATCTGCCAGACCATGGCGATAGTGTTTTCATGGGTTGATCCTATTACAAATACTATTTAAATACCATATACAGTCGTGATTCGCTGGTTGGTAACTTTTTAACTGGACCGCTTTTTAGTTGGACCTCCGCTAGTTGGACCATTGTCCAACTAAACAGCATCAACAGCGCCAAAATCTCATGTCAAATTTGCTTTGACAATCTATCTATCAATCATTTACACTACCAATGTCTTCTTTGGAGAGTTTTTGACAAATTCGTTAGTTGGACAGAGGCTATGGCCCAACCAGCGGATCACGGCTGTAAGGCGGGTGAATCTGGACCATGCGCAGGCTACACCACGCATACGCTCACTATATTAGGACGCGGTAAAGAAGGAAAAATGAAAGGAAAGCCAAATTCCCGCTCGGATCATGCTGGTCTCCAGTTTTCTGTCGGTCGAATCCATCATTTGCTGAGAAAGGGTCACAACGCCAAGCGTGTCGATATTTTATGTTTGTTTATTCGGGTTTTAACCTGACCGTTCATGCACACGTATAATGACAGCTACTTTATTCTTGTAAACCCTAAGGAAAAATTCCCAAAATGGAATAGTGATTATGGAATAACAAAGTTTTTGTCTACTGTAATCTCAAATTCTCTCAGTCTGTTCGTGAGCGTGTTCTGGAAATTCGATTAACTGTTAACGCAATATTCTGCTTGCAGTTGAAAATCGAAATAGTGAACTTGGGCCTATCATTTCTTTTTCCTTATTTGCAAAGTGGGCAACTAATGCGCATCTTGTGTACACGTTAATCAACTTTCGCTGAAAATAGGAGAAAACCCGAAAGGCGCAAGTTCACCATTTCGATTTTCAGCTGCAGCCAGAATATAACAGTTGATCGAATCTCCAGAACTCGACTACGAGCAGACTCAAACAATTATAGATGAAAATGTTATCAAATTTATTATGGTGTTTCAATAGTACAGGGTGGGTAAAATGAACCAAGATTTACTTTAGTCATGTTCGTTTAAAAAAAAACATTTTATTTTTGAGGAATGATAGCGCATTACAAAGTATTGAATATTTACATGAATGTCTCAAAATATCTTCTATTGGCTTTAATGAATTATTATTCGGTTTCTAACTAGAAGTCCTCGCCATTCTTCGTCGGTGTCTTCCTGGGCGTTTCCCCAAATTTCCAAGCTCGTTGCATCATTTTATAGCAATTTATTTGACGATTGCACCGTGTTTGATTTTTATTACCATTCATATGTTTTTGTGTTACACTGCTGCCATCTATGCTTGAACATGATAAACCTTCAGAAAACTGCAGAAAATTTTTCCAGCCGTGGGAAAATAAGAGCTCTATTGCGAAATAACACAATAAAACGACCGAATATAAATTCAAACTGCATGAATAGTGACTCTCCTTTTATGTGCATCTTGCGGCACGTAAATATTCATAAGAGTGTGCCATTCGTTTTAAACGTTTAGTATTTAAATAGGAATTGAAACAAGAAAATCAACGCCGCCTTTCACATTGAAATCCATTATTTTTATACGTATTGATCTATTGTGGTAGAAGCTTAAGATATAACGAATATCTACCCCTCAAAACTCTAGATAAAGTTTGATTATTATTTTTGAAATTCATCTCACCAGTAACTAGCAGCACTTGAGACTAGTCTCAACTAGCATCAAACTGACACCAGCTAATGTTTGGATTTCATATCTGGATATGCTGCTGATTGTGTGCTAGATTGGATTTATCGTTCTACTGGCCTCAGGTTAGAGACAGTTACTGATGAGATGGCATAGTACCAGACATTTGCTTACCAAGCAAAAAAAGGGTACGTTTACGCTTTTTCATCACCAAACCAGAAATTCTGCGTTTGCTTTTCGAGACTTGCCAGTTGCTTTAGGCCTTCACACATTTTGTGTGACTGTTTGAATTAGTCATCAAAATGACTACAATTGGGTCATTAAACGATGAATAAAATTATCCTTTTATTTCATAAACCGATAGAGCTCATTTTTCCAAATATAATAACATATATGTATTGTCGCGCTTATAATAAAATCTCACATTGCGGGCGTCTGAAAAGCGCATCAAATATAGCCGCAGTTGCTCCACAAGCCGATTTCAGTGGAGCCACTAGACAATGAGACAGTCGAACATAAGCGAACTAAAGGAGTGATAATCAGTCTCTATTGCAAATGAATGTAGAGGATCTTCTCTTGCAATGTTTGTTTATTTTTCTACTAGCTTTGTGCTTTTCAAAAGTTTCAAAGAAAAAGCTGCCTATGAATTTGTATAGGCGGCTGTCACGCGCCTATCTGGATTGAGCTGTCATATAATCGCATATCGAGCGATTATCCTGCAAAGCACAATACAAACTTTAAAACTTCAGAATGATTTTTAATTCTCTTTCTAAAAAAATGTAAACACGTTCTCGTGTGACACTATCGATCTTCCTGGACAGTGAATTTAGCCACGTAGGTTAGCATTTTTGACAGATATCGCAGCAAAGGGATAGGGATCAAGGTATTTCAATGAAAGGTGTGGTCGTGATTATTCAATTTGATTAAATGATTTTTTTTGTTATTTCGCGTACAAAAAAGTGAAAAAAAAGTTCGATTACGTACCTTTAACGTCCGCTGCATCGGAAAAAATCAAAAACAGCATATGGCTTAATGACCCAATTTGGTGCTAGTCACTGATGAGATGCATGCGAAACGCTTAAACCCAACGTTATAATTTTGATGAATGTAAAAATGTGGAAAATCTCCTCAGTTTTAAACAATATTATGATCAATTGTATAATTCAAAATGGCTGGCATCGTCCAACTATACTATATTCTAGTATAACGGCACATGTGCTTTTCACTCATTGTTGTGCAACCGATATTCTTGTAAATGAACTCTATTCCTTCCATCAGGTATCCCAAATTAAGGACGGCAATTTTCTCTACTGCACTGGGCCTCACATACATTGTCCCGGCTTTCGTCATTTACTTGGGAGGATTCGACGGCTCCTTCATCAACAGGTTGCAGTAAGTGTTAAATATTATTCCAAATTTTTCAACGTATTTTTAAACTCAAATCGTCCTGCACTTACAGGGACGAACGATTCATCTACTGGTACGACCGGATGTACCAAACAGTCTACATACCGTTCCACACTAACATGGGATGTTACTTTGGAGGCGTCATTCTAGGAATGATCTACTACAAGCAACGGAAACTCAGTCACAAGGGCAATCGATCCTGGGTATTACTAATTCACTTTCAATTAAACATAAGTCTTCAATATTTTATCTATTCCATAGTACCTCAAACTACTCTGGTACGGATCGGCTCCGGTTGGACTGCTCTGTCTGATGTGCAATATGATATTCTACGTGTACAACTTCGAGAAACCCTCGATCTGGATGGCCCTGTACTATCCGGTGATGAAGAACATGTGGATTTTCCTCGGTGCGATTATGCTGTACGGGGTGATCCACGAGTACAACAAAACGATCAAAGAATTCCTCAATTTCTCTATATTTGTGCCGCTGGGAAGATTGACGTACTGTGCGTACGTGTGCCACGTGTTTATGCTGAAGAATGTATTCTTCGGCACCAGGGAGGTGGGGTACTTCAGTAAAATGTCGTTGGTAAGGAATAATTTCAGATCGACTAAATTCCAAGCATTAACAAACATATTTCCTACAGTTTTCCAAGGTGATTACGGTGGTGGTAGCGGCGTACTTCATGGGATTAATACTAGCTATGTTGCTGGAATTTCCTGCAACTGCAATTCAAAAGCATTTATATGCCAAAAAGATCGGTTAGTACTTTTACTTTCAGCCGTTTTGCACAGTTTCTACTTTCCATTCACTTGCAGAAGAAGCAACGAGGGCTCCGAAACAAGCGGAAAGTCAAAACAACAATGAAACTGTTGGAAACGGACACGTATCACTTTAACTCTCTTCAGAATGCAACCAGCTGGTTGGACAAGAAAATGACAGACTGTATTTATAGATGCTAAGTTATTTATGAATAAAATAATATTTTCAAAAAAATTTAAAGTAAAATTTTCTAAAAAGCTTGGTTTATCAGTCCGCAGTCTAGATCATATGCATCGTCCACTGTGAGCTAACCGTCATATCAAATATATCTAACGTTGTCAAGAAAATAAGTAGTGGTCTAAATATTTTCAAGATCTCACAGAAAATTGCATGCAAGTTTGTTAGGAATGATTGACTCCTGCATCAGTACTACTTTTTCAATCCATTGACGGGTTTCCGTGTTTGGTACTTAATACCTACAGATCAAAATACTTTGGTATTCATAGTAATGATTCTTTCAGCATTATGTGTATTGACTAATCTATGTGGAGTTGTGTTAGTGCGAGATTGAGGTTAAATCGGGTAATTTTTTTTGCTAAATGAGGTTAAATCAGATAGCGAATTGTAAACATAGCGTTATAAGTATGTTGTCTACACACATTGCAACTGTGTTGGTGTCCTAGACGTCAAATAAGTCAATAGTGGGGAAAGAGAGCGATGAAATTTAAATTTAAGAGAACGCATCCAGTCGAAAATTCCTTCACTCTATATAGTGGGCCATTAAATGAAGAATAAAATTCGTCGTTTATTACATACATGAATAATCTTCAACCTAAACTTTTTTTTTATTTTCTGCGGAGATGTAAACATGTTCTTATTTGACACTATTGGCCTATCTTGACAATTGTTTTAACCTTCCGGCAGTCGCGCTAGTGCACTGAGTGCACGCTGCTCTGGAAATCTAACGAAATCGTCTTACAACACCAGCGGCTGCTCGTTCAGTGGGCCATAAGCGCGACTTCCGGAGGGTTAATTTCATGGGTTAGTAGCATCTGACAGTTATCCCAGCATAAAGATAGTGGTAAAGACGATTACAGGGAAATTGTGATCCTATCAATTCACTTTACAAAATTATTTCAAGCACAGAAAAGCGAAAAATCAGTTTAAATACTTATTGTTAACGTGAGCTGCATCGGATAATACCAAAAACAGCAAATGGCTTGATTATTCAATTAACGAATAGGCCATTGGAGGAGAATTTGAATGCCATCTAGGTATGTGTTCGGCATCCGAATCTATTTAATATTAATACTACAGCGGGCCCCTTAAAAGGAATTATCGTTCCACTAGGTGCTCTTTGTAGCTATTATTTGTACTTTATACTGTAATGTTTGTGCCGGTTACTTTCACGTGTTAATTTTGTCTATTTTTTCGTTCTCAGCGTCTTCGCGAATACCTTTTTTTCATTTTTGTGCTGACCTTTTCTTTGTACGCTGAGAACTGATGTGTCCACTACCAGGGGGCTCTCTTTGCGAGCCTTTTGGTGTGGGGGTGAGAGGCGGGCTATTAAAAAAAAAAAAAAATTAATTTGGTAACAAAATTTTTTATTTATCATTTTAAGAATTTCGCTTATCTATATCAGTCCGACTAAAATTGTCTAATCTCACCTTCGTACTTCTTTTCGGTAGGGGTCGGATTTAAACCAAATTTAAAATAATCGTTTCCAATAAGCACCACTTCATCATCTACATATGACGTCATCATGGACTGGTCAACGCGCATGTATTGTATCCCCATGCGATAAGATAGGCAGACCTGAAAGTTGAATGCCTTCAAATAATATTGTTCGTATTTTGTTTTATTATTTTGAGTAAACATAGCTTTGTTATTATCACGGATCGGACGAAAGGTAGACGGCACATTTTTCGCGTTCATTTCGATTGAGCACCCGTCGACCCGCGTATAAAATGTCGAAAGCTCGTGTTGTCACAGGTGATAACGATAAGACAGAGATCCTTTTGTTGGTTGTTTATCGGTAGAAAAAGAAACGACTCCAAAGGGAAACGTTATGTAAAGTGGTTCGCGTAGCAATTATGAATAGTGATTCGTGACGAACCAGCTTTAAGTTCCCCCAGGATAGCGAGTGTGTGCGGTTCGAACAATTGCAATAAATAGATCCTATGAAAAAGTGCTGTGATTCTCTAGTAGATAAGAACTTCATACGTTATAATAGTACCTAAGCTCGTATACAGGTGTAGTTCTAATGATTATCACTATGAACGGCGATAGCAAGACTGAGTCCTTCAAACTGCTGCAGCTATCGGACGACTCCAAGAGTCTGTCGGATCTGGAACTTCCGGAAATCACATCCCAACGGAAGCGGAAAGTACGAAGGTATGTAAAGTATGCGGCAGGTGATATCCACAGGGGAAACCTCGTGATCACAACAAATTGTGCTCCCAAAATAGAATGCTTTCACGCAGATGCTAATCTATTATCGGTGTCATTTGTAGAAAAACGCGTCCAAGGGCAACGTCCATCCGGCACGATGACGATCGAGGCAGAACGTCGCACATCGATTGCAAGAATTTTGGACTGTGGCTAGCGATCTTGATGACCGTGCTGTGGCTATTCATAATATCGTACATCACATCGGTGGTACACCACGAGAATCGACGGCTGGAGATAGCGATTGAAAAGGGTGAGTGTTGCACACTTTGATTAAAGCTCCGCTCGTTTGAAGCCGAGTACGATAGAATGAGTTTCAAGGGCTTTTGCCGATTGTCGCTGGTGTTGTTGGGTTGGCTATTTATGGCGCTAATTAATTTATTGTGCCGGAATTTAGTCATTCAGTTTGGAGTAAAGTCGTGGCGACAGAAGATACTGAAAACGAACAGTATTTTTTTCTTTCGTGGCGTACATGCACCGATTCAAGATGCAAAGAAACGTGCTGTGGAACCCTTTCATATCCAACTTTTTTCCAGCGCGTCTTGCTTGTTTTTGTGAGCAAATCATTCCTAGACCGTAAGTTTTCGCTATATACAAACGTTTTTAGCAAACCTAAGTATGAAGGGTTCATAGATATTTTAATTATTTTATTTATTAAATCATTTGCCTGTTAGAAAAATTCTATTTAACATACTGTTTTATGTTATACGTCTACGAATCTGCTAGGATCTAGGTAACATTTCCCAAATAACCGATATTGCGTCTAAGTTTGTTTGAGGTTCGCTGTTGTTGAATCTGACAGTGGTTCCCAACAAATTTTGGCAATTATGTGCTCAACTGTGAGTCGTGTTTTACACTTTAGGTCCTGTGGAGATTCCGCCCATGATATGTAATGGGCGTGGGTTGTCTTGTCACCAAAAACCCGAATCACAAATAAAAATGCAAAAAAGTAGATTTTCCCATACGAGTTCCCATACAAATTTAAAACATAATGCGCTACGCCGAGTCAAAACAAATCGGCTCTGAAGTTAGCGCAAATGTGTGCGACTCCAAATGGAACCAAAAAAGATTGGGTTGTACAGTCATAGTAAACCAGCGGTTTCACCCTCACAACATCCCACCAAAATCAACCCATCCAAGATGGTGCCAATACAAACTATTGAGCGATTTCGCGTGCAACAGCACAGCTATTCACATTCGGATGGCTTGGCCCCAGCATCCCTTTCCCTTAGTCCATGTTGTCGTTAGAGGGACGACTAATTGATCTAATTGATCCACTAGTCACTTTTCGTATTCCGTAACCCACTCTAAACCCTATTTAGAATCTATGTAAAATTAGGTTCTTTACTGAAACAATTAACCTCACTTTTCTGGACAGTTCGCTTGTACTGTTTACATGGACTTAGAAAAATTTGTTGACGAGTAGATTCGCTCGAAGCAAATCGTAAAAAAAATTTAAGTCCATGTAAACAGCAGGTATAAGCGAACTGTCAAAAATGATCACTCAGTACATTTGTGACGTCACTGTAAAGTATTCAATTGAACGGGAACCTGTTTTCATTACCTTTTTACGTCACTACGTGTACAATTGCAGCTGCGAACAATGATTTCATTGGTAGTTTGCAGTTTGTCAGAACGCTATCTGGTATTCGGAGGCGAACGCTCATTGTGAACAGCGATGGCATTTGTATTCACCACTCCATCTATTTTCTTCATCGTTGCCTTTACATATGCTGAACAAGGGAAATATCCACTGCAATATACTAAAAGATTGGGGAATGTGAATAAAATTACATTCAAAAAGATTTCTTTTGAATTTTTTGTAATGAATCGATTGCTACAATAATATGTTTCCATTTTGTCTTAAGTTTGTCACACTATATACGAAGGAAAACGACATATTTGAAGAAAAATTCGTTTGCTATTTAGTTATTTAAACTTTAACCATCACGATCATTCGCCTTTTTGAAATTAATTTACAATTCAAAATAGCTAAAAACAAACAAATACATAATGGAATAATATTTCTGTCGATTATCCTGGATGCACTGCTTGCCCTAATTTTCTTTCTTGGTGGTGAGCAATGGTCAGGTTTACCCTCTACCGCTTGCTGATCATTCCGTCTGCCTTCTCCCTCGCTTGCGTCTATATCCATGTCGCCGTCGCTAGAACTTTGATTATCGCTGTTACATGTTTGGTGCTTTTTGTTTTTTCGAGTAACTCTGATATAGCCGTCTTCTTTTTTGTTTATTTCTTTTCTACGTATGTTAACTATTTGCTTAGCGATACCGTGGAATATTGTTTGTCCGTCATTTTTTTGCCGACTGTCTGTGATGTATCAGCAGTGTTTTGGCGCATGACTTAACGAAGTGTACCGCTTGGTTACAGAACTGGCACGTAGGTGTCTGCCCAAAGTATGTGCATTAGGTTCTTTATATTTAGTAAACACCTTGAGGTGATCTGCCCTCGAAAGTTAGCTTGGTTCAGCAGCATTCGCACCACCAGGACCACCCTTGAGATTGCCAGGAAAAAAGTTTCTTTAAATGGCGTTGGAAACGGATTCCACATCTTCATGCTTCGACATACATGCAGGCGAATTTCCGTTAGATCAAGGTCCATATACTCGGGGGTCTCGGTTTTGACGTTTTCATATTCGACGCCGTGTTGCAGGTTGTTATTCGCTACAAAGCTTTCTACCACGAAGAAGGAGTTGAACGCTATTAGTGCTATTGGTCTCGTATAATGTAGCTGTATGTGTGACACTTCCGTGAGCACAAGTTCCATTTTAACCTTAATTAAATTTTTCACCTCGCATACTGTAGGTCTAAGACGGGTTTGCAAAAAGTCAATCGCGATTGTGTTCTCCCGTAATAGGCGGAATTTAATTTGAGGTCACTAATTTCACTCGCAGTTGGTGCCACGGTACTTTGCTGTGTCTTTATGTTACACGTACACGTTAGAGCGGTGCGGTGCGCCTAGTGTTTTTTATTTTTATATTATTCAAAGGCGGTGCGCTTTTTGACTTCTAATCGGTACGAGATGAGGAAGCAGACTCTCTTCTAGCATTCAGTACGTTAACATACAATCGCTTAAGATCTTCGCGGTCATCCACGTATACCAAAGCCCGCGATCTCACAAACATCAAACATTGATTAAATAAATGGTTTACCGCTAATAAACTTATAAACGCAGGAACCTACAAACTTCCAAGTTCGTGCGGCAATGCATCGATCACTTCCGTAATCTCTTCGTTCGATCTTAGCATCCTAGGTCCATGCCTTCAGCTGCACTAATCAAAAATGACGCTCATATTCACTAGACCACTCGTTCCATGGCGATATGACCAAGAACTCTAGTGATATGGAGAAACTGACTCTCTTCTAGTATCTGTACCATACTCTAAAAATTAAGTATCAGATACACGGTTCGCGCGTGATCATTTAAGAATACCCGCTAATATGCGAATGTCCAAACGGTTATAAAATTGAATTTATGCACGCGAAGTTATACTTGCTAGCGCAAGCGACAAACACGTTAACATACAAACGCTCGAGCCCTTCGCGATCATCTAGACCCGCGATTTCTCAAACATGAAATCACTCCGGTGACTCAGTAAACAGTAAACAACATTCATAAATTTACAAACGCGGTCCCAAGAGTGAGCCTATAAAAGCCCGCATTCGCGCAATCATGAATCGGTTACGTCCGGAAGCTGCTACTCGGCCCTAGCAGCCTAGGTCCATGTCTTCAGTTGGACCAATGAAAAATGACGCTCATCCACTAGACAACGAGTTCCATGGTGACATGACCGGGAACTATACTCTCTTCTAGCATTTAAGTCGTACACAGATAATTAGGTATCAGATTCACGGTAAAACCCGTTTCAAATATATTAGAATTTAAAAACCTGATCTAAACTTCAAGTATAAAAGTCGGACAGGGACTTTCCTTTGTATGAGTCGGGAAAGAAAACTTCAGTATAAAAACCAGTAAAAAACATCCGATTCTTACAAAGTAGATTTTTTAGCCGACTTTTAATCTTGAACATCACAATACGGATGCTCCTGCGTACGATTTATTTATTTTTAAGCGGATTTTATACTGATGGTTCAACCTTGCCGACTTTTACGGGTGAGAATTTTTAAAGCGATTCTTATGCTGTAGAATCTCTGTCCAATTTTTAAGCTTGAAATATATTTCCGATGTTTATATTCTAATATGTTTGAAGCAGGTTTTACGAAGCATGTTCTGTCCTTGCGGCTTTTAATTTCTGTCGCTCACATGAGAATATGCGAATGGACGCACGGTTATAAAATCGAATTTATACATGCGAAGTTACTTACACGCTAGCTCACGCGACATACAAACACTCACACATCGAACACGTTAACGCACAAACGCTCGAGCCTTTCGCGATGCTACACGGGATCGTGACGTCCCTATGCCCACACATCTGAACCGTTCAATAAATATTCAAATATCTTTCAGAATCATGGTCCGCTGCAATTGGCTTTAAGGGGGCCTCTGGTGTAAAGTGCTCAAAACGAACGTTATTTTGTTTTACGATTTTGAAGGCAAGGCAACAATGGATCTTTTGTGCAATATTAAGATCTATTTATACATTCATTGTGTATGAAAAAAAATATTTTCGGTCACGCAGAGCCACAGATACGAACGTTCCAAGAGTAGCCGTCCAACCATTTCCACGTCGAGGAGCGCCGCGGCGAACACGATAACTGTTGATAAAATTGTCTGACACAGGAAATCCAACAAGATTTGTAAAACTTAAGCTTCTAGTTAGTCGATGAACCAAAAAAATTGCTAAGTTCATGTTTCAGAAAATGGCTTCATGAAAATGGAAAAATTTCATATTTTACTGTAAAACTCGCTCACTTTTCTTTAAAATAATAGTGAGAAAATATTTTTTAATTCAGTTTTCTGTGGTTCATCAAGAGTTTTTGAATTATTATGTTCGCCAATTTGAAAAAAGTGTTTTCGAGAAAAACGCTATTAAAGGGTGTTCCATATCAAATTACATCACGAAAAAAAACACTGTAGAAAATGACCCATTGGGTATCTTCTCTTGAAAGTTTGAGTAGAAGTAGTTTGGAGTGTATTGCTTACACTGTAATTTTATCGCTGTCAGTTTTTTGAAAATTGTTGTCGCTAGATTGAAATCTGTGTGTGTTATAGAAAATACACACGAGAAATGCAAGGCTGCTCAAAACAAAAGAAGCTCAGCGTGGTCACCGAGATTGCTAGAGGTTCAATACTAATAATTAAGCGGATAAAAAAGAAGTTGATTTTTTTTTGCCCATTACACCACACTCCCATCTTAAGCAGTGTTTTAGTGGGTGGCATTTTCCGTCTCGTCTGCAATTGTAGCGAGTGATTCTGACGGGGAGCCCTTCCGAGAACCTAGGTCTACAGCTCCAATAGGACAACCCTCAAAAAACCATTCCGCGAAATCTCTTCAGTTTGACCTGCAGCACACCGACTCCGCGATTTAGTGCGAGTCACGGGCTGCTGAATTTTCGAATGTAAGGTGTCAAAAATGACGTCCAAAATGGCAGCTCCAGCAAAAGATGTTTTGAAAAGCGACCCCATCTGCGGACACGCTACAGGCAGCAAACCAAAACGATCCTGAAGATTACATTCCGTAGAGGCACCTTAACCTAAAAAACGTGAACAAACTCGATCTAGATACAAAATGGCGGCCACTTGAAAATAAAGTATCGTTTTTTTCGCATGATTTTGCCACTTCGGCCGGCTGTAAAAAATCGTTAATGATCAAAATATTGCGATTTTGTAGGTTACAGCACCCGAGAATGTTGTCTTCTTTTAGGCGAGCAATACCCGAAGTTGATTGGTTGAGTGGTTTAAAAACGAGAAATCCCGCAGATTCGAAAAATCTTCTTCCGAGAAAGCCGCCATTTTTGACACCTTACACTCGAAAATTTTTATTTTATAGATGAAACCTTAATAAATATTTTGCAGAATAGCGCACATGTCTAAGTCTTTTTACCGCTTAAAAATGATTAAACATTAGGTACTTTTTGCCACAATTATATAAGAAGGTCCCCTTAAGGGCCGATTTCATCACCCTTGCTTAGCGCTTAAGCCAGGTTTAAACGTACCTACTGGTGAAATTTTTGCGCATTCTTGTTTGGCTAAATTTTGATCGTAACACCCTTTACAGTGCGTGCGCTTAAAGTAACTCTAAACTAAAATATTCATCAGCAAGGAACTTGGAAGGGTTCTTCGATTTCAAAGCAGATTATGTACGGGCTGGCTGTGTACAATAGTGAAAGATGAGCGGGCGCACAAGGGAACTAGAGAGTTACGGCCAAATATCAAGCAACCTAAAAGCCCTTTTTGAAAAAATAAATTCTACGTCGTACTTTGTGATAGACTATTATACCTTGTATACAAAATGTGCTCTCATCTACAAAGACATTATTTGGTAGATTAATCCGATGTTTTAGAGTTAAAGGGCGAACACGAAATTATTGCGACACATTCAACAGGGCATAACTTTTTTACCATTGGATAAAAATCAACCAAATTTTGCACACTTTCTCATTGATGTGTATTGTTTACATGCTGTCAAACTCGAAGTCGTGTTTTTCGATTCAACGAAAATGGAGGTGAACCAACGCGAGTCGAGAAAACAAATTCTTTCCAAACACCTGGAATTTCCTGACCTGTCGCACCGGCAGTTGGGAAAAATGTTGAACATTCACCATTCAACCGTCTCCAGAGTGTTGAAGCGGTTCCTGGAGCGATTGACGTTGGACCACAGCAAAGGAGCTGGAAGAAAACCGGGACCGGAGACCAAAAAGACGGAGGGAAAGGTGAAGCGGATGATTAAAGCAAATCCCAACGTCTCAAGCCGTGATTTGGCTAAAAAGATCGGCATGTCGCAGAGCTACGTCCAGAATGCAAAGAAGAGAGCTGGACTACATACATACAAGGTACCGAACTTCCCAAACCGCGATGAGCGGCAACAATCGACGGCTAAAACTCGGGTACGGAAGCTCTACGAGAAGATGCTGACAAAATATGGCTGCTGTGTGATGGACGACGAAACGTATATAAAAGCTGATTTTAAGCAAATTCCGGGGTTGGAGTTTTTCACCGGCAAGAGCAAGTTCTATGTGGACGACAAATTTAAGAAGAAGAAAATGTCGAAGTTCGCCTCCAAATATCTCATTTGGAAGGCCATGTGCTCTTGCGGACTGAGGAGTGAGCCTTTCGTGACGAAGGGCACAGTAAATGGCGAGCTCTACAAATCTGAGTGCCTCGAGAAGCGCTTTTTGCCGTTCTTGCAGCAGCATGACGAAGCTCCGCTATTTTGGCCGGATTTGGCATCATGCCACTATTCTAAAAGTGTCCTGGAGTGGTATGAGGCCAATTCTGTCCATTTTGTTCCAAAGGACATGAATCCGCCAAACTGCCCGGAGCTGCGCCCGGTGGAGCAGTACTGGGCAATGATGAAGCGGGACCTTCGGAAGAGCAAGAATACAATCAAAAACGAGAAGGACATGTTAAGAAAATGGAAAAAAATGAGAAACTGGTGCCGGATGACACTGTAAAGACTTTGATGGAGGGTATCAAGCAAAAATGCGTTCAATTTTACACTCAAGGCTCCATCGATTAACTTTTCTTTTGATTTTTTAAGTAAATATATGTATAAAACTACCCTAAAATTTTGGTTTGATTTTAAACATTATAAGAAAATTGGCATGACATTTTCGGTGTCGCAATAATTTCGTGTTCGCCCTTTAGACTGTCAGTTGTAGGAGAGCTGTGACACTGATGAGTGATTAGTTGCTTCAAATTATCACGAAGTTCGAAAAAAAACAATTAATATTTCAAATTGCCAATGCAGGCAATACAAAATAATGGATGTGCAACTAGTGATCTGCGAAAAGCCTCAGCTCAATACTAAGTGGATTGAATTAGATTTTTACAGTGTCTACGTAGACGCTTTTCAATAAGCTCTGAAGCACTGGGATCAGGAAAATCAAGTAAAGCACGAAAAGCTCTCTCATCTGACGAATCTATCAATCAATCAGGCGAGCGAGAGAAAAAGTTAGCCAAAAAACGAGAGCAAGAGAGCGAGAGTTAGAAGGTGGAAATCTACCCCATTTGTTCTGATGGCGGAAAAGCGCCCTTTGAAGGATAACTACGTTTTCAGTTCTCCCTCAGATTCGGTCAGATTCGTACCTCTCGCGTAGGGAGCCAAAGCCTGACCCCCAAAGCTAGGAGCGGGAAACCTTGTTCTTAGTTCGGAAAAAGTTATTTTCTCATTAGTGCTGGACACTTATCAACTTTTGCGTCCTGTCAATCAAAAAGGTAGTGAAACTTTGGGTGTTTTAATTCGCTCGGTGAATGCTTTTAATCTGCAGTAAGGAGCATAATGAAGGATGCGGTCCTTTTTGACGTATGAGTGGATTCTGAATTAAGATGTATTACCCGGGAATGCGACACGGTGCTAGCAACGGATCACTGAGGGAATGATGTGAAAAATTTAATCTCGGAACAGGATCCCTTAGGGCAAAAGAAATTAATTCCTTTCAGTATCCCTCGTCAAAGACGCCCTCCACTAGTAAGGCTTGTCATCGTCAGTCTAATGAGATAGGTGAAGGCAGGGGGAGAAACCCCATTTGACAGGTGTGATATGTTGGTTTAATTGTGTGGAAAAGTGAAAAGTGTACTCTAGTAGCTCGGATAAAATTGGATTAGAACGGGCAAGGTCGGATTAGCCACTGCTGTTGCTGTTGTTGTTGTGTTTACTAATTGTTACATCAAAGCTAGAAAAAGAATGCACAACATGCCAGGATGTAAAAGCATTATCAGCGCGTCAAGTGAGAACATAATGAGAAGAGAACCCTGAGAGACAAGAAATTGAAATCTACATAGAAAACGGACAAACAGTAGCGCTATACCATCGGAATGGAATGCTTTTCCATAGACTTCGAACAGCCTACCACCCACGCATTCCGCATATCTGGTGCTCCAACGCATTTGACGCGTGGATACTGGAGAGACAGTGGAGCAAGGAGGTGGTGAATACTGTTGCTTGGTAGTGCTTTTGTCAGATCGCTATCTGCAGCAGAGGCAGCGAAGGGTTGCCAAACGAAGGGAATATTTTGGGTTACATGTTGCAATTTTTGAATTGAAACTAATTTACAACGTCATTTAGGTTTTACTCTGACCTAACGTAAGCTCATAAAATGCTCCACATGTACTGCGTTTGACAATTTTCGATGGTTTGTTTACACGGGTGTGACGTGTGTTTGAATGCAACCGGACATCCGTTTTATACAAACTAACGTAACTGGAGAAGTGAGAAAGCACCGCGAATTGTAAACAAACCTGATAGTCTTATTTGTGCATTGTGAATCAAAGGTTATGTTATGAGAATATAATTCAACAGATAAGTGCATTTCAATAAAAATCCATCTGGGACTTTTGTGCGTTAATGGGTAGAACAGTGTCCTTCATTATTTGTATCAGTCTATAAGAAATTATAATTGAATGTTAATAACTTAGATTTTAGAATTTACCAGCAAACCTTCTTTTGCAGGTTGATTGTGAGACTATCATGTTCCTTCGTGGTTATTTTTCACCTAAAAATATAGTTCATATCCATATCAATGTAGTGCAATCGTGAACATTTTTAATGAGAACTGTTAATTAATCGAACTAAATTAGTTATTGGAGAGGCATATCGAGTTTCTCTCATCAGAAGCCAACACTAACTTAGTGATAGAACTAAACTAGCGCCGGATTAACGCTAGCTCCAATAAACGGAGACACAGTTTGTGTTCCTTAGCAAACCCCTAGTCAAGCGTGATGTCCCTCGAGAATACAAATTGTGACTCCGTTTATTGGAGCTAGCGTCAATCCGGCGCTAGTTTAGTCTTGTCACTAAGTTATTGTCGGACTCTGATGAGACGAAGTTGAAACGAAAATTCCATAACTAATTTAGTTCTAGGTTTTGGGTTCTTCACGCGCAAAGATGGTTTTAAACAGTTTTCTCCTTAATAGAAAAAAAAATACCAAAATTGTTCTCCACTAAGCAGAAACATAGCATAGTCTAATCCATGATGACGTCATCAGTTTTAACTTTGACAGTAGCAGCGGGTGGAACTGTGTTCGATGTTTTTCTTCTTCTTGTGTTGTGTTTATTTTTGTTTGAAAATTGACAATCACTGCTTTTGTTTACCAAACTGTATTGAGATAGTTGCGATTTTTTATTTAAAAAGACTCATGACTGTGTAGTAGGTAACTGTTAGTCGACTGAAAAGACGTTGGAAGTTCGTTTGTGTTAATTCCTGCTGTAGGTAAAGCAGCGGAACTGTGATACACATCGATTGGGTCCTCTCACATAAGCTGTTTAGATTCTGAGAGCAACGATGTCCCTGAAAACATGAAAATGTACAATCTTCGTGTAGAAGATTGTAGCGATAGAAAAAAGCGGATTTCATGATAATGCAATACATGCCGGCTCTAAGAGCAGTACACATTATTATTCTGCTACGGGCTTTTTCGAAAATCTGAAAAAATCATCGAACTAGAAAAACTAGAAGAACTAGGTACATCGTGATGCATGAAAATCGCAACTCTCCACCAAATTATCAAAAAATTAGTTCAGACAGATTCCCAATGTGGTCAACTGCATCCGGGCGCTTTTCTTCTTCATGTAAATAGTTGTACCTGTATGAAAATTTCTAGTATATCCTTACATTGGAAATATGAAAAGTAACTGATTTAGTGCCGATTTCTTCACCCACACTGAACTTTTAAAAATAATGCGTGGGTAAAGAAATCGGACCTTGGTTTATTTAGTCACTATTTTTGAGTAATTATTCTCTGGCAAGAATCTGAGTATGTTTAACAAGATTTGTTTTCATTTCAGATGAAACACCAAATGTAGAGAATTCAAAAACGGATCATTCCGAGTCCATTCCAATGAAAATCGCGAGTGTCGATTATTAAAACAACGATATCGTTTGCAATTGGCACGGTTGCAACAACGTGCTGCCTTTCTAGAAACGATACTACGATAATTAAAACGACGGTTTATTGGCTGAAAAATGACTGGTATTAGCAAATATTCAACGTATTTACAATTTTGTAGAAAGTTGCCAAACCTTACTGTGTAATGACAAAGAATGAAGTCTTCGTAATGATATTGCAAAATCTTCTAAGTAACGTTTCATTTGATGAATATTACTCCGTGTGAGCTACAACAATTTCGAAGTATTTTTACCGAACAGTATTCGCAATGTACGAGTGCTTGAAGTATGCAATCGAAATCGTATCAAAAGATACAATCGATAAGCATACGCCTCGATCGTTCAAATAACAGTATGGGGATAGAAAGTTATTTATTATTAGCATTTTCGAAATTAGTACAGAGAGACGGTCGAATCCTAAAGCTAAAGATCATCAAAGCGCTTACAAACTTATGCAAACTACAAAATTTCTAATCGGCCCGGCAGCAAATGGAATGCTTGTGTTTATCTGTTGCTTGTACGGGACGATGCTCTGATCAGTTCATCATCAAAAAAGTCCGAATTTCTCGATATTCTCGAATGCAGCTGATATAGTTCTTGCTGACAAAGGATTTGATATCCCCAATATAATCACATCTAAAGAAACTACTTCCTTAGTAAAGGGACTAAATTGAATCCGTTAAATATTGATAGAGGTAAATGAATCACGTCGCTTACGGCCAATTTCTTCACTTGAATGAAAACCGGTTTTCGTTGAAAAACGATTTTCGGCTAATTGGTCACCAGCAACCTGAAAACTGGTTTTCAACGAAAACCAGTTTTCATGCAGTGAAGAAATTGGCCGTTAGAGTTCACGTGAATAATTGGTGTTCTGAAATTCAAATTTACTTCTCTTAAAGGAACAATTCATGTCGACTCTTGGAGATGGAATTAATGCCGTTGATTTGATTGTATGTTTAGCTTGTATTTTAGGTATTTTTTATTCCTTGAACATTGCCATCGCAATAAAGCGTCGAAGACTTCTAATGGGATTTTTGGTTGATGTGCACCGGTGTAGTGGAGTGCACTGGTTTTGCACTTTCTAGCAGAAGTGTCAATGGAACATACCCAGTTTTCTACACTTCTGCTAGAAAGTGCAAAAATGGTGCAAAACCAGTGCACTCCATTACACCAGTGTCAATCAATCGAAAATCCCATAAGTGTAGCAAGTACGTTTCGATAACAACCCAGTAAAGTTGAGCCGGAATCCAACCTGTTTCTAACTCGCACTCCGGCTCCAGTGTCCCTGGTGTCGGAATACTATTTAGAACCAGGTTCATTTTTCTGTATAAATTACTGGGAAATACTATGAAGCTCCAGATCAAACCATTCGGAATTTGATTCGGAATCCTAAATGGATGCAGTATGGCATCCAGCTCAAATGCAACAATCAACTCCGAAACTGGGATAAATCCTCAAGAAAATACATGAAATGTTTATTGCCAGCTGGTAGGGCAATTCAGAGGTTCTCTTTTCACTATCCAGAAAACCTTGACTTACTGGACACAACTTTCCGGAGACACTATCTTCCAAAATGTTCAGTCTCGCATCAAGTCAAACCATTTTAAGCCGTAAGGTTTAGATTGTTGCAATGTAGCTGAAAACCATACAGGACCCACTCAGGATTCCGATCACTGGGTGCCATTGAACTTTGAACCCATTGAACGATAAGTGACATTTATAACTATTTTTTTCAAATCCGTCTGTCCGTCGACTGTGCATGCAAATTTGCCAAGGAGCAGATTATGGCATTCAAATGGGAGCAAGCAATACCATGGCAGTGTGAGGTCGGGACATTTTCTCGTTCATCCGTATTGAATAGATCACTTGAACAAATAATTTTCGAATGTTTTCTGTAACTATAGAACTAGCAAGTGAAACTATTTTATTGGTTAAACTTACTTTTCCCACAACCACCTATTTTCCTCTACTATCATGTCTTCGACTGTATGTACAAACCAGTTTAATTTTTATTGTAGCTATCCAAACAACGTTTTTTTTATTATATTGCCAGTATACGACGAAAGTTCATTAAAATGTCAACAACGAGTCAGTCGTCACGGATGTTGATAGCTCGCATAGTCGAAATACAACATAGTACGGATCAATGTTTCTAATAACTTTTGTTTTATTGATGTACCATGATGTATCAATCGATAAATAAACTTCTGGTTAGCTATTGTTAGATTTTACACATCGGAGGACAAAGAGGTACCAAGAACCGTAATATTGATTTCACCCACAAATAACAAAATGCCCTAAATAAAAACTCTAACCAAAGCTACTCTTCGTTGACTTGATATTCAGTGCAAACTAGTAGATTGTCGCATTTAATAGGATTACAAAATTTTATTAAATTACGTAGAATTACTACAAATCGTATTAACCAAATGTAAACAATCGAACAAAACGTTGGTTGCAGTGTAAAATGTACCCAACAAGCAAAAACAACAACTGTCATTCCACCCGCAGCAAACGTCAAAACGGCCGGGAAGTTGAAATCGTGGATTGGACTATAGGACCATCGAATAGCTCGACAATGTATCTGGCATCCAGTTCTATCTCCCCACAGACTGACTGCCACCACCTAATCTCTCCATGTGACATTGTATTGGTATGCGCGCGCCATCTCGCAATCGATAAGCCACTGCTGCTGCTGCTGTAAGTTGGGCAAATAGATGTAGGAAAAATTCTTCGCCGTCTCTCACTTGCTTGTTTACTTACTATACTCATCTATTGATGGAGGGGGGGGGGGGGGGACAGTCGGCTTGTTATCCGGTGCCACAAACTTTTCCTCCCACTTACCACTGCGGACGCACATATTTGTGCAGGGCTTTTGTTGGACACCGTGTATTTGACAGATATTGGAAAACGGGCTTTGACGACGTGATGATAAATGCCGGAAGGTTAATAGAAAATTTTCCCCATTGTAATGGCTGCAAATGAACTTTCAAAAGGGAGCTATAAAATATTCAAAAGCATGGTTGTTTCTCATTATTTTCTATTGTTGTCCTTTCTGTTATTCAGTACAGAGGAAACATCTAACAACACAAACTACTCAACAGAATTTCATGACTTCTCATTAATTAAAAACCTGATTTTTGACAGTCGGGACTATAACAGAAGTAGAGATTGGCTATAATTCGTATAGCAGGGATGGACTGTGGTTGACAAACAACAAATATTTTATGCGTAGCCAACATCTCGCCGCGGTTCAACATTTTGGACTCCGTTTTTTGGTTACTTCCCCCAAAAAGCGAGTATATGGTAAATGGTTTCGCATATCTCGAGGCTCAGGTATCGCTTCAACCACTTGGCCTACTTTCCGTTTGATTGTTTTATTATAACTGTCAATCTTCGCATTCTCGTTCCGGTTCGAACAGAATCATGTTTCCGACACAGCACCTAAAATATTACAGATTGGACTGATTATTTCCGGTCGATGCTCCCGTAAGAAACAGGCCACTGGCAATGATGACGTACATATATGATGTGACGTCCAAAACATTAATGTTTAAAGGACTAGTTGGGGTGATTTGCCAATATTAATCCTATCCAGAAAGATGATATTGCCGTAGTATTTCGTTAATTTGTCGATCTATAATCTATGATATCTTTGCTTATATTCTTAGAAGTGAAAATTCGAATCGAGCATCCTAATTTTCATCCTACCAATTTAGCCAACGTACGCATATAACAGCTGCTACTTCTAATGAGCACAATGCCAACAGGAATATGGTTGAAATGGACTCAACACACTACGTGATGATATAGCATACATTATTCACACGTACAAACTTGTCAGTTCGTTGTGACGACGACGTTCATGACCTTTATGCTATTCCCAACTCTGGCGCAGCTGAGGGATTCCATGAGAAAGCGGTCGACCATAAAACATGACCATCACCGATACGAACAAAACTTTTCAGTTATGCTCGGTTTATGAAACTCCATGATTTCCTCTGGCAATTAGAACATTTTTTCACAAGAGCAATTTTTCAAAAGGGCATAAAAGTTTTATACAGTAAAACTATCCGAGAATAAGTTAAAGGGGATAAATAGTTCTGCGTGAAAATATATACGCTAAAAAAGTTGACATTTTTACGAAAACAAAAACGGTGCATGGTTTTGCGAAATAACGCGATTTTTATGTATAAAATACCTAGTTCGATATACCAGTTCAATTATACGATTATCCCTTGAAAAAAACATGCAAAAAAATCCGTGTTGTTTTAGAACCCATGAAAAATATTTTTTTCAATAGACATTTAATAACGGAAGCTGAAAATAAATTACATTGGATATTTTCGATTGGGGATCTGCCAACGTGTCAAAATCGTGCATTTTTCTATTTTAGGAGAAGAGTTTTTAATTTAAATTCATGTTATGGTAGTTGAAAGTCAAAAATGTTCGACAGTTTGCAATGCACAAGGGTGCCCCCAATGTTCTAAAATAATAGTAGTTCTCGACATTTTAAATGCACAAGGAGGTCCACTAATGTTTGATAATGGTACCTTTTTAAACATGTCAGCAAAAAGTTTTTAATTAGAATTCAAGTCACAGAAAATAGATACTTTGTCTCGATACGAAATGTGTTCAAGCATCGCTAATTGTGGGGGAGCCGCTCATTTACCGTAAACCGGGGTGACATTGATCCCTTTTCGAAGTAATCATTGCATATTTTTAGACGCAACACATTTTTTTCAAGTTTAATATTTTTAAACCATGTACTGATGTACAGGGAACAAGATTGGATGGTTTTACCGAAAATTGTCCGCTTATAGCCTTTTTTCAAAATGATTTCAAGTTGAAGTCCGTTTTCGTGTTCCGGGGTGACTTTGATAACCTGCATGTTCACCCACATTAAGTTATTGATGTCAATGTTTTTCAGTTGTAGTGAATAAAGTATTCACGAGTAAAGGCTATACGATCGCTCTGAAACCCGACTCTTTAACTGAGGCCTGGAGGGCTGAGTCTCTTATACCATTCAACTCAGTTCGTCGAGTTCGGCAAATGTCTGTGTGTTCATATGTATGTGTTTTTTTTTCTTTTTTTTTTAGAGCTGTAAAAAACTTTCCAGGAAAACCCTAGACCAGAGGGAAAATGTACAAAACCCCAATATCTCAGGGAACGGGTTTAGGCTGCAATCACCCGACCCGCTAAAAAACCACTGCTCTTGCCTAGAACCTGATTTCTCCCCAGCACTACCATACGGCATTACTTCGGGGAAGGTTTTTTATGTGCATAGCACACACTCTAATTCAACTACTTACTAGTTCGTTTCTTCCGCAGGGTTACAGCCCCACTCCTCTACACTCCACCAATTCTCTACCAGCCACACACACTGGCAAGTTCTGCATGGCAGTCGGAAAGCTGGCTGTGAGTCGAGGCTTAGTACACCTCCCCTACGAATACAGTCTGGGCGGCAAACTTCAGACTGTCTAATTCACCGAGCCCTTCGGCTCCCTTGTGCCAGTTAGCACCGCAACTCCCTTCTCGCACCATTCAGCGCCGTTTACTCGTTGAGCACCAGACTTGTTCGCGAACTACTCGGTCTAGTCCCCGACGATGGACCTAGCCTACTCCGACGGAGAATTCCCCGGCGAGAGAAGTTCTCCCGAAACCGAGCCAACCAACCAGATGTCGAGGTCAGTTCGGCGATTCCGGTGGATCAGGGCGTCCGATTCGCTGATGCCCCGACGACCTGCGACTGGTGGTATTTCGTCGCGGTCTACTCAGTCTAGTCCCCGGCGGTGGATCTAGCTTACGCCGACGGAGAGTTCCCCGGCGAAGGAGGCTCTCCCGATACCGATTCTTCTTTTGTTTTAGCACCACAATTTCTTGAGCTCTTTGGCTTCCTCTCGTTCCGTTTCGCTCTACTTTCCCGATGAGCCATTCAGCTGTTCGCGAACTACTCAGTCTAGTCCCCAACAATGGATCTAGCCTATTCTCCTGCAACCAGGCGGTAGATTTCTCCTGATTCCGATGTTCGTTTTTGTGAGCCATCCCAGTAAAGTTCAGCCGGAAATGAACTGGAATTCTGGCTGGTTCCAGTTCGTATTCCGGCTCCAGTGACACAACCGATTCTAACTAGAATCGGTTGTGTCACTGGAGCCGGTGCACGAACTGGAACCAGCCAGAATTCCAGTTCATTTCCGGCTGAGCTTAACTGGGATTTAGCTCTCCGCGTCGTCCCGATCTACTCGATCTAGTCCCTGGCGGTGGATCTAGCCTACTCAACGGGCCATACAGTAGGTGCTGAGGTCTATCCGGCGATTCCGGTTGGAGCGTAGCTTCCGGTTCACCAGCGCCCCAACGACCCACTGCTAGCTCTGCGATGCGGTCTACTCGGTCTAATCCCCGGTGGTGGATCTAGCCTACTCACGAGCTACCCGGTAAAATGTCGAGGTCGGTTCAGCGATTCCGATGAAGCTTGACGTCCGGTTCACAGGTGCCCCGACGACCCAACTCAGTGCTATGTCACGTACTACTCAACTGGTCCCCGGCGGTGGACCTAGTCTACACAGTTGGAGAGTTCCCCGGCGGCGGAATTTCTCTAGAAACCCGATTTGCGGCTTCTTGTTGGTCTCTTCGCCACTTCCTCTGCAGCTCGGAGAGTAAGCTCGAGACCACTCTGTTGACAGCGTCCCAGGTATGTTCGTCACGGCACATCTCTTCGACGATATTGTCCACTGTCATACCAGGTATACCCCTACGAACTTCTTCGAAGCTAGGGCATTCGAAGACCACGTGTTCTGGTGTCTCCTGCACAGTCGCACACTCCGGGCAAAGGGGTGACGAAGCATGTCCAAACCGATGCAAGTACTTACGGAAGCATCCGTGCCCGGACAAAAACTGCGTCAAATGGAAGTTCACCTCTCCATGCTTCCTATGTACCCAGGCCGATACATTTGTGATGAGTCGGTGGGTCCACCTTCCTTTCTCCGCGTTGTCCCACTCCTGTTGCCATTTAGCCAACGAGTCCGCTCGAACCAGTCTCCTAGCGTTACGTGCATTTCTCCACTGATAGCATTCCACATCCTCCGCCAGGGTAATGCAGATGGGGATCATCCCGGCGATAACGCATACTTCCTCCGACGATATTGTTCTGTAGGCACTCGCGACTCTTACGGCCATCAGTCGGAATGTCCTGTTTAGCTTTTCACGGTTCCGCTTGGTTTTCAGCGCAGCACTCCAGGCATGATTCTCGCTATTGCGTTCGTTGCCTTCGTCGACTTTTCACAGGCGTAATCAACATGGTTGTTGAAGCTCAACCGGTCGTCGATTATAACTCCCAATTGCTTCAGTGCACGCTTCGATGCAATCACGTGCCCTCCGACGTCGATCTGCATCCGGGTAACCGATCTGCAGTTACTGACCAACAACACCTCCGTCTTGTGGTGAGCTATTTGCAGCTTGACCCCGTTCATCCAGCTCTCGATCGCGTCTATTGTCTCCATCACCGACACCTCCACTTCTTCAAGTGTCTCACCCATCACCAGGGATTGTAATTCTCTCTCACTCACGCGAGAAGTAGCTTATCCGATGTCCAACTTTTCCGAGATAATATGAGTCGCAAAATTCTCCGTCTCCACAAATAGCGCGAGAATGATTTTCCGGATAAAATTTATTTGACTTTTTCCCTCTCACCGGAGAAGGTGATAAAATTTTAATTTCGTGGAAATCAATAAAAACTTAAAAAAATACACTTAATTACAAAGAAAAGCGGCAAAGAAGTATGATAGACTTGTTTTATCGTGTTTTGGAATAACGACAGCAAAGCAGGGAACGCAATAAGGATACCGTGATAAACTCATTCACTCATTCTCCGGCTGTTTTATTCATCCGGAGAAATAACACGTTGTATTTATCCGGAGAAGTTGTGTGAGTGCCAATAACTTTTCGTGTGAAAATGTGAGTTTTTATTGTCGCAGTAGCAAACTATCCGGGCGCATTTACTCATATGAGCGATAAATGCAATGCCTGCCCATCACCGTTAGTGACACGTCGTCCGCGAATCCTACGATTTTCACTTTCCTAGGCAGCTGCAGCATTAAGACCCCATCGTACATCCCGTTCCAAAGGGTTGGACCGAGAATGGAGCCCTGAGGAACGCCCGCTGTGACACGCAATGACTTCTGCCCTTCGCTCGTCTCGTACAGCAGCACTCTGCTCTGAAAGTAGCTCTTCAGGATCGGCATAGATAGTCGGGAACCCTCATTCTATGCAGCGCTGCAGCGATGGCTTCCCAGCTGGCACTGTTGAACGCGTTCTTCACATCTATCGTGACCACAGCGCAGTATCGATCTCCTCTTCGCTTCTGTTTAGATGACTTCTCAGCACTCTCGAGCACTAACCGATTTGCATCCACTGTCGATGCTCCTTTGCGGAAACCGAACTGCATCTTGGACAGTCCGCGCTCACCTTCTGTGAATTTCGTCAACCTGTTAAGAATGATCCTTTCCAGGAGTTTTCCGAGTGTATCCTTCAGACATATGGGCCTGTACGAGGTCGGGTCGCCAGGTGGCTTCCCTTCCACATTTCGGGGAAGTTGCCTTCATTTAGGCACTTCTGCATCACTATCCTGAACATGTCCGGATATGCCAGGATCGCAGCTTTCAGTACCACGTTTGGTATTCCTTCCGGACCAGGGGCTTTCTTTGATTTTAGGCGCTTCGATGCTTCTGCTAGCTCGTCGTTAGTCACCTGCCGATCCGTGTTTGTTCCTTCTTCTTCGCCGTACGGTGTCGGAATATATTCATATAGTTGGACCGTGCTTCGATTATCTTCAGCTTGTTCGGATACATTTCGGCTGGCGTCGTCGGGCCCTTCATTTTCGCCATCACGACTCGGTATGCGTCACCCCAGGGATTGGCGTCTACTTCTCGGCATAGCACCTTGTGGCACTCTGACTTGCTAAGTCTGATCTCCCGTTTTAAAGCGGCCCTAGCTTCCCGAAACGCTTCCTTACGCTCTTCTCTATCTGGTTCCTACCTTGCTCTTTGGGCCCGCCTTTTGGCTCTGAGACAAGCAGCGCGTAACGTACTAAGCGTCTCGTTCCACCAGTAAGCTGGACGCCGTTTGTTGCGTGTTTCCAGTTTTCGCGGCATTGTGGCTTCCTGCAGGATACACCCTCTTGTGTTGGTTACTCTACTGCTCCATTCCACATCCCAGGCGTTGAAGTCACCACCAATGACTACCGGCTTCCGATCTATCAACTGCTCGGTTAACTGCTCCAGCATTAGGCTGAACTGCTCTACTGTCCACCTTGGAGGAGCGTAGCAGCTACATACGAAGATGCCGTTGATTTTGGCTATCACGAAACCCTCGTATGAACGTTATACCACTTCTTGGATGGGGAATCTTCCCATTACTTGTATCACAGCGGTTCCTGATCTATCCGCCACCCAGTTACCGTTATTAGGGGGGACTTGATAAGGCTCTGCGATCAAAGCGACATCGCAAATAGTTTCTGTCGTAGACTGCCACAACAGTTGCTATGTATGTGTATGTGTATGTGTGTGTATGCATGTATGTACGTATGTATGTATGTATGTATGTAACCAAAAATATGCACATCGTTTACTCGGAGATGGCCGAACCGATTTTCTCAAACTTAGTTTCAAATAAAAGGTACAAGGGTCCGATAGGCTGCTATTGAATTTCATTCAATTCCGACTTCCGGTTCCGGAGTTAGAGGCTGTTGAGTGCGGTCACGCATGAAATTCCCATATAAATCGGAATCAGCGCGTTATCTAAAAGATGCAAAACTTCATAAAATATATTCAATATTGCTTAGATTTATAGCTACATCATACCTACATTGACCACTTTGGACACCTTCGGCGAAACCGGAAGCTTTGAGAAGGTAGCTAAGTTCCTGAATTGAGCTCACGTCTGCTTCTCTGTAATATCTGACTCGATTTTCTCAAACATAGTCGCAAATGAAAGCTACAGCATCCCTACTGACTGCTATTAAATTCCATTGGAATCGGAGTTCTGGTTTCTGTATAACAGATCGAAGTATGCGGTCACATTCGATATTCCCATATAAACCGATATAACGATATCTAAATAATGCAAAACTAATTGAAATGTGTTCCGAATTCCTTTAAAGTATTGGTTCAGATCACTAGTAGCAAATTGTTGTTGAGAACAGTTGAGGATTCCAGAAATTCGAGGAAATGGCCAAGTTCCGGAATTAGATTCACAACTGTTTCTCATATATTGCTGACTCGATTCTCACAATCTTAGCCTCAAATTCACATTGATTGCTACCGTATTTCATTTGAAAGAAGTATTGGCTCCGGAGTTGATCACGATCACGCGAGAATTTCCCTAATAATCTTTTTGCCTTTCTCCTATAGAAAGGTTATGCAATCACCCTGAAAATCGACTGTTTAACAGTGGCACGGAGGGCCAAAACTCTAATAACATTCGATTCACTTCATCGAGTTCGGAAAATGTGTGTGTATGTGTATGTGACTAATAATGGCACATTGGTTACTCGGAGATGTTCTTAATCTCAAATGAAAGGCACAGTTAGATTGCCATTGAGTTTACTGGATGAGAAGTGCGATCGTACAGTATAGATTTTCGATTATTTTATAAATATGATATGATTTTCGATTATTTTATAAATTAATGAAAATTAACGATGAAACGTATACTTGTTCAATAATGAAAAAATAATTAGAATCGGCCAACAAACCATTGAGATATGGCCTTTTGCAGTTTCCAACTTTCATCCATTTTTTTTAATTTACACATTATATTTAACGTTTGGTAGACAACCCTATTTTCATATTTTTTCAGTGCTCCATACAAATAACACCTTTTATATATTATATTTATGAAATTAAATGGTAAGGTTTTCCTTAAAAACCGCGACACGTATAAACGATCTAAATAGTCAATGGACAAACATGGATTCACGCTTGAAATCTGTTAGAAAATAGAAAACCCATCTAGGACCGCATACCACATCCAAACCGTTATAAACTTCGATTCCGTCAATGAAATATTTTCAAACTTATAGGGGATATTTTTGATTACTATATCTTTCGAATACCATGTACTAAATAAGTAGACAATTTTTTTTTTGTTTATAGAGATAGGACCAAACCCGTGGGTGCTTGCTGGTAGCCTTATGAAACGTATCATAAAACTTCAAATCGCAATTTCTCTCGATCATTTTGAAATTCACTGAGAAGATGCTTGGATACTGTATCTTTCGAATGCCGTATGACAACTTTATGGTCATTTTTTTGTTAATAACGGTTTTAGGAACACCGTGAGGGATGTACGGAGAGGTAACCCACTGACCAACCACCACCCCCTCCCGTTATCACTACCTTAGAATCTCCCACAGATCACCCCTCATTACATCCCCTTTGACTAGCACCACTCTCTCTCTCTCTCTACACTATTATCTGAGGATAGTTCGGTTGTGGGTTATTCACACTCTTCACAAACCCACCCCCGCATGCCAAAATACGTTAGCAGGAAAACAACATTGAACTAATGCTGATTAAGCTAATTCTAATTATATTTTTTTATTTGAAGTGTTTCGCCGTCGACACGTAACTCAGCAAGTTCGTGGCGAGCCATTGTGTATAAGTGCAAAGTGTATTGAGTTAAGTGCCCATTTTCACCCTATTAAGGAGAGTACTTCACTAATTCATTCAATTCAATTCGGTCTACAATCGATGGAATGCCTATAAATTGGTATCTAAAGCTTTACTTTGTTGATAAAAACCAATCTAATAACTCAAATGCCCTGAAAATGAAGAAATCCTCGTGTTTGGACGAAACGAAAACTGGAATCGAGCGTCCCAATTGTCATCCTTCCATTTAAGCTAGGTGGATAAAAACAGATTTTTACAAAAAACTGATTCTTTTTTTAGTTCTACAGCGGCGTAACCCCTTAGTAATTATTCGTCACGAGACTTCTCCAGAGTCAACATCCCCTCGAATTCTAACATTTAAGTTGCTTCTTGCCAAATAGAAAATAAAAAAAACTATGATCAGTTTCGCTTCTGGATTTTTTCCCATAATAATCAAATTTAGAAACTGTAGCTTTTGGTATCAAAAATGCAAGGCTTCTAAAACAATTTGGCATAATTTTTTACTCGCAAATAGCATTTCACAAGCCACTCCAATGTCCATCTTCGTCGAATGATGAATGAGAATATGAATGAGAATAAGATGAGCTTCCATCACTTCGAATAACCTGGACCTGAATACTGGTCGCGGTGGCAATGTTTCCCCTAACAGGGAAAAAATAAGACTTGATTTTTTGCGGCATGGTATACAATTGAGCAAATACTTGAAACATATGTACTACCAGATTGGTTCTTTTCCACTGTTAGGTGAATTAAATCGGTTATTGGTATTTTATTTATTTATTTATTATTTTATTTCGTCAAACAGATGTAGACTACCAAAAATTATTTTACTGTATCGATTTTGTTGGCTATTTTCGGCAAATTTGAGACTAAGAGAAACGAAAGCAATGAAATTGAAAGACGGATAGGTATTCTAGAGCGAATCAGTTATAAACTTAGAACGGAAAACTAGAACTATTTTACGATGTTTACTTATATGCTATTCATTATTTCTACGGTTGACAGACAATTTAATTTATTTCTGGACATAGTAAGGTAAATTTTTCCATAATGTTCGGTATATTGGCGCATCCTTCGATTAACCGAGCCGTTTTTGCCTAATTTGTTTTATAAGGTGTTTCTAAAAATAATTTACGATTTCTTATATGACGGCTTGATGCATAAAATTTTATTTGCGAATATAATGATGCAAATTGTACGCATTTAGAAATAATGTCATTTTTAAGATTAATCATTGCAAATTCACGGCGTACTTCAAGCGTTTGTGTGTTAACGAGCATTCAGCGTGCCTCATATGATGGAAGAGGAAAAGTCGTTCAAATGAAGTGCATATAAGAGAAATTGTTTTTGAACCGATTCAATGTGTTCTTCATGTATGCACTCCATACAACGCTGCAATATTCCAGAGTTGGTCTGATATGTTTGTTGTATAGTGATTTAATTGTGTAAGGGTTTTCAAAATTACGGCTGAAGCTTTTAATATAGCTTAGTATACCATTAGCTTTATTTATTATTGTATTGTTATATTCAACAAATAAGTGCTATGAGTCTAAGAAAACGTCCAAAACTCGCACTCAAAAACAATTTTATTTGTTCCTACAACAATAATTATCTGATTCTGCTAATCAATTAGAACAATTTTTTCGAAGATAAAAAGTCTCTACGATGAACATGTACTGAAATATCTAAGTTTGAATTGTTGGTGTTGGGTTCTTGGTGACACATTTTCAATGTTAACAAAAACCAATAAATTTTCCCACCAATGTTACCCATCTATCTGAAAATCGTAATAATATTTTTTAAAACCTTTACAAGTCACTGTTTTGATCAAGTTATTAGCCACGTTCTGGACTATACGTTTATTTTGTTGGTTTTGTTTTAGCGATCTGTATGAACGGAGATGCAAAAAGTGTCTTGCAACGTAAAATATACATACAAATTTCAAAGGCTATGCGCAAAGTGTGAGAGTAACCAATCATCCCCGAAATTTGCAGTTATTTAAGATCAAAAAGGAGCAAATCTTCGGGAGCGTATATGCATCTGTTTTTTCACTCTCGAGCTGTGAACGAAAAACTCCCAAATGATTCATTGGTGTTCAACCTACCTTATACTTGGGCAATACAATATCGAACCCCAAAGCTACACTTAAATTATGTGCTTTCTATTTCGAAGAAAATGATAAATAATAATAAAAATAATAATATTTAAAGAATAAATCTTTTTCGTGCAATCATGAACCAGTCTAGCAATCACTGAGCTGCGCGTCGCCTATTAAGCAATAGTGTTATCCACGTGTGGTTGTGTTAGTACGAGATTCAGGTTCAGCCGGGTGGAATTTATGGAACGTGAGGCTAAATCTTGTGGAATAATTTCACACACACAAACACACATTTTTAGTTCTTGTACGTATATTTTCATACTTCTTGCAGATGTGTTGGTTTTATAGGCTGACAACTCATAAAAAATAAACGATAAAAGTTTCACAACAATCAAGCAAAGTCATTTAATGTACAAGACTCAGTCTTTCGTGTCTTACGTTGGATGGGAACTTAAAAGCTGTGCCATTCTTACATAAGATGGCAATAACACGAACTGTCAGTGGAAACCCCTTTCATTCCCTGTATAAAGAAGTTCAAGGTTATATGAACATAAATTTCACTTTTTTCCCATTATTCAGACACATTATGCCGAAAGTACCGCACTAAATCTTAAGTTCTGTCCGACCACGCAATTCCTAGCAGGGAAGCTACATGGTGGGTGAGAGTTCACTTCATTCCCATAAAGTTTGCGAATTTTGACTACGCTGCTACTGTTTCAACTTTTATTCCGCATACCTTTTACTTAATTGCATCTGATAAACTGTAATGGATGCATTACCACCATCCTCAGACTGCTGTTTCCCGCTGATCAGCCCCGACAGATACGACTAGTCACTTTGCTTTTGTTTCAGACGAGTGTGTTTTATGAAAGTATACAGCGGATTAAATTGAAAGAGGCCCTTAAAGTAGATTATTACTGCCACGTAACGGGTAACTCTAATCTAGTATCATCTTTTTTCTGTGAGGTGTATAATTTACTAACAGATGCAAAAGGTCACGTTATACGGCAAATCTATTTTTATTTAAATGAATTAATAATTTTGTTATCCCACGCATACTCACGATCTTACAATGTTCATGGTGAACTAGCTCTGTGTTACTATATATAGGAAAGCTTTCCATCAAACCGTCAATTAGAGGTCCTATTAGGTATTGGATAGAATTGTTTCCTATCGCTCGATACGAGTTGCCATTCACCAAACTTCAGCCATAACAACTTGTTTCTTGCCTCGTCAGCACAAGCATCTCACTTAGGCATTTAGTCGCATTCCTGATAACGAACGATAAGGATTGAGTTTATCAGCTTGATTCATTTAGTTTTATTATTCATTTCAACTGTATGACTAGAAAAAATATCCAACGAATTAGACTGAACAGCTAGGTTCGAACTATTCCGTTCTCAAATTAGTAAATTCAACCACCATCAAGTTCAAGGTAACAAATTGAATCTGCACATTATTCCGTGTGAAACATGTCCAGTAAAAAACTTCACTCCCACGTTTTACCAACCCGTAAAATCTTAAAAGAGAATATAAATCACGGCAATTCCGCTGTTTTCCGGCACGTTTCACAACAACCGCATAGCTTTTCCACGCCAGAGACCCACGCCACCGCCGCCGCTGTCGTTGCCGCCAGTGTCCCGAACTAATGATGATTTGATTGGAGATTTTCTTCCCCGCCATCCATCCTTTTGAGCTTAACACGTTGGGCTGGATAGTGGCGGAAAATGAATTTAGAAGTATGCAAATTATTCATTCCTATACTGAAGTAGGGTGTCCCTCGGTGGACGACAGGCGGTACATCATACTGCTTATACATATATTTCTGACAATGGCGTATCTAGAATTTTGGTTTGGGGGGACCCAATTCAAATTTTTAGTATGATAGGATTGAAGGCATATTTAAGAAATATTAAATGTTCAAAACAAAAATATATTCCAATATTACTCATCTGCTAAATCGGTTAATCCGAAACATTAGGAAAATTTACGTCTCTACTGTGACATTAACAAATCGTGGAATATTTTCCTAGCGGATAAATCGAGGATTTGAAATAACAATCGAAGCCTTAATACTTTTCACAAATTTACTTAAAAATTGGATTTTTGGTTATGGGGGTGGTCTACCTTACAAGACCGAAAAAATCGATTTTTTTCAATGCTTACATCAATAGAAGAACTATCCAAGAATATATTACAATAATTTCCGAGCCCAATTCGAAGTATTTTCAATCTCACCAGCTTCTTGCCCTTCATCAATTAATTGATGACATTTCGGTAAAGTATCTCCTGTATTATCGATCAACCAAAGCGATGAATCAGCCAGTCGCATTCAGATGGCGCTGCCAACGCTTAACGCTTAGCAGCTCGAATTACGCGCGTACTTGTCACAATTATTAGTGGCTATCAGGGTGGAGAAACCCTAGGGATTTTCCCGTAGATTTACGAATTTCTGTCCTTTCTACAGATCTACGGATTAACTCGTGAAATATACGGACTTCGTCAGAATTTCTACGGAGGTTTAGTATAAATAAAATGTATTCGGTTTCTTCAATCGAATTTCTATTACGTACGCCCAGTAATTGCTGCACTTCCTCGGCCTCAAGATTGGTTCACTTTTCATTTCATTGTATAACTTTGTCATCAAATAGACAATCATGCATGCTTTGCTAGAGTGTTGATGCATTTGAGCACAAATAGGCAAGAAATGTGAGTATTATTCCAGCAAGATTATTCATTCTACCATATTTGAATTAAACAGTTCGAAATGGTGCTTGTTCATTTAGAGCACGGACCAACGTGAATTTTTAGAATACATGAAGTAAGGTTGCAAACGTGGATAATTTTTACATCGCTAAAATATTACCAATAAATAATTTCAATAAATCTTCAATGAATTATGTTCTGTAGTGCGTTACTGAACACGACTCCGAAAATTTTGAGCATGTCCGCGGAAGTTAATAGGATAACGATACTGAGTTATCCATGCAAATTAGAACCAGATTTTCATTCCGTAATCAAATGTTTGACACTGTGGAATGTTTAGTGCCAACAAATGTTTTAAAAAACTGCAAATTCAGCATTGTTGGGTTGTCAAAAATGCTCTTTTTCGCAGATACGAATCAATACAATGTCGTAATGGCTCTAGAATTTAATAGGTGTTCCTTGGACTTCAGAAATACAACTTCATACAACAGGTTTCTGCAGCAGGGCATTGGTCCACATAACTGGAAACAAACAACAGTGATTGTTATCTATAATCCGGGATAGCCAGCTTTCGACCACAATTCGTATCGGCCGGTGGAATGCAATTTTACCACACCTACCTAATTTGGTTATGGCAACCGGTTTGTTATTAGCAACTCAATTTGCCATTCGCAAAGGGAAGGGTTTGTCTTGCGCTACTTTCAACAACAAATGGCTTCTATATTCTTATACAATATTACAATTTTTGATTCTGTAACAGTTAAAGTTTTCTCGGATAAGTTTAATTGTTGCGAGCATTGACCAATTATAAACAACAATTCGTTCAATTTGTAGTCAAGAAAAGCACATGACTTTGCTGACTACAAATTCTGACGATTCGAACTTCACAAATTGACTACTCTTGTTTAACCATCAAAAAGGCAACGGGTCTCAGAGGCCCGGCTAGTTACAGTTCTCTAGTTTCAATGAACTTGTAATTTGAAATACAAATGATCGAGCGTTTTCGGGCTTTCGATTTTCTCTCTGATAATACGACAAAATTGATTTCATGGGGTCATAGGATGCTTCTTGAAGTCATAATTTTGGCTTGTCTTTTTTTGAGTTAGGGCAGATTTTTTACAATTTCTACGTAAATGGTATTGACACATATCTTGCCAACTCACGCCCGTTAAAAAGATTTTCAAGAACCATCCTTGAAAATTTTTGCACTGGGGCTGTATTGCGACATGTCAAAATACATCTACTGAGCTTGACAAGATGGTGAAAGGCATTCAAAACAAGTTTGGAGGACGTTCGGCCGCGGTCTGTGCCGGTGAATCTGGAACATGATCTCAGAGAGTCACTTTTAGCAAATCGCAAACCTTCACCATGGATAATGGCACTCTTTATGAATTGCGTTGATGTTCGTACCCATAACTCGTCGAAATTATTTCTGACAGCACAGCCAGCCTGGGAAACTGGAAGTGAATATAAAAAGAAAATGTTTCTGGAGTGGCTTACTAAGGAGTTGTGTACAGGCATTGTAATTCTCTCTCACTCACGCGAGAAGAAGCTTATCCGATGTCCAACTTTTCCGAGATAGATGAGTCGCAAAATTCTCCGTCTCCACAAATAGCGTGAGAATAATTTTCCGGATAAAATTTATTAGATTTTTTGCTTCTCACCGGAGAAGGTGATAATATTTTTATTTGGAGGAAATCAATAAAAGCGTAAAAAATACTCTTAATTTCAAAGAAAAGTGGCAAAGAAGAACGATAGACTTGTTTTTTCGTGTTTTGGTATAGCGACAGCAGGCAGCGAGCGCAAAAAAGATACCGTGATAAACTCATTCGCTCTTTCTCCGGCGGTTTTATTTTTTCGGAGAAATAACACGTTGTATTTATCCGGAAAAGTTGTGTGAGTGCCAATAACTTTTCGTGTGAAAATGTGAGTTTTTATTGTCGCAGTAGCAAATTATCCGGACGCATTTACTCATATGAGCGATAAATGCAATGCCTGGGTGTGTATAAAGCAGACAGCGAATTAAACTACCAATTTATTAGAGGGAAACAAAAATCCCGATGTCGATTTTCATAAAAACTACAAGGAGCAGCCCTATGGGGTTGCACGAACTGTAGACGTAGGACTATACTACTTAATGTAAAATATTTATTTTCTTAGTACATTTAGAGTAATAATAAATCAAATATATTTTTTGTGTATAGTTTAAGCACAACCAATCAACATCGAATGTTACTTATTGAACCAAACCTTCTTGGTTATCAGATCATTTCATTTGTAGTAGGTAATCGAATCCGAATAAACTTATTTGAGTAGATCTGAAGAAAGAAGACAGAAAACCGCGACCGAACTAATATCTGGAACTATATCTTCATAGCACAAGATCAGCTTTTAAAAATTGTAAAAAGTTTCAGGTAAAAAATCTGTGATAAATTTCCGAAAAATCTGTAAATAAAATCACAATTTTCCAAAAAACCGGGAAATTTTCATCAAAATGCCAAAAAATCTGCCATCTGTGAAAAAGAATCTGTGATCAAAAATCTGTAACATTACAGAAAAATCTGTGAATATAGTAACCCTGTCAACAAATTAGATATACCTACATTCGCCTCAAACATGGAACCCAAGCGCACAAAGCAAAATGAGTTAACGCTGATGATGATGGGTAGAGCGAAATAGATAGCTAGCACCACAACATTATGTTAACCTCGAATGAGGAGCTCGAATGTACCAGCAATTTTGTGTACGAATAATTGTGTTCGAGAAACGTTCTGGGAACGAGCACAACACAAAAGAAAGCATGTCTGTGAAAACACACAGCGTAATGATCTGCTCCGCCTTCCGTTTAACAGGCAACTGAACTTGTCCGTCCAAATCCGTTCTTTAAGTAGTCGATGATGACGTCATTCATAGAAGCGTAGCACGTTAGGTACACAAATCTGGGGTGCCGGACTTGGGAAGCGCCATCTTCTGTGTGTAAATGAGCGATATTTTGACTAAGTTGCACATTATTTAAATTTTTTATGCCATTCTATCAAAAATCTTTGGGTTTATCTATTAAAATCTATTCTTAGAAGTGTTTCGGGGCGATATGTGAAAAAAATTGACAATTTATCGTGAAATGGCTGAATCATATGCGTTTAAAATTGGACCACTTTTCGTTACATACCATTTTTGTGGAATTTGCAAAGTGCACCCCCATATCGAAAATAAAACGTCAAAAAACAATAATGAAGTGTAGAGAAGAATCGTACCCTACAGCTACATGCTCAATGTTCAGTGCAAAACGAAGTCTGCAAAAATGCGAAGCCACAGAGCGATTAGAAAATAAGAAAGACAATAGGATTGTTCACATTCTGAATAGTTTTAGGCGATGAGGTTTGTGTATCAGGAACAAGTGTCGCGAAATGTACGCATGCTGCTCTACATGATGTATTTACTTATATACCTCCCATTATCAATTGCCTGCTTCATTTGTAAAAATTATTTACAGTATAAAGACAATCCTAATCATACTCAAAAAATAATGTCGAAAAGAATTAAAACTCACAGGAGATATAGTTTGTAGATTTCGCTAATACTTGCTCTGGAATCACAAACTCTAAAATGCTCGACACGTCGCATTATAGAGTTTGTGATTTGATAAAAGTGACCCTCTGGGACCATATTCCGAATTAACCGGAACTGACCATCGCGGCCAAAATGTCTTCCAAACTAGTTTTGAATGCTTTCAAGCATCTTGTGAAGCTCAGTAGATGTTCGTTTGATACGTCGCATGATGAAGGTTGGTTATATCATAAAAGTGGCCCTTTCGGACCGAATTCCGGATGCACCGGAACTGTCCATCGCGGCCAAATGGCATCCAACTTATGTTTGAATACCTTCTGTCGTCTTGTGAATATCACTTAATATTTTTTGATACTTTGCAGGATGAAAGTGTGCCTAGGGTTCGCAGTACCGACCCTTTTTGACGAGAACCGGTACTACGGTACTGAAGCCCTCAGTACCGGTAAAGTACCGGTACTCGAATATTTTTTAAAAAAAATCGAAAAAAGCTTCAAACTGAAATTGAATTCTCAAACTGATGATCTTATACCCAGATGATTGATTTGTGCTGATCAAAAAACATTTTTATTGTTTTTAATTGCTTCGGAATGGCAAGACTCATTTCACAGAAGATATTTTTCGTATAGGGCACCTTCTTTTATTTCGAAATCTAGGCTACTTTCAAATCAATAACTGCTAAGTAGTGCGACTTTCGTCGACTTGAACAGATGGTAAATGTATGAAACCCTATTAACAACAGTAAATCATAGCGAGAATGGCAGTAAATCCGAGCAGGTTAATCGCATTTCCTCTCTTGCTTTTCTGAAAATTGGTTTCGACCTTTACTGCCCATAAAAGCATAAGAGTCCCATATGGATTTTGGTAGATATTGAGTTATCTGTTGGATTGTATTCTGTATCACCACTGAATCACAATGCACAAATAATATTACCAGGTTTGTTTAGAAAATATCGAAAAAATACCAAAAAATTAATATAATTACACGTTATCTTGCAGATTGATATTTTGAACCAGATCCCCCTGCAGAGTAAACATATTTGTCATAAAAAATTGTATAGTACCGAAAATACCGGTACTGGCTTTTGTTCAGTGCCGGAATTACGGTACCAAAAATGGGTCGGTATTCCCGGGGATTTTCGGTACCGGTATTACCGGTACCACAACCCTAGGTGTGCCCCAAATGGCAAAACCGACTTACCCAAACGCAATCCGGAATAATTCCGGTGTTTTTGGACCGGTTATTTTGACATATAATGCATCGAAATTGGTCAACTCTAACCAGCGTTATCAATTTTTGAAAAAAAAAATCTGCGAGGATCAAATTTTTAGGCGTTTAGGTGTTAAGCGTGAAACTACAGACACCTGTTTTCGCTCGATCATGGTTCAGTTACGTACGGAAGTCCCCGTCCTCAATCCTAGGCCCAATCTAATGAAAGAAAAAAATGCCGCTCATATCCACTATTCAACACGCTCCATGGCGTCTAGACCGGGAACTAGAGTGATATGGGGAAACTTACTCTCTTCTACCATCTGAACCCTACACTAAAATTAAGTATCAGATTCACAATCCGCGCGCTATCATTCAAGAACGCACGCGAATAGACGAATGAACAAAAGGGTAAAAAATCGAATTCATACATGCGAATTTACCATGCGATCGAACACGTTAACTTACAAACGCTCAAATCTTTCGCGATGATACACAAAGACGTGCACTCAATATCACATTCAGAATCACGGCCTGCTGCAATTGGCCTTTTGTAGGTGACATTTCCCACCTAGTCTGCATTTATAGTGAGTGATTCCGGAAGCCAATCCGAGAACCCACTTCTACAGCTCCTGTAGGACAACTCTCGAAAAAAATAGCTTCATGAATATGAGGTTTATTATCCACTATTTCAGTAACTTGGTCACGATTTTCGTAAATCATTCAGTTCACGAAATCGTGATTTTTTGATGAATTTATTAACATATTTTTTTCGCGCACGACTTTCGTAAAAAGCAGCTGGTGTGGATTGTTCCAAGGGAACCGATGACCTTTCCACGAGGATTACCAGCTGACTTTGAAGAAAAGTGGCGTAGTCAATATTCTGAGGCGAATGAGTACCATGAACCTTCTAAGCAAATATTAACGTCTTTGAAATACAGGAGAAAAATCAAAGGACCGAGATTGGTGCCTTGTGTAATACCAGACGAAACTAAACTCTTCGAATTTGGACAGCTAGAGGACGATTACTGAGATACGATTGCAACGCAGAACGTTTGTACCAAAGCCAAGTCTATCCAACTTTGCAACTGCAGTAGCGTGATTAATTTCTTCGCAAGCAACTGAAAGGTCCGTATAGATTACGTCAGTTGACGACCCTCGGTCAGACATGGCATTTGTCACATGCAGAAAGTTCGTAGATGTTGAACGTTTCGGAATAAATTCATGTTGAGTCTCGGTGATGTACTTTTTGCAGTGATTGAAAATGGGTTCCAGCACAACCAATTCAAGCAACTTAGGAACTAAGTGATTAACTTTGAACAACTGTTTTCTACGAGAGAGCGATTGCTTGGAGTTCCCACTCAAAGCGTTTGTTGGCAACTGGCTTTACGCCGTAATCACGAGTTACTCGAGAATTGATTTTATGTTTGGTTTAAGCGTTTAAGGTACCAAATTACCTAAAAGTAAGCCAAATTTGGATTGTTTTGCAGGCCAATGAAAAAACATAGAAGGAAACAGTTTTACGATTCAAAAAGCTTATATTTTCATCTTCATTTACAATTTTTTTCAAGACAAAAAACAAAATGGCGCCCGCGGTGACGTTCTGTCTAAGGTTAGGCAGGGATGCCAAGTGTTTTCCAAGAAATCTGGAATAATTTTCGAAAAAGTCTGGAATTGTCTGGATAGGATAAATTTATTGAAAAAGCTTGAGGATTGAATTTGAGGCTGGGAGCTTTCAGCATCTTTTTTTTTTATTAACAGATTAAGGCCGAAGTGGCCTGTGCCGTATACAAAAGATTCCTCCATTCCACTCGGTCCATGGCCGCGCGTCGCCAGCCACGCAGTCTGCGAAGGGTCCGCAAATCGTCTTCCACCTGGTCGATCCATCGTGCTCGCTGCGCGCCACGTCTTCTTGTACCGGTCGGATTGCAATTGAGAACCGTTTTCACCGGGCTATTGTCCGACATTCTGGCTACGTGCCCGGCCCACCGTAGTCGTCCGATTTTCGCGGTATGACAGATGGGCGGCTCCCCCAACAGCTGATGCAGCTCATGGTTCATTCGCCGTCTCCATGTGCCGTCTTCCATCTGCACTCCACCGTAGATGGTACGCAGCACTTTCCGTTCGAAGACACCAAGTGCGCGTTGGTCCTCCACGAGCATGGTCCAGGTCTCGTGCCCGTAGAGAACTACCGGTCTAATCAGCGTCTTGTAGATGGTCAACTTCGTACGACGGCGAACTCTGTTCGACCGAAGTGTCTTGCGGAGGCCAAAGTAAGCACGATTTCCTGCCACGATGCGTCTACGAATCTCTCTGCTGGTATCGTTGTCGGCGGTCACCAGTGAGCCCAAGTACACGAACTCTTCAACCACCTCGATTTCGTCGCCACCGATGCAAACTCGAAGCGGGCGGTTCTCATTTTCTTCTCGTGAACCTCTTCCTATCATGTACTTTGTCTTCGACGTGTTGATGGCAAGTCCGACGCGCTTGGCTTCTCTTTTCAGTCTGATGTAGGCTTCCTCCATCTTCTCAAAGTTTCGTGCAATAATATCAACGTCATCGGCGAAGCCAAGTAGCTGAACGGACTTTGTGAAAATCGTACCACTCGTGTCGATCCCTGCTCTTCTTATTACACCTTCCAGCGCGATGTTGAATAACAGACACGAGAGACCATCACCTTGCCGTAACCCTCTGCGTGATTCGAAGGGACTCGAGAGCGTCCCTGAGACACGTACTACGCACATCACCCGATCCATCGTCGCCTTCACTAATCGCGTCAGTTTGTCCGGGAATCCGTACTCGTGCATAATCTGCCATAGCTGATCTCGATCGATAGTGTCGTATGCGGCTTTGAAGTCGATGAACAAATGATGTGTGGGCACATTGTACTCGCGGCATTTCTGCAGTACTTGACGAAGAGCGAACACCTGGTCCGTGGTAGATCGTTCGCTCATGAAACCCGCCTGGTACTGCCCCACGAACTCTCTTGCAATTGGTGATAGTCGACGGCATAGTATTTGGGAGAGTACCTTGTAGGCGGCGTTCAGCAGGGTGATTGCTCGGTAATTACAGCAATCCAGCTTGTCGCCCTTTTTGTAGATAGGACACACGACACCTTCCATCCACTCCTCCGGTAAAATCTCCTCCTCCCAAATCTTGGTAATCACCCAGTGCAGCGCTTTAGCCAGTGGCTCGCCACCGTGTTTTAGTAGCTCGCTTGGTATTTGGTCAACCCCAGCGGCTTTATTATTTTTGAGCCGGCTGATCTCCTCCTGGATTTCTTGGAGATCCGGAGCCGGTAGTGTAGTGTCTTCCGCGCGTGCTCCCAGGTGCGTTACCGTGCCATCCTCGTCGCCTGCTGCATCGCCGTTCAGGTGTTCTTCGTAGTGCTGCCGCCACCTCTGGATCACCTCACACTGGTCCGTGAGAAGATTCCCGTTTGTATCTCTGCACATGTCGGCCTGTGGTACGTGGCCCCTGCGCGAGCGGTTCAACTTCTCGTAGAATTTCCGTGTGTCTTTAGCGCGGTACAGCTGCTCCATCGCTTCGCGATCTCGGTCTTCCTGCTGGCGCTTTTTGGTCCGGAAAACCGAGTTCTGCCTGTTCCGTGCCTGATTATATCGCGCCTCGTTCGCCCTCGTGCGGTGTTGCAGCATTCTCGCCCATGCTGCATTCTTCTCTTCGACTAACTGCTCGTATTCGCCGTCGTACCAGTCGCTTCTTCGGTCCGGGCCCACCGTACCAAGTGCAGTGGCTGCGGTGCTACCTATGGCGGATCGGATATCTCTCCAGCCATCTTCAAGGGCAACTGCGCCTAGCTGCTCTTCCGTTGGTAGTGCCACTTCCAACTGCTGCGCGTATTCTTGAGCCACTCTGCCATCTTGTAGCCGCTCGATGTTTAGCCGCGGCGTTCGGCTTCGACGAGAGCTATGCATTGTCGAAAGTTTTGAGCGCAAGCATACTGCAACCAGGTGGTGGTCCGAATCTATATTCGCACTGCGATAAGTGCGGACGTTTGTGATGTCCGAGAAGAATCTACCGTCGATTAGAACGTGGTCGATTTGATTTTTTGTTACTTGGTCCGGTGATCTCCAGGTGACTTTGTGGATATCTTTGCGAGGGAAGAAGGTGCTTCGGACTACCATTCCACGGGAGGCTGCGAAGTTCACACATCGTTGGCCGTTGTCATTTGATACGGAATGCAGGCTGTTAGGCCCGATCACCGGTCTGTACATTGCCTCCCTTCCTACCTGTGCGTTCATGTCGCCGATGACAATTTTCACGTCTCGCAGAGGGCAACCGTCGTATGTCTGCTACAGCTGCATGTAGAACGCTTCTTTCTCGTCGTCGGGTCTCCCTTCGTGTGGGCAGTGCACGTTGATGATGCTGTAGTTGAAGAAACGGCCTTTGATCCTCAACTTGCACATCCTTGCGTTGATCGGCTGCCACCCGATCACACGTTGGCGCATCTTGCCCAGCACTATGAAGCCGGTTCCCAGCTCGTTGGTTGTACCACAGCTCTGGTAGAAGGTAGCCGCTCGATGCCCGCTTTTCCACACCTTCTGTCCCGTCCAGCAAAGTTCCTGCAGCGCCACGATATCGAAGTTGCGGGGGTGTAGCTCGTCGTAGATTATCCTGTCACATCCTGCGAAGCCGAGCGATCTGCAGTTCCATGTTCCGAGTTTCCAAACGTGATCCTTTATTCGTCGCCTGGGTCGTTGGCGATTGTTCTGGGTCGTATTCTCTTCTGTATTGTTCGTTATGTGGGTTTTTTAAGGGGTGGCTTATAGGGCCTACGCCAACCACCTGTCTCGCCGGTGGGCCATCGTGCCAGGACTGCTTAAGGTCCCACCTGGGCACCAGGACAGGTTTACACCTTCCGAAGAAGGGTAACCCCCCCTTCCCTGCCAGCATACGACCAAAGTTCCCACCGGGGTTGGTTACCCGATCTTCACTAAGGTTACTCGTATCCCAGTCGACGCCACGAGGAGGCCAGGGCTAGGAGTTACTGGGCAGGAAGCTAAGGACCGCAAGTGGGGTCTATTTTATGCCTTCAGGTACGAGAGGCTTACGCACTGCCCAGTCATTGTCGACAGCATCTTGGAATGCTGAAAATTTCAGCTGATGAAAACTCAAAATGTATTCGCCTTTAGCGAAAAAAAACTTCGCTTTTTTGTGTTTTCAGCTATTCAAAAACCTGTTTTAATCCACCTAGTGGTGCAATTGTGCCTTTCTCATTTGTCCAAACTACGATTCCATGGCTGGTTATGTTCAATACAAAGGTGGAAATGAATATTACATATTCAGTACGATTTGCACATACATACAAGGGATCGACAGCCACGATTTTGTGTCGACACTGAAACATCGCTTGAAACCAGCGACGGATCAAGGAAGAGGATCCGGGGGGTCCGGACCCTGCCGAAAATTTTCAACTTGTTAAGAAATTTTAAACTAGTTTCAATTTTAAAGTAGCAACCCCTCATTGCATACTCCCACCTACGCCTAAATAAGTCAACAAAAATCGGGATTAGGTTAACGATTTTTAGAGTGATTGCATAACCTTTCTATATGAGAAAGGCAAAAATGTGCCAAAGTCCAAAAAGTCAATCTTCGTCAATTTTTTTTTTTTTTTGAGAATACATCAAATCTCAACGTTTCATGCATTTTAAAGTCATTTGGCATCCAAAATACAAATTCGATTTTAATATTTACCCCTACTACCCCCTTTGAGAATTTTTCATTTCAGTTTATATAGGAATTTGCTGTGTGGTCGCACTCTTCAACCCGTAATTCCGGAACCAGAAGTCCAATCAACAAAAAATTCAACAGCAGCCGATGGGAAGGTTGTAGGTTTGTGCCAATCGGTCCATCCATATCTGAGAAACAGAGGTGACATTTTTTCACATACACACATACACACCGACATACACACAGACATTTTCCGATCTCGACGAACTGAGTCGAATGGCATATGACATTCGGCCCTAGATTCGGGATTAGATTGACCATTTTTAGAGCGATTGCACAACCTTTCTATATGAGAAAGGCAAAAAGTTTTGTTTTCATAATCTCTACTCGAAAATGTGGTTTTAAAATGAACGATGCATTCTTGTATCTCATATTATTATTTGTCAAATTGTCTGGATAAATCTGGACAAATTTTCTGAAATCTGGATCACACAAACATAAATCTGTATGTCTGGACGATGCTTAAAAATCTGGAAGAATCCAGATAAATCTGGAAGGTTGGCACCCCTGGGTGCGCGTGAAATTCCATAAAACTAATAATAAGGCTCTAAAGTAAATTAAATATTTTGGAGCAATTACCTGAGAACGGGTAAGAAATCTCAAATTTGGCGTAAAGGTGCGATCCGAAACTTTAAGAACGATTTTTGGCCCTTTTTTTCTCTCCACTTTAAGGCTTCACTAAAATAGTGAATACAAAGAATTTGTAGGTTTTAAAGGTCATTCCTCCAATTAAAAAGGTTTTATTTCGAGAGTTTAGAAGATGCTAAATTGAACCGTTTTCAAATGAGATCCCACGCAGTTTTGAAAATCATATTTTAAGATAAACGCGTTTTAAGTTTTGAGAACACTTTCGATGAATTATTCGTGGTAGAATACCAATCTTTTGTAACAATTACATAGAATTATGGGTTTTGGACATCGCTGATTACGAATCTGAAGTCAGTTCTTCAAAATTCAAAATGGCCGATCCAATATGGCTGACCCCCTTTAAAAATAAGTGGTATTTCAGTCAAAATCGTGAGAAAAAGGTTTTGTGATATATAAACACGAATTTGAGTTAATCTGTATCAAAAACAAAAAAAAATAAAAATGGCGATTTCAATATGGTGGACTAAAATGTGACTGACAATTTTGACCAAAATTTTTCGTTTTTCACCGTTTTCTGTGATTGGTAGATAACGATTAGTCTGCGATGCCTCTACAGAACAGGTCATGAAATGCGTTCTCGAGACCTGTACATATGTACATTGTACAGTGCACCGCGAAGCATTCTGGAAACGTGCTATTCTATGAAAAGGTTTCTACCTGAGGTGCGCGTCTCGCGCCGAGAGCGTCCCATGGCAACCAGGATGCCGTTTCGAACAAAGGCCTGTAGAAACTTGTTTGATGCGCGGATCGAAAAACCCGTTCAACACATTATAGAAGACATTTATAGCTTTCAAAAAATGCAAATAAATAAATTTTTTTTTTAATTTTGAATGAGAACCTCTCCTTAAGGGGGTAAGGATTTCAGCGTGAAAAATAACACTCTTTTGCGATTTTTTTAGAACTTTACCTGAAGCGAATTGATGAAAACTTTTGTGCAATATAATTTATCATTTCAATAACATTCTGTAATTTTTCTATACAAAAATATCGTCAGACGACTCGGTGACGAAGATTTTTGTAGAACGTCTCTGGAAAAAAACATGATTTGCGATGTTACCTGCCAATCAAAAATTACTTAACTGATTTCTTTCAAACTTTGTATAAACATTCTATGTAATAAAATACCTAACTCTTACGTTGAGTTTCTGAGATAATTATTCAATTATAGTTCAAACGTTGAAAAAAACCTTAGTGATATATATTCATTATACCTAACTTAAAACTCTTTTTACACACATTAAAATAAAAAATATCAATTGTTTCGTTAAACTTCACGCAACACATGTCGATCGGGTTACTCTGTCCATACGCAGTTCTATGCCGGGGGATCCAAAGAAGAGGCGGGTTCCGGAATCGGCGCTGCGGAGCATAAAAGTTTACTTTCTGGAGTAGATCAGGACAATCGATGTTTCCAGTGATAACATCAAATACTAAAAGCCTCTGTAGTAAAACCGATCGCTGTTCAAGAGTCTGCATGTTCAACAGCTTACACCGGTCGGAGTATGGAGGCAAACGTACTGGGTCGCGCCATTGCAGATTTCTAAGAGCAAATCGCAAGAAACGCTTTTGCACTCGCTCGATTCGATCACGTTGAGCTGCGTTGTGTGGCGCCCAAACTTGGACAGCACATTCCAGGGTACTGCGTATCAGAGAGCAGTACAACGTTTTGAGTACATACGGATCACGGCAATCTAAAGCGTTTCTTCGTAAGAAACCTAGAGTCGCAAAATCTTTGGCAGCTATTGTGGAAATATGGTCGCTGAATTTCAGTTTGCAGTCAAATAAAACGCCTAGGTCTTTAATTGACAACACCCTTTCTAGGCTACAGCCATCTACTTTATAGTCGAAACGAGAAATTAAGCGGCATCGACTTAAGCTAGTCACTTTGCACTTGTTTATGTTCAAATCCATTCCGTTGAGTTTACACCAATCTTGAACTAAGTCTATGTCAGCTTGAAGAATTACATAGTCTAGAGGAGATTTTATTTTTCGGAAAGTCTTCAGGTCGTCAGAGGTCGATTATGAATAAGATGAATATAAGAGGCCCGAGATGGCTGCCTTGCGGGACCCCAGACGGTAATTCGAAAACAGTCGAGGTAAGATTTGCAAATTTCACATAAGCTGATCTATTGTCTAGGTAGGACTTCAGCGAATTAGTTAGCGGAAATTTATCGAAAGCTTTTGAAAAGTTAAAATATACCGCGTCTACTTGGTGTCGTTCTTCCACAGCAGAGTACAAGGGGATTACGGGGGTTTTTACTCATAAAAAGGTGGGATTTTTCGTGAAAAATAGAAATTTTTATTTAAACTGAGTAAAAAACCCCTCCTTGAAAATTTATCTCATAAACTCAAGGTAGAAGTTAGGTATTTTTTACATAGAATGTGTATGCAAAGGTTAAGTAGTTTTGGAATGGCAGGTAACACCGAAAATCATGTTTTTGCAGAGACGTACTTTTGCATAGAAAAATTTAAGCATGTTATTGAAATGATACACTATAGTACAAAAATTTTGATCAATTCGCTTCACGCAAAGCTCTCAAAAAATCGCAAAAAAGTGTTTTTTTACGCTGAAACCCTTATCAACCCACCCCCTTAATGGGAGGAGGCTGGAAAACTTCTTCAAATGCACCTTAAACTTTCTTTTGGTACTTGAGAGTTGGGAACGATTTCATATCATATCTAAAGATATTTCTTGTTTTGTGTCTCCTGCACTCCTTTGGGGATTTATGGAAGCAACCTTGGGCAGGTATTTAAAATCTGGTAAATCCCAATTTTAATTTATTCCTACAAATATCACAACTGCGATTATGAAATAGCATCCGAAGAAGCTTATTTTTAAAACATCCCCTAATCGGCAAAATTAAAATGTTATAATACCTACTATTTTGAAGTTTGGAAAATGTTTAAACTCCCCAAAACCCATCCTTGTCTACGCCACCGCTTCCAACTTGTTGGAAACGTGGCCAATGTGAAAACACTCCCATGCAAATCCTTGACCGTATACAAAGTCACAAACACAGTGTCATGGATGAAACATATGTGATTTGCGTGGAAATGGATAGGATTAATGGAAAAGCATTTCAGACCTGAGGTGTGCTAACTTGTTAATGTTACAGTGACTCTACCTAGCAGTGTGAACAGAACTTGAACATGAAACGTGATTAGTAAATTATAAAAAGAAAAAATATCTGCTTGTTCGGGCGATGGACAGAAGAACCCAGTTCTCGAACATGTGAAGAATAAGAGCAGACATCGATGTCATCTAAGGCCTACAGTGATTCTTGTGCAACTTTATAACGCCAGCCTCTTCTCAACTCGTACATCGCCGCCACCATTCACGACAAACGCTACTGCTCCTCAAAGGTGACTTTTGACGACACCCAGCTCGAGATGGAATCTGTTGGGCACGTAACCGTGCCGCTTCGTGTCGGTGGCAAAAAGATGCGGAAAAGACGCGAATTGGATGCCCTAGTGGCACACTCTCTCGCTAAAAGGTAAAATCATATTGTAGTACTATTCTATTGTGGAACCTTTCATACATTTCCTTTCATTCCAATAACCAAAAACGTGCAGCTCAGGAAAACGTCACATGGCCGGAAACGGAATCGCTTCCCACGATCAGCTGCTATCAAACTCCACAGACGAACAGGAGGACTACTCATGGGTTAGTTTAACCTAGCCTTTTGTCCGTGTTCGACAATGCCCCCAACTAACCTTCTAATTTTCTGGTGTTTCTCTTTTCTTTGCCAACGTGTGCTGCCGGATAACAATCGAAACAAATCTGTATTCCCATAAACCATCGGTCGAGCTAGCAGCCAAAGGTTCGCGCCCAATCACGTTGCCGGAGGAAGCGCTTTTCCTGTGTGCGCACATGCGGTCCCCTCATTCTAGTGTCCTGCATTTTCCTCTCGCTAGGTTTTATGTACTGGCTGTACTTTGACATCAGGCAGCAGGTTTCCGAGTACCGGATTCGCATCGAGCAAGGTGATTTCCCCCCTCCCGTATTACAACGGCCCCACTGGTGTGTATTGGCTGGGCCACCCACTCGGTTACTGCCAAATCTGATCCAGCAAGCACGTCCCTATATGCACTGAGTTGTGAACTTATTCAAACGGGTCGGTTACGGGGTTACGGGGACAAAAGTTTACAAACGATAAGACTTTCCGGTTTATACTATAACGATAGTTCGGTGGACTTGGAATGAAGCCATTTTTGTACATACCAGGAGTGAGAGTAATCGTTTGGTTTTGCGTTTCAGACATCCTCAACAGTATTATGTCATCGGGATAAATGTTATTACGTCGCCAAATTCGTTCACTGTCTATGGCAGGATGCGATATAGGAACAGGAAACTCTAATTAGATATCTAATCCAAGTAGTTTTAATATAAAGTATTTCTTTGATTTTTAAACGAATTTTTAAATCTGGATAAATTTTAGTCCTTTTTGGGTTATTAAAAATTGTACTGAAAAGTTACTGATATACTATTAAAATTATTTCACATAAGCTTCTTTAAAAAAAATCCGGATATATGTCCAAAAAAAGATGTAAAACTATTAATTATATACACGAAAGGCGGTTTGTTTCGTAATTTTCATGAAAGTGTTTATATAACGCTGCGTTCAGCTATAGCCACACAACATCTCAGACAATGATGCGCTTCAGCACAGAGCAATAAATAATCATTTGGCATATTCTTTTATACCATTAGAATTAGTCTTCACTAACGACCCACATTATTGTGTTTTTCTTCCACCCACGCGATCTGCTCCCCCGAATACACCCACGCAATACCAATCATCATCCGTCAGTGTCAGCAACTAGTCACAACGTGCCGGAAGCCTTACAGAAATGGCACGAAACGTCCAAAATACTCGAGCAAAATCAAACGGCGCTGAACGGGCGGCTGCACGAGATTCAACAAGTGTTGGGCAATTTTTCCACAGAGGTGAGAATAACAAACCTATCGAAGCCGCACCGACACCCCACCCGCCCAATCAATTATGGCTGGTTTTATTCTAGCGTGTATGTTTATATGTAATCGATACCATCTTTTCAGCTCAAACAGCTTCGGGATACGATAGAGAAGAAGAACGAAAATTCCCAGGAAGCACAACTCAACAGTCTGATGACAAATGTGGCCAATCTTGGTTCCCAGATCAAGGACGCCCTCGCCCGGATATCGTCCCTGGAGGATCGGTACACGGCGGCGCAGACTGAGCAGAAGACGCTGGAGAAGAGCGTGGATGATTTGCAGGTAAGATATGGTATTTTTAATGGTTGAAGATTTTATTTGAATACAAGTGAAACAAACGAAAAAAGCTTTCCTTCGAGTATACTGCTACTATCTAGGGTGACCGTAAGACTGGTTCGAGGTTCTACCGGAACAATTCAAAATGATCCTAAGGGATCATCCATAAATGGCGTAGCATTATATGGGGGAGGGGGAGTTTTGCATTTTGCGATGATGTGTGACGACGGGGGGGGGGGGGGGGGGGGTAGAGGGTCATGTCAGGCTACGTAGCTTTTTGAAAGGGGAATGACTAACATCATTTTTTACTTTAAAAAAAAAAATCACGTGGACGGCGGGGGGAGAGTTACCGTCAAGCTACGTAATTATCAGGGGGGGGGGGGGGGTATTTACAGGTTTGTGACGAAAGGCTACGATGGGGGAGGGGAGTGTTAAAAATTACTCAAAAATGCTACGTCATTTATGGATGGTCCCTAATCCTGATGAACGACTGTGCAAATTATGGGAGCGATTGGTTGCTCGTCTAATGTACGTATTGCGAGTTTGTATGGAAATTAGTAAGGTGTGTTTCGAAAATTAAAAATTTTAATCTTGACATCCATTGTAAGGGGCCGTTCACAAATGACGTAGCTTTTTTTCGACGATTTTCGACTCCTCCCTCCCTCTCGTAGCATTTGGTCACAAAACTCAAATCTCCCCCTTGTAAATAACGTAGAATTTTCCTTACCCTCCCCCCCCCCTTTCTTGCGCAACGCTACCAGGGGATGAAAAAAATTACATGTTTTTCAAGTCTTTTAAATACATGTCCTTCCAACATGTTTGACGGCTTTTATCAACATTTTCATTATAACAGCGAATTGCGTACAAAATAAGCGTATTTCATCACAAATATAGTGTTTACAGTTTTGTTTTGGACTTTATATGTCATGGGGCATGAAGAGAAGTTCTCTCAGTTAAAAATCCTGATTCTATGAAGCATTCGTTCATCTAAATTACTAAATTTTGTTTGGTTGAATCCGAAGAGAAAATTAAATTTAGCTATCAAACTAAGTCTACTAGTTAGTAATATAAGCTAACTAATGTAGTAAGTTAATTCCGCATACAAAATGTTTCGTTGTTTTTTTTGCGAGCTTGTAATTCCGGGAATCGTAAAATTAACCACATCAAAAACCGCGTAACTTGTGTGAATTTAAATTTATTTCTGTTGGGAATTGAGGAACATTAAATTGTTTTCTCTACTCCTAAAAAATTCAAACTTAATGCTACGTCGCACAACTTCTGACCCTACCCTCCCCCACGTCACACTTCGTCACAAATTAGGTATACCCTTCCTACCCCCTAAAATTCTACGTCATTTGTGCATGGCCCCTAAGAAATAGCTCTCTGCTATTATGTAGAGGAAAGTGAGGCAATATGAGCACCCTAAAGTTGAAAGCAAATATATCTGCAGCAAAACGTACAAATAATCCCAAATTTCCCTCTATTGGAAAAATACAACATATTCTTCACATGCAGTTACTAAGCGTGCTGAAGAAAATTCAAAATTTTAGAAAATAATCGTTGTTTGTAATGATCGATTTTTGACTTGGCAGAAACCTTGTGAGGCAATCTGAGCAATCTCAAGGGGAAATATAATCATGTCATGTCACAAAAGTTTATATTTTATTACAAAATTTAAAATTTATATCACTTACAATTAATAAGAATCATATTTTCCATTGATTTAGTGACATTCAGTTGAGAATGAAATTCATCTTATAGTTTTTAACAGCATTTTCGGAGCTATTAGATTCAAATTTCCATTTTCTTTTAATAATATCTTGGCGAATAATTTTCTCGAGCAAATATTATTATTCATCGTTCGTAGTAGCTTCAGGAATAAAACGTTTACATAGGGATAACTTTACGGAATTGAATGCATAAACTCATATGAGATTTGCGTGGTGCTCATTTTGCCCCATGCTGTAGAACTATTTTCGCAGATTTTTTGTGGAAACTATAAAGTTTCGTTAAATTATTTTTATGTTGGAAATAGTTAGAAAGATAAATATGCCGGAGATGAATGCATTTTTGAATTACCGCACACATACGTCATGCGAATGCTTATTTCATATAGCTTGAATCTTATAACATTTTCAGTTCAGTCGCAATTGAAGTGTTACATCATCTAATGATGATTGACGGAGCATTCGTGCAAACAAAAAAATCGAAAATTGTTCATAGATTCTTGGAAATGGGGGTGCTCAACTCACCCCACATTGCGATATTGCCTCACTTTCCTGTACAGATCAAATAGATATAAGGAGGTTTTTGCATGTGTTTTGAACAAGTTATAGCTGGTTTCATTTAAATTTGTCAAAGAACAATAACTAATTCACTCCGGACGGTTAAAGTGCAACAGCAACACAAACATTGAAAGCCTCTGAAAACACTATGCAGTAGGAGAAGCCTGATTCATATATTTTGACTAATTCTTCATTCATATATCGCTGCACTATTATTAAAGAAATTATTTCAAAAATAGTAAAAATTGCGAAAGTATGATATGGAGGTATGTGAAATATAGTGTAATAAAAAGCGTATGCAGAGAAGGGCGAACTAGAAATGGGGAAGAATTACATGAATAACAAAACAAAAAAGAATCATGAGATAAAAAAAGAATAAAATTAGGAAACAATTTAAAGCGACGGAAATGGAAGGAAATGAGTAATAAATATATTGATCCTCAAAAAGACAAGCTAAAACTGTGACTTCAAGAAGCCAGGGGGACGCTGTCTAGCAAGTATTTCGTACAACATCAGCTGGACCGGACCTGATTATCGCGGTTACACAGCAAAATTAATGTACTTTACAAGTGTTCTGTTAAAGGTTGTAGATTTCGTCAAATACAACACAAAACCACGTTTGATCAATCTAATATACGCCCGAAAACTTGATTTATAGCAAATAAAAAAACATTTTTTCTGGATTTTCAGCACGAAAACATTTTCTACACGGTCATTTTTTAAAGGATTTTAAATTCTCTAAGACACATTCTTTCGTGACGTTACAACGATTTGACGATTCTTCATTCCATAGAAATGTTATAACGTTATCAAATGAACGCCTACATCAAAACTTATTACAGATTCGGAAAGTAGACAAAATTTCACTAAAGATTTAATAAACATAAACTGAATATACTGGAAGAGGATTGTTTTATGATCGATAATGTAACGTAACGTTACAACGCGTCACAAATCAGAACTTTCAACGTATTTATAAAAAAGTCAAAATATCTGCTCTATAAGATTTTTTATCAAGAACAAATCTTCTATGATGTATTCCTAAATAGCATACGAATAACTTGGTGTCATTAAATATATTTTTTATTGTTTTATTTCTTATAAAGCGTCTTTTAACTTTCGTGACGTTACAACGCTCCTTTCTCAAAAAAGCGATATCTCATTGCGTTGTAACGTCACGAAAATCTTCAACTTTTCTAAAACTCTGTAAGTTACGCTGGTGCTATTGTTTTGAATAAAATTTTAAATATTTATCACATTTAGCCAATATTTAATGATAATTAACTCGAATAACAATATGGGGTTGTTGAAAAATCACGATACAGTTTATTTTTTGATTGTAGCAGAAATAATTGATCAAACCAAGAAATTTTTTATTTCATATCTTGTTGTGGATAGATTTGAGCCATTTGACACATTTATTTATTTGACACGGCTCAATATGGTAGTTTAACGGAGCCAAAATAGCAGCTTTTATCACATATTTCACAAACAAAAATAAATTGGCAGTACTACTTTCTTTAATTTGGTAAGGAATCAGGTTCCCGATCCGAGTTTATAGCATGATATTTGTATTGTTGGGCTTAAGCAAGTAGATTTAAATGACAAAGCGAGCACAATTTAAGCGCCAGACAATCGACAATGCTAAGTACTCTGAAATATTGTATATATTATAGTTACAAAGATTCAGAGAAAAAGAACACGTCACATCACCGTGATGTTTCTAAAGAATGTGTTACATCCAATCGTCAATTCGACGGAATTTTAAATGTCTGCAAACATCAATAAACACTCCCTCATCTATCTTTTTTGTGCTCATTTGAGATGAGCCAAAGCCTTTTTATCCTTACTCTAAGCAATTGAGACGATTTAGTGCGGTCACCCAGATAGGTCTCTGTAGACCCAATTATGTTTTTGCAACCTCCCGTAAATTCGGATAGATACCCGTCTATATTAACGTCAGGCATTTCGATTATGTAGCTGCTTCGACGATGTATTTCGGCTTGTAACGGAAGAATTGGTTAGTTACTAACTGACGGCAAGTGCGACTACAAAAGAGGTTGCGGACAACCTTATAACGGGCGTCTCGTCGATGATGGCGAAGTGTGAAATGGTTGATTTCTGTGACGAAAGATATATTCAGGGAACGCATTATTTTTCATGGCTAAATACTAACTCAAGAACAAAGTTAAAAAATTACATAGCATGTCCTGGAATACGTTGCTGTTAGCGTAATTGGATCGGAACGTGCCATATGACCGGGGCCGAGGAGAGTACAGTGTAGGTGAACTTTTAAATGAAATATAATGTGACGTTGCTCAATCGTATATTTAACATACCTTCTCTAGTGCATTCAAGTGTTGTTGATCAAATCTTACATAAAATTTCGTTTATTTTCTGAATCTATAATTAGGTTTGATGAAGGAGTTCATTTGAAAAAGTTATAAGAGATTTATAGAATGAAGGTTGGTCAAATCGTTGTAACGTCAAGAAAGAATGTGTCCATGGTGTATAACCCCTTAAGCACTTAAGGATATACATTCTGAAGTTATGAATATCCCGCTAGTATAATTTTCTGTTTACGAAACAACTTGAAAGTGTTTCAAAAACCATGCGAAGTAAAATTTGACACTATATCTGATAAATCATTCAAGCGGCTGATAAAAGTTGAATTACGTGACGTTACAACGCAAAGTGTATTCTGTCGTAACTTAAGTTCTGCACATCCAATAAAAGAAATTGTAGGCTTTTTAGAAAAGTATTTTTGAATACAAAGAGAATCCGGAATATAAATTTGAACAAAACTTTAGTTTTTTAATAAAATTAAAACATAGGCATTTTTCGTGACGTTACAACGCAGAAACAATAAAAACTTCTACTAGTTCAAAAAGTATTAGTGGTCAAATCAAGAAAAAAATCTTTCTAGTTATATTGTTCTACACTCAATAACGAACAAATTCCTTTAAACAGATTAAAATTTCAATAATAGTGTCATGAAATAGAGCTTTTCTTAGAAGTCAATAATTCAGGAACCATTTTCCGTGAAATTCAACTTCATTCTCTATATATTTTTCAACTATTTGTCGAAATGCTAATAGTTGGATTACATAACTTTTCAATGGTTTAAACACTATCGAATCGAGGAAAAAATATTGTGATACCATAATAAGACAAAACAAAAACGTCCTTCTGGTGGACAAGCCCGCGGAATGTGTCCTAAGTGTTTTGGAAAGAAAAAAAATAACCTTTCCAACAGTACACTATGTTATGTACTTTTGTTAAAAGTACTATGTGCTTTAGGGAGAACAATATGGAAGTACCCATTATTTTGCGATTTTTTCAATAAAAATATGCAAATTGCTGTACATTTTTATTAGGAAGCGTCTTTGTTTAAATGGAAATTTAGAGAGAATATTTAATTCCGCATCCAAAGACCTATTTATGATCAAAATCGTTTGAAAAATGGCAAAGTTATTAATTTTCACAAATTAAAAACTTGCTCGCATGAACTTTTAAGGGGATAGTCTCATATAAATTTTTCAAAAAATAGATTTTTCTAGCTCGATTACGTATACAATCAAAAATATATGGGTGAACTTTGAGCTTGAAATTGGAACAAATAACGGAAGACATAATTATAGCATCTTATAATGAGGGATTCCATGAGAAACCGGCCGACCGCAAAATATGACCATCGTCGATTCGAACGAAACTTTGCAGATGTGTTCGCTGTATGAATCTCCATGATATTCTCTGGCAATTGGAATATTTTGATACAAGAGTAATTTTTCAAAAGGGCGTAAACGTTTCTACGTGTATGAATTTCAATTTTTTTTGTTCGATTACTGTATTTTATACAGCAAAACTATCTGAGAACAAGTTACAGGGAATGAATACTTCTGTTCGAAAAAAATATACACTGAAAAAAATGTTGTGTCATTTTTCAAAAAAAATTAATTTATGATAAAAATTTAAATTGCGAAAAAACCCATTTTTTTAAATTTTTTTATATTTTGTTACCAAAAACCTAAAGAGAAAAGAAACAAAGAAACATTTTGATTGTGATTGCATGATGGAGAAAAAATCGGTAAAAAAGTTACATGAAAGCAATCAAAATATATTTCAACCATAGGGTCTGTTGATTAAACTATATAGCTGAATCATATGTTGGTTGTTTTCATGTAACTTTAAAATGTTTCACAATATCGCCTTGATGTCAAAGAGAAAGTTGCAGGAAAGTTTACGGGCCTTTTGAAAAACCTATTATTGTTGATGGAGAAACGCGACTAACTTATGAAAAGGTCTTAATAAAACAAAATAATTGTGTTGTTAAAACAAAAGTTAAAATATCTCGAGAACTACTACATTTTAGAAAATTTTTGTGGTGTCGGTAGTGGTTGTTTCAACCGGCTAAGAATTACACTACGGACTGCCTGTTCCGGTGGTAACACCAAACAGGGAACCCCAATTCCATAGTGTCATGCGACCCGTGCTATGGGTAAAATTGTTGAGGGGGTTTAAAATATTCTCAATGGCGAACGGAGCCTAGGAAGAGCCGGGCGAACTCCCCAGTAACTGGCTGTGGTCCACTAAGAGGTTGATAACTCTATTATCGTTCTCCGGACAAAACCAGCCTAGAGGCCGCGTGGCATCCGGCGGGTTGAAGTATGTCAGTTATGGAAATAACTGTCAAATTCATTCCAAAGGTGGCCGCGTCACATATGAGGAGGCAAAGAGCTTTAGACCGATCAGTCTGACCTCCTTCCTTCTCAAATCAGTGGAACGTTTAATCGACCACTACATTCGGGATGGTAGCTTGGGCGAGCACCCGCTGCATGCAATGCAACATGCATATCAGCGGGGGAAGTCTACAACCACCCTGTTACACAATGTTGTCTACAACATTGAAAAAGCTTTTTCACAAAAGCATTCAAGTTAAGAAATGTTTCTCGATATTGAAGGTGATTTTGACAAGGTGTCTTTCGAATAAATTTTGGAAGCAGCACAAGATCATGGAGTACCTTCATATATCACGAACTGGATACACGCAATGCTTAGAAACCGACATCTGTGCTCATCGTTAAGACAAGTAGAGATGAGGAAACTGAGTGTCTGCGGATGTCCTCAAGGTGGTGTGCTGTCACCACTTCTATGGAACCTTGTCGCCGATAGCTTGTTGAAAAAACTAAATGAGCTTGGGTTTCCGACGTATGGTTTCACCGATGATTATCATATAATGATCACCGGTATTTGCATTAACACACTTTTTGATTTGATGCAACAAGCATTATGTGTTGTTGAGCGGTGGTGTCTTCATGTTGGACCATCAGTTAATCCAAATAAAACCTCAATGGTGCTTTTCACGCAACGAAGGATTACAACCGGAGCTCGTCTATTGCAGTTTTTTTTACTCTGAAATTATTGTCGAAGATCAAGTTGAGTACGTTGGGGTAATTCTCGACTAAAAACTTAATTGGACAGCTCACATCGATTTCAGGATCAAGAAAGCTTGCATGGCCTTTGGCCAATGTAGACGGGCTTTCGGCAAATCTTGGGGACTCAAACCCAAGTACATTCAGTGGATCTACACAACAATTGTTAGACCAATACTGCCATACGGGTGCCTTGTTTGGTGGCAGAAGGGAGAAGTCATGACAATCCAATCAAAGTTAAATCATCTTCAGAGGATGGTCTTGATGGCGATGACTGGTGCGTTCTCGACAACACCTACTGCTGCTCTCGAGGCACTCTTGAACATAAAACCAGTACATGTGTTTCTGAAACAAGAAGCACTTTCTTGTGCATACCGTCTTAAGGTTACTGGGCTCTGGAACAGTAACCCAATAGATCGTGTAACTAGCCACACAAGACTGTGGCCCCAAATGGTTACTTGGGATGAATATACACTTGCTCCCAGTGACCTTACACTCACATGTAGTTTTCCTACTAAAACTTTCAATGTGAGAATTCCTCTTCGTGAGGAATGGCTGTCTGGCTGGATGGAGCGACAACTTGAAGAATACGTAGTTCGTTATACGGACGGTTCTTTGTTGGAGGGCCGAGCCGGTGCTGGTGTCTATTGTCATGAGATGAGATTAAACCAATCTCATTCGCTTGGTAGATACTGTACCGTATTCCAAGCAGAAATCTTTGCGATTCTGTGTGGCGTACAATCCGCACTTCAACAGGGAATTTGCGGTAAAAGAATCTATTTTTGCTCTGACAGTCAGGCTGCCCTGAAAGCACTTAGTTCGGCAGATTCGAGATCGAAATTAGTAATCGCATGTCGAACTCAAATCGAAGAACTAAGCATTTCAAATGCTATCTACCTTCTATGGGTACCCGGTCATTCCGGGATTACTGGAAATGACTGGGCGGACGAATTGGCTAGAGCTGGCGCTGCGACTGATTTCATTGGTCCAGAACCAGTTCTACCACTGTCAATAAGTTGGATAAAGCACAAGATTCGCTCTTGGGCTGCATTCGAACATGCCAACCATTGGCGTAGCTTGCAAACTTGCGTTCAAACAAAGGCTTTTCTGCCGGATGTGAGTTGCATTTTTCCAAGCAAAATGCAGTATTCTGGTCAGGGCACTGACTTGACGTTGCGAACTCAATTATCACATGGCTACTATTCAGCGCGCTGAGTATTATTCATGTGATCTTTGTGAATCCGATTACGGAACATCATATCATTTGATATGCAATTGCCCTGTGTTAATGCAATTGCGCATCCGGATTTTTGGTTCTCCATACATAGATGAACCTATGTACAGAGAGCTGAAATTTAAGGATATGCTTTTGTTCCTAACCCAGTGTGGTAAAGAGCTATAGTTTTTTAGCCGTATTTGAATGACAATATCTCTTCGGGGGTGTTGTCGTTCTGTTATCTCAATATCCCCTCGGGGGTGTTGATATATCCGCTCACTGTTTGAGTAGAGGTTCTAAATCCCTCCGGGGGTTGGAAGTTTTATTCCTGCTGTTGTAGCACCTGCAGATCGTTCAGCATCACTCCGGGGGTGCAGAATGCTCTGTTTTAATTGTTCTGTGTCGTTGTTTTCCTTACCCCTAACCTTACCACTTCCCCAATCCTTCCCATCCGGAAAATGATGAAAAGACGATTCTTGGCAAGGCACAAATCTCCGATCAACATGGGGAACGTGCCATTTGAGCCAGACGCTACTGATTCCTGATAAGAGCATTTCGATTTAAAATGGCGTTTAGAATCATATTCAAAAAGAAAATTGTATTTTTGACTGCAAATAGTAAGAATTATAAAAAAATGTCAAAAGTTGTTGTTAGGAAAACTTTTTTATTGAAAGCTTCTCCAGGATCCAAATACACTAAAAAGTTGCTTTTACGTCTTTAAAACGATAAACATTGAATTTTTGACATTTTTTGATGGGGTAACGCGAATGACTTTTAAAAAGAGCATAATTACACGAATTAATTGTTTTTGAAGGAGCAAAATTTCAAATATCTCGAAAACTATCGCATTTTGGAAGATTTTTGTTAAATACATTTTGATTTTAAATGGTGCTTAGAATTATATTCTGTAATAGAATTACAATTTTGTATGTCTATTAGTATGAAATTTAAAAACATGTACGAAGTTATTGTTAGGAAAACTTCTTTACCGATTTTTTCTCCATCATGCAATCACATTCAAAATGTTTCTTTTCTCTTTATGTTTTTGGTAACAAAATATAAAAAAATTAAAAAAATGGGTTTTTTCGCAATTTAAATTTTTATCATAAATTTTTGTTTTTTTTTAAATGACACATTTTTTTCAGTGTATATTTTTTTCAGACAGTATTCATTCCCTGTAACTCGTTCTCAGATAGTTTTGCTGTATAAAATACAGTAATCGAACAAAAAAAATTGAAATTCGTACACGTAGAAACGTTTACGCCCTTTTGAAAAGTTGCTCTTGAGTCAAAATCATCTTATTACCTGTGGAAAATATTTAGTCTTGCATGACGGTGAAACGTGTAAAGTATCATTAGAATCTAAGATGGTCGGTCACGATTTTAAAGATTTTCGGACGGATCTTCGTGGAATTCCTCTGGACTAAGGCGAGATGTCGGGTACACACAAAATATATGTCGTTTGGCAACCACAGCCTACCCCTGCAAGAAGCATTACTCCCCTCTAGGAACGGTTGGTTTCAAAATCGTCCAATGAAGGACGTTCGTTGGACCAATTTGGACAACGTCCAAATAACCGTTCAACGAACGTCCATCGTTGGACCCGTGTTGAACAATTTTGAAAATTTTGTTGGACGTCTCAGACCAAAGACGTGACAATAGGGGGCCATTTTTGTTCCAATTTTACGTCAGAATGGATCAGCTCCTGATTGGTTGATTCTGACTTTTTGCCCCTATTCCTTGGCAGGACGATACCAAGAACAGGGACGTAGTTTACCACCGACGTACGGCTCTTTGTCTGTTGCCACGTGCCAAGAACCCCTGGAAATAATCGTGGCAGCCACAACTTTACCTACTGCCAACCCTGAAAACAGGCAACCACAATGAGCAGGTACACCCGATAGCAGAAAATACCATTATCCGGTTGAGGGACGCACGCCACACGCAGTTTTTAGAGTCCCCCAGCAGACTCCGACCGCTAACCGTTGGACCAGAGTCCCAGCCATAAACGCCGGCCTGGAACCGTCGGTGTATACTAAGTGCATAAGCTTAAATCCGATGTTTTTTGTATAAAAAAACGGATTTTTTATATAGAACGCAAAATATAATGAGTTGACTATATTTTGGTATGATACTTCTGGAGGAGTCTCCGGCCTTTATTGTACGGCTGAGGCTGTCGTCAATGTTAGGTCCAATGCCGTGCCAGGCTCGTGATATTATGCGATGTAGTTGTGCGATGGTTGGAAGGGTGTTGGTGAATTCTAGGTGGATGTTGGCTGCAATGGTGAGGAGGTGGCATTCGTCACCTGCGGCCCTCTCGAGGAAATTTAGTACCCGTTCGAGGACTCCCCTGGCTGATTCCCAGCGGCAAGGGAGTACTCCGGCTGCTTCGGCAGGGGTGCTTGGTAGTAGTCCGGAGGCTAACCGCACCGCTTCGTGGTATAGTGGCCCGAGGATGGTGAAGAGCCCATATAAGTTTCGGCACGTTAGTTCGATCCCGTAGAAAATTTTGCTGTATTTTTAGGAATCTTCCGATGTTCAGTGCCATTCTACGCTTGTTTTTTTTGGATTGACGGGAGCAGATAGTGCGGACCAGCCACTTTCTGCTTTCGCAGTCTTTTTTGATGCATCGGAATTGGGGCCGCAGCGTGAGTTTCCTGTCGATTGTGACGTTGAGAATGACTGGTTCCTTCCGAAAGGGTACCATAGTGTCGTTGAGGTGGATTGGCCTGGAGTTCATCAGGTGGTGTGTGTCCATCGGCCGACGGCGTTGACGGTCGCCTGTAGTGATATCCGGGTACGTTTCTCCAGGGCCACTATAATGTCGGCGTAAACGAACACAAAGATACCTCCGGGTGGCGCTGCAAAGAGCGAGTTCATCCTGATGAGAAATAAGGTCACGGCAAGCACTGAGCACTCCGTTGATCTCACAGAACTCCTGAGGTAGGACCCCGCCTATACATACCCGGAAGCGTCGGTTGGTGAGGTAGTTCTGGATGAATGTGACGAGGTATCCCTACAGACATCATCGTTTGAAGTCTTGGAGCACGCCTTCTCGCCACTCTGTGTTGTATGCTATTGCTACGTCTAGGATGGCGATGTCGGCCTGTAGATTTTCTGATATGGCCTTGTCGAGTATTCTCCCGAGGGATCCTGGGTGAACTTCAGTACCGAGTCCTGTACAGAAGATCACCTGGCGTGGATCAAGCAGTTTGTGGTCTTCCTTTCACATAGTCAGTTGCCGGTTGACCATTCTTTCCAGAGTTTTGGCGGTGCAAAGCAGCAGGCTGATTGGCTGGAAGTCATTAGTGGTATGGGTGCCCTGATATTTTTTTTGAATGGGGACCACTTGGGCCAGTTTTCATTTTTCTGGAAAGGGCTCATCTTCCCAGATTGCGTTGAAGGAGTCCAGGAGGGTTGTTTTGCCTCCTAGAGGGAGGTGTGGGAGCATCGGGTATCCCACTCTGTCGGGACCATCGGATATCCCGCGCGCGGTGCTGAGTTCCAGTCCAGTGAAGGTTTTGTTGTAGGTAGCTGAGGAGGTAGTAGGTAGGTAGGTAGTCTCAGTCAGTAGTCAGAATCTTTTAAAATCTCCTGAAAATGATATATTATCAGAACATATTAACTGAATTTCCTGTTTGTGTGAAACGCTTTCCCAGTGTCATGGGAAACTGGTGTCATTAATTCTAGAGTCACTACTATCGAAAAAGACAATTTTATGAAAACATATTCAACTCGTCTTGAAAAAGGTTGTTGTAGCTAAAAACTATGAAGTCTTTTGATTAGATCCAGAAGCTATTAAGTACCATGTTAGATGTTCATCCCAGACTACCAGATCCTCTTTTCTAAATACCATCTTGGTTTGGCCTACCAACACGAAATTCATTGCGAATTCTTCTTCAAGCGCATTCATGAACAACTTCCTGACAATGTCTCTCTCGAGTGTCACTTTCCTATTAAGATTTCTGACAGCTCATTTGGTTTGACTTTGCATCTGTGGTTGTAAATGAGCTGTCAGAAATCTTAATTACCTAACTTGTAATCTTTTGTAAACCCACTCTGTTTCTTCCATCTTCCAGACCGTCTTCTCCCAAATCCGCAACAGCTCGTCCCGGACCGCGATGGCCGGCGACAATGCGAGCAACGTGACCGAGCAGAACATTGCCAACATCCGGGAGCAACTGTCGACACAGATCACAAACCTTGCGCAAAATTTCACCGCTGAGCTGGAAACACTGAAGAAAAAGAACGTCTGGCTTGACAACGATCTGAAGAGTCACGAGAAAAGCATCGACGAGTTGCTCGAGAACTCCGCCAACGTTTCGTCTCACGTAAAATCGGTCGAGAACATCTGGGTTGAGATGAAAAAGAATCTCACCAACCTGGAGGGAGCCGGTAAGCAGATGACCGACCAGATCGAACTTTTACAAAATGTGACGGTTACACTGCGCAGTTCGATTGGGACTGTTCGCGAAGAATGCGATCGATATCACAGTCAGAACGATGTAATCAACGGCGAGCTCAGTGCAATCAAAGACCGGCTGGAGAAAGTTGTGAAACAGGAGATCCCCGCGACCGCTCCGATGAAAAACGTCACTCAGGTTAGTGCAGGTGCATAAGCTTTCACTAGTTAAAGTTCTAAATCTATCTTCAAAACAGACACAACAGAAAACGATTCCGTCAAATCTCTCGCTGTTGTTCAACAATTCTCCAACGGAGTCAACAGCTTCCAAAGATACTACTGCAGCTGCCGACCGTGGTCCAAATCAACCAGCTGTCTCTGCCAATCTGCAGCAAGACAAAGAAAAGGGAGCAGCATCAGTCTCGGCGGCGTCGACAGCTCAGCAAACATCCGCAACACCATCTGTAAGCAGCAGCACAAGCATACCAGTGACAACCAATGCCAGTCGCAGCAAGATCCTAACAGCCAACGGAATGTAAGAGCGCGGGTTTACGAGTCCATGCTGCATAAATGTGTCACCCTTTGCCAATTTTAACTTTTTCCACAGAGCAGAACGATAATGTATTTACGCTAAGAGCGAGTTGTTTGTACTTATATAATAAAAAAAAGTCAAATTCAGTGCGGGTTGGAACCTGTTGATTAAGTTTTAGTGTGAAACAAAGTTGTGTTTTAGTGTAAAAAGACGCACTCTTAGCACAGAAGACAAGAACAAAAAGCCACTTATGATAAATTGAGACACACACAACTCACAGATTCTAGTTTATGCAGAAGAAACCACAACAAAGATAAAATCAAATATACGATAAAAATCATTACCTTATTAGATAAAAAGAGCAGTTTTCGATCCCAGTAATAGTACAGTTAGTGAAAACAGAAACTCAATTTAAGCAACATCGAAATCTATTTAATCAATTCATAGAACGTATCAGTAAAAATTTGGCCCAGGCGGAGTAGCTAGTTGAAGGTATTTCCAAAACCACAAAAGAGAATGAAAGGAGGAGGAACTGTTACCATTTGAAACTGTAAAACGTAGAACGCGTAACGTGATACCTAAATGATGAATTTGAAGATGATATTTTAGAAATAAAAAGAAACGAGTTGCGGTCACTAGAATCCCAACCAAACAAACAGTGCAGTCGAATTTTCTGTTCATCGACTGCGTTGTGATAAGTTTTTTAGATTCAAAGGTACTCATTGGTTGCAAATCGCCTACAGACATCCCGCTCAGCTTTCCAGGTTAACTTCAATCTATATAGAAGAGGAGAAAACTGTACAGCAGGATAAATCTAACGCGAGCGCCATTTTAGTTTTAGCTTTAGCAACCGGAAAAACACATGTAATAATTTAACTACAGCCAAAAAAATAAGAGTTTTTGTACTTATTTGTCGAAAAATGCTAGCGAAACAGAGTCCAGTAGATGCATGAATCAGTTTTGCATTCTGTAGATACCTTTGTACTCCCAGAGATGAATTATTGGATACATCCAAACAAAAGTGCTAAAGTAAATGATCAAAGAAACCAATAAAAGAAACATTCAATTCAAAGCGCATAGTAATATTTGTTTTTAATTTTGATCGAAAAATTCTCTCTAAAAAATAAACAACAATATTCTGTAATTGTGCTCAAAACGGTGCCTACAATACCCCGGTTAGACCAGCCGAAAAAAGGTCCAGAATGCTGGTCACAATTTCAGCTCAAATGAGACAGCTTGTTCCGATTCGGTTGCTACGTTGCTGTTTAGTTAATCTCAAACGGTCTGTTACGTTACTGACGAGACAAAATCGAAACGCACAATCCTATCTTATTTATTTAAGGTAGGTACTGTCAAATTAGATATTTGGTAAGAAAAGGCATGAAACTGGCAACACTGATTAATCTACCGTGCCGTATGAGGAACATCTTGAACCTGAACATCCCGTACCGGAACGCGGATTGATCTTCCTCGAGACCTGGCGGAGTAACAATTGGTGAACGCCCCAACAATATGTTCGATATCGTGATAGCAAGTAACACTCACAATCCACATCCATCCCCTTGAACTATGATTCTGTGGTCCTAACTCCCTATTGCTCCACGAGTTTACCAACTTTCGAGTGCACTGTGATGAGCGATATTGCGTAATAAAGTATCGACCTCAGCTAAAGAGTAGCGATCCAAGCCGAAGAAAAAGGATTGTTTAGCTCCCATATTTTCCCCAGAAAAAAGGAGAGTGGTCTCCATGTTTCATCAAACGAATAAAAGTGAGGCTATCCGAAACCAAGAAATAGGTAAAATAGTGAAAATTATCACAAGAGCATAATTAATAACACATTTCTGCTGCATAATGGCAATGTACTGGATACTAAGGTGTGACAATGCTGTATTGCTCTCTCGCTCAATTTTTGCAAATTTATTACGTAATAAAGTTCAACTCCATATATTTTCCATATAGGGTGATGAGCCTATTTTGGCACCATTAGGGAGAGGGTCGCACTATTTGTTGAACAACTTTAAAAGAAGCCATATTATCTATAACCTTTCTCAGAATAAAGTATCAGTGTACTGTTTCTTAAACATCTAGGGTTACTGCTCCCTAATTCATCTTAGCTCCTTTATTCATCTCACCCATTTGAACACGTTAGTTAGAGCAGTATCTGCTATCTCTATTCAACGCATTAGCTTAAATGGTAGGATGAATAAGGGTACGTTGTACTCGACTTTTCGCTTCGCTCAAACGGGAGCATTTTACATTTTACAGGCAAATTTTTTAACTGTACTTCTTCTTAGGTACGTAGCAAAGATGATGATACCTATTTAAGCGCAATCCAGTCACTATAAGTCGAGTTATCAATTGAATAATGTGACATACTGACTAATGAGATGAATAAGGGCACGTCCACCCTATATAATGCTTATTTAGCAGAATTGCCTCAATTTTCAGCATAAATGAAAATAAATGTTCCATTCTGTGCATCTATTTCCACCTCATTTCCACCTCAACGATTCAATTATCGCCTCATGGGTGTGCCAATTTCCACCTCATCGAAAAACAATCTAGTTGAAACGCAATGCCTCATATTCCATTTGCGTCGATTCTAACTAGATATCCAGATCATGGACGCCAACGTGTGATTTGTAAAACGAATCATTCTGCTTTTATCAGCCGATCAAAACAAACGTAAACATCACGCACATCAATGAAACTCATCAGCTGTTAGTAGAAGAGCGCCCAGAATTGCGCACGCAGGAAATAACCATGCGACGGTCATTGTTACTGGAATGACAAGTTTCATATTACACATTGCTTTCTCTCGATCCGAATTGTATGTGCAGATGAAAATAAAATATCTGCAATCAACAAATAGTTGAATAACTTGAAATAATTGATTACTTATACCTGAAATCGCATTACATTATATTTACAAGTTCATGTTTTGGTTTGGCCGCACTGGTGATTCTTTTCTGTATGATGGATGCAAAAAGTTGGTTTTGATTGTGGTAGTGTATCAGCAAAACATGCCAATAATAGGAACCCCCGTATTTAGTTTTATCCTATTATAACACTAGGCCTATTCTAGTGTTTGACGAGTGATTTTAAAGTGAAATTATCGTAAAAAGATTCTCCAGCTAAAATAAAGGTATGTATCAATGCAATGTTTAGTATATTTGTGCCGGAATAACGAGATATGAGCCGGTAAATGCTGGCTCGTAAGTGTTTATTTTGCTAAGCGCCGTTGCATCCAGTTTCGGTTCACTACGTGAGTGCGGCGGATTAGTAGATATTTCAATAAGGTGATTTTGTTTTAATTAAAAGTTGGATTTAGAGGATAGTTCTAAATACATATGGGCACAACAAAAAAAGAATATAACTATAGCTTATTTTTTCTCACCTGTTTTAGCCAAATCGATAGTGTCATTATCTCATATGCTTGGGTCGAAACCAAGGGGTACGAAATAGGGTCACAATAGGCTCTACTGCCATAATAGGCACATCACCCTATCTGCTGTCCATGTGCTTAACAGAGATCGAACGAGAGAGCCATAGCATTGCCACACCTTAGTATCAACCACATTGGCATAATGCACTGAAAAAAATCCAAACGTTAATTCTATTTGCTTCAAACCGCTTAAAATTCATATGAAGAAGAAATGCTATTGTTATCACGCGCACACATATCTTCTATGTGTCAACTGTATAAACTATGTATGCACACACATAAGTTATATGTGCATATTGTTATAGAATGGGGTTTTATGTGGCTAATAGTTATGAAATGTGAATGTAAGATTAATATTTCTTGTAAATACACACATTAGGTTTATGTGCCAGCAAATAGTGTCTATATGCCTCCGTTAATTGCAAAAATCTATGTGTAAAATCAATAGGCATAACGTTTACTTTTTTTTGAGTGTGGGGCATCCCCATTGATAGGGATGCCATTATGCCAGATTTATCTGGAACCAGCGATGCCAGATTTACAGACATGTCTGTATTTTACAGACTTTTGATGTCTTCTACAGACGTAGCCAGAGATCTACAGACTTTTAATCTAATGTTTAGTAAAATTGCATTAGAATAACTGTTTTCGAATACGAGTGATTCATTCACAATAGAATTCTACTTTAAATCTATCTTTAAAGTAAAATTTTAGTGAACTAGGATTTACACAACCACCTACAGACTTTTACAGACATTTTAGTTATTCTTCTACAGACATTTCAAAAAAACATGTGGCATCGCTGTCTGGAACAGCCAGAGGTTTTGACAGTTTCCAGACAAAAAGACAAATTTCTCATTTTGCCAGATTTTTAAGTTTTGGAAGCTGCTACATACACATTTTGGAAATTATTCTGGTTGCAGTTGAAAACTGGAAAATCCATCCAGCGACAATCGGTTTTTCTCCTGTTTAGTGTTAATCCATGATGTCGGAAGTAGTTCGCTGGATAGCGCATCATTGTACGAAAACAGCGCACCACTTCCGACTTGATTCTATTGTTTAGAACCAGAGAAAATACGATTTTCGCTGGTTGGATTTTCCAGCTTTCAACTGCAACCAGAATAAGGTAACAATGTCCCAAATTTTACAAAAATTGATTGATGCATATTTTATGAACATTCTAAAATGTAGCCAAATTTTGATGACTTTGAGGTCGCTGTCAAGTGCCAGATTTTGTCAGACATTTTTATTTGAGATGAAATTTAAAAGATGAAATGATGATGATGGTCCCACCTCATACCCCCACAAAGGTGTGAGCTGAACGATTTATCTAGAAGATAATTAATATTTTAAATCATGACAAGACCAGTTAACAAAAAAACGGACTGGTTCAATTTACAGACATAGCCTTTCCTTCAAAAGAACGTAACCAGATATATTTCGAATATTCCATCAATAACCAGGGTCCATCAAGAAAATTTCCATTCCGGGAAGATACTTGATAGAATCGGGAATTGAACCCAGTAGCTTCCATTTCTGATAATTCTCTGTAAGACTCCTCCCGCCTGACCAAGACATCGGTACTACCACCTGCTAAGGTGAGAAGTGACGAGCCTAGTGGCAGTGCAGAGTCTAATCGAGTTATATCATCCACATCAGGCCCCTTTATTGAAAGTTGCGTACCACTAACCCAAGCTGCCAAATTTTCTTTGAAAAATCGTGGCAACCCTGCCGTTGATAGAAGCTCAGTTTGCTTCGTGGAGACCCAGTTATCTGCCGGGAACTATTCGAATATATCGTGACAAGTCTGGGAGCTAGATGGCTCACGAAACGGACATAGACACGGGGGAAAATATCCCACCGGGAAATTCATAGTCGGAATAGCGTTGATTCACCGCTGGAAAATATCCGAGTAGATCTCGATAACGCTGAGAACTAACTGTCTCAAGAAAACGGACATCGGTTTCGGGAGAAATTCCGCTTCCGGGGAACTGTCAGTCGGAATAAGGTGAGTTCACCGCCGGGAACTATGCGAGTAGATCGCGATGGCACACGGAAGATACATAGCTTGCGGTAATTTAGCGCGGGGAATATCCTTGTGGAGTTTGGGACTAAATAGCTCCAGTACACAGAGGATCTAAAGGGCGCAATAGATGGAGAGAATGATATAAAGCAAGAGGAAAGTAGAGAACTAGATGGGTCAAAGGTCAAGCCATTTAATGGATCAAACAAAGCGCTAAGCTAACTGAATGGCTGACGTCCAAAAGGGGCTAACCCACATTTTGCATTTTTTACAGGAAATGGTAAAAAAACTTCCGCACTTTATTGTTAAAATACACGATTTTATTATCCAAATGGAGAAGTTAGTATGTACAAAATTTGAATTATAAGAGTGGTAGAGCCATTAAAACTTAGTAGAAAGCGCATTTAATTTTGTTTTCTATTAACTTTTCTTCAAAACTACAAAATTTTAAAAGTATTGAAAACACTGCAAATAGTTGTGCCGAATACAGGGGCGTAATTTAGTTGAAGAAAGTGTAGGCCCGTAGTCAGGATTTCGTTTAAATATATTAATTTTGATGTCTTGAGATAGTCACTAAAACTCAGAGAAAACAATTCCAAAATAAAGACAATAGAAACTAATAATATGAAAAATAAGATAACATATTTACAGTTGACACATTGTTTCGTGACGTTTACAACGATTTAACGAATCTTCATTCGACAAATATGTTATAACTTTATCAAATGAACGCATACATCAAAACTTATTACAGATTCGAAAAGTAAACAAAATACTACGAAAGATTCAATCAACAAGTCGTCAAATCAATGTAACGTCACGAAAGAATGTGTCAGTTAATGACAACAAAGACACACTTTTTTGCATCTTTTGCCGAAATCTCAACAGCTGAAATCTCAGCTAACATCCTTTTTGCTGAGACCTCAGTAAAAGTGACATTTGATAGCTGAGGCTCGAAAAATGTTTCGCCGAAAATCAGTAAACAAACGTAACTTTGCTGAGGTGTCACCCGGTCAGCGTGACAAGCAGAAAGTTAGCAAAAGTTGAGCAAAGCGAAATTGATGCTGGCAGAGTTTCTGCGAGCATTTTGCGCGATTTGTGCGAGAATTCTGGCAACGAATTCGCTCAAGTGCAACAACCGATGCTGATCACTTTTATCCAGAATCCAGTCAGAAATGTACGGCCAAGATCTCTGCACGCTTCCGGCCACATCTTTGTCAGATGTTTTACTCGATTCGTGCTAATTTCTACCAGGTATGAATTGCCAGGATCTTTGCACAGTTTATGTCCGAGTTATGCCAGGGTTTTGCTCGGTTCCTGTCAAAATTTGCCAGAAAACGCGAGCGAAACCGAGTTCGCCCTAGCTCAACTAACCCGACAGGATACGCGCAGAAATCTGACAGGGCTGCCAAACCAAGCCTTACAGAAATCTAGCAGAGTGGTCTCTGCCAGAAAATTTGCTCACTGGGCAGTTTCAAAATGTGCTGCGTATACGGCTGTTGGGAATTGGAACTGAACTGAATTGAGTGTGCAATAGCACGTTGACGAATTATTGATTTTTATTTTGATTTTCATTATTTACTAACAAACTTCCTCCGTGATTTGTGATCATCTGTCCATTTGACTCTATAACGAACAGAAAAGAACGAGAAACTGTCATAAACTGAAAACATAAAACAGAAACGATAATCTCAATTTGTTGACTTATAAATTCAACCAGTCACAGCATCTTAGTCGCTCTCCGTGATTGACTACTGAAGTCTGTTCGCTATTTCCTCACAATGTTTCCAAACTTACATGAGCATTAATAGGAAATCACATGAAGCGACTAAAATGTTGCTTCTAGTTGCAACATTTAGTTCATTGTGATATTTTTTACGTATATGTGATATATAAGTTTTTGGCATCCGATAAAAAGAAAGAACTCAGTATCAGTAAAACCACGGTTTTACAACTTTTTGTTCCGGTTTCCTTTTACACGTTTTCATCGTTTATTAGGCATTGCATGTATCGCTCATATGAGTAAATGCGTCCGGATAATTTGCTACTGGGGCAATAAAAACTCACATTTTCACGCGAAAAGTTATTAACACTCACACAACTTCTCCGGATAAATACAACGTGTTATTTTTTCGGATAAATAAAATCGCCGGAGAATGAGCGAAGGAGTTTATCACGGTATCCTTTTTGCGCTCGCTGCCTTTCTGTCACTATTCCAAAACACGGAAAAACAAGTTTATCGTACTTCTTTGCCGCCTTTTTTTGAAATTAAATGTATATTTTGACGCTTTTATTGATTTCACGAAATTAAAATATCGCCTCCGGTGAAAAGGAAAAAATCAAATAAATTTCATCCGGAAAATTATTCTCACGCTTTTTGTGGAGACGGAGAATTTTGCGACTCATCTTATCTCGTTCCTCGCGTAAAACTGAAATTAAGTGTAAACATAAATACCATTGCGTTAAAATGACGCGAAAGCAAAAGCAATATCGTTCTCAGCAAATAGAAATAGAAAACTTTTTATTTTTACTTTTTATTATCTAATTGGTTCGATGCTGTAGCTAAGCGGAGCCGTGGATCTTCTATGTTTGCATGATGTAAACAATGAAAATTTAAAAAAGATAGGTGGGTAATGTCAGAGACATAACCAGAGTGAAGTAGAATACATTTTTGGCTGTTAATACGAATGCTACAATTTTGACTATTTTCTGGTAGGTTGTATTATTATTTCTAAAGGAAACACCTAAATACACGTACATAGAAATCCAAAATATTCAAACATATGTATTCTCATATGGTAACCCTGAAAAGAGCATTTAATGAGATTGAAACAAATCATTTAGCAACAGCAGAAAATATTTCTGAAATTAGTAAAAAATTATGTCTCTGACATTATCTACCCATCCTTTTAATCTAAAAAAAGAAAATTTGTTTTGGATACCTAATAATTGCATAACCTAAGGCAATTTAAAGCTCAACTTTTGTGAAATCCCGACAGAAAACAAAATTAAGTGTTTGTCAAACGAGCTTTCGGTCCCGTTTTTTGTACTATGGCCCCATGTTGTGGTGAAGTTGACCCGCGCACACTTTGAAAAATAGGTGTAATTTATAATGATTTTAAATTGAAACATTGCACATTTTTGCAAAGCGTTATGATTGCGATTACAGGGGAAAATGTTGGTTAAAACATATCAATATTTAAATTCTCCTTATTAATGTTCTATAGCTAAGTTATGATCATATATCCTTGGGGGACGCGTTTTACCCCCTCTTTTCCTAAATAATATTAGGCTCAAACCTCAACCAAGCAGATTTCTTATGTCGTTTTCGATTGAGAACCTAAACACTAACCCAGGTTAGTTGCTTCAAACAAACGTTTTTGATGGAACTGAGTTGGATTCTTGGAAAACAGCGGTGGTGTGAGCGAACCCGAAATATATTTCAGTTTGGAACCCAACTAGGTTTTCAGTTCAGTGGCGCATAACCTAGGTTCGAAACTGGCTTCAAACAAACGGTTTGACAGCAGTTAGGTCCGAAACTGAGTTAGTTTCTACCTCAAGCAAAAACGACATTAGAGTGAAACTTGCGCAATAACCCTGCAATTGTCACATATGTGTCCAGTACCAGGACATTACTTTTAATGGAGCTTTTCACTTATTGAGTCGCGATATTCGCAAACAAAAAAGTAAAATGCACATTGCGTCATTTAGCAGCATATATAATAAGCCGGCTCTAATGTGGATGAAAAAATCCCGCCCATGCATCAATCTGTTATACAATTAGTCTGATTTTATTTATAGCATGATGATATGCAAAACTTTTTCCCAGTTTGCCTCGAGGACCGAGTATTTTAAATTTTCCAGGGTAGTGTAAAAATGCTCTATAAACTCGCAAATATGCTTTACGTAGTAACTCATATCAAATCATCAACAGAAAATCATAATATCAGCATCCAATAAGCCAACACCGTCCCCTTTACGCAACGAAACAACCAGTGTCAAAATCGTCAATCGCACCCACACTCAGAGTTAAAAATAATCGAAGCTCTTTTTTGACGGCTGAAAATGAACCTGATGCGACTCGCGGTGAATAGAAAAAATATTCATTCAAATATCCATGTTATATTGGGGAGTGGGCGTAGCGTATTGGTAAATCGATTGCCTTGTACGCAGCGCACCTGGGTTCGAGTCCCGACCCCGCACATAGGGCTAGAAATTTTTCCTAAGAGATTTTTCTAACCCGAAGAGGCGAATGACCTTAAGGTTAAAACCTCTATAATTGAAATAAAAAAAAAAAAAAAAATCCATGTTATTCATTCAGTTGAATATCGTACAATATATTCATTTCACTAATTATATAGGAAAATGTTGTCAAATGCCGCTAAAGCGTGTGAAACAACAATCATCATCGCTTACATTGTGCCAGGGCCTACTTTGATGCGTTTGATCCGTTGCTGCACGGCCGCTTCCTGTAATAATCGGAGACGAATGAAAATCTGCATGGTTGAATCAAATACAAATTTGTATTTGGTTGAATGGGCGGTTTGTTCGTTTGACATTTTCAGCTGCGTCACTGAATATTGAAAATGAATGCGGCTGAATATGATCAATTTTCATTCAATGAATTTGAATATTTTTAACTCTGCCAACACTACCGCTTGCCAGAGGAAACACACAGATAAATTCACCACGGTGCACTCTGGAACGCGCGCCGTGGTGAATTTATCTGAACACGCATCTGACGCCACATATATTTTAAATAGTAAGAGAACGCGGTTCTCTCGCACCAAACCAACCCATCGCCAATCCATTTATTTAGCTCCAAAAGAAAGAGCTTTCTGCTTTTTCTGTGGTGTGTCATCGTTGCATCTTCTGTGTATGCATGAAACTGGAATGAAATGCTATTAGCGCCTGGTGGCGGTCATGGGATTACCTACACGCAGAAAAAAGATTTGCAGGTTCAATAAAAATATGGATTAAATTCAATAAACAAAATTATTGGTCGGGAGCCAATAAATTTATTTATTGAATTCAATAAAATTTATAGCTTCAATGAAAAAAAAATATTGTTCCATCTTTTTAATAAATATTGTATTGAAATTAAAACAAAATTACTAAAACTAAATGTTTTTATTAAAAGCAAAAATTTATTGTTCCTGCAATAAAAAAATGTTTTAGACCAATAAGTTTGTTGTTTGAAGTAATAAACAATAAATTATAGGATTCAAAAACATATATTTTTGATTTAAATACGCTTAATTTTTCTGCGTGTACCACCGAAGAATGCGAGCTGACGTGAAACGTAGCAGCTGCTACGCTTACAGAACCCCCTTTTTATACGTGTCGAGGTTCACTGGATGACAAAGAAGCAGCCCTAGCAACGCTCGCTGCTTGGTCGAATTGTATTGACCATTCATGGATCAGATAATTACTGGTTTCATAAACTTCTTTATTTCCGTTATTTTTAGTAATTGTACATTTTACGAAATTGGATACAAAATTGTTGTACATATTTCCAACTAGATAGCGCAATTATCTTATTTTCTCATTCAGTACAACGGCAGAAATTCAAGTTAAAAAAATCGTGGAAAATTTTGAAACGGGACCCCTATATTGAAACGTTAGAAGTATTCTACTTCAAAAAAGAGCATCCATTGTTTCCGTCAGATACCTCGCGAGCGACTAGCCATTGCGCGTATAGACCTGTTTATAAAGCGGGGAAATATTTTTTCTCGACAACTGCGTCGTGTGGGTCGTACATTTTTATCTCGTGTACTGTCGTGCTTCACGAGCGCGAACGTTCGATTTTTTTTTTGCTTTTCAATGATGGTGCTGGCTGTTGATTTTGAGGCACTAAACGCTGCGTTTGTCATTGTCAATAACACAGCTGTCATATAAATTTAGCTATTAACTGTGGTCCATGTAATGGATGTGCAAATGTGTAATAGTATCGCTTTGAGTTTTGTACTGTAAGGTCAGGCAGGAGGAAAAGAGAGCTCGGTCGTATGCGAAAAGAGCTGGGGTAATATTCACCGTATTTGGCCGGAAGACTACTTCTGGCTTCTGTGACTCACTCATCTCTACAGATCATCGCACAGAGGAGTAGCTAGAACAAATTCCTGGCCAATAACCAAATTTTTTTTTTGATTTCCTATTTCGTTATATTTATTAGGAGCATGTCAAAAATTGTTAAAGATTTTTTGCATGGATGTAAAATGGTGATATTTTAGGGGTTTTTTAATCATTCTAATTATATATCCAGCAATATCGCTTTCTAGTAATGATGACTGTATTAACCCTTTCATGCCCAACTTTTTTCTAGTGCACGTAGGGTTTCAAAACTATTTTTTCGTGAAAACGGTGGGATCAAGAAACGGAAAAAAACTTTTTTATAAAGGTAGGTGCTTCTCTTGCAGTGCTAGAAGCTGCTCGATTTTTACCTTCCAGTGCTCGCTACAATCCTCCTAGAATATTCACAATAGTCCAATTGCTTGGAAAACGTTGCCAAAAGTAGTCTAAATTGATGTTTTATTAGTTTTCACTAATATTGCATCATAACGAAGTTATATGAAAACTGTCCCTGGCAGCACTGCTCCATCGGAATTCAATCAGACTAATTGCAATAACTTCAGTTCTAGAGCTGATCCTTGTAACTGCTAGTACTCAAATGAAAGCCAATAGTCACATTTTTTAGCTTTACTTGTTTTTGTGAGGAAATCTTACCTCAATCAAAAGTTATAGCTGTTTAAAAACGTTGTTGCCCACAAACAACATGGGCATGAATGGGTTAAGTAAGACAATATTATTGCAAACGTAATTGCAGGGATGTAATGCACCTCAGAGCAAATGAAGAGAAGAATAGAAAACGCTCTTTGCACTTTTCATGCGAACCACCGCTCTTCTCTTCCACAATATACCTCTTTACTTCGATGTGTGTTGCTCCCATACGTGCATTCTACTCGATGGCTGCACACCTCAAAAAGTAGAAATAAAGAGGCTCTTTAGTGTGAATCTTGGTCCCAGGCGTACGGAACCAGAGAAGGCAACCAAAAACATTTTAAAAACGTTCTTCCGCTCAAACTTTATCTGAATTGTAGTTTGATTCTGAGGGGAGGCACAAAAAAGTGGCTCTTCAAGGTGACTCTGAACGAAATTGTGCAGCTCTTGGTGCACAGATCTTTCTCTTTATCGTTTTCAAGTTTTTCTTTGTGCGGTCGTTCTGCACATCGCAGTGTTTTTGTGCTGCTCTATTTTCCATCGGTGTATTTCGCTCTTTGTGGCACATTGTGTGAGCAAATAAAAAGCCTGCGTAGTTGAACACAACCATTTGTATAACTTCAGCCTAAAACTAACTGAAAGTAATAGTGTTGCTGTGCATTGCACTAACTTTGAAAAATACGTTTTTTAAACATTTTATTCCAAACTTGTATGATCAAAAAGTTACATTATACGGCGAGATCCGGCAAAGTTGCTGAAGCAGTATTACAAAACCAGATTCCAGCTATCCGAAAAACATAAGAACTATTCTGATCTTGTCCAATCCACAAATTGCAAGCGATTTGAAAATATTGAAATTTTTAGTAATTTGAGGTAAACCGAAATGCTGTAGGGCCAAATACTATGTTTTTCAAAATGTATCTCTATGAAAATATGCTCAAGCGTCCCTTTTCTTCCCCTTTTTCTACTGATCAACTGTTTGTGCAACTGGAAAAACGAATGTATTCACAAAGATCACCTCGAAATTACTAGTATTCGAGAGGATTTAGAAAATTGACCTCTGCACTGGTAGGTGGATAGATGCCAAATTATTCCAAAAACTTGTTATTGTCTATTTTTTGTTCATATTAAGGCATAATAAAAGCAATAGCAACAACAAATAATTTTGGCCAGGGTTTGACCCCAGTTACTCCTCTGTGCATCGCGGCGAAAATTAAAATAACAGTTTCATTTGTTCTTCTGACAAGGCACACAATATAAAAGTACCCGTCTTTGTCATTCGCTTCGCATTGGCTCGGGTAAAAGCACAAAGCACAATGAGTATCGCAAGCAGTTTTTTTGTAATTCCAAATACCTTCTTCAACATTTTCTCATTTATTTGTTTCAACCAAACGAGATACAAACAGCCGAAAAAAATGCGGTTGGAATTTTAATTTACAAAAATCCCAAATATATAGTTTTAATTTTTATTTTCAAAATTCGAAAAACGATTCATTTAATCACTCTTAGATCTTTACTATATTCGATAAAAACGAAATTAAATTAAACCAATTTGTGCATGAAAATAGAATACCTAACTTTAGTAAGTCAAGCCATATGCGTTTCAAGTTCGTTTTGGATTTAACGTCTATCTGGAAACCAAGTCGTTCTTCCTCGATACTGATGAGACAAAATCGGAAAGAAAATTGTTTTACTTGCTAGAGCCAGCTGTTGTGTACAAAATGGTTTCGCTTCATTTGTAATAAATATAGCACAGCACTCCATATTAGGTCGGAAGTAAAAATGTTTTTGTATAAAATAGAAACTAGTATTGAGTACAAATATCAATTCTAGAGAAAATTTTCAATAGGACGTAAGTGACATTGAGAGCCTGTCTTTGTTTCTTTCTCTTTCGTTTATTACGACGTCATTACAACACTTTGCACTAATTTTCCAGTACATATCGAAAGCCGACGGTTTTTGCTAGAATATTATGCAAATAGTAGAGTAGTAAATGTTGAAATGGTCGAGTAATGAACAGAAGAGAAAGACCCCAAAGAGAATCTCTCATTGTTACTTACGTCCTATTGAAAATTTTCTTTAGAATTGAATAATATTTACATGTCTGATTATAAAAAATCTTGTTGCGCGACAGTTCTCCACGCTCCACACTGTTATTTATCTAGATAAATCGAAACCATTTACTCTCTCCAAACACTCGCTCTCTCCCGCGCCGCAGTCTGTTCATAAGATCAACGATTTGGTAGTCAGTTAGCCGGTTGCTAGTTACTTCCATCAGACTTGTTTGTTCCATGCGCTCGATATCATAACACTAACTACGCTTTCGAGACGCACATCATATAAATTGAACAAATTTGACTGAGTTAATCAATTTGTCGGCGACTTGCTTGTCTCTTGCCTTCTTCTGTTGTTCGAGAGATTTAAAATCATCACTCGGAATGTATCTATCCAAACAGTTGATTTGCAGAAATGGATCTACCAAAGGTAAGCTAGTGTTTAAAATATTATCTTAAGAAACCGGTTCGAAAAATGAGATTAGAGTGCAAAAATGATAAAAACTCGAAAAAAGAAAAAACAAAACGCATAGCATGGCTTGTGCGATTATGCATATTTCTAGTGGAGACGCATGGTGGTCCAATTCATGAGAACTTGTCATTGAGAATCGATAGTCACTACGGTATGTACGTTGGCGGTTCTATTTGAAAAATATAGTACCGTAAAACATGCTGGAAATAACATTCCATTGTTTTTGTCGAAAAGGTTTCCTATTAGAATAGATATTCATCTGAAATAAGTTAGTCGGAGAAAGGGAATCAATCTTATTACCTTTAATCGTATATCATAGTCCTAACTTTGCAAATGGACATTGAAACAAATGTCCATCATAGTGTTTTCAATTGTTATATTTCTATTCTCCCCTGTAAAAAGAAATTATTTGAATTTCCACTTTGCTCAAGAAAAGTTACCAAATGTTAAAACAGTGGTGAAGCAAAATGCTTCATTTTATGTCATGTTAACCAGTAAGAGTTTTTTTTTTAGTTTCTTTAAAAATACCCGAGAAAATACATTGGCAATTTCCATGACCGGGTCGGGTGTGCCTGTGAGAAGTGCTAGTAGCGAAACTCAACAATGATTGACGGCTTCAAGGTCACACAGATTGCGTCGATAGGTCAGTCACTTTATGAGTTTCACTGTCTCCAATGTGGAAAATTCACCAGCGTGCATCTTTTCGGTCGCTTATCTCTTTGGGGATCGTATGTATACATATATCTATGGAGTAGAGTGCACTAGATTTTTGTTTATTTTTTGCAGGGGTGAAATCGCATCGTGTTAAACGACTTACGTTGTCTACCTGAAGCTGGGTTTCAGATTAGCTAAGGTTAATCATTCAGTTTCCATATCGGCACGCAGAAAAAAATGAATGAACCAATTCACGTATGACAACACAACATTTAACTTAGAAACGTTGGATTTGAATGTCTCGTGTTCCACTCGTCAGTAACTGACACTAGATTGTTGTCTGTTAGACGATATATCCACACTAACATTAAATAGACACTAAACCAAACAGTTAACACATCATTTGTGAACGCCTAAAGCAACTAGCTGATACTGAGTGATGTCTCGGTTGGCCAAGCACAGAAGTTCCGGGTGTAGGAAAACGAACTCTTGTCTCTTGGCGTGAGATCCAAACACCTGAATGATATGCAGTTTTTTTGTTAATTTTAAAGTTATAATAATCGCGAAAGCGTGAAGGAGGTTGCGTGTTTCGTTGTATTGCTTGGCAAAATTTGTACGACTGCAAGCTTCCTATTGATGGATTTTTTTTGCTCTGTGAGATTTCGAACATAAAAAAATTGGTTTTCAAAATAAAACTGTCTTTGTCATTTATCGGTCATCACCCAGGCAGATGTTCATCCGCCCCCTCTAGATGAGGACCTGCTAAGCCTAACTATTCGAATGTACTGGACCGTATAGCACACCAGTTTCTTCCACAAGCAGGCGCTGGCTGTTAACCAGTACCACAAGTTTCAGATACATAGAGATTCATAGAGGATAGGCAGAAATTTTTTTATTGATTTTTAAATGGAAAAAGTAAAAAAACATGAAAAGTGAGCCTATTCATAGGGTTCTAGAGTGCCACGGATTGGCGATTCTACGTTGAAACCGCTCGCAGATAGCGCTGGAAGGAAAGTGTTGCTGATTTTATTCTGTTCTGTCATAGTGCATATATTTTCTGTAAACATTGGTAAAAAATGACTTAAACACCAAATTACCGATCAATTTGTTGATAATTGTTTATGAAAATGGAGGAAAATCATCATTTTATCAGATGATGAGTAAACATCTTGCGAAAAGAGTGTAAAACATAGTGGTTTCTAATATTATTCGCAGAGCTATATGCGCTCTGTTTCGAAATGTAATTTGTTGAGCACCGTAGCCGCCGCAACAGCATTTCCCGTTGGTCCTAAGTTAAGCTAAACTTTCATGAGTTGGTGTAAATTCATGAAACTCTCCAGATCACGCGAGGAAAGAATATATCCGGCTAATAGGAAAGTGTCAGCTTTGTATCATGCACAGCCGATCCTTCTCTCCGATAGTCTTCACTGAATCTCCTACGTAGTTCAAAATATAAAGGAGTTTGACATTGGTGCTGATTGGGTCTCGGTTTCGAGTTGGAACTTTATTTATGGAACGATTTTTTATAACTACAATAATACCCCGATTACATTTCGAAGAAATGTATGAGTCAAATAGTTGCAAATGGCTGTAATTTCAGAATAATTGCAAATAAAACTAAATTTCTTACTCGTTTCATTCATATTTTGGCAGTGGTAAGCTTTTTCCGAGAAGATAATGAAGATTTTGTTGTAAGCTACGACTCACTTACGGGTGAAAAAAAGCAAACTGTATCACTTTGCCAGTTCATGAGCTGAATCATAGGTGTCGCATGACTAATTTTGGCTTTGCCGCAAATCGCCAATAAAACCTTCTTACTTTTATTATGCATTGTCGTCGCTGTTGTGCTATCTTATGACAAACGCCATTTTGGGGTAAACTGATTTCGATATGCCACATTACTTGTCTAAAAAATCTACAAAGTAGCGTTCACAGAATTTTGACATTCTGCTTGGTTATAGCGAGAAACTTGCTGAGAAATTTGTAATTTTTTGTTTCAAATGACTGGGGATTGGCTCAATTATCTTGATGTATAAGTTTTTATATGTAAAACTATCTGAGAAATACAATGGCATAATCGTTTTCAAAACGAAACGCACGAATTGTGAAGAAAATGCAATTTAGTTTTAAACTGGAAATATAGCATATTTGGCAACACTGAAACCAAAAATAACTATTTTTCTATATTCCCTGACTCATATCCTTCAAAATGAACCTCACCGATTGTTTATAGACCAAATGAAGCCAAAGATATGAATAAAAGTTAATAATTAATTATTTTTTTCTATGGAAAATTTTCCATGCACGATTATGAGACGCCATACAAATTTTGTCATCGATACACACCTATGACACGTGTGAGTGCGACTTTTGTTTACATTTATAGTAAAACCTCGCAACATAGTCAACCGATCTTCGTAATATTTGAGAAATTAATACAGAATAGATAGAAGCATCAATTGCCATTTTTGAATTGTTTATACCATTTATAAGTTTCAAGATATTCAATGTAAAACTTTAAAAATATTTTTCTCAAAATGTGTTAAATGACGCTTGTCGGAAAAAGGATTTGTGTTCTAACTCCATATATCTACTGCTCTTCCTTACCATAAATGAGAATCAAATTAACACTCAATAACAAACACTTCCAAATTAACACTCAATAACAATAACTTCCTTGACCTGATTCAAAGTCTGTACTAACAGGTTATCGTGCTCAATAAAATTACAAATTACAAATTACAAAATAAACTCTTCATAATTTTCCAATTTTAATTCTCTTTTTTATCGGTCTTGTGCATCAGCACGTCAGCGGATGACAAAACCGACTACTCGGTGAGAGATACTCGGATGAATCTCTGCAACTAGTTGGGTTCAAAGATGAAGAATAAATTATATTTGAAGAACTCAAACACATAGTAACGACCAACAAACTACAAGCATGTCCAATCAGTACATAACATTTTTTTATTTCAACGTATTATCATCATGTCAAAATTGTAAATAAAAGTTATACTCTAAATACGCGTCGATTTCTTCCTCCCGGGAAAGAATCGAAAGTTATACTGTAATGTTAAAATCTAATGTAATGTTAAAATGTTAAAGACCCCTATATTGATATAAATCCCATTTCAAACGATCTCGATTCATCTCCTTATTGTGTCAGGAAAAAAATTCCGCAATATGTCTTTTTTCGTGCTTTACAGTGGTGTAACCCCCTATGTTTATTCTATTTCACTTCGGTTAGGTCTCTGGCGCTGGCGACCCAACTGCTTCCTTTCAATACAAAGGCAATTATTCGCCTTCAAATAAGCTGGTAAAATTCCGGCCGAAAATTTAGGTGTATTCTACTTCAAAACAACCAAATATTTCTATATTTGTTGTTTGTTTTAAAGGGCTACAAAGGAATTGGGTTTCAACGTAAAAAAATACTTTTTCTGCGATTTTTTTTACAAATTTGAGTGAAGCGAATGAAAAACTTGTATGCATTATAATGTATCATTTCAAAAATATTCTGTAATTTATCAAGCAAAAATATCGACAAGCGGCTCGGTGACGAAGCCTTTTATGGAATATCTCTGGAAAAAACACGATGAAATCGTGTTTTTTCAGGATACTCTACAAAAGGCTACAAAATTTCAAAAACTACTAAACCGATTTACTGCAAACTTTGCATACACATTCTATGTAAAAAATACCTAACCCCGAAGAGTTTCCGGGATAATTTTTCAATTAAGGGGGCTTTCTACTCATAAAATAGTGATTTTTTTTTGAAAAGCTGTTTTTCCAGAGACGTTCTACAAAAGGCTTCGTCATCGAGTCGTTTGTCGATATTTTTGCATGGAAAAAATAACAGAATGTTATTGAAATGATGCAGTATAATGTACAAAATTTCACTAGATTTACCAACCTTCCTCATTTTAAAGGCCATGTCCTTAATTTCGATGATTTGGGAGTGTTCTTAATTTTACTTCAACTGTCCTTAGTTTTAGTCAATGGTATATTTGAAATCAATCAGATAAAGTTCAGGAAACATTTTATTCGCCATTTTAGTTGATCACTTCCCTACAGTACATTTGATTTCTATTGTTCAGATTAATGATTCAAAAGTATTGATAAAGTTTATTGATTGAAGTAATGTTTCAAACTAAAGCTTGTTTCTTATTTTGTTGAGTGTTGGCTGAAAAAATGATTTTGTCCTCTAATTCAAAGCATAAAATTTTGAACAGCTCTCATTTTCTAGCACAGGGTTCTATTCCTCATGGTAGTCATCTCGGACCATTTATATTTTTGCTCTATTTAAACGACTTAAACTATTTGCTGAAGTACATTAAACTTTCGTTTGCTAACGACTTCAAACTATTTCAGCTTGAACTAAAGACGCAGAATTCTTGCAGTCCCAGTTGGATGTTTTCACCAATTGGTTCTATGCCAATAGGATGATGTTAAATGCTCCCAAGTATTCGGTTCGAAAGTTAATTTCGACTACAATATTTCACAAATCGTTCTCAAACGGGACTCGTCTGTTCAAGATTTGTGAGTCTGCCTAGATCCCTAATTTGGTTTCTTCAATAACGGAGTAGCAACTACGGACGATCTCTTATGCTTATGCTTTCGAAAAGTTTTGATTCGAGCCAATAACATCCAGCCTGGAATAAGGTACTTTTGAGTTGTTCGAAGTATACTAGTTAGGTTAGTTAGGTAGTTTTAACTTAAATTTAAATATATTTAACTCAACGTTGAGTATAAAAAAAACCTCTCAATGACCTGTGAAATTTGCCATGGTTAAAGAAAAACTAGCTTCAACACGGTTTACCTAATTTTACCTTATTGCACGATACCCCGAGATTGAGTCAAAAGAGCTCAACTTTTGGTAGTTTTCGTATCCGTGTATCAAGCAACATAGATCGCTGTAAAAACTTACTAGACCTAAAAAATGCTGTAAAAACTTACTTGACCTCGATCTCCTGTCTGTACGCTGAGATGTTTCGGAACCAGTTTTCATTTCCGATTTAATGCAATCTCGAATCGACATCGACATTCGCTAACAGAACAAATTAAGGGTATAACAGACCCTTCATCCAGTATGTGTCGTCTTTCCATATATCCAAAAAAAAAATCCATGCAGATGAGCAAAATTGGTTAGCCTCGGTCAAGATTCAGGATGTCCTTATTTTGCTCTTAGCCCATCTGGTAACCCTAGCTTCACCCAAATTTCTAAAAAAAATTCGAGGAAAAGCGTTTTTTACGCTGAAACCCTTATTTCCTCTTAACATTTTCCTTGCCCACTTTCTTGTTTATTAAGGCGGAAAACGGAACAGCCAAATATTTCAGTATTTGCTGTTATTGCCATCATTGTGCACTTTACTTTACTTTAATTATTAAGCCAACAAACCCGCGTAGTTTTCATTTACTCGTTTCTCAATTTAGCCTAAAAACGACCGCTGAATATTGCATTCTCAGCTACAATGCAATGAAATACTGTCCCTTTTTCGTTGAACATTGCTCTTTTCCCTGCTCCGGAGCAAATATGAGCAAAAATACTTGCTCCCGTTTACTCCGGTTTGCTACCAAAAGAAGAAAACCGAGGAAAAGAGAATACAGGCACGGTTTCCTTCCAGTTGTGTGTTTGACAGCAAGTCATTTGTTTGGACTAAAATGCCGAGGTTATAAAAGATCATTTCAACGCTTTTTTGTGAAAAGGGCGATACTTACAAATGTAAACATAAGGCTTTTTTCATACATGCGAATGAGGGCTTTAAAACGCAACAAATTAACCTAAAAATTTGGATTCTACGATATTGCTTTCTAAAACTACAGCAAAAAATTCATCGGCGAAACTGTATTTTTGTTTGTTTATTTAAAGTTTCGCCCTCCACGCTTCATGCAAACAAACAGGGCGATACTTATTTTATTTTATTTATTTATTTATTCTTATTTTTCATCTGACCTGTGTTGGTCTACATGGAATGTTTCTAGAATGGGAAAAGCCCATTTCAGGATATACTTCAAAAGCAATCCTCAAATGGGCGTAAAAACCCATCATCTTTTCAAATTTTTCACAGTTGATTACAATGATTTTACACTACAATTAAACATAATCACATAGTACACAGTATTGCAAGAACAAAAATTACAAATATTACAAAAATGGAATCTTAAAATCTAAGTCAACCTTCTTAGTCTATTTTTGAAAACATCACAAGATACAGAAAAGTCAAAATGGTCATAAACACTATTAAAAACATTACACATCGCCCTAATGGGTTCGTTCTGACCGTACTCTGTGCGCTGAAATTCCAGTCTTAAGAAGTTATGCGATCTGAGATTTCTAGGGGGCACATAGATATTTATTTGCGAGAGAATATCTGGAGCATCTATTTGACCAGTTAATATCTTCCCAACAAATACTGCTCTAAATGTGTTCCGCCTTTGCGCTAGGGTTTCCATATCGAGCAGACGACAGCGATCGATGTACGGTGGTAGCTCTGCTGGGTTACGCCATGGGAGAGTTCTAAGAGCAAAACGGAGGAATCTTGCCTGCACTGCTTCTATTCGGTTGATCCAAATGTTCGTATAAGGACACCAAATGGGTGCTGAAGCTTCCAGGACAGATCGAACTAGTGAGAAATAGAGTGCCCGTAAACAATATGGATCAGTGAATTCTTTGGCGATTCTTATAATGAAGCCGAGGTTTCTATTTGCCTGTGCAATAACATGAGAGTAATGATTTCTGAATGTCAGTTGTGAGTCCAGGAGTACTCCGAGGTCTCTGATAACTGTCATTCTCTCTAGCGATTCCCCTGAGATGGTGTAGCTCCAGAGTATTGGATTTTTTCTGCGAGTAAAAGATATTATGGAACATTTGGCCACGCTGAGAGCCAGCAAGTTGCGACTACACCAATTACAAAAAGCATCTAAGTGTCGCTGCAGCGCCACGCAATCTTCTATTGACCGCACAATGAGAAATAGTTTGAGATCATCAGCGTATATAAGTTTACACCCTGGAGGTATAACATAGCAAACGTCGTTGAAGAACAACGAAAAAAGCAACGGTCCTAGATTGCTCCCTTGAGGCGCTCCCGACAAGTTAATGAAGCTGTATGACTCGCTATTTCCTAATTTTACAGATAGAGAACGATTTACGAGATATGATTTAAGCCACCCTGTGAAATTTGACGAAGCGCCCAGCCGCTTTATCATTGCTAGTAGAAGAGAGTGATCTACACGATCGAATGCAGCCTTGAGATCCGTGTATACAGTATCGACCTGAGATCCAACTTCAATATTTTTAATACAGAGCGAAGTGAATTGGGCTAGATTAGTAGTTGTCGATCTGCCTGAAAAAAGCCATGTTGATCCTTCGATATGTATGCTTTGGTCTCACGAAACAGCACGTTTCCTACTAATATCTCAAATAACTTTGATCCAGTGCAGAGTGAGGTTATGCCACGATAGTTCGCAACATTTTGCTTATCACCTTTTTTAAAAACGGGAAACATAACTGATTTTTTCCAACACACGGGAAACGCCGATTGCAACAGTGATTGGTTGAAAATTAGCCTTAAAGGCGTACACAATGCGCTTGCGCATCTTTTCAGTATAATGGAAGGAATACCATCTGGTCCTGCTGATGTTGAAGACTTTAGCTTTCGCATGGCAGTTAAAATATCTTCGTCAGTAAATTGGATATTACCTACATTGATTACATCATGAGGGACATTCTGAAGGCCATATTCCACCTGAGTGGAGTTAGCCGAGTCCTTTTTAAACACACTCGAGAAATGTTGAGCGAATAGGTCACAGATGCCGCTTGGAGTGCTTGATGTTTCACTTGCAAGGAACATACTGGAAGGAAGCCCATTTTCTTCGCGTTTTCCGTTAACGAAAGACCAAAACTGCTTTGGATTTTGTTTCAGGTGTGATTGGGTTTGTGCTACGTGTCTTGAATAGAGAAACCGATTATATGTCTTGTAACTGTTGTTAGCTTGAATAACTGTTGCAATCTTTTCAGTTTACGTAGCTGACGATTGGACCATGCCGGTTTTGGTCGGGGACGTGGTGCGGGAACTGTTATTCTGAATAGCTGTTTCAGGACCAGTGAAAGTTTTTCTACGGCAACATCTACATCGGTCGCGGAATTTAACAAAGTCTCCCAATCAATTGCCTGTAGTGAACTTTGAAGCCTAGAGAAATCAGTCTTCGAAAAGTTGAACTCCCTGACATCCAGAATTTCGTCAAAAATAACCAACTGGGGACAAATCTGCGTTACTAGAAGAGGATGATATGCGTCACAGGCAACTAATGGCTCAAGGGCTTCTGAAACTAATCGAACGCCTTTGAGTATAGACGTGTTTTTACGGTCCGCAGTTAATTGTTATTTATTTATCTTTCTACCGTCGCGCGTGTGTTCAATCCTATTAAACAACGGTTATCATAATGAGCTGCAGTGTGACATCTTGTAATATCAGCGATGATCGTTTCTTGTGGCAGTGTGAATTCTGCAGAAAATGTTATCATGCAGCTTGTGTAGGAGTCCAGCGAAATCAAGAAGAATTTATCTCGCACTTCATGATTCCCCTGTGTGCAGATTGCCAGCATAATCTAAAGGTAGGCATAGACACACGAAAAGTGCTGTACCAACAGGAAAAATTATTTGAATCTATAACTACGCAAACGGACTGCAACTTACAAATAGCAGCCGACATAAAAAAGTTCAATTCAATTGTTGACTTATTCGAAAATGTTGAGCTGCAGCTTAAAGAATCAGTGGCGAATGTGAACATAAACACATCGTCGCAAGTGGCAAATGCTGTATCGGCACTATCGCAGGCCATTGACAGTAATTCTTTTAATAAGGCCGATGAGCTGGTCACGCTGAAAAACCATATCACATCACTATTCAACATATCTATGGGATCCACAAAAAAACACATTGAAGAGTATGTAAATGATCTCACTGCCGATTTGACCAGAGAATTGAAAAAAATCTGCAGCGAAGTTCAGAACTTGAGCACCCTTACCATAGATATGGCAGCTCATTGTAATGAACACTACCTGAGTGAATCGCGTCCTACACGTGAAGTTTTAGACGAAGTGAAAATTATAACAAATTCAGTTGGCAGTGACATTCTCAAAGAAGTACAATCTTTTGCCGGCTCAATTAACGCTTTGGATAGCAGTATACGCGATGCTTGTTTGCCACCAGCGGGCCCCAGCTTGATGGACGAATTAAATGCCCAATCAACAAAATCGGGTGACTCAGGTCACCGTTCCACTGCCGAAGCCACTGAAGGGTGGCGCTTTTTGGGTTCGAAGAAAGTGTGGCGCTCTGACTGGACGGAGTACGACACACGTAATCAGCGTAGAATTCAACAGCAAAAGATGAAAGATAGGGCGATGGCACGAAGAAAAGCTAATAAAAAGCAGTTGCATCGGGTAATAAATGATCGCAATAAAAACGGACACCAACGTAGCCGTAATACTAATGAGACAAATAAACATCAGATATCCAGAAGCAGTTATTATAACTATAACCTCATTGACAACAACAATAGCAACAACAATAGCAACAATAATCGTAACAACAATCGCAACAACAATAGCAGCAATAATCGCAACAACAACAACAATACGCAATGCGGTCGTCCAACAGCTGGCAACTCTCTTCCCCGGGATAAGGATCTACTTGCGGCGGCAAGGGTGCAATTCTCTAGGCCTCCGTTTGAAAATCAGCGTGGTATCAGGTTTCAACGTGGTGAAACACTGAATCCATACCCGGTTGTACATCAATTTAACTCAACTTTCGCACCAGATAGGTTTGTAACCCCCGTCCTGACGAATTCCTTTTCTCAGCGCTGTTCAGCTTGTTCCTGTGAGCATTCGTGTTTTCGTCCAACCTAACGCACTCTTCAGAGGCAGACCATGACGAACCGGTTACGGATGAAAACGGATCAATAGTTTTGCATGATATTTCTAAGTATGACAAATTGCCATTAACTTTATCAGAAACGCTTTCAGAAATTTTGATATATTGTCAAAATTTTAATCGTATGCAGAGCGCATCTAAAACGAGCAAAATCTATAGTAATGTATTGAGCTCCTCTTATTCTGTTATTTTAGGCACTGAAACAAGTTGGAACGATAGCATAAAAAGTGAGGAAATTTTTGGTAGTGGCTTTAACGTATTCAGAGACGACCGAAATCTTTTAGAATCTCAAAAGAAGTCTGGTGGAGGAGTTCTTATAGGCGTTTCGGCTCAATTTAATTCTGAAATTCTTCCCACAGTGAAGTTTAAAGAATTTGAACATGTTTGGGTTAAAGCGAACATTTCAGGTGAAATACATGTTTTTGCCTCTGTATATTTCCCACCAGAGCATGCTAATATATCATCGTATGAAGCCTTTTTCAAAATTGCTGAACAAATTTTATTTGAACTTCCGGTCGAGGTCAAAGTTCACATTTACGGAGACTTTAACCAGCGCAATGCCGATTTTATTCCGGATTCTGAAAATGAAAATATTCTAATCCCAGTCGTAGGAGAAAACGAAACATTGAATTTCATCTCTGACAAAACTGCTAGCATAGGATTAAATCAAATAAATCATGTAAAAAATCAACAGAATTGCTATCTTGACCTTTTATTTACAAACACTCAGGATGATTTCTGTGTATCTGAATCTTTGGCTCCTTTGTGGAAAAATGAAGCTTTTCATACTGCTATTGAATTTTCTTTGTTCATCCATAAAAATCAAGAACCCAACGTCTATGACTTTGAGGAAGTCTTTGAATACCATAAAGCTAATTATGACAATATCAGACGGAAGGTAGGTAATGTCGACTGGCAAAATACTCTTAGGAATGAAGCGAATATTGAAACCGCCCTGGACGTATTTTACAAAATAATTTTCGAAATTATTCATGAAGAGGTGCCCATTAAGAAGAAAAGACGACACGGTAGCTCGAAGAATCCTATTTGGTACAATAGGCAAATTAAAAATCTGAAAAATAGGAAACAAAAAGCCCACAAGCTATACAAGAAAAATCAAAATAACGAGCACTTGGAACAATATCTCGACATTTGCGATAAACTAAATATTGCCATAGATTCTGCACTTGCGGATTACAACTCCAAAACTGAACAGCAGATTAAATCCAGTCCAAAGAATTTTTTTAACTACGTCAAAACTAAATTAAAATCAGACAATTTCCCATCAACAATGCACTTGGATGACAACGTACATAATAGCCCGAAAGAAATCTGCAACCTATTTGCAACATTCTTCCAAGAAATATATACAACTTTTTCTGAACAAGACCGCGATCGCGATTATTTTGCTTTTCTTTTAGATTTTCCTATGGATATTGGTGTCAGTCATGTCATAGTGGAGGACATTTTCAATGCTCTAAACCATTTGGATTCATCAAAAGGTGCTGGCCCTGATGGAATTCCACCATTATTTATGAAAAACCTAGCAACCGAGCTTACAACTCCATTGTTCTGGCTCTTTAATATGTCTTTACAATCTGGAGAGTTTCCCAAAACATGGAAGAGTTCTTTCTTAGTACCTATATATAAATCTGGGAAAAAATCTGACGTTCGCAATTATCGTGGAATAGCCATAATCTCCAGCATTCCGAAACTTTTTGAATCAATCATTAACGAAAAAATATTTCTTCAAATAAAAAACAGAATTACTAACCTCCAACATGGCTTCTTCAAAGGTCGTTCGACCTCAACAAATTTACTAGAATTTATTAACTATTCACTGATTGCAATGGACAATGGAAACTACGTGGAAGCACTTTACACAGACTTTAGTAAAGCATTTGATCGAATCGACATCCCAATGTTACTTTATAAATTAAAAAAGATGGGAATTGAGCCTGAGCTGCGTACGTGGTTAGAATCATATCTATCCAACCGCCAGCAAATAATCAAATTCAAAGGAAAGCAATCTAATCCAATTGAAGTCACCTCAGGAGTTCCACAAGGCTCTCATTTAGGACCTCTATTGTTTATTTTATATGTGAACGATATTTCCTTCCTTCTCAAAAAACTGAAAGTACTAATCTATGCCGATGACATGAAACTTTACTTGGAGATAAGAAATGCCGAGGATATTGATACATTCCAAAACGAAATTCTGGTTTTCCACACGTGGTGTCAAAAAAGCCTCCTACAGCTAAACGTGAAAAAATGCAATTCAATCACTTTTAGTCGAAAACGACAAACACCGAATGTTGTGATTACCCTAGGAAGACAGACTGTAGCAAAATGTGAAAGAATTAGGGATTTAGGCGTTATATTAGATTCCAAGTTAAATTTTATTGATCATTATAACACAATTATTCACAAAGCTAACAACATGCTCAGTTTTATAAAACGCTTTAGTTATCATTTTGTAGATCCGTATACAATCAAAACATTATATATTGCTTATGTTAGGTCGATATTGGAATATTGCAGCATCGTTTGGTGCCCTTTTTCAAGCACACATGAAGAACGAATAGAATCTGTACAAAAACAATTCATATTATTTGCCCTTCGTAAACTAGGTTGGATAGCATTTCCTCTGCCATCTTATGAAGCACGCTGCATGCTTATCAATATACAAACATTGAAGGAACGTCGTGAATTTGCAATGCTTTCGTTCATTAATAATATCGTCTCGCATCGTATTGATTCTGCCGAAATTTTATTCAAATTGAACTTTTATGCACCTTCTCGACAGCTACGAAACCGAAGCATATTCTCAATAACTCCATATCGCACAAATTATGCAAAATATGGCCCTATAAATCGAATGATGGCTGTTTATAACCGCTATTGCGAATCAATTGATTTTACAATGTCCAAACTAAAACTCACACAATATTTTATACATAAAAGAAATTTTAACGCATAAGAAAATGATTCTGTAAAAGCTGAAATTGTTTTATTTATAATAAAATTACGTATATATATATATTTTAGTAAATAAGAAAAATGTAAACATTACTGTAACTATACCAGTCTACATCGATTGACGAAATAAATAAATAAATAAATAAAAAACGGCGCAGTTAATAGAAGCTTCTTCATTTACGAACAGGAGATCCAGGGAAAGGCATAACCGGAGGGTGTACTCTTCCAAAGAAATCCTGGCTGATTATAGTCACCAAACAGTAGATGAGCCATGTTGGGTTGAATGGAAGTTGCGATGTCAAGTGCTGAGTCTATGTGCTTCTGAATAATATCTATATCACTTGCGGAATCAGGGGGAATGTATACTACGCCTACACAAATATTAGTATCGCGCCCGCGAATATCTACCCATAGATGTTCGAGCTCGTTACTATCCGTTTTATGTTTGGACGAGAGCCGGTTGGACACCGCAATAAGCACACCACCACCACGTTTTTTACCTGTACTGTCTGGATCGCGATCTTTACGGTAAACCGTGTACCTTGGGCCGAATAACTGGATCGAATGGATTTGATCATTCAGCCACGTTTCGGTTAGAACAATGACATCATATTCGGCCTCTGAAACAGCGACGAACAACTCGTCAATTTTTGTGCGTACTCCTCTCACGTTCTGGTAGTAGATACTAAGTTGTTCCTGTTTTGCTAGCAGTTTAGAGGCGAAACTGTTTTTTCGTATTTTTTTATGATTATCAAGCTGATACCAGCTGTAAATAGTAACAATGATCACTATTGAAAAAACCCGGACGAAATCGGTGGTGTAAAACGGTAGTTATTCTAAAAAAACGTAAGGGCGATACTTCAATGCTGATAGGTGCGACTGAAAAACTAAACAATCACCAAAGGGGCGATACTATCATTTTGTCGATTTAAATAGCAAAAACAAATTTTAATTTAATAATTTCAAATATATTATGAAGTTTTGGGTTTCGATCACTGAATCATGCAATCTAGGATGTAAAAAACACAATAGTTCTTAAATAGGAAATAAACCCAAGTCTGGAAATATACACTGTTGATTTTCTTTGAATGGTGTCACTGCTAGTATCACCCTTTTCAAGAAAAAGCGTTGATTTGTTGAAAAAACTTCCGGGTGAATGAAAATAGTATCGGCCTATATGAGTTGTGATCGGAGGCTGGTTGTCCTGATTGTGGAATAGCGCTGTTACCCCCCAAAGAATTTGTTGAATTTGTCTACGTCTTTTCACTAAGTCAGGCAGATTTTTCAGCAAGTTGAATTTGAATCTGTCTCCGCCATCGAAAATGGTGCTTCGTTCGTGGAATCATGGAAGGGCGCGACGTCCCGGAGCTGAATCGAGGCATACTTTATGAAATTCTTCACTTTATTTTTGTTTTGCTCCATTTGCATCAAATGATAATAAATTTAACAAAGTATGCATAGCCGGATGGGCGATCTAGCACAAAGTTGCTAGAATTATTTGGCGCATGGAAGTATTCTAAAATATGGCCAAAATTTTGTCCATTTATGGTAGTTGCATAGGTATTTGCATCTCGCTGTGATCTCGGCATTTGAAGCACTAATTTGAACCTTTCCTATTTTCAACAGCCAAACTATGGACCCCAGTCGCTTATTTCGCCAAGACCCTATCGACGGAAAGAGGTGCTCAAAAGTCTCTCCGTTCCGTGCTCCAATCACAGCTCGACGAAATCCGAAATGCCGGAACGTACAAAAAAGAACGCATCATTGTATCACCCCAAGCGACTTCCATCAGCGTAGAAGGATCCTCGGGAAAGATACTAAATTTCTGCGCTAACAACTATCTTGGATTGGCGGTGAGTTCAGGTCTGCGATTTTTTTAAAACTATTTCTCATACAAGTTTCTTCACAGTCTAATCAAGAGGTGATCAATGCTGGTAAAAAAGCACTGGATGAGTACGGAGCGGGATTAAGTTCAGTGCGATTCATTTGCGGTACCCAGGACATCCATAAGCAACTGGAAAAGAAGCTATCGGAATTTCATCAGCGAGAAGACACGATTCTGTATGCGTCTTGTTTCGATGCTAACGCCGGCATTTTTGAAGCTGTTCTAACCCCAGAGGATGCCATATTCTCCGACGAGCTGAATCATGCCTCCATCATTGATGGAATTCGGTTGTGCAAAGCAAAGAAAGCAAGATACCTACATCGGGATATGAAGGGTTTGTATTTTGAGGTAAATTTTGAAATTATTTCGAGCTAGAACCTAATACCTTTTTCAGATTTGGAAGAAAAACTCAAATCTACCGACGCCCGAATCAAAATGATCGTCACAGACGGTGTCTTCTCCATGGACGGCAACGTGGCTCCGTTACCGGAGATTTTCGATCTGGCAGATAAATACGATGCTCTTACCTTCGTCGACGATTGCCATGCAACAGGATTCTTCGGCCCAACAGGCCGAGGTACGGAGGAATTCTACAAAATGCTTGGCCGCTGTGACATCATTAACTCTACCCTGGGAAAAGCACTCGGGGGAGCAGCGGGAGGTTATACGACTGGTCCGCAGGAGTTAATCGATTTGCTGAGACAAAAATCTCGTCCGTATCTGTTCTCGAATTCCCTGCCACCACCGGTTGTAGCCAGCGCTAAGCGAGTCATCGAAATGCTTATGGAATCCAACAGTCTGACGGCGCGAGTTCAAAGCAATACCCGAAGGTTTAGGGAAGCTATGACAAAAGCAGGATTCACCATCTCTGGAATGGATCATCCCATCAGTCCGGTGATGCTAGGAGATGCTCGGCTAGCGTCCGAATTCGCCGACGAAATGCTAAAAAGAGGAATCTATGTCATCGGTTTCAGCTATCCGGTGGTTCCTAAGGGGAAGGCTCGCATTCGGGTGCAGCTATCCGCTGCCCATACCGATGAAGAAATCGATCGAGCAGTAGCTGCTTTCGTCGAAGTGGGGAAGCAACTGAAAGTGATTTCTTGATTAAATTCAGGTGACGATTCATGAGAAGGAATATTCTTTAAGAAATTGTATCTTTACGCAAAAGAATAAAATCTGCTATCGTCTAACAATTGCAGGTCAATCTATATTAATTTAACGAAATTTCTTTTTCTTTTACTCCATTGCACAAGTCTTTCTAATAAAGTACCATGATTTATTTCAATAACACTGCCAAATAACCTACAGCCTAGTTAGTGCTGTCTATATGTCCCTAGCAGCTTAGAAATACCCTTTAAATATGTTAAATATACATACATACCTTTGTGTCTCGCAGAACCAAAATTGACATAACGTCGCAAACTGAAAATACTGTCCTAATTGCTAGAATATAACATATATGGAATCCGTTTCACGGGTTTTACAAGTACGAATCTTTTGGAAAGAGAAAACAACCAACTAATTTTATTATGCGAATAATCGAAACATATAGGTGACCCTTCGTCCGTTCCCATTCATTCCTAACATTCAACTAATTTTCAGCACTATTCCCCTTGTTTCGGCCCATTCGGACAGTATGGTTTGATCAGGTTCTCGGAAAATACCTTTACATTTTCCACCCCACGCACCTCACTATCCAGCAGTGGCAACTTTACAACGTGGAAATCTTCATACAGATCTGCTATTTGATCTAGATATTTTTCCTGAACCTTGTACCTGGCGGAACACATAGTGCATGGTTCCTGGCCTTCACGACGAAACAGCAACTGATTGACGATGATATTGTGAGTGTCGATTCCGCACTTGGTCAGCTCTTGCACTAACCTTTCCGTTTCGTACAACGAAAGGAACTCGGCGATGCACACGCACACGAATGTAGTTTGATCCTACGAATAAAGGAATAATGAATCTACTACCAAATAATTTGTTAAACCAAACAGAACTCACTGGATTTCGAAACTGTTCGTTAACCTGTCGAATGATTGTGAGCATCTCTTCCAGTTTGCTAGTTAGAGTATCCGCATTGAAATCCTGCATCCCGAAGAGTGATCCCACCTGCGAGATGAACGGTGCAAGCTTCATTTTCAATCTTAGCAACTTGCCCAATCCCTTCTCAACGACTTGAGGGAACGAGAGCAGTCTCAGCGTGTGTCCTGTTGGTGCCGTATCAAACACCACCACAGAAAAGTTCATAGCTTTGACTAATCTAAAAGTACAAATAGATTCAAACTTCAACGCATCTTTCGCCGGGTAAACAACATACTTCATAACTTCCGCGTAACTCATTGCCTCATCAATCCCGGGAAGCGCTCCGATAACCTCCTGAAAAACTCCTTTGCTCAGCTTCATCGCCGAGTTTTCTCCCTCGAAATACTCATCCGGCAGCTCGTTCAGACCCACGTTCGGGTCAATCTCCATTGCAAACAGATTATCGAAACCGTTAACTTTACTCGGTACTTTAGTAAACTTTTGATCGAATGCATCGGAAATGTTGTGAGCCGGATCGGTGGAGATAATCAAAACCGACTCGCGGACCTTAGCCAGCTGAACTGCCAGACTACAACTGAAAGTAAACCAGAATCCATCTCAATTGTTGCACAGGAAGCAACCGTTTCGAGGCTATGGTAACTAACCTGCAAGTTGTTTTGCCAACACCACCCTTTCCACCGACAAAGATCCACTTGAGTGTTTCCTGGTCGATGATGTTCTCCAAGCTGGGATCCAGGGGTTCGAAATCTGTTTCCATTTTTACCCAATACTTTCGACAATTCAATCTAGAAAGAAAGTAAACCGCAGGTTATAATTTTTCAACTGACCGCAAATTCTCCAGAATATCCTACCACGGAATAGGAGGGCCACCTCGAATCTGTTAACTTTCAGTCCCGTTTTTGTCATCAGCAAAAAGCAGTCATGCATCAAGAGTTGACGTTTCGTACATTATTATACCAGACTGGTATTATACCAGTTGAAATTTTAAAATACAGGGTGATTGAAAACAATTCTCGACAAACATATGATTACGGCCTAAAAGCCAACTGTCAAAATCCATTTTGAATGGAAATTCCGGACAAACCGTTACTAGCCGAACACAGTTCACAAGAGTTTATGAAAGAGAAAACTTTTCTCTTTCGTTTACTAGAATCTAATACCTTTTTCAGATTTGGAGGAAAAACTCAAGTCTACTGACGCCCGAATCAAAATGATCGTCACAGACGGTGCCTTCTCCATGGACGGCAACGCCCGAATATAAATGTACAGTAACAAAACCATGATTTTCACTGTGACAGTACAGTAATTTTACAATAATTTACAGTAAGTTTTAGTGTTATGCTACAATACAAAAACAATAAACTTTAACGTTTTTACAGTAAATTTCAATGTAAAATAGACTTTTACAGTGAAAAAGGGGGGTGGTTATGTATCTTAACATTAAAAAAATAAATTTTTCTCCATACATTTTTTTTCGAAAACAGTAAAATTTAATGTGAATGCACTGTATCAGTTTTTTGCTGAACAGCGAAATTTATTGTTACATGAAATTTTATTGTAAATCTACTATGAGAACTTGGCATCGAACAATGTTGAAACAGTAATAACTATAATATTTCTTGTTTTATGATTGTTTGTAGGGTAAATGCTATTGTAAAATTCTATCCGGGCGTAGCTCCGTTACCGGAGATTTTCGACCTAGCGAACAAATACGATGCTCTTACCTTCGTTGACGACTGCCACGCAACAGGATTCTTCGGCCCAACAGGCCGAGGTACGGAGGAATTCTACAAAATGCTCGGCCGCTGTGACATCATTAACTCTACCCTGGGAAAAGCACTCGGGGGAGCAGCGGGAGGTTATACGACTGGTCCGCAGGAGTTAATCGATTTGCTGAGACAAAAATCTCGTCCGTATCTGTTCTCGAATTCCCTGCCACCACCGGTTGTAGCCAGCGCTAAGCGAGTCATCGAAATGCTTATGGAGTCCAACAGTCTGACGGCACGAGTTCAAAGCAATACCCGAAGGTTCAGGGAAGCTATGACCAAAGCAGGATTCACCATCTCCGGAATGGATCATCCCATCAGTCCGGTGATGCTGGGAGATGCTCGGCTAGCGTCCGAATTCGCCGACGAAATGCTGAAAAGAGGAATCTATGTCATTTGTGATGGGCGTGTAACGGTTTGTCTGGAATTCCCAATCAAAGTGGATTTTGACAGTTGGCTTTTAGGCCGTAATCATATGTTTGTCGAGAATTCATGCATCAGAATAATTCGAGCAGGCTACACTAAAAATAACAGATTCTACTGAAACTGGTTTCCAGTCAATTTTGTGTGATGAGAAATCTCAGGCTGTTGGCAATGCTGTGATGTAAACCTGGGGTAGCACTCCGCATCTCGATTCGACCAAAGTTCTATCGAATTAATCTTGTTTCGCGTTATACGAGCTCGAAAGTTAATTTTCGTTCCAGTGCTAGATTATCGAAAAGTGTTGGCATTCAGAGAGAATAGAAAGAGGGACGAAGAGTGGAAAACAGTCAAAGCGGCAACACTCCCTTTATAATGATTTCAACACTAGCATTTTGGCAATCGCTTCCACACGCTGCACTTTAAATGACTCCTCTGAGCAAAAAGCATCTGAGAATTTCATAAGTCTCGGCATATGAACCAACCTTCTGACGATGTCATTGAAAGCTTTAGAATGTCATAGGCAGGCTTATGAATTCATTGATCTTTATTCATGCACTCCATAGACGTACAAATAATGTATTTCATAAAACAGTCTTATGACTTCGCTCCAATATATGCCTTTAAGAATTTCATAAGTTTTTCTCATGAAACGCATATGAGATCTGTTATTAATTCTATAAAATTGTGTTTTATTTTTCATAACCGTCACTTTTGTGAAAAGTTCATAATTGTTTCTTATGAATTCAGTACTGGCCTGGACGGCCGACCAGGAGTTAATAGTTTCAGCACTTTTTGATTACCGCTGTTTGAAACAAAAGAAGTGAGATTTTCAGTCAAATTGCAACAATTTCAAATTGTTTTTATGTTATTGAATAAATTACTGTGAGCATTAAATCTGTTTACATGGTTATGATTTTTACAGAAGATATCCGATTATTTGAAATGAAATAAGTTGTGCATATAATTAGTGTCTGACGCGTATTTTATAATAATCAAAATCATTTGAGAAGTAACAATCATTATCATTCAGTTGTCAAGTCCAGTTTCCCAGTTGTCTAAGCCCAGTTTCCCAAGAAATATTGACGAAGAGTTGCTCATTATGTACAAATTTTAATATTTAGAGAGTTTTCTCTACAATCTTCTGAAGGGATCTATTTGTCTATTGTTAATTTGTCCCGAATTGAGTTCTACAAGATGACCACACGAATGAACTCATGAGGAATGACGTTCATGTTTGACGATTCTCAGTGATTTGTTTACTTTGTCAGTTGCGTGAGTTGGAGTGCAATAGGTGGCCATCTGTTATATTCAAACTCACGTAACTCCCATGTAAACATGTAAATGTTCATCGCATGAAAGCAGCTCGAAAAATCTGATCGATTTGAATCTGGTATAAAACTGCTTTCGGGTTCAGACCGTTCCGGGCACATACGTCTAGTACCGCACTGTTAACAAACCGGCAAAAAGCCGAACGTCGCGCAAAACGGTTTCTGACGTTTGCGTTCGTTGATCGTTCGGGAGTTCGTTTCATTCAAACCCGATCGTCGGACGAGTAAACACGCGCGTTGATTCTAGCAGGTGTTGATCACTGTAAGCGAAATAACACGGAAGACATTGTTCGATCTTCGTATTTGTGTGCTTGTTTTACTCAACTCCTTTCAAGGATATTCTTGTGAACGGGGTATACTTTTATTCACTAAAAACTGGTAGATTTCGAAAGTTTATAGAGTGAGTTTTAGTGTAAAGCAAGTGCTTAATTAATGGATACGAATTATAGAAAAGAGCACTTAATTGTAAGTATTTTTGTCGATCATTCGCGTAACGGATTTTATTAAATATCAAAAAACGATTTAAACTACGGAACTTTGAGGTTAAGTTGAGGAACAAGTTTCCCCAGTTACGGTGGTACGCAACTGTGTAAATATTTAAGGAACCCAGGCGAGAAAATCGTTGGAATGTTTTAAGCGAAAAAAAAGTTAATGAGGATGCTGAACTGGAAGAGAAAGGCAAAATTTTATGCCTCGGATGATAACGTATTCCCAGGACTCGTTTTCACGCAATAGCTGCTGCTTCGCATACAAAAAATATTCGCATTACGAATCAATTCCGGTTTCTCAACTCTTATTCCTTGTTTTGTGCTTGTTTTTTTTTCTCGCCGGTTCTCGCGTTCCTTTTTGGCGTCTTTCCTTCCCAAGAGCAACGTCGGCAGTAACGGCAGCGAAGGCGACGACCAAAATAGTGATCCAAGTAATGCAAATAACGCCACCGTAAGAAGAAATCCGTCAATCCTGCTGGCACTGGACACCGTGCACCGGTCTCTGCTGCTGAAGAATTTGCAGTTTGATCAAGGTGAGTGTTGGGGGTTTTATCGCTCTCTCCGAGGAGCATGGTAGGACCATGCATCACAGGGCTTTCGATTACAAGTATTTTTCGCTTACCAGTTTTAATATTCATATTAATTTTTATTGGCTGACCTTTTCGTGGTATTTTAACTATACCTCAACGTGGCTTTACATAAGTTCGTTGTCGGTTGGGTCGTTATGTTTTGCGAGGTCGTTGTAATTAAACTTAAAGTGTCATGTGTTTCATGGCGATAATTTGTGCTACACAATTACCCCTCAGATTCTTGAGATACCGTTTAACCTTCCGTAGAATTTATAATTTGTAATTTATTTTAGTGGGTATAGCGAGCTGTTGGTGAATTTTTGTACAGCTGAAATTTCCTAGCGGTGAAATTATTTGCATTTTTAATTAATAATGAAAAGGATGAGTATCTTTGAACTGAATTCTAAATTGGGTCAATCCCAGTATCGATGGAAATGTGTCGGGGTCACAGTTGTAGACATCTTTTAGTGATGATGTATTAACTTATCCACAATACATTTGTAGAGTGGAACACTAATCACGAAGCTAATTTCATCACAGCAAAAATGTTTAAGGAAATCCAATCATTTCAACGCCCAAACTTCACTTCTTCTCAAAGCCAAACTTCGAATCCGCTGTTTCTCATACACGCCCAGAAATTATCTTATCACATCCACTTGCTATGTTGTGGATCAAATAACCGAACCCGATGCTAACTTTCAACATAATCCACTTCATCATAGTATGTCGCTCGTATACTGTCTTGTTCCATGGTAAAAAATCGATGTTGCATTTAAGATAAGCAGTTATGGAACTGTTGCGTCTCGCAACTGACCGGGACGTCATTTCTGATTCTATAACACCGTTTCGTAATAGAACATTTTATTTAAAACGAATGTTATAAATTTCCTGGAAATTAATACACATTAGCTTATATATTATTGATCACATTCAGGCTTACATTTAGTGCGAATCCATCCCGGCCAACGCTGTTTACGATCTAACGGAAATTTGACAGCGTAGGCCTGTTGATAGATTAGAGCAAGATCAAGATTAGTGAACCAAGAGGTGCGCGCATTATGCGCAACATTCCCCCCCAGTACAATGAAGTTGGTGGGCTTTATTTTACTATCACTACACCGATTGATTCACGACCATGGTTGCACAACACTTAAAGCTCATTTGGAACTAATCAATCTTACACATAGTATATTTAAACAAAACAAGTGTTCATAGGTGGTGAAGATTTCGTTTGTTGGAAAGTTCCGCGTTTCGCTTAAACTGGCTGCTTTGTTGCTGCTCCAGACGACACACACATTTTGGAATTCTACGCATATAGCGTACCCAGTTCGTTTTCGGTAGTCCAAGCAGCTCTAGTTGCCTCCAGCCGACTTTCACAACGATCGAGTTTCTTCCACCCTTGTTGAACGACTTCTATGTCCCGATAAAGGTTTCACTTCCGCTAATATCTACGGCCATCGCTGGTAGCTATTGTTTTGCTGCTGACGCTGATTTCTCCATGCCAACGCAGCCTTTTGTTTGCTACCGTCGATCTAGTGTGCCACAAATGAAATTTATAATGTTGCGTCTCGCAACTGACCGGGACGTCATTTCTGATTCTATAACACCGTTTCGTAATAGAACATTTTATTTAAAACGAATGTTATAAATTTCCTGGAAATTAATACACATTAGCTTATATATTATTGATCACATTCAGGCTTACATTTAGTGCGAATCCATCCCGGCCAACGCTGTTTACGATCTAACGGAAATTTGACAGCGTAGGCCTGTTGATAGATTAGAGCAAGATCAAGATTAGTGAACCAAGAGGTGCGCGCATTATGCGCAACAGGAACATCTGTAAAATTTGAATAACTTCGTTAACAAATTTTCAAAAGCAGTATGATGTACATATTTCAATTCGAAACTTCTGTTTGCTACAGAGGCATTATTTCTCTCGCCATCACTTGAATCCGGAAAGATTAAACGAGTCTGCTAGTACATAATATACCTTTATTTGATTAATTTTGTCGCTTACCGAACTATTTCTAAATTTAAATTAAATACAACTGGAACAAAACAGCACATCTACGACACTCTGCTCTGCGGGACGCTACGCACAATTCCTCCAACAGCGGCAGAAGCAGCAATCGACTGGTCATTATCACTAATGTTGCATGCTTTCCAGACCACCAGAGGCCCGTTCCATATGGATCAGTCGGCGTATCATCGAATTTGTAACGAACTTTTTTTTTACTTTCGGTTAGACCTGACTTATGAAAACATGAACTCTTCGCTCGCTGTTGCATTGCACCATCCTCCTGCTCGTTCGCCAGAGTTCGGACAGATTTATTATCAATTGTATGTTCTGTTTTATATTTTTATTTTTCTTTCCTACCCGAGAACTGCTACTTTACCGTATCATTTGAGTTCATATACCAATCGCGGTGTTGCTAACAAATCGTACAAATACCGCCGTTTTTTATTTGCCTCGATCCAACGTGAAGAGTTAGAAAGCGATGGACGGTTAGTGCGCTCCAATTGATACAATTCCCACACACCGTATATAGGAACGGATCCCGTCAGAAAGACCGAAGGCTGCTAACCGATTAGGCAAACACCAAAAACGTCGACACGTGTAAATATGATTAGAAGATATGTGGTTCATTTCCAAATGGGTGTCCATATTTATTTACCAGTTCAAATTGTGTTGCGAGGTTGGAGAACCTGTTATTGGATTAATGTTCAAACCGCGGTAGGACATACACATGCTTCGGAGGTGAATTCTTCTTGCTTGCCACTATTTATCATCCTTATATAGGATTGTGGACTTTTCAGCGATGATTTGTTTACTTATTTTCATTTTTCGAAAAACTGGTCACAAGATAGTTGAGGCGACTTAATGTACCACCACGAGCTGCTGGAAATGCAATTGTCATGGTTAGAGAAATTTAGACTCGTACTGGAGCACAGTGGTAAAACCCCAAAAATCATTGTCTTGTTAATATTTTGTAAATATTTATTTTATTTTGCTCTCAGTTTGAAGACAATTATCTCAAAATAATCGAAGAAAAAATGTATTTTTAAGATGTCATTGATGCAAGTCGAGGATTTCTGATCAATTCATTTCATAAGAATTGTTTGTACCTTCGAACTTCAAATGGCGATATCACAAGAACTACATGGCCGAATGGAGTAGTTTTAAGATCTTCGGAAAGAAGAATGAAAGCGACGAACAATATATCTTAAATAAATTGCGAAATTGAATATCACATCAGTAATTTATCTTTAAACGTCTTACAATTTTTGAGATGGTCTCCCACGAGTCAGTTATCATGAATCTAACTCAAAATTTAGTAAGGTTTTATGAGATAAAGGCATCATTTTGCGCTGAAGTTTTTATATATATGGAAACGCCTCGTAGCTCATAAATCTTCTTACAAATAGATGGCCTAAACAAAATTATATTACCAAAAATTTTTTTGTGATTTTTACTAGTTTTGCAAACCGATATGTTTGTCTACTATTATTAACGTGTATATTAACCCTTTAACGACTAACGCCTTCAAATGGGTTTACATAAAAATAGTCGAAAAAATAATAATGAAATTTCAAAATTTATTTCTGAAAAACCCAAAATTTATCAAACTTTTAGCCATATAAACCCATTTAATTTTGTCACAACTTTCTATGCAGAGGTGCCACTGTGTGGAGGTGTGGTATCACTTTTCAAGTAAGCCAGTTTAAAGTTGTGTGACACTGGCTATAAAGCAAGTCAGCCGCATGTAGATAAGGAATCCCGTAGAACATGGGACTGACTTGTGATTATGGGCAGTATACTGCTGTTCCGAGTACATCTGTCGTAGGTCTTTTTTTATCGATTCGGTCTACTCATAGCAATACGATATAAATTCAAGAATATGTTTACGTAACACTTCGAAACGTGAAGTTTGCTCTAAAAATTTGTGAAATAATATGGATGTCATTTGAAAGCTGGTGGTTAGTAGACATCAGAAATTGATGATTAATGCCATTTTGAAATCCAACTTTCGGTTACCACAAAACTTTGAAAAACCTTTGCCAATACGGATCTCATTTGAAAGGGAATGGTCAGTAGACATCGGAAATCGACGATCGACGTTTTGGAATCCAAGATGGCAATTTTCGGTTACTAGAAAATAGAACCATCATCAATATGGGTGTCATTTGAAAGGGGGTTGTCAGTAGACATCGGGAATTGATAATTAAAGGCTTACACTTCTGTAGAGCACAAAAAATAGGCATATATTGGAGATTTTTCTTGGTGCAATGAAAAGATGAATCGAGATAATTTAAAATGGGATTTATTGCACTAATTGTGATGGCCAAAAAATAATGTTTTCTAGTAAATCCATCATAAGATAGCAGCTTCCCGCTGGTGAGTTTTCATTTGGAAGGGGTTCACGCCTGGAAATCTATCTCGTAATTTTTGACCCAGACCCAAAAATCAAAACTTTCTTAGAACTAGCTAGCGACGTACGTAAGATGTTTTGGATCTTTTGCTTTTTCGCGACATGGCATGCATTTTAGTAAAGAAACACTGAAACAGTATTAAAAATGGAGACTGAATTATTTATAAAAAAATTTGCGCGATGAAAAAATAAAATCCTGGAATGTACGAATTTTCATAGAGATCAAAAACCATGTAAGTCGACATTTCCGGCCACCTCAAAAAGATTGGCTTCGAGAAAAAACACGGGTAGTGCTCTCAAGTTATACATAAGAGCGTTGCGACTGAATCGAAAATTCGGAGATTTATATATTATTGACGCCTTACATATCTTGACATATCAGTTTTTAAGACCCTAAAGCATGTTTCAGGTCAATAAAAATCGTTTTTTTTTAATTCTACGTTGGTGATCCCCTCAGCGCTGTTTGGAAATTCAAGATGGCGATTTCCGGATACCAGAAAGTATAGCAAATCACCATCACTACGGGTCATTTGAAAGGGGATAGTCAGTAGACACCAGAAATTAATGATGAACGCCCTTTTGAAATCTAAGATTTGTCTAAATTTTTATTAAAAAAATACTGGCACCACTAGCACAACCGATAAACATCAACCCAAATACACAACCGCAACAGAACCGAGGCTTGGTTTCGTATTTTTCGTGTTTCATTTCATTAGCGAATTTTGCTATAAGCCAATCAATATGTGTATTTTCGGAATGATCTTGACGAGTATGAGACGAAGGTCGATGTTTAACGTCATTTTGAAGTTCAACATGCCGTCAAAAATCAGGAATGATCGTAAAATGTACGGCGGCGTACGAGTCAATTTTAACTGGAGTTGGCGGCGTTACGCCGTTTGTAACTATCGGCGGTGTGGATCGGTTACTCGCAATTTAAAAAAAATCTTGCGAAATTTTAAGTTGGAGGCTGTGTCATCTTGAAACGTGCCTGTTTTGACATCTGTATAACCGAAAGTCACGAGTAAAAGGAATTCAAATTAGGACAATACTTGGAATCAGATTTATAAAATTCAATGTGAATTTGAAAATAGTCAAGAATGATGTTCAATTAACATCAATAAATCTAAAAAAACGATTTGATCCTCCTAACAGTCAAATAAGACATTTCTCACACATATCACTGTTGAATCATTCATTGTTTTGCAGAACTCACGCACAGCTGGCACCCAATTAGAGGTGAGTCATGCACGAATAAAACCTCGAATAACCTGAATAAATTATAGAAAGTCAATAAGACAAAATTAATTTTTTTCAAAAAGTTTCATGAAATAGGTATAATGAATAATATAAATCAAATTCATAAAATAGATTTAACTCAGCTCAATTGTAAATTGAACAATATTAAAAAAAATGTTATAAAATTGATAGAAAAAATTAAAAAAAAATCAAGTTAACAAATTGGATAAAATGAATAAAAAGATATAAAATCAATATACTAAATTAAATTTCGGGTTCTGAAAAATTTGAAAATGATAAGAATAAAATAAATGAAACGAATAAAATGGATGAAATGAATAATAGGAATAAAACTAAAAAACTAACATAAAAAAATTAATAAAACAACCAAAATGATTAATAAGGATGAAATGAACTCTTTTATTCCCAACTTTTTTCTAACGCATATAGAGTTCCAAACCCGTTCCGCATCTTAAGACCTGTTTATGATTGAAATCACTTGGAAAATTCCAGAGTACAGTAAGATTCCGTTTTTGGCACGTTCCATTTTTGGCATGCTCCTTTTTTGGCACACTCCGATTTTGGCAACATTTTTGTTGGTCATAATAAGTCTTTTAGAAATGTGCAATAGATATTTTTTTTGCATGAATTGATATCACATTTGACTTCATTTCCAAATCAATTTTAATGTAGAATACATTTAAGCTTTCAATATAGGGGTCCCGTTTCAAAATATCGGCTGCGGCGCCGCGTCAGATTTTGAACGTTAATAACTTATATCATACCTAACAGAATGATTTGATTTTTAGGCCAATTTGTTGCAAATATGTTCCTCTATGCTGTATTAAAATTTGAAGTATGTATAACATGCACTAATAACAAAAAATTGTGTTTTGAAAAATCTTTCGAAAACGACTCGGAAAAGTGAAAATTTTCAGCCCATCCCGCACAGAGCCGTCAAAATGGTGGACCAACCGAACAATAAAATAATGAAAAGTTTATATATAGGTCCACTACATGTTTGTTCCTATGGTTATTCGCATTGGGTTGCTTGACGAGAGCAGTTGGTGGGGGAAAGACGGCATATTCCTTTGGTTAGGCCATTAGAAGCCGGACGGAACGGAAAGGCTCATGCACGGCACGAGAACGAGCGAGGAAGCGATAGTAGTGCATATTAGCGCGATTATATAAATATCTGTCGGTCGGTTTTTCTCATCATTCGTATTCGTTCAAGCACTAGCAAGCAGCCAGTCCACCGAAGGAAAGCAGTTGGCAATGACGACGGCGGAAAAAGTGCCCCAGCTACTGGTGACTCATCGCAACCCGATCAGGAACTGTCGACCTGCTAGAATTTCGCCCCAACTAAAGGGCAACAGAGTAGGCTATCGTTCCAGCGTCTGGGTCGTGAGATTGTGCAGGACTGCAAAATCGAGCCACGCTTACAAAGCTCAGTCGTAATGATGCCCCGAGAAGCCAACGATGCCTACTTGGTCGGTTTGTTCGAGGATGCAAAATAGTGCTTTGTGGCTCACCGTGTCCGCGGGGAGTGCGTCTGAATTATGCTCCCGCAATAAAACAATAAACGGTTCTTTACAGGACCAATTAATTGTGTTGTAATAAGAGTTAAACTGAAATTTACATTTTATGGTGTATAACAAATAATTTTCAGAAAGCTATATAAGAAATACGATGTGTGGAAAGAAAGAAAGAGAATTTAAATTATCCTCTCTCGCTCGTTTTCGTGCACTGCATTTCCATTCCTTTCTGCTGCTAATACCATCATAACAAACGAATGTGGGTGTTCCCCCAGCCAGCAATTGGCCAGTGTTGCCACAATTGCATGTCGCTATTACAATTTGAATTATTTTATTGATCCTCTCTAGTATTGATAAAATATAGAACGTGCAAAGTACACTAGTCGCATGCTTTTATTCGAACTTTTTGGCAGCCTCCGTTGATTAACTGCATAAATCGATTTGTTTGTGCAGCTCCTTGCTAGTAGCAAACTAAATAGCCTTTATCAGCGCTAACAAATAACACGAAAGAATTTAAATTTGTGAAAATCTTTTCCTTCTTTTCAAATCTGCAGCATTCTTTGAAAATATTGTTTGAATGTTGTTATTGAAAAACTGAACATGCAAGTTTGCTAGCACTGGCCACTAGATTGAAGGCGATGGAAAGACAGAATATTCGTTTTGGTTATGCTAGTATTGGTAGCCGAACGGAAAGGAAAGGCACAGGAATGGCACGAAAACGAGCGAGAGCGATAGTAGCGCTTTCTCGTGTGTTCATATATGAATATTGGTCGGTCGGTTTTTCTCATCATTCGTATTCGTTCAAGCACTAGCAAGCAGCCAGTCCACCGAAGGAAAGAAGTTGGCGATGACGACGGTCGGAAAAAGTGCCCCAGCTACTGGTGACTCATCGCAACCCGATCAGGAACTGTCGCCCTGCAAGAATTTCGCCCCAACTAAAGGGCAACAGAGAAACTAATCTGTGTTCTAATAAGAGTTAAACGGGCTCACCGTGTCCGCGGGGAGTGCGTCTGAATTATGCTCCCGCAATAAAACAATAAACGGTTCTTTACAGGACCAATTAATTGTGTTCTAATAAGAGTTAAACTGAAATTTACATTCTATGGTGTATAACAAATAATTTTCAGAAAGCTATATAAGAAATACGATGTGTGGAAAGAAAGAAAGAGAATTTAAATTATCCTCTCTCGCTCGTTTTTGTGCACTGCTTTTCCATTCCTTTCTGCTGCTACTACAATCATAACTAAAACGAATGTGCGCGTTCTCCCACCATCTCATGGCCAGTGTTGCCACAATTGCATGTTGCTATAACAATTTGAATTATTTTATTGATCCTCTCTAGTATTGATAAAATATAGAATATGCAAAGTACACTAGTCGCATGCTTTTATTCGAACTTTTTGGCAGCCTCCGTTGATTAACTGCATAAATCGATTTGTTTGTGCAGCTCCTTGCTAGTAGCAAACTAAATAGCCTTTATCAGCGCTAACAAATAAGACAAAAGAATTTAAATTTGTGAAAATCTTCTCCTTCCTTCTTTTCAAATCTGCAACATTCTTTGAAAATATTGAAAATGTTGTTATTGAAAAACTGAACATGCAAGTTTGCTAGCACTGGCCACTAAATTGAAGGCGATGGAAGGACAGAATATTCGTTTTGGTTATGCTAGTATTGGTAGCCGAACGGAAAGGAAAGGCACAGGAATGGCACGAAAACGAGCGGGAGAGCGATAGTAGTGCTTTCTCGTGTTTTCATATATGAATATTGGTCGGTCGGTTTTTCTCATCATTCGTATTTGTTCAAGCACTAGCAAGCAGCCAGTCCACCGGAGGAAAGAAGTTGGCGATGATGACGGTCCGCAAAAGTGCCCCAGCTACTGGTGGCCCATCGCAACCAACTACCGATCAGGAACTGTCGCCGTGCTAGTATTTCGCCCCAACTAGAGGGCAACGGAGCAACTAATCCGCTGGCTAACATTCCAGCGTCTGGTTCGTAAGGTTGTGTATTACTTCAAAGTCGAGCTACGCTTACAAAACTCAGCCGTAATGAAGCCAGTGATGCCTACTTGGTCGGTTTGTGGGAGTGGGCGTAAATTACAATAAAAGCAACGGTTCTTTTCAGGACCAATCAATTGTGTTCTAGTGAGAGTTAAACTGAAACTTTCATTTTAAGGTGTGTAGCAAATTTTCAACAAGCAACATAATACGTTGTGTGGAAAGAAGTAGCTTGCACACGGAACAAAAATTTAAATTATGCTCTCGCTCGTTTCGTGCACTGCTTTTCCATTCCTTTCTACTGTTATTAT